>NC_059351.1:10367500-11110000 GCF_019703515.2 Myxocyprinus asiaticus | reverse complement strand
AATAAATCTGGGACTTCTAACAGTTTTATTTTCATCTCAAGTTCATAGTTAACACTTCTTCAGTCAGCAGTAAAAAAAAAAAAAAAGTTGCCAGGACAGAGAATTGCAAATATATCATTGTCTTTCAGAATAATAGGTTCAGAAAACCTCTTTCCTATTAAACAGTAACATTTATTTAAGAGCAAACTGGCAGTTCAAATGACTGAAATTATTAATCTAATGAGGCAATTTAAGATAATTAGACAATGTGTGAGTTCATACAAGTTCATTATATTTCGACCTGATGCAGAGATAACTTGCCAAACTAATAAAGTAAAATCATTGTCAAACTGCCATTACAGTTTTTCTGAATTGTTAAAACACTAAACCACATTCTCTGAATCAAATGCTCAGTGGCCTAAACCCATTTGTCAAATGAATTACTCTTTTTACAAAACTCTAAACACAGTGTTTTGAAAAACACTAAACACACTTCTTTACATTAGACACATAAATCTAACATGATGTCACTTCTTTGGTATTTCAAGTCACTGCCTTTCAAAATACCACACCTATAAACCAGTTGATCAAACATGGCCATCAGGTGTACAGACACTTAGGTGCTTAATTGTAAACTCACCAATCAGGCGTAAGCACTATAAAAAGGCAATAGGTGAGTTTACCTGTCAACAAAAATGGAAAAGCGATCGGGGGAGAAGGGCCTTAGTCAGGGAGGTGACCAAGAACCCGATGGTCACTCTGACAGAGCTCCAGCATTTCTCTGTGGAGAGAGGAGAAACTTCCAGAAGAACAACCATCTCTGCAGCACTCCACCGATCAGGCCTGTATGGTAGAGTGGCCAGACGGAAGCCACTCCTCAATAAAAGGCACATGACAGCCCGCCTGGAGTTTGCCAAAAGGCACCTGAAGGATTCTCAGACCATGAGAAACAAAATTCTCTGGTCTGATGAAACAAAGATTGAACTCTTTGGCCTGAATGGCAAGCGTCATGTCTGGAGGAAACCAGGCACCGCTCATCACCTGACCAATACCATCCCTACAGTGAAGCATGGTGGTGGCAGCATCATTCTGTGGGGATGTTTTTCAGCGGCAGGAACTGGGAGACAAGTCAGGATTGAGGGAAAGATGAATGCAGCAATGTACAGAGACATCCTTGATGAAAACCTGCTCCAGAGTGCTCTGGACCTCAGACTGGGGCGCAGGTTCATCTTCCAACAGGACAACGACCCTAAGCACACAGCCAAGATAACAAAGGAGTGGCTACGGGACAACTCTGTGAATGTCCTTGAGTGGCCCAGCCAGAGCCCAGACTTGAACCCTATTGAACATCTCTGGAGAGATCTGAAAATGGCTGTGCACCGACGCTCCCCATCCAACCTGATGGAGCTTGAGAGGTCCTGCAAAGAAGAATGGGAGAAACTGCCCAAAAATAGGTGTGCCAAGCTTGTAGCATCATACTCAAAAAGACTTGAGGCTGTAATTGGTGCCAAAGGTGCTTCAACAAAGTATTGAGCAAAGGCTGTGAATACTTATGTACATGTGATTTTTTTTAATTTTTTTAATTTTTAATAAATTTGCAAAGATTTCAAACAAACTTTTCACGTTGTCATTATGGGGTATTGTTTGTAGAATTTTGAGGAAAATAATGAATTTAATCCATTTTGGAATAAGGTTGTAACATAACAAAATGTGGAAAAAATGAAGCACTGTAAATACTTTCCGGATGCACTGTATGGAGGTAAGTAATATACTTCAGTATTGTGCACTGTACACAGAAACTTTTTACATGTAAATTTATTGTAGGCCTATATTGAACTACACAATGTTGTTGTTTTTTTTTGGGGGGGGGGGGGGGGGGTTGGTAACGGATGTGTAACCCAGTGTGGCAGCGGGGCCATGGTCCAGCGTCCGTCAAGGGAGAGAGAGTGTGGTAAGGGTGCATACACCTGAGCCAAATTATGACTAACACCTGTCTCTAATTGTATTGAGACTGGGGAGAGCGGCATAAAAGGACCATGCCAGCACCAGATCGAGGGAGAGAGACTGGGTCGACAACTTTACTGTGAAGCTGAGGAGTTATTGTGAAGCTGATGAGTTATTGTGAAGCTGTAAACCAGAGAAGTGGTCAATTAAAAGTTCCCTACCTGTGTTTGAAGAATCCAGTTCCAGGTGTCCTTCCTTGTTACACTAGTGCTGAAACTCGGGATCTGATTTGAAGACTGTACACCCCATGGAGTCCTTCCTGCTGACCGACATCATCAAGTCCCTCACTGATCTACATCACACCCACCAACAGGCTCTGCTTGAACTCCGCCAAGATCAGGACGCCACTTCCATGAGGTCCTTAGAGTTCAGGCAGAGGACCGGCAGGTCATTCGGAGCCTCCTCTCCCAGGAGAAAGCCCTGGCAGTAACCCCGGACTATTCAACGCGATATCCGGAAGCAGTGCCCCTGCGCAACATCTCAGCATGCAGTGTTGGGGAGGCACTCTTCAAAATAATCTCCCAGGTGGGAATTCCGAAAGAAATCCTCACCGATCAGGGTACAACCTTTATGTCACGGACACTACACAAGCTTTACGAATTATTGGGCATTAAGTCAATTCGCACCAGCGTTTACCATACACAGACAGATGGCCTGGTGGAGCGATTTAATAAAACCCTTAAGAATATGATTCTTACTTTCGTGCACGAGGATGCTATGAATTGGGACAAATGGCTCGTTCTCCTGTTATTTGCAGTACGAGAGGTCCCGCAAGCCTCCACAGGGTTTTCCCAATTCGAGCTGCTATATGGGCGGTGCCCACATGGCGTGCTTTATGTCATACGCGAAGCTTGGGAGGAGGGACCTTCAAACAGTAAGAATGAAATTCAATATGTTCTTGATCTTAGAGCAAAACTCCACACCCTGGAGCAACTAACACAGGAGAATTTGCTCCAAGCTCAAGAACGATAGAGCCAACTGTATAACAAGGGAACTCAGCTGCGGGAATTTGCACCGGGAGATAAGGTACTTGTATTACTCCCCACATCGAGCTCCAAATTACTCGCCAAGTGTGACCCTTTGAGGTCACACCACGAGTGGGGGATCTCGATTATGAGGTAAAGCGAACCGATAGAGGGTGCACATGTCAAATTTATCACCTTAACCTCCTGAAATTATGGAGGGGCCTCTGTGACTTTGGCTACGGTAGTTCTGGAGAGGGCGGAGCTCGGGCCGGAGGTAAACACAAAACACAATCACATCACCCGTCACTTGCGGAGACCACCTCTCACCGTACCAACTCACAGAGTTTGCCAAAATACAACAAGAATTCATAGATGTGTTTTCCCCTCTACTGGGTAGCACGAACCTCATCCGACACCACATCGAGACTGAGCCAGGGATGGTGGTATGAAGCTGTCCTTACCGATTACCCGAACATAAAAAAAAATAGTTCAGGAAGAATTGGATACAATGCTTGATATGGGAGTAATAGAGGAATCCCACAGAGACTGGTCCAGCCCGGTTGTTCTGGTGCCTAAGAGTGACGGGTCTGTACGGTTCTGTGTGGGTTATAGAAAAGTCAACACTGTGTCTAAATTTAATGCCTACCCAATGCCTCGTATTGATGAGTTGCTCGATCGGTTGGGCACTGCTCGTTTTTACTCAACACTGGATTTGACAGTGGCATATGCAACATCTGAGGGCGATTCTGAGGTCGCTGCGACGGACGGGGCTCATATCAAACCCTAAGAAGTGTGCGATTGGGCAGGTGGAGGTATGGTATCTGGGGTTCCACTTGGGCCATGGGCAGGTGCGTCCCCAAATTGACAAGACGGCAGTGATTGCGACCTGCCGAGACCCAAGACCAAAAAGGAGGCGAGACAGTTCCTGGGGCTGGCTGGCTATTACAGGAGATTTGTGCCTAACTATTTGGATGTCACCAGCCCGCTGACTGATCTCACTAAAAAGGGAGCTCCAGACCCGGTCCAGTGGACAGAGCAGTGCCAACAGGCATTTACACAGGTTAAAGCCAAACTTTGTGGGGGGCCACTTTTACATGCACCTAATTTCTCTCTCCCTGCTTTATTGTAGACGGACACTTCAGACAGGGGGCTGGGGTCCATAATCTCACAGGTAGTGGAGGGGGAGGAGTGCCCTGTGCTGTACATGAGCCGCAAGCTCTCGCTGAGGGAAACAAGGTACAGCACCATCAATTCAGCCCTTTAAATTCAAGGTGGTCCACAAGGTGGACCGGGAGCGCAGGTGGCTGTCGCCGACTTCTTGTCCAGAAATGGGGTGGGGGGGAGTGGTAGGCAGTCCAGATATCTCCCCGGCCTGAGTCGGGCGGTGGGGATATGTGGCAGCGGGGGTGTGGTCGAGCATCCATCAAGGGAGAGAGAGAGCGGTAAGGGTGCATACACCTGAGCCAAATTATGACAAACACCTGTCTCTAATTGTAGTGAGATTGGGGAGAGTGGCATAAAAGGACCATGTCAGCGCCAGATCGAGGGAAAGAGACTGGGTCGAGAACTTTACTGTGAAGCTGAGGAGTTATTGTGAAGCTGTAAACCAGAGAAGTGGTCAATTAAAAGTTCCCTACCTGTGTTTGAAGAATCCAGTTCCCGATGTACTTCCTTGTTACACCCAGGTTACTACAACCATGCTGAAACCCGTGGGGGGGGGAAAACAAGGATGTTAGAATACACTTATATACATATTTGTATGTTTTTAATGTTTTTGATATTCAATAGTGAGGTTTTGCAGAGGAAAATAATGATAAATGCAGCAAACTGAGAATAAAATCATAATTCGAGTAACTAAGGTTAACTCTGCCTTCTGTTCCGGTTGCATCATCACAGGCTGCCGGATTCTGCTCTCTCACTTGGGGCTAGCATTGGCAAGAAATCGCATGCGCCGTCCATAAGGCCAAAAATGAAGAGATAAATCAAAGCAAGAAGTAACTTAATTGATAGATTTGAAGTTAGAGAAGTTAACTGAGCAACAAGAGTTGATATTTGAGAGATATTTTGGTTAAATCACCATATATCGCACTCCACGTGAGAAGTGTGCTGAAACTAAGAGGTGAATATGAACTGATGCACATCCATTCAACGAAAGTCCTGTAAAATGGAAATTTTTCACTTTATTAGGAATTATCTCTGATAATTATCAAGTTTTCTTGATAAGTGAATCTATATAATTACTATATTTAGCAGTTTACAGTTCAAATATTGGTTAGTCATTTATTGAATCAGATGTTCTTAAATGTGTATGATACATGGTTCGGGTACCTATGTATAAAAGACCATTTAGGTTTAAAACATGTAATATTTTCATGTGAACCTGTCATAATTGCAAGTAAAATGATAAATTAGGGAATTACGTGAGTTTGTTAATCTCATGTGCTAGTTTTGCTAACCGTGTGTGCATGATGGTCGCACGTGCTGAGGCACGTTATAAGTTATCAGAGTATACATGCAAATTAAATAAATCATTTCATATGTAACAGTTCATAATTCTGAAGAAAATTTGTTGAAGAAAAGGGTATGTATTTAGTATATTAATGCTGGATGTAGAGTAAATACATATGTGTGTATTTTAAAATGTTTTAAGTACACTACAAGACACGTTGAGGGTTATTGTTGTTGAAATGAGAAATAATTGTGATTCTGGATTGTCTTTTGCAAGGTTGTTTTTTTTTTCTCCTATCTTTTCTGATATTTTCCTGTGACACCGGATGATTCTCCTGGAGAAATTCCAGATTTAAATTGTTCCTGTTAACAAGCAAAGAGTGTTCAACCCTGTGTAGGAACTGGCAAGCCAACCTATCGGATTCCTGAGCCTGGAACGGAGACAATTCACAATAGGAATATCTGAGTGGTAGGACTACACATTTCTTTTGCCGAACATTGTCTCAATAGTGAAGAACAAGAACTATATCCTATTCTGGATCAATATCTAAATAAGGAAAATTAGGAATTTAAAATTGGGCAATAAGTAGGAAAATTAATAACTAAAAGAATATATAACCTTGAGCACTAAATTTTAAGAGGTCTACTCAAAGGAGTTTATTTTTGTGAATTGTTTATTCGAAACTGTTGGTGTCATTAGTTCTTTTATTTTCCCTTCTTCAACTGAAACAAGACAATACAAAATTCTTACTTGTTCAACTGCACATCTGTCTCGTGTGGTCATTTCCCCTTCTCTCAGTTGCAAACACTATCTCTTGAGCGAAACTATTCTTCTTATATCTGGTCCGAGACATTGGAAAGTGTATCCCTCTGCATTAAATCTCATTGAGTCATGAGCTGCGCCACGCGTTACAGATGCTAATGCAATCCTGCAAGAATTTATCTTCATAGATGAGGCTGGGTTTAACCTGACAAAAGTAAAAAGAGGGAGAACCATCATTGGCCGCAGAGCTATTTCAATGTGCCGTGTCAACGTGGTGGTAACATCACAATGTGCAATGCAATCACGCAGAATGGGGTCCTCCTCCGCCATGCCAACTTACAATAGAAGACCAAATGGATGCAGAGCAGATGAGATGCATCGTCATCTTGGACAATTTGTCTTTCCACTGATCTGTTCTGGTCCAAAACTGGTTTCATCAGCATCCACAATTTTCACTCCAATACCTCCAACCATACTCCCCTTTCCTTAACCCCATTGAGGAGTTTTTTTCTTCTTTCGGCATGGCGGTGGAAGGTCTACATTCTCCAGCCCTATGTCAGGATACCCCTCATTCAAGCCATGGAGGAGGCCTGCGACCTAATTGATGCAGGGTCTGTGCAAGGATGGATTCACCATTCAAGAAGATTCTTCCCTCGTGGTCTTGAGAGGACATAGCCTGTGATGTGGATGAAGTGCTATGGCCAGATCCAGCTAGGTGAAGAGATGATTTAGTTTTTTTTTTTTTTTTTTGTCTCCACAAGTTTTTGCTGTGTTTATGTACTATATTCCATTTAGAATATAGTCTGGTTTTCAGTGCAAAATGCAACCTCTGGAAATGCATGGATGTATTGACTGATTTTACAGTGTGGAGATAAATATTTTCACCAGTGTGCAGTACTCATCTTGTGTTGAATTTGGTCAGTATATTACAGTTTTTCTCGATTGCTTAAACACATTCCTTGAAATTATGCCTCCTTTTTCAACATTCTCACCCAAATCCCCAAACTTCCTATTTTCAGGTCAAAATTAAGCTCTCCACTCAAAACCATTCAATCTTGCTGAAAAACCAAACTTTGCCCTCAGACATGACACACAACACACTACAACAAAGTCTTACACACTGGTGAGAAATTCAAAACAATACTACAAAAACCGGTAATAAGTTATGTTGCTTGTTGTTCTCCCCCTCAAAAACCTTTTCACATGATGAACACAAGACACAAATGTATACATTTGCACATTTTTTTTATTCCTTAATGTACTGTACAGTACAATACACCAAACAACAAAAAAAATTATTCTGCTCCAGCATCCAGTCTTTGGTCTGGGACAGGCCAGAGAATCTCATCAACATCACAGGCTATATTGGCCCTAGCCAGGCAGCGGGGGTAAAATCCTCTTGCATGCCTGATCTACCTCTGGCACGCATCAACTAAAATGTCGAGGCAAGCTTCTTCCATAGCCTGGAGGAGGTGAACATGGATGTGAGGTTCTTGGTCATACACTTTCCACCGCCATGCCGAAAAAACTCCTCTATCGGGTTTAGAAAGGGAGAGTATACAGGCAGAAAGATGTTGATAAACCTTGGGTTATTGGTAAACCAGTCACGAACCAGAGCAGCACGATGGAAGCTGACGTTATCCCAAACAACAACGTAGAGAGGCTGCTCTGGTTGTGCTGGTTCCCTCTGGTCAAGCTGGAACACGCGCTCATAGACCCTCAAGGAAACCAAGGAGGAGCATAGTGTTATAGGGTCCAAGAATGGCATGGCGGTGGAGTACCTCTCATTGGCTGATGGCCGTGCACATAGTGACGTTCCCTCCTCGCTGACCAGGGACATTCACAATAGCCCGATGGCCAATTATGTTCCTCCCCCTTCTCCTTTTGGTCAAGTTAAATCCAGCCTCATCAACAAAGATAATCTCATGGGGAACACGCCAGGCCTTCAATCTCAAAGATTCTCTGCAAAACACATGAAACACAGTAGAGTAAATGACTACCCTGAAACAGTTCAAGAGGGCACAAATGGCAGACCACCATATGTACTTTGTGCTACAGTATAAACTGCTGTACTGCTATACTGTGACGGTACACAATACTTATAATACAATATAAAAACTCATACTTGAACATATTCCAGACGTTGGTCTTTCACTCTGTCAGAATTTCATTCAAAATGGACGCGGTAGGCCTGTTTCATCTGGAACATGGGCTTTCAGAGGATGCGATCAATTGTGGAAAGGCTGATGGCATTTATCCCTCGAAATTGGTGATTGTCTTCAATCACTCTCCTTTGAATCTCTCGCAGTCGGATTACATTGTTGGCAATGACCATATTAACCAGCTCCCTCTCTTGCTCCTCCAAAAAAAAAACCTTAGCCTGCCTCCACCAGGTGGTTGTCTCTGTGTCCGACAAAAATAGAAGTACCGATTACTGTAACATCCTTTTTACAAAATGGAAGCATACCAAAACTATCTGTATGTGAGGCAATTTGATGCATTTCTTTTTATTAGTATAGTGCAACAGCTACAGTACATGTATGTGTTGTAACAGCACAGAGTACAGCACTCAAAAGTTACAGTAGAGAGCAGTCTTCCTCTTCCTTCACTCCCTACTGCTCTTCCTTGTCCTCTCCGGTGCCCTCGACCTCTTCCTTCATGTCTCTTTGGATCCATTGTTCCAAAACGGAATGAACTGACTCGGGCACTTTTATCTATCTATTGAAGATTCTGACTGGCGTGTGATCAATTTTGACTCTTAGTGTTTCCACCTGGGTAATTGTGTGCTAATTGAGCTCAAGCTGTGCTGACTTGAGTGAACAATATTGAATGCTAGTGCTTTCTAAATGGCCACATGGTGTAGGCAATGAGAAATGAAGGGATTTGTGTGTAGAGATTTGCAGTGACAGTTCAACAAATCTGACTCATGTCAAAACAGGGGAATAGTGTTTATAGTTTAGGGAAATGGGTGTGCTTTTTGATAAATGGCATTATGTTTTGAAATTTGAGTTCAAAAGCCTGGTTATAGTGTTTAAGCAATCGAGAAAAATTGTAATGTTCTGTACTCTAACAATATCTCTGAAAAAAATAAAACCCAGACTTTTGTAATTAGAAAAATAGAAATGTTAAGTGTTTTAGATTGAGCACAGCCGTGTGTGCCATTCGGTATCAAAATTTAGTTTTTATAAATTATTGTCTAGTTGAGTGAAGCGTTTCATTTTGCAAAAGATTCGAGGTGTTCTGCTTCTCGTGTGTGTGTGGTTGTCTGAATTGTGTGTAGTATTTTGACAAAATGAGCCCTGTTTTCAAAATTGTGCTTACAGTTTTTCCCAATTGTTTACACCCATTTCCTGAATCTTTGGCCCATTGTCCCTAACCACAAATGCAAAACCCTACAAATCTCTAGCAAATGCAAACACTGCATTCAAAACCATCATGCATCAAAATGACACACACGTGTCAGATTTACCAACCAATAACACACTGATGTGCACAAAACACTACTATGAACATCAGTAGGTTTATGCCTTTTGCATTGTCAGTGTTACACTGTAGCTGGTTGTAAAAGACTGTTACAGTAATGTATACCTACTCAAATATACATAATACACAAATGCAATACATTACCAAAAATATTGTCATTTATTTCCAAAATGCAGTATTTTTGAACACTTTTGTTTTGTATGTAACACTTTCCATACCCAACAGGTGAAAACTAGGAAAAACATTCAGTAAGAGAGAGGGTTTTCTGTACAAAATAAAAAATGAAAGTGGCTTATTCTTTCAAAACTCTAAACACAAAAAGACAAAAACACATGCAAAATGTAAGAAAAAAGAAATTAGGCTGCATCCTGCCTCCTATTTTGGTCTGGCCACAGCACCTCATCTACATCACAAGCAATGTTCTCCCTGGCTAAACAGTGGGGAAAGAATCTTCTGGAGTGACGGATCCAGCCGCCAAAAGCCCCCACATCAACTTCACCACATGCATCCTCCATTGCCTGGAGAAGAGGCATGCATGCGAGGGGATGGCAGTCATACACCTTCCATCACCATTCTGAAAAAAAAAAAAAAAAAACCTCTTCAATTGGGTTTAGGAATGGGGAATATGGTGGGAGGTATAGAACAATAAATTGTGGGTGGTCGATGAACCAGTTGCAGACCAGAGAAGCCCGGTGGAAACTCATGTTGTCCCAGATGACAACATACCTGGGCTGCTCTGGTCCACCCCTCTGCTTGGCTGGAATAAGGATGCCATGTAGTGTGTCCAGGATTATGATGAGAAGGGCGGTGTTGTAGGGACCAAGGTTGGCATGATGGAGGACGCCTTGCTGGCTAACGGCTGCACACATGGTGATATTCCCTCCACACTGTCCAGGGACATTCACAATGGCACGGTGGCCAATAACGTTTCCATCCCCAACCTCTTCTTTTGACTAGGTTGAAGCCAGCCTCATCAATGTAAATATAAACATGCTGAATTGCAACGGCATTGTAACACAACTTCACAGAAGAAGGAAAGGAGAAAACAGGGAAGCAGGTTTTCCAGGCTCAGGTAAGACTTTTAATTGGCCACTTCAATGCTTCACAACTTTACAAACTCATCAGCTTCACAGGCATGTAGACTTTTAAACACATTTGCTTTACAAAACACAACAGATTAAATGCAACAGCTTCAGGAGCACCATGGCCTTCCTTGTGCTGGACTCTCTCTCTCTCTCTCTCTCTCTCTCTCTGCTGGTAGCGTGGCTGCTTATATGCCACTCTCCCCATGCTCACTGGAATTAGAGACATGTGTTACACATAATCTAGCTCAGGTGCAAGCGCCCTTACCGCTTTCACTCCTCCTGATGGACGCTTGATCATGCCCCCACTGCCACAGGCATCCAGCTCCAAAACTCTCTGAAACAGACAAGACAATATGTGAAATAGACCTAGAGCAGTCAATATGGTGAGGCACAATACACTGTATTACAGAACTGTAATATGTCTATATGATAGTAAATTGTACTTATTAGTATTGTACTTACTTGCACATATTCATAGTGCTGTTTTTAACCCTCTCTGAGTTTCACTCAAATGGCACCCTGTAGACCTGTTTCATCTGTATTCAGTTGTGCTGTAATACACAGTCCAATGTAGACAAGCCCACCTGGTGAATGTTATTGAATATTGTGTTGTCTGCAGTTATTTTGTTTTGGATTTCTCGTAGTCTAATAATATTGTTTGCCACCACCCTGTTCACAATAGCGGTCTCCTGTTCTGGTGTGAACAGCCGGTGTCTTCCACCATGGCCTGGCCATCTCTCAGTTCTGCAGAAGATCTACAAATATGATATGATTGGTTACAGTAAGCTAAAATAATCTCTTTTCATTCAATATGAAATGACATTACTGTAACATTGGCCAAAAATCACTGAGTAACATAGGCCTACTGATATGTCAGACTGCAGTATACTACTGTATACATACATAAAGAGCATAGTGTAGATGATAGGTAACTTACCAGTTCTCATTTCTGAATGTACGGATGATAGATGCAACCATGTAGCGGTTCAGGTTGTGCTGAACTCTCTGCTTAGCCTCCCTCATACTCAGGGTTGGGGAGTAACGGAATACATGTAATGGGAATATGTATTTAAAATACAAAATATTTGTAACTGTATTCCACTACAGTTACAATTTAAATCATTGGTAATTAGAATACAGTTACATTCAAAAAGTATTTTGATTACTGAAGAAATTACTTTGCATTTTATTGTCATTTGTTTCATTTAATATTTAGTCCTTTCAGATGGAAAACATTTATACATATACATAATGCGATCCAAAGGGCATTTGAACAGCGGTGAAACACTTTCTTAAGATGTGTTACATTCATATGAGCAGACAGAGAAGTAAGTTTGGAGCAGAAGAAATAGCAATAAACCTTTTGTAAATTGTCACTTTTATGCTGAGCTAAAATGCTATTTCTAGTCATTTTACATGCACGTTACCAGGCACTATCATATTTTTTTATCAAGAAAATTCATGTTGGATCATAATTTCTTTTTTTCTAGTTAGACCTTTGATATTAGGGCAAAACTCATATTCTTGATAATAATTTTTGTATTGTCTTCCTGTAAAAATATCAAAAAATCCTTAAAACAAGATCAATTTGATTCATCTTGTTTTAGAAACAACACTGCATAAGATATTTATGTTTTTAAGTGAATGTATTTTTAACATGTGTTTTTTGTCTTACTGTACTGGCAGTGAGTTTTATATTCAAAACAAGTGAAAAAATCTACCAGTGCTGAAGTAATCCAAAGTATTTAGAATACGTTACTGACCTTGAGTAATCTAACAAAATAAGTTACAAATTACATTTTACAGCATAAATAAATTAATAATAAATTTCAAAAGTAACCCTCCCAACCCTGCTCATACTCAATCCATGGTTGAGCACATGGTCAACCAATGTGGCCCTGATCTCACCTCAGACAACTGTCCTTCCTCATCCTCATCCTCCTCTTCCTCCTCTTACTCTTACTCTCACTCCTGCACCTCTAGCTCTTGCTTCACCATTGATTTCCATTTTCCTCCAAAACAGGAGAGCTCATCTGTGGCCTTTTATAGTGCTAAGCTCTGATTTCTAAGTGAACAATTCAGCAACTAGTGTTTACACCTGTAAAGAGTGGGTGTTGCCAATTGGTGTATAGAGCTTGGCATTGTGATTTGTGTTGCTTTCCAAAAGGACTAAAGATATTTTCATTTTGAATGTTGTGCCTAATGTAAAGAACTGTGTGTAGTGTTTTGCAAAAAGTGTGATATAGAATTGAAAGCAGAACTGTGCTTGCAATTTTGCATGAGTTTCAGGTTTTGGTGATTGTGTCTCAAGTTCCAATTTTAGTGTGTAAATAATTGGGAAAAACTGTAAGCAATCATACAAAACTGTAACAGACATTCAATACTGTATTACTTGCAGTACTTACAGTATACAATATGTACACTGTACTACCTTAAGTTGTGATTACTATACTTTTTTTGACAGTAACTGCAAATTGCGCTTACTATATTCAACAACAAAACATTCGGAATGTTGCAGTCGGATCGGTGCTTTCCTTCCTGCAGGAGAGGTTGGAGGGGTGGCTGTCCCCCTCCACCTTGAAGGTGTATGTAGCTGCTATTTCAGCTCATCACGATGCAGTAGACGGTAAGCACTTGGGGAAGCACAATTTGATCATCAGGTTCCTGAGAGGCGCTAGGAGGTTGAACCCCTCTAGACCACGCCTCGTTCCCCCATGGGACCTCTCTGTAGTCCTTCAGGGTCTACAGGGAGCTCCCTTTGAGCCCTTGGAGTCAGATGAGCTTAAAGCACTCTCTTTCAAGACTGCCCTCCTGACTGCGCTCACTTCCATCAAGAGGGTAGGGGACCTGCAAGCGTTCTCTGTCAGCGAATCATGCCTGGAGTTTGGTCCGGGTTACTCTCACATGATCCTGAGACCCCAACCGGGCTATGTGCCCAAGGTTCCCACGACCCCTTTTAGGGATCAGGTGGTGAACCTGCAAGCGCTGCCCCAGGATGAGGCAGACCCAGCCTTGGCATTACTCTGTCCGGTGCGAGCTTTACACATCTATTTGGATCGCACGCAGAGCTGTAGAAGTTCCGAGCAGCTCTTTGTCTACTTTGGTGGACAGCAGAAAGGAAGCACTGTCTCCAAACAGAAGATCGTCCATTGGGTCATTGACGTCATCGCTAGGGCATATCAAGCTCAGGACGTGCCACCCCCTGCAGGGTTACGAGCCCACTCTACCAGGAGTATGGCGGTCTCCTGGGCCCTGGCTAGTGGCACCTTTTTGGCAGACATCTGCAGCGCAGCAAGCTGGGCAACACCCAAAACCTTTGTGATGTTCTACAATCTCCGGGTTGAGTCGGTTTTGTCCCGTGTAGTGGCAGGCACAAGCAGGTAAGTTCCGGGACAGCTGGCCGGGTGTACCACTTGCGCATAGTGCCTTTCCCCTCGTTTGAGGGGAAGATGTGCGCTCTTGACTCCCAGTAGTGTTCACAGACTGTGATCCCTGCATGACTTTCCTCCTTAGCCCTGTGGCAGTTGAGTTTGTGGAGAAACTCGCTGCCGGCTCAGTAAGTGCACTGGTAAGGCCCTGTACTGAGGTAGGTGCTCCATATGCGGTGGTTCCCCATAAGTAACCCCATGTGTTATATCTTCCGTAAAATCGTTTCCCTCTTGGTAAACTACATCTTCCTTGAGCAGAGGGCCCTCTGCTCCAGTCGCCATGCTTGTAGAAACTCCTCACCCCTTGGGTAGGACCTACCATGCGACTCTCCACGTGACATACTTCTGACAAGACTCAGTAAGACCATGTGTTGTATTTTCACTTGAAGTACCCCCCCCCCCTTTTTTTGGGGGGGGGGTGGTTGGTCTCCGCGGTGTATTCCCCTTGGGAGTGACACCCCCCCGACGTAGACACTTAGGGCTACCAGTCAGTTAACAAATTCCATTCTTTTTGGGGAGAAAAGAAAAGGAAAAGAGGCCTCGACTGGGCCAACCTGTCCTTATTTATTGAGCAGTTGAATTGTTCCTGAAGGACTGTTCGAAGCTCATAAAGAGCGTTGGGGGAGGTTACGTGATGGACTGGTGCGCTGGCTACGAGGCACACAGCAGTCTGCCCGTCACACACCGCCACTTCACGTAACACAGTTCAGCTAGTTGTGGCGTTTTGTATAGGGACCCCTAGTGTCATTACATCAACACGTTGAGTGAGTGACAGATAGGGAACGTCCTGGTTACTTTTGTAACCTCTGTTCCCTGATAGAGGGAACGAGACATTGTGTCCCTCTTGCCACAACACTGAACTACCCGCTGAAATGGCTGGGACCTGGTCTCGGCTCCTCAGCACAAAACCTGAATGAGTGGTTGCATACCAGCTCCTTTTATACCCGTATGTCCGGGGGAGTGGCATGCAAGTTCCACTCGCCAATTCTCATTGGCCTTTTTTCAAAGATCAGAGGTGTTTCGGGCTCCCAAGAGTGAACCCTAGTGTCACTACATTGACACAACATCTCGTTCCCTCCATCAGGGAACAGAGGTTACGAAAGTAACCAGGATGTTTTGTGAATGAAGTATGAAGATATGGTTTTGTGTTTAAAGTTGTGAAAAAATGGGTGAAGGTTTCAAGAAATATGTTTTAACAATTCAGGAAAAACTGTAAGAAAGAATACAGTACACAGAGTTTTCAATTAAAACAAAATAAAATGAAACCTTTTGAACTCAGTTTAGCTTTAGTTTGGTTTGCCACAGTGAAACTGCAGCAAATTTTATTTTACCATTAGGGAAGTCTATCACAGAGTCAGTTATACAGCTCTCCAAAAAAATAAAATCCTGCAGGTTTCAGAGAAGGAAATGATAAGTACAGACAAAAAAATGGAAATGGTGGTGATTGAGTGTGATAAATGGTGAGGAGGGGAGGCGAGAGGGGAAAAAGTGAGGAACTGCAAGGGGGGAGGGATAGTTGGAGAGAAGAGGGAACAGAGAATGAGAGAGACCTGGAAGCAGTTCATTAGTGGCCTGGTTAAGTGTTCTGAGAGAGCCATATTAGAAGATTTGAGGGTGAGAAAGAGAAACTCCCTGGCAGAAATGTCAAACGACTTCAGTCCTCAAATGAAAAATACTAAATCAAAAAGCTGCACTATCAAAAGCCTCCGTGACCTTAAGTTTAAAAAATATATGTATACTTAAAATTGTTTTTTAATGGATATACTCCAAATTTTGCTTCCTTTTCACAAAGAAGCAACTCATGCAATATTAAATAGCCTTTTATCAGATTTATATTCATGTCTTTGTTGTTTAATTCATTCTTTACACCCATTTGCTGTTTCTTTTCCTCTACAACTATACAGCAAATCATTGATACTGATAATTAAAATTGAAAGCTCAAAATTCATGCACATTTAACAATTTTATATGATGTTAAAAATAACGGGGGCCACAAAAATATGTTTTATGAAAGAACACTGTTTTGGTCTCAGTATTGTTGCATATGCAACAACTGTAGTTCCAGCTTTGGCTACTGGGGGCAGCCAGTTGAGGACCATGGGTCTATGCTTTCCAAAATTCCAAACAGCCACCAGTGGCTGAATCTGGAACTACAGTCATCGGTATACACAACAATAGTGAAATCAATTCAGCGTTCCCTGTCTGTCACTCACTCGACGTTGTGTCGATGTAGTAACACTAGGGGTTCGATCTTGAGAGCCCCAATCACCTTTGCTTAAAATAGAAAAGGCCAATGAAAATTGGCGAGTGGAATTTGCATGCCACTCTCTGCCCCGGACATACGGGTATAAAAGGAGATGGCGTGCATCACTCATTCAGATTTTTTTCTTTGGAGCCGAATGCATGCTTGTGTTTGTCCTCTCACCTTTCGTTTTCGCTGCTGGATTTTATGGCGCATATCAGCGGTCACCCTCGTGCGGTCGAGTGTTGTACTTCCCCTGGGCGCTTCAGCGGCTGAATCCACGGGTGCTAAAAGAGTATTCAAAAGAGTATATTTCCTTCTAAAAGAGCTCGTGCAAACGCTTGGCGTCTTTTTAAAGATGCCCTTCCGTGTTTGCGCTACTGGATGTGGCTGTTATCTCTCCCCTCCGGACAGCCATGAAATCTGTCTCGAGTGCTTGGGGCGCTAGCACGCTGAGGCAGCTTTCGTGGAAGGGTTATGTTCTCATTGCGAGAACATGCCCATCAGAATGTTGTGGTCATGGCTCACTTCCTTCTTCATAAAGCAAGGAGCCACCCCGGCTGCTCCCTGACTCGCTCCGTTCTGGGCTGATGCTCAGCCGGCCGGGTTGGCAAGCACCGCGGGCGATCTGGATGCGGAAATGGGAGCGTTTTCGCTGGAACTCCCATCCCCCAGCATGCTCGTTCTATCCGGAAGGATAGGCTCGCGCCCAGTCTTGGACCTGCTTGCCCTGAACCAGGCCTTACACAGGCTTCCATTCAGGATGTTAATGCAGAAGCACATCCTGGTGTCAGTACGACATCAGGATTGGTTCGCGGCCATCGACCCTTGCTCGACACAGACCCTTTCTTCAGTTTGCCTTTGAGGGACGAGCATACCAGTCCCTGTCTCCTCACGTCTTTATCAAGGTTGCAGAGGCTGCCCTGGCCCAGCTGAGGGAGAAGGGCATACGTGTTCTTAATTATCTCGACGACTGGCTAATCCTAGCTCACTCGCGAGATCTATTTTGTGCGCACAGGTATCTTGTGCTTCAGCACCTGAAGACCTTCAGGCAGAAGGTAGCGGCGCCAGTGAAACAATTTCAGAGGCTCCTGGGGCATATGGCATCCTCGGTGGCAGTTCTTCCCCTCGGGTTGATGCATATGAGACCACTTCAGCACTGGCTACAGACTCGAGTCCCGAGGTGGGCATGGCGCCATGGCACCCAGCATGTGACCATCACACCACAGTGCTGTCAGAATTTCAGCCCTTGGTCGACCTTGCATTTCTACGGGCAGGTGTTCCCCTGTGTCGTGGTCAAGACAGACGCCTCGAACTCGGGCTGGGGTGCCGTGTGCAATGGGCAGGCAGTGTCGGGGCACATCAGGCAGCCCCGACTCCAATGGCACATCAACTTCTTAGAGTTGCTGGCAGTATTGCTGGCCATGAGGAGGCTCCGGCCGTTGATGGCACATCAACTTCTTAGAGTTGCTGGCAGTATTGCTGGCCATGAGGAGGCTCCGGCCGTTGATTCAGGGCAAGCATATGTTGGTCCGAACTGACAACACAGCGACCGTAGCGTACATAAACCACCAAGGCGGCGTACACTTGCGTCGCATGTCGCAACTCGCCCGCCGCCTCCCCCTTTGGAGTCAACAGACCTTGAAGTCTCTGCAAGTCACTCACCTTCTGGGCGTCCTCAACCATGCAGCAGACGTGCTTTTACGGCAGGTAACGCTCCGTGGGGAGTGGAGACAAAAAAAAAAAAATAATTTTTTGAAGAGAGAAAAAACACATTTTTTGAAGAGAGAAAAAAATTTAAGACTTAGGCTCAGGAAGGAACTGAGACACTGTTTTTTTTTTTTTTTTGTCTTTTTTTTTACTCTTATTTTTTCCACCGTGCGGTTCAGAGCTTCCGTACAAGAACATTCAAAATGTTGAATTAAATAAAAATCTAGTTAAAGATTATTAATGCATGTTTTCCAGTTTTTCCACAGTACAGTAATAAAAAAAGCAATATTTACCTACACATATTTTTACAAAACATTTTTCTTTTCTTTTTTTTTAACAAGGTGTGCAAAACCTACTACTTCACCCAGTAACATTTTGAAATTCAGTGGTTATTTATTAATATTATAACCCAACAATTATTTATTGTCATCCAGTTTGTCATTATAATATGATACAGTATTATTATTATTACTTTGAGGATTTGTTGTATACAATAGTAATATATTCCTGTCTTATTTACTTTACTTTCACCTGAAGCTTATATTCTTACACTGCAGTGTATTGTTCACCATGTTGCAAGAGGCTGTATTTTATGTTAGCATCATAGGCAACATTCGTTATATTATTGTAACAGTAGACATACAAGGCACGGCAGCCCCTCAGCACACTAGAGCAGAAGAAAAAAACATTGCCGTTTATCAAGCACTAAAACGTTGCTTGTTGCAGAACAATCTGAAATAATGTTAAACATTGTAACAGTCAACTCTTTGCAACCTAAACTTTTCAAAGCATTAAATCTTTTTGACACCTGCGCTAAAAACATTCTAGACACAGCGCAACGAATGAAACAGAACGCAGGTGTCTCGACGTGCGTTTTTGAGACCTGAAGTTATTTTTAACTTGACACAGTGTCTAAAAATGTGCCAGTCCTGCATGAGACACTGAAGAAACAGCGAAACGCGGTGCAGCAGTCAAGGAAGTTTGTCCAGCACATTTACATAGGAAAATAATGAAAAAACAGAGCAGACGCACATAAAAACACAGTGTGTGAATGGCCCTTAACTAATCTGCTTGTGCTTATCTGTGAGTGAGAGCACGTGGGCGAAACAAGTTTGGATGGCCTATATATTTTTTCATAAACTACTAACCCAAACCCTACTTGAAAAACTGACCCGTCTTGACCCCAGCGGCTTCTAACATGAACTGCTCTGAGAGCACTGACAACAACATATTCGTGTGTGCGCTCAGAACAAAATATCACCCCTCAAGCAGTTTTTCGGAGCTTTCCTACCAGGACAGGGATCCTCCGACGTCTGGGGCCCCATGAAATTGTGTGGTTTGCGTGGGGGTTAAAACCGCTACCAAGCATGCCATTTCATGATAAATCAAAATGGCATATCGGATGAAGCAAGAGACTGTAATCTTTTGACTCAAACAGGTTTCAGTGTAAAAACTGTTGGCATTTCTCCTAAAGACGAACTCCTCTGAGATCGACACCATATTGTTTTTTACATGACTAGGTGAGTCAAAAGTTTAATCCTTTACTGACAGCACAGAGTGTCCTGAATTGAGATCAGACAGTTTAAATGAAATGAAATTATGTAAAGCATATAGCGAAGACAAAACACAGTCCACGCAGGACAATTTGTCCCTTATTTGACAATACAATGTGTTATCAATGATGATTTGCCTCATTCTATGAATACAATTCACATGGGATCAGTAAAATAAGCTGTTTTAACCACTCAGTGATGATTTAAAGTAATATATATGCAGAGTGTGTAGCCCTAATTTGTCTTCTACACATTCTGAATTAATATCGCTAAAACATGCTATTATCGCTAATGTATGTGGCCATAATATGCACCGATTGCACTCTGTTATTGTAATTTATGATGACACTGATACTACTGCAAAGATGGGTGTATAAATGAGTGATAACAGCTTGAATACAGACAAAAGAATGATGATATTTATATGATGGCATATCTTACTACGAGAAGATGTGTGAATGCCTTTCGCTGCAGATGGCACTTGAGTGAAACAGCATATTAAACAAAAGAGTGAATGGGCACTTAAGAGTATTTAAATAGATTTTATTCCTTTTGTAGGCTAATTAAACACAAAAATAAATAAATAATAAAAACTGCATGACGTTTTTGGAAATGTCCCTATGCGAACGATCGTACAGATGTAGGTACATTTTCATCAGCTCGCTTATAACTCTGCACGCTGATTCAAATGTGTTCAAATTGACTGATTTGAACTGAATGACCAATGTAATTGGAATTAGTTTTCGGCCTCAATGTAGGTGGAACTCTAGGTCACACCTACCGATTACATGGACCAATGGCGGTAAGAGGGTGTTCAGCAGCCAATAAGAAGTTTTCCTGAAAGTCCGCCCTGGAGAGCTATTACGAACCACCAAAACAAACTCAAAATCACTTTCTTTTGGACAGATGTTGTTCTAAATGACGTCACACCAGTTCGTTCTTTGATTTCGTAGGAAGTATGCAGCGGCCTTAAACATAAAAGTACTGAGACCAAAACAGCGTTAATTCACTCACTTTTTTGAATGGATGTGCCGTGAAAGGCACAGCTCGCCCGGTTTTCCCTAACCCTAACCTCCCTAACACTCTCCCCATTAATTACTTTAATACACTTATACCCAAACCCTTAAACTAACCTTAATATTAATGTGACCAAAACAGCATTATTTAACTTCTGTGCAAACTCATGAATATTTGACAGGCACGTTGTGTGCGACTTTTGGTGAAAGAAAATTAAAAAATCCAGTGTGACAAAGTTGCAAAAGAGGACCTTAGTGAGCACCACTTATAACAGGACCACTAAAACATTTTCCCACTGACAGCCCTGGGAAATACCATGGTCCTTTTTTAAGGGCCCACTCAAATGAAACTATTGTTGACTTAAGTTTGCTTAAGCCACAGTGCAATTTTTTTTAAAGGGTCTGCTTATCTTTCTTAAGATATCAGAACTGCACACACACTACTATCTACACACTAACATTTATTTCACACCACATATAAACTGCATAAATGCTAACACACCAAAGGAATCTCTTTTCACACACTTCAGATATATTTTAATGGAGTGTTTATGTTGAGAGAGAATGGCCAAGGGCTAAAAACATTTTATCTTTCTTTCAATTTTTCATTGGTTGAAATTTTGACATCGTAAAAAATGTCCCCTTTGCAACAATATCCCTAAAAATATGGAAACAGATTTAACGGTCACAAATGAAAATGAGAGAGAGAGAGAGAGAGAGAGAGAGAGAGAGAGAGAGATTGAGAGAGAGAGAGAGAGAAAACAAGATTTGTAGAGGAGTTTTTAATGTTTGGGAAAACACTTGGATGCAAATGTATGCAAGAAAAGCCCATAAGAACATCTACACACCCCATGAAACAAATCTTAGCAATGGACTTGTATTGTGAAAGGTCATAAATTAACTGAGGCTTCTGGGAAGTGTTTTAGCTTGTGCTTGGCTGAGTGTTTTTTTTTTTTTTTTTTCTTCATTTAAGTTGTATGATTAACTTACTCATTGCATAAATAAATCATATCAAAGTAAAGTTTAAATCATCCAAAGCTCTGCTAAACATTCAAAAAGTTCTCCCAATGGAATTCCCATCTCTTAAGCATACTGACACAGAGGGAGGTTTTCCTGTGAATACCAACATTAAGGATGTTAGTATTACCAGCCAAACTGGGTCAGAAAGCTTTCTGCATCTAATGTATGCCTATTTTTGCTTCAGTGAGAGAGAAAAATATCTGCTTTTCTAGAATACATGATGGGCTATTTTCATATTCAGGGCAATATATGGATGAATACACCATAAATATGTTAAGATGCACCCATGTTACAAGTTAGTCCAATATTTAGAATGTATAACAGGCTGGATTACAATATTTAAAGACTGCATTAGAATGCTTTTCAAGAAACAAGCTAAACATCTGACTACTTTGGATTTTATTTTAATTGACATGAAAGGCAATTTATGAAAATAAATCCTTATATTGAACCACATAAAAACTGTCACTAAAAAAAAAAAAAAAAAAAAAAAAAGTCAAGTAGAAAGATACCAAAAAAAAAAAATAAAATAAATAAAAAGAGAGAAACAGCTGTTTAAAGTAGTACATGGTACAGTACATATAAAAATGATGGTAATATTCCATAACCATTGGTAATACCATTGTTCTGTTTAAAAACCATGCACGTATCAGAAAAAAAGCTCCATTACCATAGTACATGTCCAAAAAATATAGTAATACCATGATGTTCTTTGAAGGACCTAGAAGTACCATGTACAGTATTTACCATGGTATATTCTAAGTCCAAAAAACATAGTAACACCATTGTATTCTTTAAAGTAACTAGGAGTCCAATGCATTTACCATGGTTTATGTCCAAAAAACATAGTATTACTATGGTCTTATTTAAAGTAATTAGCAATACCTTGTAAATACCACTGTATATGTAAAAAAAAATTATATATGTATATATTCTGTATATACAGTTGAAGTCAGCAGTTTATATATACCTTAGCCAAATACATTTAAACTCAGTTTTTCACAATTCCTGACATTTAATTATAGAAAATATTCTCTGTCTCAGGTCAGTTAGGATCACTATTTTAAAAATGTGAAATGTCAGAATAATAGTTGAGAGAATGATTTATTTCAGTTTTTATTTCTTTCTTCACATTCCCAGTAGGTCAGACGTTTACATACACTTTATTAGTATTTGGTAGCATTGCCTTTATATTGTCTAACTTTAGTCAAATGTTTTGGGTAGCATTCCACAAGCTTCTCACTATAAGTTGCTGGAAATTTGTCCCATTCCTACAGACAGAACTGGTGTAACTGAGTCAGGTTTGTAGGCCTCCTTGCTCTCACACGCTTTTTCAGTTCTGCCCACAAATTTTCTATCAGATTGAGGTCAGGGCTTTGTGATGGCCACTCCAATACCTTGACTTTGTTGTCCTTAAACCATTTTGCCACAACTATGGAGGTATGCTTGGGGTCATTGTCCATTTGGAAGACCCATTTGCAACTGAGCTTTAACTTCATGGCTGATGTCTTGAGATGTTGCTTCAATATATCTACATAATTTTCCTTCCTCATTTTCCCCATTATTTTGTGAAGTGCACCAGTACCTCCTGCAGCAAAGCACCCCCACAACATGATGCTGCCACCCCCATGCTTCACGGCAAGCCTGACCATTTTTCCTCCATTATAACAATGGTCATTATGGCCAAACAGTTCAATTTTTGTTTCACCGGACCAGAGGAAATTTCTCCAAAAAGTAAGATCTTTGTCCCCATGTGCACTTGCAAACTGTAGTCTGGCTTTTTATGGCAGTTTTGGAGCAGTGGCTTCTTCCATGCTGAGCAGCATTTCAGGTTATGTCGATATAGGACTCCTTTTACTGTGGATATAGATACATGTTTTCCTGTTTCCTCCAGCATCTTTACAAGGCCCTTTGCTGTTGTTCTGGGATTGATTTTCACTTTTCGCACAAAATTATGTTCATCTCTAGGAGACAGAATCAGCTCCTTCCTGAGCAGTATGATGGCTGCGTGGTCCCATGGTGTTTATACTTGTGAACGTGGTACCTTCAGGCATTTGGAAATTGCTCCCAAGGATTAACTAGACTTGTGGAGGTCCACAAATTTTGGCTGATTTCTGTTGATTTTCTTATGATGTCAAGCAAAGAGGCACTGAGTTTGAAGGTAGGCCTTAAAATACATCCACAGGTACACCTCCAATTGACTCCAATTAGCCTATCAGAAGCTAATTGTCTTATTTCCTAAAGGCTTGACATAATTTCCTGGAATTTTCCAAGCTGCTTAAAGGCACAGTTATCTTAGTGTATGTACATTTCTAACCCACTGGAATTGTGATATAGTCAATTAAAAGTGAAACAATCTGTCTGTAAACAATTGTTGGAAAAATTACCTGTGTCATGCACAATGTAGATGTCCTAAACAACTTGCCAAAACTATAGTTTGCTAATATGAAATCTGTGGAGTGGTTAAAAAATGAGTTTTAATGACTTCAACCTAAGTGTATGTAAACTTCTGACTTCAACTGTATATATATATATATATATATATATATATATATATATATATATATATATATATATATATATATGGTGTTACCATGGTACATGTCCAAAAAACAATGTTAATACCATGGGACCATGTCCAAAAAATACAATATAGTAATATCATGGTACTTTTTGTTAGTGATATAATGAGAGGGAGAGTGACCACAAAAGCGTATCTATATCTTATTTAATATTCTAAACTGCATTGTGGCTGTCCATTGGATATGCTGTCTCAGCTTTCTAGTCGAAGTGGAGGTTGAACAGGTACAGGTCAACAGAAACAACCCCATTCTTGTCCAGCTCCATTCCATGCAGACTTGATGAAACCATGCTGTCTTTCTTTCATTCCCCTTTTCTAACCATTTTTATTCTCTCTTTCTCTCATATGAAACATGAGCTGTTCAGGTGCATGCTACAGCTGAAACCACACTGTAACTCTCAATTATTATTTAAGGACACAATATTCTAGTGTCAATCACGTCACATTCTGCATGGAGGTACACTCTTCACACACTTTAATGAAGGTGCAAATGTTAAACATAAACATTTGGCTTCACAAATGTAGACATCAGTCCAAAGTAAATCATTTCCCTCATCAACTTCACATTAATTTTATAATTACAAGTGCTTGCTAATAGCTGTTAGTGCATTTAATTACACTACACAAAGACTTTGATATATATATATATATATATATATATATATATATATATATATATATATATATATATATATATATATATAAAGATCAGCTAAACAAGCATCATTATCTTTGTTTTTATCGTTGTTATTGATTGTATTAATTAGCATTTATAGTAACAACAGTTTAACAAGCATGCGTGTGTCTGTGTGTGTGCATATTAGAGTGCGAGAATGTAGAAACTAAGTGTTTATATGAAGAGGCAAAAAAGAGGGAGTGTGTACATGTGGTTTACTTGGCTATAGTCTGGGGACGAATTTGTCCCCAAAAGTGAGCTAAATCTGACAAAAGCTCCCTTTGGGGACATATGGAAACAAGGAGAAAGGATTCACACATAAAATAAATTCTGTTTTTATTATTATAACTATTATTAGTAGTACTATTCTTAAAATGCCAAAAGATTCTATTATGATTAGGCTAGTCTATAGTAATTATATTTAGCTTTATATAAAAACAATAGAAGTCTATGGTATGTCCCCATTTAGGTAGCTATGTAAATGTGTGGGGATGTGTGAGTATACATTATAATTTATATATAGTGTGCATGAGTCAGTGAGTGGATGTCTCTTGCTTTTCATCAGACATCCATCCAATCAGTCTTTTGAAGCATGTGCTCAGTGTACGATGCTGCTCCTAATGAGGCTCTGTGCACATTTATAAATGGAGAGATCTCTACTCAAATGTACCCCCTACATCAAGTAAAATTTGCACTACAGGACTCACAGTGACATAGCCTACACACAGTTACACACAAATGATAGACCGAATACATGTTCATGAACGAGGGGAGAATGAGAGATAGAGTGAAAGAACATGCTGGTATTGTTTAAGATGAGGGATTTTGAGCAGTAACTTCTCTCTAAGTTTGTGGTTTATGTTTGTTTAATGTGTTTATTTTAATTTTTTTCTGCTATCACGGTGGCGTTTGGCTGAAAGAGCAGGAACAGGAAACAGTGCAGATGGTGCTGACTGACTCTGGCACTGCAGAGAGCAATCATGCTGATCAGAGCTAGTGGAAAAACACCGGGCATGCACACACGCACGCACACACACGCACATGTAGCCCACCCAATATTTTCATCTTTATTTTTGCTTTAATGTTTTTGTTTCAAATGTATTTTGTGTTTACATGAGTCAACTTTGAAATGTGATGTGTTTAAGTTTACATATCTTGTATATTAATCAATATTTCTCTATTCTAGAAACTTCTAACCAGTAAAATGTCCATATTGGGATGACTGATTGCATGTAATAGGCCAATCAAAAGTTTGTATGTGTTCTCTAACAAAACCTGTGGGGAGAGGGGAGAAAAAAAGAGAACACGGCAGGTGATTTGAGTATGAGAGATGTCCAATTGCAGCGTCCGATAAAGCGTCAAAATATTTGGAATTTCAAATATAGTTCACCTAAATATTAGTTAAGAACAGAGCTAAAACATGTTTTCTCCCTCTAGTAATTTTATTTTGTGAGTTTACTTGAGTGTTTCGAGTTTAGTTGCTTAAACGGCTGGACACTAAGCTGCCGCTTTTTGTTTGATTTTGAGCAATCTGTGAGTTTATTTAGGCACTCATGAACTGTCTTTCGGAGTAATATTTTTCCTGAACAGCGTGTGACCCTGTATCGAAGAGCTCACTCTTATCAATCATCCGGATCATGGACAAAGAATCACTATGCCTGGGAAAAGTTCTGGTAGGCTAATGGATTGCTCAACGGAACGCGAGTGGAGTTTGCTGTCCCTTTCTCTCAACATTGTGCATCATTGCCTGTAATACTCTTCATTATTCTCTAACCTGGATTGTCACATTCGCTGGAGTTGTGTGAGTGAATCTGCTCTACAGTGAGTCATCTTCCTACATTACACACCATTTGCCTTGCAAACGGAGACAAACACCACTGTAAGTGATCATAAGTTGCTTAAACAGCGCTATCAATGAGTATTTCTTATAGGCCACAACGTAAAAGAGTAAACAAGCATTTGTTTCAGCCAAAAACCCTGAACAATTGGTTATTTTTGCATCATTAAACAATTTATTTATTTATTTATTTATTTTTCGTTTGAACAAGTGATTCACTGAGTCATTTGAACACTGATTCTTTTGAGTTATCTATGGAGTGAGAGTGTGATTCGATTAATTGATTCATTGTAATTGATTAATTTCATTTGAATGTAAATGCTGGCTCTTTTGGGTCATTGTTTGCTTTGTCAGTCATTCAAAGAACAATTGGTCTTGAATATTGGGAGGGAGAAGAAAAAGGGAGTCATATAAATACATTTGAACCTTTCAAGAAAAGAGAAGTGAATTTATAAACAAGTGTTTTATTTTTTGTTTTTTATATATATATATATTCTTCAAATTATTTTCTTTGTGTTAATAAATCTATAATTTGTTAATTGTTACAAATCTCTCTAGTGTTTTAATTAGAGGTTTACATTTGAAATTGTTTAAATACAAAGAACACACAAGACAAAAAGGAGTTTATTATTTTATTGAGAAGACAAAAATATATTATACATATAGTTTTTCTTAATTGGAGGAACCATGCTAACTGAATTTAATTTATATAAAAAATAAAATAATAAAAAAAAAACAATCCAGTAGTAAGATTGTAGAGAAATATCCAGCCAGTTCCCCATCAAAAGCTGAGCACCCAGGTTTCCTATAATACAGTACTTGAACAATAGCATACTTACCTGTCACCAAAGGGTTACACACACACATATTTGTTTCAATATACCAGTGAGGAAATCTGTAAGACTTTTTTCACAGAAGAAAGAAAGTCATACAAGTTTGAGACAGTATGAGGGTGAGTTAATAAAGTGAGAATTATAATTTTTAGAGTGAACTATCCCTTTTAGCAATATCACACGAGCAAGAGTGCTGTTGTTAATCAGAACAGCACTCTTGCTCATGTGATTACTTGCATTTATACAACAGTTCAACAAACAAGTAAATTAACATTTAAGAAAAAAGAAAATGCCCAGTATTCCATGCATTTTTTTCTGCCATGAAATTAGTAACAAAAGATGCAAAGACTCAAAGCATCAAGAACAACTATACTCTCTGCACTGTACTCACGGTAGTAGTATTTCGTTCATAAACTAATTTGTGTTTTTGAATGAAACTTTTAAGTGAACAAATTGTTATCGTTCACTTCCATTGTTATGGTCACAAAACTCAGTGCTTTTTAAAGGTGCACTTAGTAGTTATTTACTCATTAAAGTAGTTTTACTCTTCAAGAAATTAATTGTAATTTTGAAACATATTTATAAAATTATGAGCACTAGTCATATCAGTCACCTTATAAAAGCTGTTTTATTCTACATGGAGAGGGTCCCCCTCATTGGGCTGCCATGTTAGAATCACATGACCAGCTGAATACTACTGGCTTAATCTCAGTAACCATCCTGTTATCCGATACTTTCACTCATGAATTAAATTAAAGGGATAGTTCACCCAAAAATGAAAATTATCTCATCAATTACTTCACCCTCATGCCATCCCAGATGTGTATCTCAGCTCTGGAGGTCCTCACAATGCACATTGCATTTGAGGTGGCATGAGGGTGAGTAAATGATGAGAGATTTTTTATTTTTGGGTGAACTGTATTCATGACTGCCTGTGAATAGTGAATTTCTACAATGGCATCTGTGACTGAAAATGACTGATTTTGAGTGATGCTGAATCCACATGCTAGGTGTCACTGTAAGTCCAAGATGACAAAAAATTTGCAGAGTGCACATTTAGCGAATAAGCAATGACACAATGATTCACAAATAACCAGAGGGGGGTAGAGTAGCCAAATACTTTACTCAAGTAAAAGTACAATTACATAAAATAATAATAATAATAATTACTCAAGTAGAAGTAAAAGTAATAATGTTAAAATGACTTGAGTAAGAGTAAGAAAGTATCTAATGAAAAGATTACTCAAGTAGTGAGTAACTAGTTACTTTAACATGTAACATAATGGATGTTTACTCTCCTATATTCCAGTATATGGTACACATTTAACATGCATTACAGAATGATTATTATTATTATTATTATTATTAATAATAATAATAATAATAATAATACAATTATTTATATTATTGTTAATAATGGAAATTGTCATCTTTCACCACAATGTTGTTCCAAACCCTTATCACTTCTTTCTTCCATACATCAAATTAAAGGGATAGTTCACCAAAAAAATTAAATGCTCTCATTTTCTCACCCTCATGCCATCCCAAATGTGTGACTTTGTCTTCTGCAGAACACAAATGAAGATTTTTAGAAGAATATCTCAGCTCTGTTGGTCCATACAATGCAAGTGAACAGTGACCAGAACTTTAAAGCTCCAAAAAGCACATAGAAGCAGCATAAAAATAATTAATACGACTCCAGTGATTTTCAGAAGCAACTTCATCATATATAAAGTTTTTTTTTTTTTTTTTTTTTTACTATTCTCCTTCCTGCCCAGTAAGTGGCAATATGCATAACTAATTGAATCACCAAAAGCACAAGAAGAAGAATGTGAAAGTGGAGATTTATTAGTAAAAAAAGGATTTAAATATTGATCTGTTTCTCACCCACACTTCTCATATATCTTCTGAAGACATAGATTGAACCAGTGTCATTTGAATTGCTTTAATGCTGCCTTTAAGTGCTTTCTGAGCTTTAACGTTTTGGTACCCATTCACTTGCATTCTATGAACCAACAGAGCTGAGATATTCTTCTAAAGATCTTTGTGTTCATCAGAAGAGAGAAAAACAAAACAAAAAACAAGCACATCTGGGATGGCATGAGGGTGAGTAAATGATGCGAGAATTTTCCATTTTGGGAAAATGATTCCTTTAAGAAGATGTTAGACAGAATGCTAGCCTTAATCATCATTTACTTTCACTGCATGTTTTTTTCCCCATCCATATTTTGAAAGGGAATGGTGGCTAAGACTGTCACTCCCTAACATTCTGTCTATCATCTTTTGGGTTCCACAGAATACAGAAAGTTTCACAGGGTTGGAAGAACATGAGGGCAGGGAAATTATTATATAATATTGATTAAAGGCTGAACTATCACTTTCGTCAGATTTGGACGAACCTGTCAGTTAGAAGAGAAATATGGAAACCTTTTTCTAGTAATTATTATGGTGAAAAACATTAACAATGTCACACAGTCTCAAATTATATATAATGTTTAATTATACACTGAAGCAAGATCATGCTTAATTCATGCCTTCTGTTTTTATTTCACAGCTTTTTACGTCCTGCGTGAATTAAGTTCTGTGTAGCTCCAGCATTGTCAGTGTCAAAAGAATTTAGTTAATTAGTTCTGTGCACTAAGTGTACCTTAGTGTACACCTTATCTCTGTGTTTGGAAGCTTGTTGTCCATAAGACAAAGCCGCCTGCATCTGTCAAACGCTATGCACGTGGCAACTTTGCACGTGCAGAAATGCTCACAATTGCAATAAGCAGGACAAGACATTTGCACTTAACAGGGATGCTTACAAGGAAATTTTACAGTTGGCAATATGTTGCAGCGCTGATATAAAAATGTAAACTTAGAAACTGAGGTCATAAGTGCCCATAGTTAGAGATTCACACTGAAAATGAATGAGTATCACCATGACACAGACAAGCCCACATTATCACAGTCACTAATCTTGAAACATATCCTTGTCTTGGTGTAAAACGAAGGCATTGTGTGGAGTAAAAAAAATGTGTTTTGCACACTTGCTGCTGTAGTGTTGAACGCGATTCGAGTGACAGTGTGCAGCTGTGAAGTTCCGCTGTCGTAAGAGTCCCATTCAAAAATCTCAAATTACGCATTTATGAACACTTATTAAATTAAAACCAGTAATGTAAGGACAGGAATGCTACCCATTGTAATGAAGTTGTTTTTTTAATCAGAAATTTACTTAAGAGTGAAAAGTTCCCACCATAAAACATATTCAAAGTACATGTTTTCTAAAGTAAATGTAGCACGTTACTACCCACCTCTGCAAATAACATGAAATACGGTAATTTGTTGCCACCTACTGGTGTAAAGATGTAATCTACAGAAATAGTCACAGAACAAATTAGTAAACTAAATCAAAATGATCAATCAATCAAAATTCCCAGCACTATTTGAAAAACTACTAACACTGACATGCGGAGTGATAAAAATAGTGAACGCTGCTTGGCCAATCAGATTTGAGGATCAGAACGAACTGTATAATGGTTTTTATGGAGATGTAATGATACTTTCAATACCCCTACCATACCCCAAAACCTAACCCTCACACAAATCTGTTAATATTGGGATTTATTAGCCTTTTTAATGTGAAGATTACTTCAAATGTCCTCACTAGTTTGTTTTCATCATGTTTCACTCTGTTAGTGAGGATATTTTCAAAAATGTATCCTTGTACACATGCACACTTTCTTTCAGTCGGTAGGGTCAACATTTTCTTTTACCTCTTTCCATCTATTTCAGCAGGTTTTTTTTTTTTTTTTTTTTCAGTTCTCCATGTGTTAGAGGTGAATGATTTTTCTGGAATGATAGACATAATTATAACATTATTTTATATGGGGTCAGAAAGTTTCACATTGATTTGTCCTTGTACTGTATGTGTGTGTGTGTGTGTGGCTCCAGGACATCAACATTTATGCAGTATGGCAAGGTGAGAGAAAAACATCTGGTGTTACTGAAACTGGCTGAAAAAGCCATAGCACTGGTCACAAGCCACATCCACTTAAAACCAGTACAAACAAACACACGCACGCACACACACACACACAGCTGTCAGGGGTATGTCTGGACTGCCTACAAAACCACTTGTGGGATGTCAGAATCACTTACAAACTCCAGACACTTACAGAGGTGTGAGTTCTCTCACTCACTTGGGGACACACACACACACACAGAGAGAGAGAGAGAGAGAGAGAGAGACCATCCTGCTTCTTGGTCCAAACAAGCCTTCATCAAGGCTTGCACCTTCAAACTCTCTCTGCAGTTTCAAAAACAAACTCCCCATTCCCTGCTCTGCTGCTGTCACAGTGGGTGTGAGAAGCTTCTGAAAGCTGAGGAGAATTCAACACAGCATCTCACACACAGTGTCTACACACTCACAAGACAAGCAACACCATCTGCATGTGACAGACTCATGACCAGACATCCACAAGACTCTCTCTGAATACAATCCCCTTTTATTTCAGCCCAGTGCAGTGGAAAATTTCAATGAATTTTCAAGGGCCATTAGAACACCACCTAACAACATGTTTAAAGAACATTCTGGGTTAAACATGAACTGTTCTTACTTTTTTTAAAGAATAGTTCACCAAAAATGAAAATGTTGTCATGCTGACATCACCAAACCCTCTTGGTTTCAGCCTCAGTCATAGAGACAATTTTTCATGATCCAAACAATTCCTGCTGGATGAAAATAAATAATTAAATAAAAACTACTTTTTTTTTTTTTCATATACCGTATACATATGTCACTGCTCTGGTGAGTTTGCCGGTTTGTTTTGTATGTTTTGTAATTTTCTCTCCCTCATGTCTCGCAGGCGCGGCCGGCATGCATGATCAGCATTTCCATGGGAACATTGATTTTTCCCGGGGAAACGCTGATCATTCCACTGATTAGCATACCGAGCAACACCTGTTCTCCTCTAATTCACTACCCTATTAAGCCCTTCGTGTTCGTAGTATCGTTGCTAGATTGTTGTTTTATGTGAATTAACTAACCGCACTCTCTCTGCCTAGTTGGTCCTGTCTCGTGTATCTGTTGGTTGCCTACGTGTCGGGTGTGTGGTTGCCTTCCAGTTTTGCTGCATGTCAGCTGATCTTCCATGGAGGATACCTCATCTCTGCCCGCATGTCGGGAGTAAGATTGCCCATCTCAGCTGGGTGTTGTTCTGCACCTCACTAAGCTTCAACGGAGGATTCTACGAACCTACTCCTGACTTCCACAACACGCGCACTCATTCTACGAACATGCTCTTCACGGATTGCCCCTTGCGCGGCCACTGCCCGCATGCTTCTCGGAGATCGCTTCCTGCTGCTGCAGCTGGTGCCGGGATCCCTGACATTAGCTCTCAATGACTGTTTATATTTTGTGAATAAATCCTTTGAACTGTTCCTCTGCTCTTGGCTCTGTTTGTCTCGCTATTGCTCGTTACTATATATATATATATATACACTTTATATTATTATATTTATTCTATATAATATAAATGAGAATATATATATTTTAGCATTTACCATAATATTACTGTATAATTCACTCTGAAAATAATTCACATTATGGAAGTAAAATGGGTTGCTAAGCTCGATAACCACATAAAATACTTGACTCGTCCCAAAGTTTGTAAAATGAATGAAAAGGTGCTTACAGTAATGCACTTACAAAATAAGCTTAGCATCCAAACGTTCTGGATGGTTTAAAGGCAGAAATGTAGAGACTATATTTTTGTTAAAACACTTACTAAAGTGGGGCCTGGGTAGTTCAGCGAGTAAAGATGCTGGCTACCACCCCTGGAGTCACGAGTTCGAATCCAGGGCGTGCTGAGTGACTCCAAGTCTAGGTCCAGGTCTCCTAAGCAACCAAATTGGCCTGGTTGCTAGGGAGGGTAGAGTCACATGGGGTAACCTCCTTGTGGTCGCTTATAATGTGGTTTTCGCTCTCAATGGTGCTTGTGGTCAGTTGTGCGTAGATGCCACGGAGAATAGCGTGAAGCCTCCACATGCACTATATAATGTGCTCAACAAGCCACATGATAAGATGCGTGGATTGATGATCTCAGATTGAGACAAGTCACTACGTCACCATGAGCACTTAGAGCGCATTGGGAATTGGGCATTCCAAGCTGGGAAAAAAAAAAAAAAAAACTCTTACTAAAGTGAAAAATATTTGTTATCTGAACTGTTAAAATAATCCTTTTCAGGTGGAACTACTTTTCTAGGTGGAAGAATGTCTGGTTATGTTTGAGTATGTAAATACTGCCTTAAAGATCATTTCTGGGGCACCTGAAGCGGGAGCAGGAATATAGAATGTGGTCGGCCATCAGCTCCTTGCCGTCATCGCATTCGCAGATTGGGTAATCAGTGAGACCCCACTTGTTTAGGGTGGCCCGGAAACGGCAATGTCCAGTTCTTAGTTGGTTCAGCTTGACCCAGGCTTGTCTGGGTATGTCATTTCCAGCGGGTTTGTTAGATAATTTGTCGATAAACTGTTTCAACCTGTGGTTGTTATTATTGCCACTTTTTGATAGCCCAATTGGTGCCATTATCATTATTTGCTTCTTTCATAAGGCGCCTCATTGTGTTAGAAGGTAGGTGCCAGTTTTCTAGGCGGAGGATCGTGGTGTTCCGGTGGCAGATGGCATTGTGCAGCAGGTGGTTGGGGTCATCCAAGGCTTTCAGGGCAAGGTTGATGCAACTTGCTTCTCTGCGAAGATTTGGTGGAGAGATGCCACTGAGAATCGGTAGCAGCTCAGTGGGCGTAGATGTAATGCACCTGGTGATAATGTGCATGCTGTTGTTCAGGGATGTGTCTACCTTCTTCAGTACAACAGCCAGGCAGGAGAGCAGTACTCAGCTAAGTACTAAGCAGTACTAAGAGAAGGCTAGAGAAAGCACAGAGTTGCGTAATGCAGTGAAATTTGTACCTCAGCTAATGCCAGTTAGTCTTCGCAAGAGGTTGTTCCTTGCTTGGATTTTTGCTGCTGTTTGTTCGAGATGTTGTTTGAAGGTCAGTGTGCAGTCAAGGACAACTTCTAGATATTTCGGGCTTCTCTCAAATGGGATAGTTTTGTCTTCACACTTGACGTTGATTGTTATGTTAGCAAGGCGATTGGCGAGGTGGAAAATGCTGCTCACTGTATTGGTGATGCTAAGTTTTAACCTCCAATCTTTGAACTAGCATTTCAGCTTGTTCAGGTCAATCAATAATGTAGTTTCTATTGCTTTGATGTCTGTAGAGCAATGCATAATAGCAATGTCATCTGCGTATATGTATTTTTGGCAGTTGTACATGGCAGGTCAGCTGTGTAGATGTTAAACAGTATTGGCGCCAGCACCGAGCCTTGCGGGATGCCATTCTTAAGGTAGAATTTCCTGCAGGTGTCATTGCCCAGTGTTAAGGTAAATTATCTGTTACAGATTAGTTCTTGGATAAAGAGGACCAATTTATTGTTTGGGATGATACAAAGCAGTTTGAGTATGAGTCCTTTATGCCAGACCATGTCATAAGCTGCTGTTAAGTCCACAAAAACACTTTCTTTTTTCTTTTTTTTTCTTTTCTTTTTTGAAGCATTGTTTGATATTATCGACCATACAACAGACCTGGTCGGTTGTTGATCTATTTGGCCTGAAACCTGCTTGTTCATTTGGGAGCTGTGGTTCTATGATAGAGCTTATTCTGTTGTATATTAGCCTTTCCATAAGCTTGAAGCTGATGCAGAGGAGGCTGATTGGCTGAGAGCTTTTTGGGTCATCAAGTGGTTTGTTTGGTTTAAGAATAGCGATGACTTTTGCTGTTCTCCAAATCTTAGGCATGTTTAGTAATAGGCAGTTGTTGAAAAATGTTAGTAGCCATTCTAAGGCAGGTGCAGAGAGGTGGGTAAGCTGTTCAGGATGCAGGTGATCAGGTCCTGGAGCTTTCCCTGCCTTGAGGGTGGAAATCGCAGCAATCAGTTCAGGATAGGTGAAGCTGCTGTGACTGTTATCATCTGCTGAGCTGGCTCGCCAGCTGTCGTGAATCTCTTGTTTAACTTTCCTGGCAAACTGCTTGTCTATGTGGGTTGGTTTGCTATTGTCAAAAAGCACCTTTGCGACGTCTTTGACTTTGACCTGGTTTTGGAGTTGTGGCTTATGGCTTTGGCCAGTCAGTCGGTTGATGGTTTCCTTCTACTGGAGTGCTCCATGTCAATTTCAGAGATCATGTTGTTCCACTCTTGTTTCCTTTTGTTGTCCAGGTATTCTATTAGAGCCGAGCCGGTGGATTGCACTCTTTCTGTTGTGGTTGCTGAATCAAGTTCAGAGGCTAAGTTAGTACATTCTTGGTCCCAGATAATCATATTGCAGGACCTTGAGTACGAGTCGTTAACATCAGTTGAGTTTGGATCTGGAAGTTTAAGTGGAAAGGGGCTGGTTTCTTTGGTTTACTGAGATGAAAAACACCAAGTCCGGGTTTGTTCCACTTTGCCACCTGGCAGAGAAGAACGTGTTGGCTTGTTTCTTATCGAACAGCAAAGTTAAGCCTTGAATGGATGCCCAGTCGGCTAGGGCCTCGCCTTCCGGTGTGCTCTTTCGATAGCCCCAGTTGGTGTGTTGACAGTTGAAATCACCAGCATAGATGACAGGATGTGGGTAGCTTGGAAGACTGGAGAACTGGGTATTAGGTGATTTGTAGATGTTGACAATAGTAAAGCCTTCTAATAGCAGTCCACTGTGTAGTATCTTCGTCTGGTGATTGGGCTACATGCTTTGCATTTTTGTCAAGTTTTACTAGGGTAGCCACTCCATGGTGTGCATGATGGATGGCACCTGTGAGGTGGTAGCCATGTATCTTGATATTGCTGTCATCTTTGGTGTGAGTCTCTTGAAGAAGGATCACTTGAGCGTTGTGCTCTTGAGCCAGGTGGATGATAACCACGCATTTGGCTCTAGTTAGGCCTTCCACATTAATTTGCAGGATACACGGACCTGTAGTTCTTGAAAGACCCTTCGATTATTTTCTTCTTGCGAAGTACAATTCATTGCTAGTAAGCATTGCATGGTAAGTTCGATTTGAAGAGCTTTTTGCCATCAGAGACATTGCCCAGGGGTCACTATGAGAAAGTAGCTCTTCTTGACCCCCATTACATCACTGATACCAAGTGAGAATTAAATGGTTTACTTGAAGTTGGACAAACAAGCTGGTAATGTTTTTTGTCTTCTTCTTTATTTTATCCCCTTTTCTTCCCATTTGGAATGCCAAATTCCCACTACTTAGTAGGTCCTCGTGGTGGCGTGGTTACTCACCTCAATCTGGGTGGCAGAGGACAAGTCTCAGTTGCCTCTGTGCATCTTATCACGTGGCTCGTTGTGCATGACACTGCAGAGACTCTGCACGTGGAGGTTCATGCTACTCTCCAAGATCCACGCAGAACTTAGCACGTGCCCCATTGAGAGCGAGAACCACTAATCATGACCACGAGGAGGTTAACCCATGTGACTCTACCCTCCCTAGCAATTGGGCCAATTTGGTTGCTTAGGAGACCTGGCTGGAGTCACTCAGCACACCCTGGATTCAAACTCATGACTCCAGGGGTGGTAGTCCACATCAGTACTCGCTGAGCTACCCAGGCCCCACAAACTGGTAATGTTAAGCTATTCGATCACAGTAGTCTCCTGCTTGTGTAACCGGTCCTGCTCAACACGCTCAGAGAGGGATTTGAACCAGTGTCTCCGGCATGGTAGGTGGGCGCACTAACAAGGAGGCTAAAGCCTCTAGCGTCAGTCGCTAGTGTGCCTCTTGAAGCCAGGGGAGTGAGGTTTACATATACCGCACAGCTATATAGTACAAGCTGGCTCCCGTTACACTCACTCCCCTAAACCTCACTCCTACCCGGGCCATGGCACCACTGTGATCGGTCCTGTTTGACCTGCTCCAAGCAGGATTTGAACCAGGGTCTCCAGCATGGGAGGCGGGTGCACTAACGAGGAGATTAAAGGCCTCTAGCATCAGTCGCTAGTGTGCCTCTTGAGGCCAGGGGAGTGAGGTTTACACATAGTCGTAGAGCTATCACGTGCCAGCTGGCTCCTGTTACACTTGCAAGGAATATTTCTGTACATGCATTTCTTTCTTACTCTTACTGAGATCACCAATCCAGACATCTTTCTGAAGTTGAAATGGACTGAGGAGTTTTATTTATTCATTGGGCAGACACTTAGCCATTATCCAAAGCAACTTACAGTGCAGTCAAGGTATATGCAAGTTTATCATTATTTGTGTTCCCTGGGAATCGAATCATTTGAGCTGCTATATGAACATTATTCTGTGATGATGACGACGATGATACAGAGTTGATGTTTTGAAACAATGCCAACCATACACTCATGTTACAGTACAAACCCACATATACACACTTTCACATTTTGATTGTAACTCAGACAGACATACAGAGAACTCTACAGACAGCACACACACAGATTCACATACACACAAACACTGTGCCAGAGGAATATACTCACACTCATATAGCAGGAAACGCAAACACACACACACATACACACACAGCGATCACTAAAGGCAATGCAGTTCTGTAGTCAAGGGCACAGGAACGAGCCCAAATGGTGCCTGCAGTGTTTCCCCCTGCGGTAATCTACAACATTTTGCATGGGAAACCAGAGACATACCCAACTCTCTCACTCTCCCTCTGTCTGTGTGTGTGTGTGTGTGTGTGTGTGTGTGTGTGTGTGTGTGTGTGTGTGTGTGTGTGTGTGCCATTGTCTCCCGTTAGCAAGGAGAGAGTGTTATGATTGTGAGATTGCTCTGAGTTGACTGTCGTGTCATCACAATGTGTGGCAAACTATTCTCTCTCTCTCTTTCTCTCTTGCATTTATGCAGTGTTGATTATTTCAGTTGTCTCTGATGGCTGGTAGCACTGCATTTGCACATGTCAAGATCATTTGGTGGTACTATAGAGCTTTTTTGGAGAGTAGAGTACTATTCATAAACTAGTCTATGACCTGGAGGTTAGAGAGAACAAGGCACACACACAAACAACTTCATTAATGAGGTTATGAAGAATTCATATGTACCCTAAGGAGACATTTAACATCCACAAACATTTACAACAAAGGCCAAATGGTCTTTAACTTGAGAAGATAGTTAGAACAGGAAATAATTTGAATTTATTAATCTATTTGTCCTCCACTAGATATACATTAAGAGCTACAACTGAGCTAGAAGGCTGGCGATGATTTAAAGAGCAAGAGTCAAACTCCAGCAAAAGTTAACAGAGGCAATTTTAAGTAGATAGAGTTTGTTTTGGTGTTTCTGATACACTACATGGCAAAAAAAAAAGTATGTTGACACCCCCATCTAATTTAAGCTATTGTGTTTAAAAAAATGTCAATGTTCAAATTCTCCAATATCCCAGCTTAACATGCAAAGTCAACTCTAAGTTAGCCATTTGCAGTGTTGGGCAAGCTACTCAAAACATTTAGCTAGCTAAGCTACCAACTCAACAGAAAAATGAGTTAAGCTAAGTTAAAAGCTACACTTCAGAGAAAGTAGCAAGTTACACTACAAGCTACACAGCAAAAGTAGCTTGCTACATTTAAGCTACTACATCCCCCCCAACCAGATGCACACAGCATATGGTCTTATGCTGCCTTCATGTGCTATCGGAATTATCCTGCTTCCCACTTCTGAAGTGGTAATTACGAGTAATTACGTAATTACGATTGTTGATGTCAATAATTACATTTCCAATAGTAAAAATGTGAATTCTTGATATAAAAAAATGATGTCATCACTCACAGATATCACATTCTTGATATCAAAAATGGAATTTCAACTGGTAAAAAACATATTTTTTTATATCTACAATAGAATTTTCACTAGTAACGTTTCACACCGATATGTCATTCACTCCTATTCAAAAGGCAATTATTGATATCAAAAATTAGTTTCTTACTAGTTGAAAGTCCAATTTCACATATCAACAATTATTTTCTCACATTCGTTTCTTATTATTCTTTTCTTGAATTCCAACTAGTAAAAATGCTAAGTTTTGATATCAGATATTCAGTTTTCACTAGTGACAATTTTAATTTCTGATATCTGTAATGTAATTGTTGCTAGTAAGAAAGTCTTTTTGGATATCATTAATTACACCAAATTATTGATATCTGAAATCTATTTCCAGATATGGAACCTCTCAGGGGAAAAAGAGAATTCATCCCCACGATCCGTTTTCGCTGTCGTTTATAAACCACACTTTTAAATTTTATATTAACACCACAAGGTGTATATTTTTTTTATATTTAATAACATTGTATGATTTTGTAATGTGTATCAAGATATGCCCATCTGCAGAGCCACAGAGCCACAGCAGTTTCAGGACCGCAGTGACAGGCCCGCAGTCTCTGGACCGATGCGGTGTTAGTAGATTAGTGCCATCTACCGTTTGGAGCATAATTTTTTACATTTGTTTGCTTTTTTAGATTTAAAATGTGTTGTATTTATATTGATTTTGGTTTGATTACTCTCTAAAACATTTAATGGTAGCCTTTTCAACACTGTTCAATAAGGTTTCATGTTTTCACATTAGTTAATGCAATTGGTTTCATGAATTAACAAAGAATTATTATTTTTTTAACAGCATTTTAACTAATGTTAAATTTACAACTTCTAATTGCAACTTCTAAAATATATATTATTTAATGTTGAAATTAACATTAACCAAGATTATCAAATGCTGTAAAAGTATTGTTCGTTGTTTTTCAAGTTAACAAATGTAGTTAACTAATGTTAACAAATGAAACTTTATTATAAGGTGTTACGTATTTGACTATATTATATGTGATCAATTGATTTCCTTTTGTTCACAAAGTTACAAAGAGTACTTAAAAAAGACACAAAGAATGGACATTTAATGTCATATGCATTTAATAATATCAAATTCAAAATAAACATTCAATTATTAAGCCTAACAAAACTCTAACCCTAACAAAATAAATTAAACTAAAATAATTTAAACAACAAAAGCTTGAGTGACTCAAACAAAAGCATTTTTTTAAAAATACAACCCGAACGCTAATCAAACTTTTTCCAGAATAATATTGGTTATGACAACCAATTTCTTGGTTGTCACTTCTATAAGAATAATGAGAAATGCATGTATACAGATCCAGTAGTTCCCCTTCTGTCATTCACTCGACGTTGTGTCGAAGTAGTGACACTAGGGGTCGCCCTTGGGAGCCCCAAACACCTCTGATCTTTGAGAAAAGGCCAATGGGAATTGGCGAGTGGAATTTGCACACCACTCCCCTGGACATACAGGTATAAAAGAGCTGGCTTGCAACCACTCATTTTTTCTTTGGAGCCGAGTGGTTGTGTTCAGTGAACTGAATTACTTTGCCGATCAATTGACCTCTATATCTAGTGAAGCTTTTGGATTTACGGTGCATTACAGCGGTTTATCCCCCTCTCTCTATCGATAGCAGCGTCGGAGAGTGGGTTCGTCCAGTCCGGTGCGGAGGACTCGGCTGGGCTCCCACCCTCGGGTGCGGTAGCCCAGTCGCAGGCTGACACAGAACTGGCGGCCATGCTTGCCCGGGCGGCTGCGAGCGTCTGGATGGAGTGGAATCCTCCACTCCCCCCTGAACCCTCGCGGCTCGACGATGGTTCCTGGGCCCAGAGCGCCGCTCACGGCTGCGCCCTGCCCCGGTACTTTTCTTCCCGGAGGTGCATGATGAGCTTACGTGATCGTGGCAGGCACCTTATACTGCTCGGTCCGCGGGCTCCTCCGCTCTCACTACCCTCGATAGGGGGGCGACCAAGGGATACTCAGCGATTCCCCAGGTGGATCAGGCCATCGTGGTGCACTTGTGCCAGCAGAGCGCCGCCACCTCGTGGAACCGTCCGAGGTTCCCGTCCAGGCCCTGTAGGCTTACATCATCAATGGCGGCTAAGGGCTACGGTGCTGCTGGACAGGTCGCCTCCGCCCTGCATGCCATGGCTCTCCTGCAAGTGCACCAAGCCAAGGCACTCAAAGAACTGCACAAGGGTAGTCCTGACCTGGGATTGATGCAGGAGCTGCGCTCGGAAACTGATCTCGCCCTCCGGGTGACGTAGGTCAAGGCACGGTCTCTCGGGCAGGCAATATCCACCCTGGTGATCCAGGAGCGCCACCTTTGGCTCAACCTGGTCGAGTCAAGGGAGGCTGACAAGGTACAATTCCTTAACGCCCCCATCTCCCAGGTTGGCCTATTCGACAACACCGTCGGAGACTTTACCCGGCAGTTTTCGACGGTGAGGAAGCAGACGGAGGCCATCCAACATATCCTGTCCCGCACCCCGTCTGCTTGTCGCCAAGGGCGTCACCCTGTGGCAACAACACCAGCTCCGCCACAGCCCGCCCCAGCAGGCCGGCCCCGGCGTGGAGCAACCCATAGGAAGCAGATGCCACCCATCTCAGGGCTGGCCGCCAAGAACCCAAGGAAGGCTTAAAAGCGCCGCTGAGACAGGCAGCCCAGGAAGTCGGAGACCTGCTACACAGGAGCTGATAAGAGCACCACTCCTTCCCCCGGTGGAGGGCCGGGCGGAGAATCCTTGTTTACCTTTTCTTATCATTTCGCCACATGCCCAAAGGGCTGCGGGACCCACATTTTCAATAAAAGAGCAGTTTCCTCACTTTCTGGGTCACACAATTGTCATCCACGGCCGTCGTTATCACGACCACCAGGCACCGTTTCTTTTTGGCAGGTATGGCACCTCGGAGGTGGGCCTCCCGCCCCAGCACGCCCAGTTGTGGTACGATCCCACCCTCGACACGATGGTCACAACGGGTCACGAGGACAATTCCCCTCCTCCCCATCCCAGACCGCTCCTACGGTGGGTGTAAGGAGCCAGGTAAGTGCTTCGATGTCCCTGGACTCAGCATGGCCATAATTGGCACCTCAGGCTCTGCCCGGTCACGAGGCCCCACCCGCTGGTACGTCCGACGCGATTGTCCCCTTGCACAGACTCCCGTTCAGGATGCTGACGCAAAAACGCATTTTGGCAAGCGTTCGGCATCAAGATTGGTTTGTGGCAGTAGACCTGAAGGACGTGTATTTCCATGTCTTCCATGTCAGACCCTTCCTGCGGTTTGCTTTCGAGGGCCGGGCGTACAAGTACAAGGTCCTACCCTTCAGTCTGTCCCTGTCAACTCGCACCTTCACGAAGGTCGCAGAGGCAGCCCTTGCCCCGTTAAGGGAAGTGGGCGTTCGCATCCTCAACTATCTCGACGACTGGCTGATTCTAGCTTACTCACAGGACTTATTGTGTGCGCACAGGGACCTGGTTCTCAGGCACCTCAGCCGGTTGGGGCTTCGGGTCAACTGGGAAAAGAGCAAACTCTCCCCGGTTAAGAGCATCTCTTTTCTTGGCATGGAGTTAGACTCAGTCTCAATGATGGCATGCCTCACGAGTGCATGCAGTCGGTGCTGAACTGTCTGAGATCGTTTAGGCGGAAAATGTCGGTCCCACTGATATTATTTTAGATGCTCCTAATGATGCATATGAGACTGCTTCAGCACTGGCTTCAAACTCGAGTCCCGAGATGGGCATTGTGTACGCATTGTTTACGCATTGCGTAAATTAACCGCCAAGGCGGTGTGTGCTCTCGTTGCATGTCCCAACTCGCCCACCGTCTCCTCCTTTGGATTCAGCAGCGACTCAAGTCGTTGCGAGCCACTCATATCCCGGGAAACCTCAACAGCACAGCGGACGCGCTGTCACGGCAGGTCATGCTCAGGGGAGAGTGGAGACTCCACCTCCAGGTGGTCCAGCTGATTTGGAGTCGATTCGGTCAAGCACAGGTGGACCTGTTTGCTTCGCGGGAATCCTCCCACTGCCCACTCTGGTATGCCCTGACCGAGGCTCCCTTCATCACAGATGCACTGGCACACAGCTGGCCCCCAGGGCTACGCAAGTTCCCCCAGTGAGCCTACTTGCACAGATATTGTGCAAGGTCAGGGAGGACAAGGAGCAGGTTGTCCTAGTAGCACCTTACTGACCCACCCAGACTTGTTTCTCGGACCTCACACTCCTCGCAACAGGGGAATATCCCTGAGGAAGGACCTTCTTTCTCAGGGACGGGGCACCATCTGGCACCCGCGACCAGACCTCTGGAACCTCCATGTCTGGCCCTTGGACAGGACGTGGAAGATCTAAGTGGTCTACTACCTGCAGTGGTAGACACAATTACTCAGGCCAGGGCTCCTTCTACAAGGCGCCTGTATGCCCTGAAGTGGTGTCTGTTCACTAAGTGGTGTTCTTCCCGACGCAAAGACCCCCAGAGATGTGCAGTTGGATCAGTGCTTTCCTTCCTGCAGGAGAGGCTGGAGGGGCGGCTGTCCCCCTACACCTTGAAGGTGTATGTAGCCACTATATCGGCACATCACGATGCAGTAGACGGTAAGTAATTAGGGAAGCACGACTTGATCGTCAGGTTCCTGAGAGGGGGTAGGAGGTTAAACCCCCCCAGATTGCATCTCATCCCCTCGTGAGACCTCTCTGTTGTCCTTCGGGGCCTATCGGGAGCTCCATTTGAGCCCCTGAAGTCAATGGACCTAAAGGCACACTCTTTGAAGACTGCCCTCCTGACTGCGCTTACTTCCATTAAGAGGGTAGGGAACCCGCAGGCATTCTCTGTCAGTGAAACGTGCCTGGAGTTTGGTCTGGGTTACTCTCATGTGATCCTGAGACCCCGACCAGGCTATGTGCCCAAGGTTCCCACGACCCTGTTTAGGGATCAGGTGGTGAATCTGCAAGCACTGCCCCAGGAGGAGGCAGACCTGGCCTTGGTATTGCTGTGTCCGGTGCATGCTTTGTGCATCTATTTGGATCGCATGCAGAGCTTTTCTCTGCTTTGGTGGACAGCGGAAAGGGAGCGCTGTCTCCAAACAGAGGATCGCCCACTGGGTCATTGATGCCATTGCTATGGCATATCATGGCCAGGACATGCCACCCCACTCTACTAGGAGTATGGCGGCCTCCTGGGCTCTGACCAATGGCGCCTCTTTAGTAGACATCTGCAGAGCAGCGGGCTGGGCAACACCCAACACCTTTGCAAGATTCTATAATATCCGGGTTGAGCCGGTCTCGCTGGCTACGAGGCACACAGAGGTCTGCCCGTCTCGCACCGCCAGTCCACGTAACACAGTTCAGTTAGTCATGGAGTTTTTTATAGGGACCCCTAGTGTCACTACATCGACACAACGTTGAGTGAGTGACAGTAGGGGAACGTCTCGGTTACTGTCGGAACATCTTGGTTACTGTCGTAACCTCCATTCCCTGATAGAGGGAATGAGACGTTGTGTCCTTCCTGCCACAACACTGAACTACCCGCTGAAATGGCCGGGACCTTGTCTCGGCACCTCAGCACAAAACCTGAATGAGTGGTTGCAAGCCAGCTCCTTTTATACCCGTATGTCTGGGGGAGTGGCATACAAATTCCACTCGCCAATTCCCATTGGACTTTTCTCAAAGATCAGAGGTGATTGGGGCTCCCAAGGGCGACCCCTAATGTCACTACATCGATACAACATCTCATTCCCTCCATCAGGGAACGGAAGTTACGACAGTAACCGAGACGTTAGCAGAAAAACACTTAAACTTAATTGTTTACCAAAAATTCTAGATTTAATAAAACTTTACATAGACAACAACTTACCGTGCTCTCCGACATGATTGTTCTGTCATTAGCTCCACCCGTAACATCAGTCCAGAGACTGTGGGCCTGAAACTGCTGTGATTTAAGGCTGATTTATACTTCTGTGTCAAACCTTCAACTCTGTGGCTCAGCAGATGTATACTATTGTGTGTAATGTATCTGTGTGCTGTTAATAAATGTATGAAACCGTGTTTATCGCTTTGCATAAAATTGTAGGCTAAATTAATATTTGGGTATTAGGAACAAGGAGCAGATCTAAAAATCGAATAAACATGTTACTACAGTGGTGGCCAAAAATATTGGCACCCTTGGTAAATATGAGCAAAGAAGGCTGTGAAAAAAAAAAAAAAAAATCTGCATTGTTTATCCTTTTGTTCTTTCATTATTTATTTTTATTTTTTTTAAATCACAAAAATATAACCTTTAATTGAACTCAAACAATTGAAAGCGGGGACATATCCCATTATTATTAATCATAATCATATGTATAATCCCATCATATGTTTTCTGCCAGAGGTCCTGGACATCTTGTTTGGATACATGGCATCACGGACTCTATCATATACCAACAGATAAAAAATCATAACCTGGCTGCCTCTGCCAGAAAGCTTACAATGGGCCCTGGTTGGATCTTCCAGCAAGACAATGATCAAAAATAAAAGAAAAAAAGAAAGAAAAAAAAAGAAAAAAGAAAAAACATCAAAATCAACACAAAAATGGTTCACTGACCACAAAATCAAGGTGCTGCCATGGCCATCCCAGTCCCCTGACCTGAACCACATAGAAAATTTGTGGGGTAGACTGAAGAGGAGAGTCCACCAACATGAACCTCTGAATTTGAAGGATCTGTAGAGATTCTGTATGGAGGAATGGTCTCAGATCCCTTGCCAGGTGTTCTCCAACCTCATTAGCATTATAAGAGAAGACTCACAGATGTTATCTTGGCAAAGGGAGGTTGCAAAAAGTATTGAATAAAAGGGTGCCAATAATTATGTCCAATGCGTTTTGGAGACATTTTTCCATTTTTTTTTTTTTTAGTAATGAGATATTTCCCGTTTCAATTGTTTTACTTCAATTAAAGGTTATATTTTTGTGATTTTTTTAATGAAAGATCAAAAGGATAAACAATGCAGAATTTGTTTCATAGCCTTCTTTGCTCATATTTACCAAGGGTGCCAGTATATTTTTGGCCACCACTGTATGTACGTGAACTTGATTGAGCTCACCTGTGTGAAATAAAAACAGGTGAATAAAAACTGATAAAAAATAATTGTTTTCATGTTTTACTTTTTACTTAACATTTGAGAAAATAATACATTTCTAGTTGTGCCATCTTGTGGACTTAGAAAACAACGTGTATTTAAATATCTAGTAAATTTTGATATTTAAGATAAAAATTTGAATTTAGTCTTGTAGCTCTGTTGACAGCACAAACAATTACCTTGGCTATCTAACTAAAAATGATAAACATCATATACTGTATATACATGTATATATATATATATATATATATATATATATATATATATATATATATATATATACTGTATATACATACATTGGCAGCCAGAAGTTTGGAAAAATGAACAGATTTTGACCTTATGGAAATAAATTAGTACTTTTATTCACCAAAGTGGCATTCAACTGATTACAATGTATAGTCAGGACATTAATAACATGAAAAATTACTTTTACAATTAAAAAAAGAAAAAAAAAAATGTCAGAACTTCTTAAAACTACTTCAAAGAGTTCTCATCAAAACATCCTCCACGTGCAGCAATGACAGCTTTGCAGATCCTTGGCATTCTAGCTGTCAGTTTGTCCAGATACTCAGGTGACATTTCACCCCACGCTTCCTGTAGCACTTGCCATAGATGTGGCTGTCTGTGTTTCTTAGCCCACTCTAACCTTATTTTTTATTTTTTTTTTTTATTTTTTCTGTTTCAAAAGTGGCTTTTTCTTTGCAATTCTTCCCATAAGGCCTGTACCCTTGAGTCTTCACTTTACTATTGCACATGAAACTGGCGTTGAGCAGGTAGAATCTTGTTTAGTTGTACATCTGGCCTTCCACATCTCGTTCTCTCTTTGTTAGAGCCAGTTGTCCTTCGTCTTTGAAGACTTTAGTGTACACCTTTGTATGATATCTTCAGTTTTTTTGGCAATTACAAGTATTGCATAGCCTTCATTCCTCAAAACAATGATTGACTGATGAGTTTCTAGAGAAAGCCGTTTCTTTTTTGCCTTTTTTGACCTAATATTGACCTTAAGCCAGTCTGTTGTATACTGTTGCAACTCAAAAACAAACACAAAGACAATGTTAAGCTTCATTTAACAAACCAAATAGCTTCCAACAGTGTTTGATATAATGGCAAGTGATGGTCTAGTACCAAATTAGCAATTTAGCATGATTAATCAAGGATAAGGTGTTGGCGTGAAGGCTGCTGGAAATGGGGCCTGTCTAGATTTGATCAAAATTACATTTTTCAAATAGTGATGGTGCTGTTTTTTACATCAGTAATGTCCTGACTATACTTTGTGATCAGTTGAATGCCACTTTGGTGAATTAAATGACCAATTTCCTTCCAAAACAGCTAAATCTGTACATTATTCCAAACTTTTGGCTGCCAGTGTGTGTGTGTGTGTGTGTGTGTAATTAATATATATATATATATATATATATATATATATATATATATATATATATATATATATATATATATATATACATATACACACACACAAATTGGAATTTTGGTCAAATACAAGCTATTTTCCTGGTATAAATATGTACAATATTCATAGAATGTTTGCTGATATATTTAAATGCATATGACTGAAATGGCAAATGCTAACAATTAGCTGTATTTAGAAAAATGAACAAAACTGTATCATTTACTATAGAAACTGTACTCTCCTCCACCATGTTGAAAGTTTAGGACTCCTCCCATCTCAGAAACTCGGGTATCAAAGTTATCTCATACGTATTATCATCGTAATTACGACTTGAGGGGTCATTCATGTGCAACTTCCTAGTGGGAAACTCATATGTAAATAATTCTGATAGCAAGTGAATGCATCATTACATCACATGATGTTTATCAAAGACATGGTATAGCATAGTACAGTAAAGTGCAATACAGTATACAAGTATACAGTATTTTGCAATATAAAATGTGTGTGCGTGTGAAAAAAACATGTAAATTCATATTTACAAATTTAAATATACAAACCCATGTGTTCAATATGAAAAATCACTTTTATTAAATTTTATTTTTCATATGTATACTAGAGGTCGATCAATATATCGGATTTACTGATTAATTGGGCTGATAGTTGCATTTTTAACTATCGGCAAAAATCAACTCCGATAGTTTCCGATAGTTATTTTTGGTTTCATTTCTCTGTGGCTGGTGCTGGAGGGTTCTACAGTCTGAACTCCTTGTTTCTACGGTATAACGGCACCCTCTAGAGGTTAAATAAAAAACAATCACTGACTCCGCGTGGAGTTTGTTGTGCAACGTGAATAGGCTATGCAGGATATTTCTGGTTGTATTAATGTACACGGTATGGGTTAATGTGCCCATGTACCTCCATCATTATATAATGGAATTAGTCGCATATGACAACCATTATAAGAAAGATACATGACAAATAATTAGATTGTGTTCTCCACCATTAAAATCGTAATACAACATCTCGTTGTATCCACTCACAATTTCTATTGTAATTATGATTAATTCACTTACTGGAGTAATACTATTCTCATGGCTTATTGAAAATATTATGGTTCTGCGTTTTGATGCAAGATCTTTTAAAATCAAGTGACAAGATTATTTATCAAAATATACCACAGTCAAATTATCTTTGAATACAGACAAGACTTTATTGCTAATATGAACATAAAAACCAGTCTAACACATGCAAACATGAAACAGGTTGGTGAGTAGATTGTAACAGAAGGTGAATGAACTGATCTATACAGAGAAAATTAACTTTAGGAGTCTGTAGACAATGCCTTAAGAACCACTGATACTTAATTCAGTCTAACTCGATTTGCAATTGGGTAACGCAAATTATATTAGAGAGACACCAGCACTTTCAGCAATGTCTGAAGATGTACTTGCATTTCCTTGCATTGCTTGGTCCTTTGGCTCTTTGTAGAAAGTTCTGCTTGTTCCATCGATGTATTGGACCTCTGTTAAGATCTTGGATGTCTGTTGCTGGGATGATGAGGCGGGCATTGAAGCGAGGCCTTCCGCAAGGGAGACTCGTGTCTCCCATCACATGTGTAGGTCATAGCGCGAGAAGAGTTTTCTTGGAACTTACATTCCGAGCCTTCCTGGATTCTACATTGTACGGAACTTCAGGGATGCCGGGGCGAGGCTTCAAGCCACGAGGGCAAGAGCATGGTGGATGCAGAGCTGCGGGGGAAGTGAAGAAGCAAGAGAAGAGAAGAACAGAACATTCTTGGTACCAGAGTCTTGATTGTAGACTGGCCGCATCCCAAAGGTGTCCTGAGCCAATCAGAAGTGACTGTTTGGAGTCACATGGTCAACTCCTTCCTTCCTTTTCAAAGTTGATTTACAACGCTTTGTGTAAAGGATTCTTAAAAATTCCCGCTCTTAAAAGTATGTTTTAGTACATTTTATATCTTGAAAATGGTGCAAGAGACATGACATACGTTAACATCAACATTCTCTATGTAAACAAGCAAGCATTTACATACTAAATATGACATACTTTCATGAATATTCATCGTGCAAGTAACAAAACATGAAAATACCGAATTAAAAATCATAATGTTAATTCACTGGTTTACAAAAAGGATAATACAAGATTAAGGTTATAATCATTGATTTGTCAGTTATAAGTGATTAAAAATCACTACACATATTTTAAAAGGTACATCAGGCTATAATCATTAATTTGTCAGTAATAAAAGTGACCACAGGTCATAACATCATTTTCAGAATTATCTAGCAAGGCTAGGTATTGTGTACATTTTGGTACAAACAGGTAGATTCTGTGCATTTGGAGGGTTAAACCACAAGCACTGTGACTTGTGTTAAATGTTTATGGCTTCAGATCTCACTCTCTTGAGTGTTACTTCAAGAAGGAGGTTCTAGACTGAGAGCTTCCTAATAGGATACCATTTTAAAAGTTACAATGGTTACTCCATTAACTTAGAGCATGGTGATGCTTGATTATCTTTTACTGTAGATGATATAGTCAGGCTAACCCTGGGATATATAATTATCTTGTACGCTTTGTCCAACATACATAGTCAAAGGTTCGGTGCCTGTGTGGAAAAGTTCAGAAGGTCAAGCTGAGTCTGCCCCACGTCACTGTGCCGTGGGTTGCAAGAGCCTCTCTGACCAATGGCCCTTTTGTTTTAAATCATGCTGTTTTTCTGTTTTAGCAGAATGGTTAGTCTCCTTGACCAGCCATTTGGCACTCGTTAATTATCTCAAATCAACAACCTAAAAGGAGCTTCAGTCTCCCAAGAAGGGACTCCCCGAGGGGAGTGTGATCTTCCCCACTATTGGTCCACCTCTAATGTATACTACTACCTCTTCAAATCCATACCCATTTGTCCTTTGTCCTATGATTACCATATTAATTTACTATTGTATTAACATGGTGCTCCCAGGTAATGGTACATGTCCAAAAAAACATGTCAATGCCTTGGTACATGTTTTATGTGTTTTCGTGTAGGCTACTAAGTGTTTTGATACTCTTTTATTTTGAAAATGTCTTTACCTGCAGTAGTTGTCTACAAGGTGCACACATGTTGAACTGCATAAAGACCTTCTTCATCACTGGCAAATGAGGAAATATTTGCAGGTTTAATTTCCATTGATTTTAGATCCACTGCAACCAGTGTTATCTTATTTTCCTTATTTTACAATATTCCGTGAGTGTGTTGGCAAGTGAGAGCACAAACCAAATGACTCAGCAGGGTGTGCATGAGATTTCTGAGTCATTCAGATTGAATCGTGAACAGATTCAGACCACTTTGCTATCACGTGTGAGCGTTCATTGTTTTATTGTTAAGATGTTAAGATGCACAAATTCATTGTCAAGAACTGACATATACCATAGATATAAATAACGGGTACACAGCATGATGGAGCGGTGTAGCTACTGATTTAAAAACTAGCAAGGCCACCACCTCGCTACTGAGAAATGCAGTTAGGCTAATAGCTTCTGTATTTTTAGCGAAGCTACTGCCCATCACTGGCCATTTGTCGCTTTATTTTTTCCAAAAATGTAACACTGTGGCGCTATCAAAACATTCCTCAGTTTGTCTTAGCAGCCCGTCAAACCCAACACAGAAACCTTGGCTCAAACAATGGTGTGATCTGGAGGCAGGACCATCTGTTTTGTGTCTAGAGTTTTCTAGAATCAGATTGAAAACAGTGATTAATTTTGCAGTTACATTTGGTAGAAATAACACACTTCATCTTGAGCAGGTTTGGCTTTTCCAGTAATTTCAGAGTCTTAATATTATGACATACTGAACACCTTTGGGATGAATTAGACATGCTATCATTCAACAGTGACTGACTTCACTGATGCTCTTGAGTCTGAATAAGGGCAAATCCCCACAGCCATGTTCCAACATCTGGTGGAAAGCCATCCAAGTAGAGTAGAAACAGTTTTTAGAAGCAAAAGGAGGTATTTATGGATTAATGGGTTTGAAAATAAATGTTCAACAAGCAAATATGGGTGAAGTGTTCAGATGTTCAAAGTAGTTTTGCCATGTAGTGTGTATTTCCATAACTGACATTGTTCTCAGTCAATAATTTTGAAATTACATGGGTTTGCAATATGCCATGACTTTAGTAAGAAGTGTGTGTGTGTGTGTGTGTGTGTATATATATATATATATATATATATATATATATATACATATACACATATATATATATACATATACATATATATATATATATATATATATATATACACTCAGTAAAAAAAGAAACGTCCCTTTTTCAGGACACTATATTTTAAAGATAATTTAGTAAAAATCCAAATAACTTTACAGATCTTTATTGTAAAGGGTTTAAACAATGTTTTCCATGCTTAACCATAACAGTACACCATAAACAATTAATGAACATGCACCTGTGGAATGGTCGTTAAGAAACTAACAGCTTACAGACGGTAGGCAATTAAGGTCACAGCTAAAAAAATTTAGAACACTAAAGAGACCTTTCTACTGACTCTGAAAAACACCAAAAGAAATATCACCTTAGGCATGCTGCATGGAGGCATGAGGATTGCATATATGGCCAGGGCAATAAATTGCAATGTCCGTAATGTGAGACGCCTAAGACAGCGCTACAGGGAGACAGGAAGGACAGCTGATCGTCCTTGCAGTGGCAGACCACTTGTAACAACACCTGCACAGGATCGGTACATCCAAATATCACACCTGCGGGACAGGTACAGGATGGCAACAACAACTGCCTGAGTTACACCAGGAATGCACAATCCCTCCATCAGTGCTCAGACTGTCTGCAGTAGGCTGAGAGAGGCTGGACTGAGGGCTTGTAGGCCTGTTGTAAGGTCCTTACCAGACATCACCGGCAACAATGTCGCCTATGGGCACAAACCCCCCTTCGCAGGACCAGACAGGGCTGGCAAAAAGTGCTGTTCATTGACGAGTCATGGTTTTGTCACACCAGGGGTGATGGTCGGACTCGTGATTATAGTAGAGGAAATGAGCGTTACACTGAGGCCTGTACTCTGGAGCGGGATCGATTTGGAGGTGGAGGGTCCGTCATGATCTGGGGCGGTGCGTCACAGCATCATCGGACTGAGCTTGTTGTCATTGCAGGCAAACTCAATGCTGTGCATACAGGGAAGACATCCTCCTCCCTCATATGGTACCCTTCCTGTAGGCTCATCCTGACATGACCCTCCAGCATGACAACACCACCAGCCATACTGCATGTTCTGTGTGTGATTTCCCGCAAGACAGGAATGTCAGTGTTCAGCCATGGCCAGCGAAGAGCCTGGATCTCAATCCCATTGAGCACGTCTGGGACCTGTTGGATTGGAGGGTGAGGGAACTTGCAAGTGCCTTGGTGAAAGAGTGGAGTAACATCTCACAGCAAGAACTGGCAAATCTGGTGCAGTCCATGAGGAGGAGATGCACTGCAGTACTTAATGCAGCTGGTGGCCACACCAGATATTAACTGTTACTTTTTAACCCCCCTTTTGTTCAGGGACACATTATTCTATTTCTGTTAGTCACATGTCTGTAAAACTTGTTCAGTTCATGTCTTAGTTGTTGAATCTTTTTATGTTCATACAAATATTTACACGTTAAGTTTACTGAAAATAAAAGCAGTTGAAACTGAGTTTTGAGGAATGAAGGCTATACAATGAAGATTTCATACAAAGGTGTACATTACAGTCTTCAAAGACAAAGGACTGGCTCTAACAAGGACAGAAAGAGATGTGGAGGGCCAGATGTACAACTAAACAAGGGGATAAGTACATCAGAGTCTTCTAGTTTGAGAAATAAATGCCTCATGTCCTCAGCTGACTTGAATTCTACCTGCTCAGTGCCAGTTTCATGTGCAACAGTAAAGTGAAGACTTAGGGGTATAGGCCTTATGGGAAGAATTGCAAAGAAAAAGCCACTTTTGAAACAGAGATCAAAAACAAAAAAGTTAAAGTGGGCTAAGAAACATAGTCATTGGACAACAGATAATTGGAAAAGAGTGTTATGATCTTAACCCCATCAAGCTTTTGTGGGATCAGCTAGACTGTAAGGTGCGTGAGAAGTGCCCGACAAGACAGCCACATCCATGGCAAGTGCTACAGGAAGTGTGGGGTGAAATGTCACCTGAGTGTCTGGACAAACTGACAGCTATAATGCCAAGGATCTGCAAAGCTGTCATTGCTGCAAATGGAGGATTTTTTTGATTAGAACTCTTTGAAGTAGCCTAAGAAGTTCTGATTTTTTTTTTTTTTTTAATTGTAATAGTAATTTTTCATGCTATTAATGTCCTGACTATACATTGTGATCAGTTGAATGCCACTTTGGTGAATAAAAGTACCAATTTGCCCCCCTAGGGAGTTGGTGCCCTATGCAGACTGCATAATATGCATATAGGGAGCGGTGGTACTGATTACCGGCTAACAGAAACCCTGCTGCTATCTCCAAGGTTCTGTCACAGTGTCTCTGTTTGATAGTGCACTAGCCTATGCAGATGTTGAAGACATTGCTGGAACTCTGCAGGTAATCTACACTATCATATTTAATCCCACCGGTTACAATTGTGACCGCGGTCTAAAAGGAGTTTTTGATGTATTTTGCACAGAGTAGTCAATTGTAAATGACAGTGCAGACTTTTTTGCAAGTCCATATAAAGAAGTAAATAAATCCTGTCATAATACACTTACAACTACTATAGTTTGTACATAATTTGAGTTAAGTTGTGCTGCGTTCGTTTTCTGTTGTTCAACTCTGTTGGTGGGGTAGGTTTTGTGTGGATGACTGAAAAATACAGGTGCATCTCAATAAATTAGAATATCGTGGAAAAGTTCATTTATTTCAGTAATTCAACTCAAATTGTGAAACTCGTTTATTAAATAAATTCAATGCACACAGACTGAAGTAGTTTAAGTCTTTGGTTCTTTTAATTGTGATGATTTTGGCTCACATTTAACAAAAACCCACCAATTCACTATCTCAAAAAATTAGAATATGGTGAAATGCCAGTCAGATAATCAACTCAAAACACCTGCAAAGGTTTCCTGAGCCTTCAAAATGGTCTCTCAGTTTGGTTCACTAGGCTAAACAATCATGGGGAAGACTGCTGATCTGACAGTTGTCCAGAAGACAATCATTGACACCCTTCACAAGGAGGGTAAGCCACAAACATTCAAGCTGGCTGTTCACAGAGTGCTGTATCCAAGCATGTTAACAGAAAGTTGAGTGGAAGGAAAAAGTGTGGAAGAAAAAGATGCACAACCAACCGAGAGAACCGCAGCCTTTCGACTGTCAAGCAAAATCGATTCAAGAATTTGGGTGAACTTCACAAGGAATGGACTGAGGCTGGGGTCAAGGCATCAAGAGCCACCACACACAGACATGTCAAGGAATTTGGCTACAGTTGTCGTATTCCTCTTGTTAAGCCACTCCTGAACCACAGACAACGTCAGAGGCGTCTTACCTGGGCTAAGGAGAAGAAGAACTGGACTGTTGCCCAGTGGTCCAAAGTCCTCTTTTCAGATGAGAGCAAGTTTTGTATTTCATTTGGAAACCAAGGTCCTAGAGTCTGGAGGAAGGGTGGAGAAGCTCATAGCCCAAGTTGCTTGAAGTCCAGTGTTAAGTTTCCACAGTCTGTGATGATTTGGGGTGCAATGTCATCTGCTGGTGTTGGTCCATTGTGTTTTTTGAAAACCAAAGTCACTGCACCCGTTTACCAAGACATTTTGGAGCACTTCATGCTTCCTTCTGCTGACCAGCTTTTTAAAGATGCTGATTTCATTTTCCAGCAGGATTTGGCACCTGCCCACACTGCCAAAAACACCAAAAGTTGGTTAAATGACCATGGTGTTGGTGTGCTTGACTGGCCAGCAAACTCACCAGACCTGAACCCCATAGAGAATCTATGGGGTATTGTCAAGAGGAAAATGAAAAACAAGAGACCAAAAAATGCAGATGAGCTGAAGGCCACTGTCAAAGAAACCTGGGCTTCCATACCACCTCAGCAGTGCCACAAACTGATCACCTCCATGCCACGCTGAACTGAGGCAGTAATTAAAGCAAAAGGAGCCCCTACCAAGTATTGAGTACATATACAGTAAATGAACATACTTTCCAGAAGGCCAACAATTCACTAAAAATGTTTTTTTTATTGGTCTTATGATGTATTCTAATTTTTTGAGATAGTGAATTGGTGGGTTTTTGTTAAATGTGAGCCAAAATCATCACAATTAAAAGAACCAAAGACTTAAACTACTTCAGTCTGTGTGCATTGAATTTATTTAATACACAAGTTTCACAATTTGAGTTGAATTACTGAAATAAATGAACTTTTCCACGACATTCTAATTTATTGAGATGCACCTGTACATCTGGATGAAGCATATCTGGTCCACTCATGTTATAAGGATATTGTGATTAATCGTGATTAAAGGACCAATGTGTAACATTGACATCAAGTGTTTAAAATGGGTACTGCAGTCCAAATTAAAAATACTGGAGAGAGATGTCTCCCCAGTCCACTCCACCCCAGACTCCAAGTTCACGCAGGTTTCCAGGTTGAGGAATCAGCATCCATTTTAAAGTCTCTCTGGGCTTTAAGCTGTCTCCATCTTCCAAACGCATCTCCAATGTGTATCCACGTATTACTACACCTCTGGTCACAGAGCTTTTTAGTCGGATGCCGAGGCTTTTTAGGTCAGGTAGAATTTGTTATCTCAGATCTGTTTCAAATCTGGCAACCCAGGGTGTTGAAATACTATTGGGAAATGTGCAGTGGGCGGGATCAAACAGGCCAAAACACAAACAGAAATTCCGGCTCAGAATGGACATTTCAAAGTAGAATATACTAGATGTAGCATTGTTTTCGGAGAAGCCAGTATTTCAAATTAGAATGTTTCTAAATCTCTGATAACATATAATGATAATTTTTTAACATGATAATTTTAGTATAGTAAATATATTATATATTGCTCCTTTAACTACAAAAAATTATGCGATTAATTGCAATTAAATATTTTAATTGTTTGACAGCCCTAATATATATATATATATATATATATATATATATATATATATATATATATATATATATATATATATATATATATATATATATCAACGTAAACAGTGTGTGTACTGTTTAACTAAGCCATGCTGTTTGCAAAGAAAAGCTGTAATTAGGTTGGCAATCAACCCCACTATAAATTACAGTTCACGGATAATGCGACCCCACAAAAACATGCTTACAGTAATACAATGAGCAATAATTAATAGAAAAACATGCATGATTTGTAAAGCAGGGCTGAAGGCAAATCAACAGCAACATGAACAACAACAGCAATGAAAATTTCTCCATGCATACATTCATTCTCCTTCACAATTAAGTTTCTAACAGTGTGTCCAAACGGCAATAAATTCCACATTTCAGCCACACAATCACTCCATGTGCTTGGGGTGAAACCACGATTTGTAGACTTCCTGTAGGACAGCACAGGAAGAGCATGCCTAATGAACCTGCATCAGTAATGCAGATAATTATCATATATTACAAAAATTAGCATGAAATTTGTATGGCTTCAGTTTCCCTGAACGTTCAGAGACATACAAAAGAGACACAACAGGGAGACACTCCTGTACGCAGGCACACTTCACCGCTACAAAACAACAATCGCTCCAAGCCATGGTGTTATCATCAGTATTATCATTTACACTTCACGGAAGTCTTTTGTTTTGACAGTTTATCAAAAGCAATAATGTTCACAGATTGGGCGCACTCTTGTAGCAATGTGAATAATTTAGCAATTTCACATTCAAATTGGACTAAATAATGAATGAGAGGAGAAAGGAATCAACCCTAGCATCTTTCTGTTTATGCGAGTGGGTAAATGTGTTTGACGTGGAGACAAGTCAGAGACATAGTTGATCCTGGATGCGCTCTCAGACTGGAACAAGGAAAAATGACCGGCTGCACCATGTGATTCAGACCGCATTGATGGGTGAGTGCTGGAATTATGAAGACTGAAAAACATAGGCCCCTTTTACATTGTCAACCAATTTAGATTTTTTTCCACAGATATCCAGCACAGATCTCATCTTGTTGCATCCATTTACACAGCAAAAACATTGCGTGATTTGATTTTTGGCATTCGATGGCCACTTTTACATGTGTTGTTCTAAATTTGATATCTGGTCATCTGACCTACATCTGATCTGATTCAGTCATATTCAGTTTGTGTCTTAATTCAGGATTACATGAAATATATGATTAGGTAAAGTTAACAAATGTAAATGAACTCCAGTGTGTGATTGATGTAGTAAAAGTGCACAAGTGAGCGATAAGAGTGAGAACAATCAATAATTATATATGTAAACAGTTGAAGTCAAAAATGTACATACACTTAGGTTGAAGTCATTGAAACTAATTTTTTAACAACTCCACAGATTTTATATTAGCAAACTATAGTTTTGGCAAGTCATTTAGGACATCTACTTTGTGCATGACATAAGTAATTTTTCCAACAATTGTTTACAGACAGATTGTTTCACGTTTAATTGACTATATCACAATTCTAGTGGGCCAGAAGTTTACATACAGTTAACTGTGCCTTTAATCAGGTTGATAAATTCCAGAAAATGATGTCAAGCCTTTAGAGAATAAGCCAATTAGCTTCTGATAGGAGATGTACCTGTGGATGTATTTTAAGGCCTACCTTCAAACTCGGTGCCTCTTTGCTTGTCATCTTGGGAAAATCAAAAGAAACCAGCCAAGACCTCAAAAAAAAAAAAAAAAAAAAAAAAGTGGACCTCCACAAGTCTGGTTCATTATTGGGAGCAATTTCCAAACACCTAAAGGTACCACGTTCATCTGTACAAACAATAGTTATAAACCCCATGGGACCAAGCAGCTATCATACCGCTCAGGAAGGAGACACATTCCATCTCCTAGAGATGAACGTAGTTTGGTGCAAAAAGTGCAAATCAATCCCAGAACAACAGCAAAGGACCTTGTGAAGATACTGGAAGAAACTGGTAGACAAGTATCTACATCCACAGTAAAATGAGTCCTATATCGACATAACCTGAAAGGCTGCTCAGCAAGGAAGAAGCTGATGCTCCAAGACTGCCATAAAAAGCCAGACCACAGTTTTCAAGTGCACATGGGGACAAAGATCTTACTTTTTGGAGAAATGTCCTCTGGTCTGATGAAACAAAAATGGAACTGTTTGGCCATAATGACCATTGTTATGTTTGGAGGAAAAAGGGTGAAGCTTGCAAGCTGAAGAACACCATCCCAACCGTGAAGCATGGGGGTGGCAGCATCATGTTGTGGGGGTGCTTTGCTGCAGGAGGTACTGGTGAACTTCACAAAATAGATGGCATCATGAGGAAGGAAAATTATGTGGATATATTGAAGCAATATCTCAAGACATCAGGCATGAAGTTAAAGCTCGGCGGCAAACGGGTCTTCCAAATGGACAGTGACCCCAAGCATACCTCCAAAGTTGTGGCAAAATGGCTTAAGGACAACAAATTCAAGGTATTGGAGTGGTCATCACAAAGCCCTGACCTCAATCCAATAGAAAATTTGTGGGCAGAACTGAAAAAGCATGTGCAAGTGAGGAGGCCTACAAACCTGACTCTGTTACACCAGTTCTGTCAGGAGGAATGGGCCAAAATTCCAGCAACTTATTGTTAGAAGCTTGTGGAAGGCTACCCAAAATGTTTGACCCAAGTTAAACAATTTAAAGGCAATGCTACCAAATACTAACAACATGTATGTAAACTTCTGACCCATTGGGGAAGTGAAGAAAGAAATTAAAACAGAAAGAAATCATTCTCTGTACTATTATTCTGACATTTCACATTCTTAAAATAAAGTAGTGATCCTAACTGACCCAAGACAGGGAATGTTTTCTACGATTTAATGTCAGGAATTGTGAAAAACATTATATATATATATATATATATATATATATATATATATATATATATATATATATATATATATATATAATGTAGCCAATGAATATACCTACATTTTTGCAAAATTATTTGTACATGACTCGCTGTATGTATCAATGCAGTTTCAACTACTTTTATTCCCTTTCACCAAAACACGAATAAAATAACAGATTATCACTTAACATACAGGCGTAGATTTAGGTGGGGACATATCCCTACCAACTTTCAGAAAATTGCAAATGTCCCAACCAACATTTGGGCAATTTTATCAAATAGAAAATACTTAATGGCATTGTCACGTGGCACCTGTTACTTTTCGCTGTTCAGGATGCACCAATCACAGTTGTTTGTGATTACTGCAGGGAGATTTTACAAAACTCAAAACTTTTCTGGAGATTAGGTGGGCGGATTTCCATTTGTATCTTGCGTCCAATCCTTGAAATGAATAGATTTAAACAAGCTTACTTTTTATGTACGTTACATTATACAACAAGTTTATTGCATATCATATTTTTCCTCCATTATGTGCAGTCCTAGTGGTCAGTTCTAAACTTGTTTATTTTTAAGAATTAAAAAAAGGCTAATATTGGGGCCTGGTAGCTCAGCGAGTATTGACACTGACTACCACCCCTGGAGTCGCAAGTTCGAATCCAGGGTGTGCTGAGTGACTCCAGCCAGGTCTCCTAAGCAACCAAATTGGCCCGATTACTATGGAGTGTAGAGTCACATGGGGTAACCTCCTCGTGGTCGCAATTATTCAATTATCCAGATGTGCGTGGCTCGCGGAGAGTAGCATGAGCCTCCACATGCTGGGAGTCTCCGTGGTGTCATGCACAACGAGCCACATGATAAGATGTGCAGACTGACTGTCCCAGAAGCGGAGGCAACTGAGACTTGTCCTCCGCCACCCGGATTGAGGTGAGTAACCGCGCCACCTCAAGGACCTACTAAGTAGTGGGAATTGGGCATTCCAAATTGGGGAGAAATGGGGATAAAAAAATTAAAAAAATAATAAAGGCTAATATTTAAAATGGTGGGGCAGAGAAATAGGAAATGAGACTTGTTATATAAGGAAATACATTTTATTTTGGCCATATTACCAGACTGATTTTTCTTGTATTTTCTTAATACCTATATTTTGAATATCATGCTCCTTGCAATATGTCCCTACCAACTTTCAAAACAAACCTAAGCCCTTCGCTCTTTTCACACAATGTTATCATATGGCATCTTGACACATTTGCTTTTATATGACACTTCCGGTTATGTTTAAACCTAACTCCCTACCCTAAACTTTAAACTCACTTTTAGCACCATACAGTGGACATTCCATCTCAGAAACTGCCTTTTGAAAAATGAAAATTCTCTCATTTATTCACACTCATGCCATCCCAGATGTGTATGACTTTCTTTCATCCGCTGAACACAAACGAAGATTTTTAGAAGAATATTTATCTGTTTTCTCATCCACACCCATCATACCACTTTTCATATTTTGGCACCCATTCACTTGCATTGTATGGACCTACAGAGCTGAGATATTCTTCTAAAAATCTTAACTTGTGTTCTGCAGAAGAAAGAAAGTCCTACACATCTGTGATGCAGGAGGGTGAGTAAATCATAGGAGAATTTTATTTTTTGGGTGAACTATTCCTTTAAGGAACCACATAATAACATTTTGACAGCCCTACTATTTATATGTATTTAGTATTAAGTCCATCACACATCTGTGAAATTACCTATGTCAAAGACTGTGCCTTGTGGTATATTTTGTTTATATGGGAGCAGTTTGGGAAGCAAAATGCTCACAGAGAGGAACACAAAAATGTCTAAAGTGAATGTAAATAGGCAAGACAAAATGAATAAATAAATAAATAAATTGAAATGGGTCAAAACAGATCTGTGCATTAGGTCTTGCAGTAAAAATGCAGCCAACATGTTGTTGAGACAATGGAGACAGAGGAGAGTCAGATCACTGTCCTTGTTCTCTTCTTCCAAAAAACAAGGATATCAGCTTTATGAAACATAAAAGGACAAATAACCTCATATCTCCCCTCATTATGTACATGGGAAGTGGGGAGATATGTACAGTGTGTGTAGGGTTGGCAGGGGTTAGGTGGGGGGATTAAATATTGCTGCCTGCGTTGAGCTGGAAGTGAAGTTGAACAGGCACAGGTGTCGGGGCTGCGGCAAATAGGGATGAGTAAAGATGGTCCCCGGACCACTGACAAACATGCTGGCAACAACCAGAGAGAGAGAGAGAGAGAGAGAGAGAGAGAGAGAGAGAGAGAGAGAGAGAGAGCACAGTGTCTACAGCATTCTGGCATGAACATCTCTCATTCTCTCAGTCTGTCTCTTTCTCACTCTCGTCTGTCTCTCCCCCCCCCTCCTCTCCGCAGCAACGCAACAATTAACCAGGCAGCATCTGGTGTGCCAGAGGTGGGTTCAGTTTCTCTCAGACAAATCAGACAGTGACTCCCGCAACCTCTCTCTCTGGATACTGGAGTGTAAATGGTACTAGTTGGCATCATTTGTGTATTTCTAACATTCCTTTGTTTAGAGAAAATCTTTTGTTGGCACTGGCTGGGTGTATTTGGAGAGGACAATAGGATGATCTGTTTGCCAATGTCCTTCAGTGTAAGTCTAGTTTTGCAAACACATATATATACTGTAAGTGGCAGGCATTTAGATGTGCTCTTCCATACTAATGTCTGCCATTCTCTGGGATAATGTGATTTTAATATGATAAACCTTTCATTTTTGGCCATTCCCTTTTTTTTCATGTAATAAATTTTGGGGTAAGAGAAACAAGATAATGCTCAAACTATTGTTTAAAGGAATATTCCAGGTGTAATACAAGTTAAGCTCAATCAAGAGCATTTGTGGCATAATGCTGATTACCACAACAAAAAAAAACAAAAAACAAACAAACAAAAACAAAATATTTCAACTTGTCCCTCCTTTTCTTTAAAAAAAAAAAAAAAAAAAAAAAAAGCAAAAACTGTGGTTACAGTGAGGCACTTCCAATGGTGAAGAGAAGTGAATGGGGCCAATTTTTAGAGGGTTTAAATGGAGAATTGTGAAGCTTATAGTTTTATATAAGCACTAAAATTAATTCTTCTGTTAAAACTCATGTATTATTTCAGCTGTAAAAATGTATTAATTGTTTCAATAATTTTTACAGTCATTTCGTGGTTTTAGGGTTTGTTGACATTACATCGTCATGGCAGCAAATTTGTAAAATTGAATATAACTTTAAGAAGAGGGGTCTATTTTAAGAGCACTAGCATTAAGCGCAGTGTTATGCCATAAGTCATAAGAGCAAAGTCAATGGGCATGGCCATTCAATTTTGGTATTTTCGTGCAAGCATGAGCTAATTCTAGTCGCAAGTAGGTTTGGCGAAATCGCACGTGCAAAGCACAAATGGGCTGGATTAAGTGCAATTTCATTCTGAGGTTTTCTCCAGTTATTATTCCACAGTCTGCATCCTATTATAGGCTATAGTTCATTCCCTCAATCACCAGCGATATATGTTAACCAAGACAGCACATTCATAAGAAGTCGGTAGTGTAAATGGACTGTATGCAATGAAATAGGAGAATTGAAAATTAACTTCTTTTGTGCATTAAAATGCATGCTTGATGATTGTCAGACAATTTCTATGACAGTGACATGATCCTTTTATACACATGGAATATGTGATTCTCAGAATTTGGATGTAGGCTTCGTTAAATTACAGAGAATGTAAGTATTATTAATGATTTTCATCTACTGACACACAAATCATGGCTAGTATTAACAGTGATTGTATCGGCACACACTTCACTTCTACCAGTCAATTTTGATAAATTAAATTAATTTATTGAAACACGATAAAAATAAACCCCAAATATTATTATTATTATTATTATTATTATTTTATTTATTTTTTTCATATAAGACTCATATAAAACACTGATTTTCAGGAACATAATTTGATGTTACACTATATTTTCAGAGTTTGGACATGAATTTATTACCTGCTGGTGGAATCTCCAAACTGCAAATGCAGGAACTGAGTTTAAACTTTGCGCTAAGTTAAGATGTGGTTTTCAAACATCTTAGTTTAACAGCTTTGCGCCACTTCATTAACATACAATACACCCCCAGTTTGTGCGCATACACGCACAATAGCGTACACACTCCCACCCATGTCCACTTTCAATTAGAATTAGCCCTCTCGCAAAAATGGGATGAGATGTTGCACATTGTTGTTGTGTGTAGCACTGTGTGCGCTCACGAAAACAGAGCCCAGAAAGCGATCTTATCACACTAAAATCATGTTAACACACATTGTTTATGTCTTGTGGCTATACTTTTGAAAAAGTGATTATTTTAACGTTTGTGAATTGGCCCCCATTCAATTCCATTGTGCCTCACTGGAACCCAGATTTTTTATTTTTTTATTTTTATTTTATTTTATGAAATAGCAGGGACAAGTCAAATTTTTATTTTTATTTTTTTGTGGTAATCAACATTATGCCACCAATGCTGTCGATTGAGCTTAACTTGTATTGAACCCGGAATATTGACGCGCTTCCTGCCTCCTCCTCCACATGACCCGTGACCTTGCCAACGAGCTTACGTCATCCCTCTCATGAGCGTACGTCACAGAGATGTACAGAAGTGAACATTTGTAGTTAAAAAGTATTGTTTTGTTTCTCAAAATAATAAATCGTTTGCGTTCAGAAGAATTTATTTGACGACTGGAGTCGCGTGGATTATTTTGATGCACCCTAAATTTGGAGTACATTCACTTGCATTGTTTAGAGGAGGCCTGAAATGAAATCCTAAAAGTCTTAAATTCTGTTTTGATGAAGAAACTCAGATACATCTTGGATGGCCCGAGGGTGAGTAAATTATCAGCAAATTTTCATTTTTGGGTGAACTATTCCTTTAAGTAAAATACACACACTCAACTCTAGCACAGAAAAACATATGCTTTCTGTCAAGGGTAGCTTGAAATAATGTTTAAAGCATGAGCAATCTTTCTCTTCTTGTCATTTATTTGTTTGAGGGTGTCTCAGGGGTCTGTTGAAAAGCACACCTGATCCCAAGAGGCTCAGATAATTGAAACATTGATTCAGTGCTTGTTTTACAGCAGGCGAGGAAAATGTATTGCTCCAAAACTGAACCAACTCTGAAGGAATATTGGACTGCAATGACAGACACTTGGCACCTCAAAACAGTGCTTGAAAATACTAATGTTTAGTGTAGAATCTGTTAACACTAGATTTACTGAAGTCTCAAACTGAAGGATCTGCACAAAACATTTAATGGAACATCAAGGATATGAGGAAGCCATACCAAATAGCACATAAGAGATCGCATCATCTAAAACACAAACTGAAAAAAATAAAAATAAAATAAAATTACATTTCAGTGATAAATCATATAGAAAGAAATAAACAAGCCTCGCTAAACCACAAATGCACAATGACCTTGTTCCTCCAAACCTGGAGTCTTCCATTTGACCTGGAGTAACACATATCTAGACTGACCTAGAGTTAACAGGCAAAAGGACTCTTTCCTGCCTTTTTGCACCTCTTTACACCCTCTACATCGTTTCCTCTCCTGAGACCTAAAGAACAGAAACCTAGTTTAGCGTTTTAATAGTTTTCCACGCCATGCAGCTCCAAAGGTCAGAAGAAGGACATCGACAAGTGTGGCTGGGTTCCTCTTAAAAGCAGAGCTGAAATAGCTGAGTGCAAGGGACACTTAGATCAACCTCTGCGTAGCAAGAAAGCCCAATCCATTCAAACAAGCCCCGCACCAACTTACGGCACATGCCCTCGTTCCCTCTGTAAATGATCCTCTGAAGTGAGTGTCTGAAGTCATGGAGAGTGGTTTTTATTGTGCTTGTTAGATAAGAGGCTGGTGATATTGTGGCTGTGGTGTTGTAATGGGCCTTGATTAGCCACAAAAATAGATTTGTGTGACTGCTTTCTAGCTGGATACCTCACTGAGACAAAATTAACATTAGTGTCAATTACTTTTTAATCAGAGCAATATGCTGCAGATGGGAATGAGATGAGGAGCATTCATTAAAACAACGAGCTGTGTGATGAGATGGTTGGTTCATTCCCCCAGTCATTGAAGAGAAATTTCCTGTGCTTTAGCGATGCATTCTTGCTGCTATCCGCACTCTGGAGGCTCTGCGGTTTAAATTTTAAAACTTGCTCTTGATTTCTTTTCTCTGCATTTCTCTGCTCCACCTCACCTTGTTCACCTTATATACCTTCCTAAATACGCATACCTCTTAATCTTCATAGAGCACAAATCCACAGCATTTCTTCTGGTCTTCCTCCCCTGCCAGAAAACCAGATCAGATCAGCCTAAGATGGTCAGCTTGTTTATGGAGCATGGTAGGTGGTTTGTTGCTGGTAGCTGGTTAGATCCCTGCCAACTTAGCCAATGTGGTCTACTAGCTCTAACCATGTTAACCAAGATAGGTTACAAGGTTTATCTTGGCCCCAAAGCTAGTAGTCCTACTGATCTACCACCTAAACAACCATAGGTGATCACCTTTGCAAAATTGCATTCATTAGCTAGAAACCATCAAAAACAAGTACCATCTGAAGCTTCTGGAGGTTTTCAGCAAGGTTGCTCAATCTTTAAAACACTTTGGAGTAGTGAATCAAGAAACAATTCTTATTCAGAACAAGTTCTATTTAAGAAAATATATATAAATACTGGAAGCAAAATATTTATGATGTTTAATTCCATTAATGGTTCTTGAGCCCCTCTATTACTTTGCAGAAATGGACAGATACTGTACTAAAATACTCTAACAGTGTTTTCTGCACTGCTATTCAGCTTTGGCACTGTGCTACTACTGAATCTACAGCAAAAGGAAATATTTTTTATCAGATTTGTGAGCTTGTAATCTGAATGGAATGTTATAATAGAAAAAGACTGAGCAAATCCAAAGTCCCTTGTAAGACAATACTCGGTGGCCATCTTGTGAATGCTCCCAGGCAGCTATTTTCTATGGATACAAGTGGAAGACATGTACAGCTCCAATTGGGTGACGTCTCGGCAGCGTTACTTACTCAGCAAAGCAACACCACTCTCCCGTTCCTGTTAGGGTTTCCAATCAATTCTCCCCACTCAGTGATGCACCCACTGAGAATCAGGTTGAAAGAGCCCTAATAATTGGTGATTCTATTTATGGAACGTGGAAATAAAGACTCCAGCCACTATTGTTAAATGCATTTTGGGTGCCAGAGCATCTGACATCAGATCAAATTTACAAGTGCTGGCTAATGCTAAACATAGATTTTCTAAAATTGTTATTCATGTCTGCACTAACGATGTCCGGCTTCGCCAGTTGGAGATCACTAGAGATAATGTTAAATAGGTGTGTGAACTTGCAAAAACAATGTCAGACACTGTAATATCTGGCCCCCTCCCTGCTCATCGTGGTGATGAGGTTTATAGTAGATTAGTGTAATTGAATGGCTGGATGTCTGAGTGGTGTCTGGAGAATAGCACAGGATTTACAGACAATTGGAAGAGTTTTTGGGGTAGACTCCACCTGATAAAGAGAGACGGACTCCATCCCTCCAGGGAAGGTGCCACTCTCCTCTCTAGTAATTTGGCTCATAGTATTAATAATGATAGTGTTTGACTAACTGGGGCCCAGGTCAGGAAGCAGACAAACTGGTTAATCTGAACGTCTGCTAGCTGCCTTGAGACATAACAAAGGTCACATAAACTACAACACATAGACACTGTATCACCTAGATATAACATAGAGACTGTGTCTGTTCCCTGAACTGCAAAACTCTCACTAAATCATTTAGAAATCTTTTTATTAAGATCAAACTTAAAAAAACAACAATTGAAAATAAACATCATATAAAAGGTAGGGCTACTAAACATTAGATATCTTTCTACCAAAGCACTAACTGTAAATTAAATTATTACAGATCATAGTTTGGATGTGCTCTGTTTGACTGAAACCTGTCTTAAACCAGATTAATATATTAGTTTAAATGAAACTACTCCCCCAGGTTATTGTTATAAACATGAGCCTCGTCTGAAGGGTCAAGGAAGAGGTGTTGCTACAATTTACAGAAGTTTTTGGTGTTACTCAGAGGACAGGATATAAGTTTAAGTCTTTTGAACTAATAATGCTTAATATTACACCATCAGATATAAATAAAAAAGTATTTTGCCCTTGCTACAGTATATAGATCACCCGGGCCTTACTCTGGTTTCCTTGGTGAATTTTCAAATTTTCTATCAAATCTATTAGTTAATGCAGATAGAGCTTTAATTGTTGGTGAATTCAACAATCACATAGATAATGAAAATGACAAATTGGGATTAGCACTTATCGATATTCTCAACTCTCTTGGAGTCAGGCAAAATGTGACAGGACCAACTCATCACCATAATCATACCCTAGATTTAATTCTGTCATATGGAGTTGATGTTGATACTATAGAAATTCTACAGCAGAGCGATGACATCTCAGATCATTACCTCATCTCTTGTTTGTTGCGATCAGCTAATGTCACTCAGTCTACGCCTTACTATCGTTCAGGTAGATCTATTATTTTGACCACTAAAGATAGCTTCAACAATAATCTTTCAGAATTGTCTCACGTACTCAGTAAGCCAAAAAGTCTAGAAGAACATGATGTAATAACAGAAATATAAATACTGTCTTCTCTAGCACTCTCGATAGTGTCGCCCCCCTTCGATTAAAGAAAATTAAGGAAAAAAAGCCTCGCACCTTGGTACAATTTCAGGACTTCTGCTTTTCTCCTTATACATGCTTCCCCTGGGAGATATTATCAGGAATCATGTAATAAGTTTCCACTGTTATGCCAATGATACCCAACTTTATATTTCTTCTAAACTCAATGAAAATTCACAATTCTCCAAATTAGCAGAGTGTATCAATGAAATCAAAGATTGAATGGCCAGAAATTTCCTTCTGCTCAGTTCCAACAAAACAGAGGTACTAATGATTGGAACAAAAACCTCTAAAATGAGCAGCTAAAATATAATTTGACTCTCGATGGATGTACTGTTACGTCGTCTTATACAGCAAAAAACTTGGGTGTTATATTTTATACCAATCTGTCCATTGAAAATCTAATTTCCAATGTTCATAGAACAGCATTCTTCCACCTGAAAAATATTGCTAAATTACAACACATACTCTCTGTTGCTGATGCCGAAAAACGAATTAATGCGTTCATGACCTCAAGACTATTGTAATGCATTACTGGGAGGATGTCCAGCAAGTTAAATAAATAAACTTCAATTGGTTTAAAATGTAGCTGCCAGAGTGCTGACTAGAACCAAGAAATATGATCATATTTGCCCAATTCTATCGTCGTTACATTGGTTACCTTTTAAATTTCGTATTAATTGTAAAATTCTGTTAACTATATACAAAGCTTTGAATGGTCTAACTCCACAGTACTTAAGTGACCTTCTGGCACGCTATATTCCATCACGTTCATTACAATCACAAAATTCTGGCTTGTTAATTATTCCAAGGATATCAAAATCTGCAAAAGGAGGTAGATCCTTTTCATACTTGGCTCCTAAACTATGGAATAGTCTCCCTAACACTTTTCGGGATGCAGACATATTCACTAGTTTAAGTCTAGACTAAAGACTCATCTATTTAGCCAGGCATACACATAATTTATCCTTCAACTCACAATTAGGCTGCTTTGTTAGGTCTGCCGGAACCAGAAACTTCCATCATGATCTATAACTCTGCATAAAATTGAATGGCATCTACGCTAATATAATTTTTTATTTGTTTCCATGTCTCAACCTTGGGATTCATATCCTGAGGTTACCAGAGCCAGCCAGATCCAGCTCCGTTCCTGCTTGGTGTTGAACTCTACTGCTACGTGTTGCAGAATGATGATGACAAACTACAGCCAGTGCCAGCCAGACATCACTTCAGTCTTTTGACTTCAGAGGATGAACTGATGCCAACTCCAACTGTAATACATGGGATACTTCATATGCCACTGCCTAAACCTTGGACTAAGGATGGACCCCAAAGAACCTCACCGAAATGCAGGTTGAACTGTGATGCACCTCATTAATCTCTGCCTGCATCACCTTTGTCTACTGATGGACTACACTCTTGAAATGGAATACAGAGACTATCATTTAATTGCCAACTAACAGAGGACAATGCATCAATGTGAACTTCTGCAGTTAATCCAGGATGGACTTCAAAGACATTAGTCATTTGTCTTAAAGTAATTTTCTTTTTTTTTTTTTTTAACAATGTACCTTAACGCTTACTTAATTTACCAATTTAAAACCATGACTTGCACTGCACATAAATAAATAATATTGGCATTATATTCATGTTGTTTAGCCAGAGGGGAACTGGCCCCCACAGTGAGCCATTTTTCTCAAGGTTATTTTTCTCCATTAAACAACATCTTATGGAGATTTGTGTTCCTTGCCACAGTCGCCTTCAGCTTGCTCACATGGAATCTAAATACAATTATTATTTAATTTCTATACACAATTTACAATCATATTTAATCGAACTATACAATGACCACTCTAAGACTTTATAGATATTACACTTTCGTTTTTTGTTAATGCAAGATTTCCTGTAAAGCAAGTTTGAAATGATGTGGGACGTGAAAAGCGCAATACAAATAAAAATGATTGACTTGACTTGTGAATGCTCCCAGGCAGCTATTTTCTATGGATACAAGCAGAAGACATGTACAGCTCCTATCTACATGAATAAGGAAAGATCGAAATCTCCAAAACAGTTGGTCAAGATTACGATCAAAGAACATATTTAAAATCAGCAGTAAAATCGGACAACAATGGTATCATAAATTGTGCTTCTTTAACTCAAACACTATTTTTCGGACTGGTCCAGATAATACACTTGCACATTCTCGAGGTAACTGACAAGATATGTCTCTTTTAAAAAGGCGACTGGCTCTTTTGCCTGTAAGGTGGGACCATCTCGGCTAAACTGTCTCTGGCAGTTTTTAGTAATTGGTACTACAATACTAAAAGTTCCCTATCTGTCACTCACTCGACGTTGTGTCAATGTAGTGACACTAGGGGTCACTCTTGGGAGCCCGAGACACCTCTGGTCTTTGATAAAAGGCCAATGAAATTATTTGCATGCCACTCCCCCGGACACACGGGTATAAAAGGAGCTGGTATGCAACCACTTATTCAGATTTTCTCTTCGGAGCCGAACGGTCATGCTCACTGAGCTGAATTTCTACTGTTCATTCACCTCTGCTAGATCCGACGGCGCATTTCAGTGGCTTCTCCCTCCTCTGCACTGGTGCACTGCAGAGAATACCCCTGGGCGCTTCGGCAGAAAAAAGAGAGTATATTTTCTGAAAGAGCTTTCTTCTCTAAAAGAGTATATTTCTCTAAAAGAGCAGCACACATGGAACTGTCTTTTTAAAGACGCATCTTTTTAAAGATGCCTTTTAGATTGTGTGTTATTCCTGGTTGCGGTCATTATCTCTCAACATCGGATGGTCATGATCGCTGTCTTTCGTGTCTGGGCGCGACCCACACGGAGGCAGCGTTCGTGGATGGTTCGTGTTCTCACTGCGAGAACATGACCATGGCAACTTTGCGGCTCCCTGCCTCGGTCCTTCTACCTATGGGTATGAGGCCAGCGCGGCTAGCAATGGGGCAATTTGGGGACCCCAATGGGATTGCCTCCACCGGGTATCCCCCGCGGACCTCCCATTCCCCAGCACACTTGTCTGCCCCAGTCGGGCTTCCGGATGAGTCCGCCGGCTCGTCTCATGGCGAGTTTGGCCTCTTGTTCAGAGGCCGTGAAGATGATGAGCTCTCGAGCGCAGCATCGGAGAGTGGGCTTGTCCAGTTGGATGCAGAAGCCTCAGCTGGGCTCGCCCCATCAGGGACGATTGCCCAGTCACAGGCTGATGCAGAACTGACGGACATGCTTTCCCGGGAGGCCGCGAGCGTCAGGTTAGAGTGGAACCCGCTCAAAACAGCCACGCCCCACTCCAGTGCCTTTCTTCCCAGAAGTGCACGAGGAGCTGATGAAATCTGGCGTGGATGCCCTAAGCTCTCGTCCAAGCCCTGTAGGTTCACGTCATCCCTGACGGCTAAAGCCTACAGCGCTGCTGGACAGGCCGCCTCTGCCCTGCACGCCATGGCTCTCCTGCAGGTCCACCAAGCCAAGGCGTTGAAAGAACTGCACGAGGGTAGTTCCACCCCAGATTTGATGCAGGAACTGCGCTCGGTGGCCGACCTCACTCTCCGAGCGACGAAGGCCACAGCGCGGTCTCTCGGGCAGACAATGGCCACATTAGTGGCCCAGGAGCACCACATTTGGCTCAACCTGGTCGAGATGGGTGAGGCCGACAAGACATGGTTCCTTGCTGCCCCCATTGCCCAGGCTGGCCTATTCAGCGACACTGTCGAGGACTTTGCCCAGCAGTTCTCAGTGGTGAAGCTGCAGATGGAGGCTATCCGGCACATCCTGCCCCAGTGTGGCTCAAGATCCCACACCCCGTCTGCTCATAGCCAAGGGTTTCCCCCTGCGGTGACTGCACCAGCTCTGCCGCCGCAGCCCGCCCCTTCGGCCCGGCCCCGGCATGGAACCAAACCGCAGGAAGCAGACGCCACCCGTCTCACAGTTGGCCGCTAAGAACCCACGGAGGTTGTCAAAGTGCCCCTGAAAGGGGCGACGACGAAACCCACTCACCTGGAGCTGGTAAGAAGACCAATCCACCCCCCGGTGGAGGGCCGGGTGGAAAATCTTTTGTTGCCTTTTTGTTTGATTTCACCGCATGCCCAAGTGGCTATGGTACCCAACAGTTCAGCAAAAGAGCGGTTTCCTTCCTCCCTGGGTCACATACCCGGTGTGGATGGTCTTCATCACGACTACTGTCCACAGGTTTTTCCTTGCAGGACTGGCGCTCCAGCGGTGGTCTTCCCGCCCCTGAGCGCCCAGCTGTGGCACACTTGTCCCAGGCTGTTCCGGGGGTGGTCACAAGGAGCCAGGTAAGTGCTTCGATGTCCCTAGACTCAGCATGGCCACGATGTGGTGTGGTACTTCAAGCTCCACCCACCCGTGAGGCCCCACCTGCCGGTATGTCCGACGACGTTGTCCCCTTGGTCCCCATTGGTCCCCCTTGCGCGGAACTTGGATGCGTGGCTTGCACTTTCCAATCCGTCACAATGGCTGATCCAGACCATCCAACTCGTCTACGTGATTCAGTTCGCCAGGCGCCCGCCCAGATTCAGCAGTATCCACTTCACCTTGGTCAAGGACGAAAACGCTGCTACCTTGCGCGCGGAGATCACTACCCTCCTACAGAAGGGCGTGATAAAACCTGTCCCTCTGGCCGAGATGAAGAAGGGGTTTTACAGCCCCTACGTCATCGTACCGAAAAAAGGCAGTAGGTTGCAGCCAACCTTGGACCTGGGGAATACTGAACCGGGCCTTACACAGACTCCCGTTCAAGATGCTGACGCAAAAACACATTCTGGCGAGCGTCCGGCATCAAGATTGGTTCACAGCGGTAGACCTGAAGGACGCGTACTTCCACGTCTCGATCCTTCCTCGACACAGACCCTTCCTGCGGTTTGCATTCGAGGATCAAGCGTATCCCTTTCAGCCTGTCCCTGTCTCCTCGCATCTTCACGAAGGTCGCAGAGGCAGCCCTTGCCCCGTTAAGGGAGGTGGGCATTTGCATTCTCAACTATCTTGACAACTGGCTAACCCTAGCTCACTCTCGGGACATGTTGTGCGCACACAGGGACTTGGTGCTCTCACACCTCAGCCGACTAGGGCTTCAGGTCAACTGGGAAAAGAGCAAGCTCCTCCCGGTTCAGAGCATCTTTTTCCTCGGTTTGGAGCTGGACGCCTTACGAACGAGCGTGCCCAGTCGGTGCTGGCCTGTTTGAAGGCATTCAAACAGAAAACAGCGGTTCCACTGAAACTTTTTCAGAGGATCCTGGGGCATATGGCATCCTCAGCAGTAGCCACCCCGCTCGGGTTGATGCATATGAGACTGCTTCAGCACTGGCTTCAGACTCGAGTCCCGAGATGGGCATGGTGCCACGGGACACATCGTGTGGCCATCACACCGGTCTGTCACCGTCTTTTCAGCCCTTGGACCGACCTCTTGTTTCTACGGGCAGGTGTTCCCCTAGAATTGGTATCCAGGTGCGTCGTGGTCATGAAAGACGCCTCCAAAACAGGCTGGGGCGCTGTTTGCAACGGGCCTGTGGATGGGCCCACGACTGCATTGGCACATCAACTGCCTCGAGTTGTTGGCAATTCTGCTTGCCCTGCGGAGGTTTTGGCCATTGATCCAGGGCAAGCACATGTTAGTTCGGACAGACAACACGGCAACGGTAGCATATGTCAACCGCCAAGGCGGTATGCGCTCTCGTTGTATGTCACAACTCGCCCGCCGTCTCCTCCTCTGGAGTCGGCAGCACTTCATGTCGCTGCGAGCCACTGACATCCCAGGCAACCTCAACACTACAGTGGATGCGCTGTCACGGCAGGTTACCCTCGGGGGAGAGTGGAGACTCCACCCTCAGGTGGTCCAGCTGATTTGGAGTCGATTCAGACAGGCACAGGTGGACCTGTTCACCTCCCAAAAATCCTCCCACTGCCCGCTCTGGTACGCCCTGACCGAGGCCCCTCTTGGCATAGATGCACTGGCACACAGCTGTCCCCCTGGCCTGCACAAATATGCGTTTCCCCTAGTGAGCCTACTTGCACAGACCTAGTGCAAGGTCAGGGAGGACGAGGAGCAGGTCGTCCTGGTAGCACGCTACTGGCCCACCCAGACGTGGATCTCGGACCTCACGCTCCTCGCGTCAGCCCCCTCCCCACCCGGCTAATTCCCCTGAGGAAGGACCTTCTTTCTTAGGGACAGGGCACCATCTGGCACCCACGAACAGACCTCTGGAATCTCCTGGAACCTCCATGTCTGGCCCAGACCTGCGGTGGTAGACACGATCACTCAGGCTAGGGCCCCCTCTATGAGGCACCTGTATGCCTTTAAGTGGTGTCTGTTCGCCAGAGATGCGCAGTCGGATCAGTGCTTTCCTTCCTGCAGGAGAGGTTGGAAGTGAGGCTGTTCCCTTCCACCTTGAAGGTGTACATTGCTGCCATAGTAGCACACCACGACGCAGTCGACAGTAAGTCCTTAGGGAAGCACGATCTGATCATCAGGTTCCTAAGAGGCACCAGGAGGCTGAATCCCTCCAGACCGCACCTCGTTCCCTCATGGGACCTCTCTGTAGTTCTTCGGGGTCTACAGAGAGCCCCCTTTGAGCCTTTGCAGTCAGCTGAGCTTAAGGCACTCTCCTTGAAGACTGCCCTCCTGACTGCGCTCACTTCCATCAAGATAGTAGGAGACCTGCAAGCGTTCTCTGTCAGCGAAACATGCCTGGAGTTCGGTCCGGGCTACTCTCACGTGATCCTGAGACCCCGACCGCGCTAAGTGCCCAAGGTTCCCACGACCCCTTCTAGGGACCAGGTGGTGAACCTGCAAGCGCTGCCCCAGGAGGAGGCAGACCCAGCCCTGTCAGTGCTGTGTCCGGTGCATGCTTTACGCATCTATTTGGATCACACGCAGAGCTTTAGGATCTCTGAGCAGCTCTTTGTTTGCTTTGGTGCACAGCGGAAAGGAAGCGCTGTCTCCAAGCAGAGGATCGCCCACTGGCTCATTGATGCCATAACTATGGCATATCACGCCCAGGACATGCCGCCCCCGGTTGGGCTACAAGCCCATTCTACCAGGGGTGTAGCGGCCTCCTGGGCCCTGGCCAGGGCTGCCTCTCTAACAGACATTTGCTGAGCAGCAGGCTGGGCAACATCCAACACCTTTGCAAGGTTCTACATCCTCCAGGTGGAACCAATTTCGTCCCAGGTAGTGGCATACAATATAAGCGGATAAGCCCGGGATAGCCGGCCAGGTGTATCACTTGCACATAGTGCCTTCCACCTCCATTTGAGCTGAAGATATGCACCATTAATTCCCAGTAGTGTTCACAAACTTTGTTCCCTGGTTGACTTCCTCTGAGCCCTGTGGCAGTCGAGTGTTCGGAGAGACTCGCTGCCGGCCCAGTACACGTGCTAACTAAGAGTCCTGTTCTGGGGTAGGTGCACCGCATGTGGCGGTTCCCTGTAAGGCTAACCCCATGCGATGTATATCTTCCGCTAATTCGTTTCCCTGTTGGCAAACTGCGTCTTCCTTGGGCAGAGCTCCCCTGCCCCAGTCTCCATATTTGTAGTAACTCCTCTCCCGTTGGGTAGGATCTACCTTGAAGACTCTCCACATGGTCGGAAAGACCATGTGACGTATTTTTCCACTTAAATATCCCCCCTCTCTTTGGGTGAGATGTGGTCTTCACAGTGTCTTCCCCTTGGGAGGGACACCCCCTGACTAGAACTGGCGGCCCAGTTGGATAATCCCCCTTCTTTTATAGGGAGTGGAAAAAAAGAAGGGGAAAAGAGGCCACGATTGGGTTAGCCTGTCTCTATCTTTTGGGTAGTCGACTTGTCCCCAAAGGGCCGTTCGACACTCATAACTATGTTGGGGGGGTTACGTGTCAGCCTGGTGTGCTGGCTACGAGGCACAGAGTCGTCTGCCCATCACACACCGCCAGTTCACGTAACACAGTTCAGCCAGTTGCGGCATTTTGTATAGGGACCCCTAGTGTCACAACATCGACACAATGTCGAGTGAGTGACAGATAGGGAAAGTTATGGTTACTTGTGTAACCTCCGTTCCCTCCATCAGGGAACGGAGGTTACACAAGACGTTGTGTCCCTCCTGCAACAATGCTGAATTACCCGCTGAAATGGCCGGACCTTGTCTCTGCTCCTCAGCATAAAACCTGAATGAGTGGTTGCATACCAGCTCCTCTTTTATACCCGTATGTCCGGGGGAGTGGCATGCAAATACCACTTGCCAATTTTCATTGGCCTTTTATCAAAGACCAGAGGTGTCTCGGGCTCCCAAGAGTGACCCCTAGTGTCACTACATCGACACAACATCTCGTTCCCTCCATCAGGGAACGGAGGTTTCACAAGTAACCATGACATTTCATTAAAGAACCGTAATCATTAAGTGGGATCAGAATGATCAAATTCCTTTAGATGCCCATCCCCGGTTTGAAGCCAGACTAGTGTAGCTAGCCCTTATCTATACTGAGTCTAAAGGCCACAACACACTCATGGTGACGCACTTCTTTATTCTTCACTCAGAGCCAAAAATAAGTTCAAAACAGCTGTGCAACAACATACTGTTTGCAAACATTCAGACAACTGACATGCTGCAGAGGAGGTGTTTACAGGAACATAATTTAAATATTAGGATGCTCAAGACTACATGGAAAACATAAGCTAATATGACATTAAAATGTGTCATCAATGACTTCCTACCTCATTCTATTAGTAGAATTCACATGAGATCAGTAAAAGAAGCTGTATTAACTACTTGTGATTTAAAGTAATATATATGCAGTAGATAATGTGTAATTTGTAGGACTGTCAATAAATTAAACTTTTCAATCAAATTAATTACCTGACATGCCAATTAATTAATCAAATTAATCGCAATTAATCGCAAATATCCTTATTTGCTGAGAAAGCTCCCCCAAATAAAGATAGTTCAGATGAATAATGCATAATTATTCAAATATTCATAAATATAATATGTAGGGTCTATAATAAATATATAATATGGATTGAAATTCAGTTTGAAATAAATTGTATTATTGTGGCAGATGAAAAGAAAGCATTGATTAGACAATACAAAAAGTGGCTTAATAACTCAATGTATTATTTGTTTTATTTTCACATTATTGAACAACCTACAGTTGACAGACTTCTGTTTTGCATTGAGTCCATCAGTGTGTCCAGTTCTCACAGTATGCGTTCTTGTGGTTCTAAATACAATTATTCATTACTTATTTACTTAATTATTTATTTTTTATACACAATTTACAATCATATTTGAATCAAAATACACAATGATGACTCGAAAACTTTATAGATATTAGTTTCATTTTCTGTTAAAGCATAATTTTCTGTAAAGCTGCTTTGAAACAATGTGTGTTGTGAAAAGTGCTATACAAATAAAAATGACTTGACTTGGTTCCATCTGCCCTAATTTCAACTGTCGATCTATATGCGCGTGCCTCAGACGGAGGCATTTGGAGCGTCTCACTTTGGGTGATTTGCACACAATGGGGGAAAACACAGAAGAAAATAGTGATGAGGCAGCGGTTTGGAAGATGTTGGTGATGTTTTCATTGAATTCTTTTTTTTTTTCCTGATGCCTTTCTCAACTCTTGCACGATCTCCATTTCATTGGCTTTTGCTTTATTACCGGTCATTGCCGGTCACTTGCTTGTCAGGACAGTGAGCACACCTGATGATAAAGGTTTGAATCCATCGTAGCTTTTGCAACAGGGTCGTGCAATCTTCTACTCGCAGAGCAAACAGATGGGACAGTGCATACAAGTATGGAAAGCCAAGAGGGTCAGAATTCACGTGTTTTGTATCACCATATCAAGCTTTGAAAATGCAGTTTTCTAAACGGCATAAGGCGTTAAGTAAACGGCATTAGGTGTTACATAAATGCGTACGCCATCACGCGTTAAGTTAACGTTTGTTATTTTAGCGCCTCACGTAACTTAATTAGCGCATTCATTTGCTTATGTACATAACTCCTCCTCTATCGCGTTTGAGGTATCTACGGCAAGTCGGAGGATTCAAATCATTAATGGCAACGATTTATTTTGTTTCACAGTGCAAATGCACATTAAATGACTGCACCTGACTTTTGTTGACAGATAATTCAGGACCTGATGTCCTTCTGTCATCACTTAATAGGTAAGGATTTGTCTCTGCTGTCCAAAACTGTTTATTCAACTACTCACACAGAATTTGACTCAGGGTTTGAGTTCAGGTTTAACAGCTAGGTGACTAACTAAGCTGGCTGTTGGTTTTCACAAACTTTGCATGCTAACTAAAGTAGAAAATTCTTTCAAAACATGAAAAAACATTCTTAGTAATTCCAAACTCCTGACACCTTCTGCAGACTGTAGTTCTTCTCAAAAATGACATGACCACTAAAGACAATTAAGGCACTACAGACAATTAAGGCACTGACACATAACTATTTCAAAAGGCGCAAACATTCACTGATTCTCAATAAGGCAACACACTACATTAAAAAACAAGTGGATGTCATCTGAGCCGTAGCCTTGTGGGCAATGATTCGACATGGTGCAGATGAATCATGGGTGACCCGATTTTAAATCCTGGCTGTGAGGTCCTTTCCTGATCCCATGCCCACTCTTCTCCCCTGTCATTTCCTATCTCCTCTATACTTTCACTGTCTAATATGTATTTGTGGGATTTATGTACATATCTATTATGCAGCTTATAAAGGGCATTACTACAGTACATTAAAATGTTATCTCATATCTCTAATATTTATCTAAATTATGAAAGAGGTGTGTAAACTTATGCTATTGACTGTAAATAAAATGTTTAGTACTTCTGGAAAAATATGTTTGAAATGATTTTTGACTATAGTCAAACCAGTAGTCTAGAAAAAAAGTTTGATACTACAAGCTACTTTTCACTTTCTTGTTGTAACCCAGACCCCCACACACGACAGATAAGCTTGCCAAATAAAGTATGTTTAAAATGGTATTGTTTGGTTTTGCATCATGCTACTTCCACGCTGATACTGAAGTCCGAGATCACTGTTGTATCATACAGCAAAACCAAAAAATTATTTAATGTACATTGGATTACTCATTTCAATTTTATGTGATGCAAAAACGAAATATTCAAGTGTGTGAATCAGATTAGAGGACCGGAACAAGCTGTTGTATAAATATTTTTTTTTACTGACAAAAAATTGTTAACCTAAAATGTGTGCATGTAGTAAAATGAAAATGTATTCATTTTATTAAACTCAAAAATATGACTTAACATGACTGAATCAGCCTCAATACATTATGTTACACCAACAGAACAAATTTTATGGGTTACATCATGAATAAAAAGCAAGTAAACATTGCAAGTTACCACTTTTTACAGTGTATGTAATACAATCACAACTTACCCTAATCATTTTTTGATTGTAGATAAAGATGTGTGGAGAATATCTGCCATCTGTGGTACTATAAAACTGCAAGACCTCTGAAATGACAGCTGACTCCGAGTAATGGCATAAGATGGTGCACCTTGTGATACACTACTAACAATGGCGGTCGATACCCAGATCCGTCTGAAGAAATATTATTCTGCTATGCTTTGTTTTAGACTATTGAGTAAGTAGCAAAGCAAACTAAACAATTATTCCATGAATTATATGATTTTTGAATGATATTATGATTGTCTCAATAATTACTATTCAGAATAACCCCAACAAGAATTTTATTTTTATTTATTTTAATCTTTGAATGAGTTTCATTTCAGTGTGATGTCATTTTCCTTCATGTGTTCTCCTGTCTAAATTCTGAACCATCTGAATAAACTCTGTTATCCATGGATTATTTAATCTGCAGCCTGAACATTTATAAGCCTCCCCCTTGCCCACTCCAGACTCCTATGCATGGTTTCAATTCTGAAAATGTAAAAATAGTTATGAGAATGAGTACATCAATGCTTTTCCAATACTTGCAACACACACGCACACACACACACACACACACACACACAACTTGTCAGGAGTTTGGAATCACTAAGAATGTTTTTTTCACGTTTTGAAAGAATTTGCTACTTTAGTTAGCTTGCAAAGTTTGTGAAAACCAATAGCCAGCTTAATTAGATAAATTTTAAATAATATTTAAATACTATAAAATGATTTAAAATGCTTAATATATATATATAAAACGGATTATTTATATATATAAAAATTTATATATATATATATATAAAAAACTGATTTTATGTATAATTATATATATATATAATTAGTTTAAGTAATAGTATTCAGTGTGTTTTGATGGAGAACCAATATTTTTTTGAACAATGTTCATGTTCAAATATTTTGTGTTCATGTTCAATATGTTCCATGTTTTGTTCACAGCTCATACTGAGTGTAAAAGGCCAGTTTATGTAATGTGACTCGTTCTGAATTTTTTTAAAACAGCTGTTAAATAAAAAGCTGAAAGGGAAAAAATAGAGAGTAAAAAAAATAATTTTGAAGAAACTGAAAAATAAAAACATTGAAGGACAAGATACATCGTGATGCATTGAGAATCGTTTTATAATCGAATCGTTACCCTTTGAATCATAATCGAATCGTGAGGCCAGTGAAGATTCACACCTCTAGTGTGAAAGGATTTTGGCTACAGATGGCACATGAGTGAAAGGGCACTTAAGAGTATTTCAATAGATTTGATCATAAAGATTTAGGTACGTTTGCTCCAGCTTGCTAATAACTCTTCATGCCGGTGTGTTGATTGATCTTAACTGACTGAATGGGAATTAGTTGTCGGCCACCAGTAGCGGTTTTGACTACCACGCAAACCACACAATTGCGTGGGGCCTTGGACGTCGGACGATTCCTCAAAAACTGCTTGAGGGGTGACATGTTGTTCTGGGTACACACACGAATATGCTGTTGTCAGTGCTCTCACAGCGGTTCATGTTAAGGCGGGTGTACACTATGCGATTTTCAGCTGTCGTGAAAGCTCCCGACCATTTCATGGGTGCTCGTGCGGTCCCAGCTCGCACCGTGTGAGAGGAATTATGAATGGAGCCAAGCGTCTTACGAGCAGCTCACGACCTCCTGATAATTTTTAAAACTGTCTAAAAAAAATTAGGGACGATTTGGCGATCTACCTGAAGTTGACCAATCAAGAGAAGGTGTTACAACTCACACGATCAGTGTAAACTGAGTGTTCATGAAGCTTTTACACATTTGGAGAAAATGGTCGTGTTGAAACTGTTTTCCCCATAATATTCGCGACCACATCGCTGGGAATGATTATACAAAAATGCCACTCTGTTCTCTGCACTTTAAACAAATAATTTGCTATACGGGTTGTTCTAGAAAACCATTTTTATCACTCTGATGGACAGGGTTTTAAAATTTCTGTCATGGTCTATTTTTATTTGTCATACTTGCATTCAATTCAGTTCTAGGGCGACATTTAGGGGGATATAGCATATGTTATAATAGTACATGCACATGATAGTGAATATGTGGAGAAGATTTTTGTTAACTCCCAAAGCGCATGTCTAGTGAAACAAAGGACTTCCAAGTTCTACCTGACAATCAACTACTGCGCTAAAACAAGATTATTAAACTTTGCTGTGTGAGGCTTTAAATCGCATTCACATGGACAAGACCTAACGGACCTTCTTCAGAATGTCTGCTATCAACATGCATTGACACAGATGAGAAGGACGTAGCCTACATATAAAGCTGAATAATACAGGTAGCCTACTCCACTAAAATAACTCTGAATTCTGCACTAAATGTCATGTTTGCTCTTAAATTAAATCCAAGTAAAACCGGCAGAAAGGGTGTGTGAATTTTCCACACTTTCTTTTTAATCTTGTACATTTTGTGCACTTTTTTATCATGCAGTAACTGGCAACAACACACTGACGTTGTGATTGATGTATACAGTCATAAAATCACACAGCCTCCCTTCGAAATCTGAATCGAACAGCATTTGTAATAAGTATCCTTTTTTTTTATTTATTTTTTTTTTATCTGCAGATGAGTTTTCAGCTAATGCAGCCCCTGGACATGCCAGTCTTCTTTTTTATTTCTAAATCTAAAAAAAACTTTAGGTATCAGAAACGCATGTCAAGACATCTGTGTTCTGTTTCATTCATTGCGCTGCATCTAGATTGTGACATCTGCGCTAAAATCAAAGATTTAATGTTCTGAACAAGTTCAGGTTACAAAGAGATGACTGTTACAATGTTTAACGTTATTCAAGATTGTTTTGAACCAAGCAAAGTTTCAGCGATTGATGTAAGGCAATGTTTTTTTTTTTTTTTTCTTCTGCTCTAGTATGCTGAGGGGCCATGGTGCCTTGTATGTTTATTGTTACAGTACAGTTACGAATGTTGCCTACGATGCTTACATAAATACAGCCTTTTGCAACATGGGGAACAATACACTGCAACCTCCAGGTGAAAGTAAAGATATAAATATATTACTATTGTAGGCTATACAACAAATCCTTAAATGTAATAAAAGTAGTACTGTATCATATTATAATGACAAACTGGACAACAATTATTAATTGTTGGGTTATAATAATAATAAATAACAACTGAATTCCAAAATGTTAGTGGGTAAAAGATTTGCACACTCTGTTCATAAAAAAAAATAAGAAAATAAAATAATAATAATAATAAAATGTTTTGTAAAAATCTATATAGGTAAATATATATAAAATCACTGCATTGTGGAAAAATGGAAAACATGTATTAATTATCTTTAATTTTATTTTTATTCCATTAAACGTTTTCAATGCACTTGGCTACAACAGCTGATAGGATTAATTTAAAATTATGGTTTTAAATCAGTTTTATGTAATTTTTTAAGCAAAAAATTTCAAAATGATTGGTCGGTTGCTTGTTTGCCACTGTTGGTCACAAAGTATGTGGAGCTTCATGTCACACCTACCGATGATGTGGCCCAAGGGCAGCAAGATGGTGTTTAGCTGTAACAATGCTGGCACTAGCAATGATGATGACGAAGACGATGACGAAGTGTAGAGAACCCAAGTGCAGTTTATTTACAAGTGCAGTAATCCAAACGTGATGACTAAACAAACAAACGTAAACGACTTGACTAGACATAACATGGCTTGACTTGACTAAACTTGACTTGACTACGTAGCACAAAACACATCCACATACATTCAATAATTGACAACTAGACAATGCAAACATGAGGGCTTAAATACAAGACATGGGAGAACATAAACCAATGAACAAACAGAACTCATAACAAGCTAATTAAACAATAAACCAAATGAAAACATGACACATGAACATGGAGGGAAAACAGGAATCATATGACAAGGGAAACCGGAACTAAACATTTCAAAAAGACACGAATCAACAAAATACACATGACATATCCCCCCAACTAAGGAGCGGCTCCTGACACCCCAACACAAGAACAAACACAAAAAACATTAAAGTTCCAAAGTTCTGTAGGGAGCTGGGGGAGGGGGGGTGTCTTGAGGCGTGGGGCGTGGCGTGGCGAGAAAGGGCGAGGGGCATAGGACCAGAAAAAGTCTGTGGGGGGTGGAGCCATGAGAGGCTAGAGGGGTGGAGCCATGGAAGGCGGAGCCATGAGAGGCTCGATGGGCGGAGCCATGGAACTTGGTGACCGGAGAGTAGCCAAAGACTTGAAGGGCCAGGGTGGAGCCGATGGCAGGGAGGACCAAGTCGGTGCTGGAGGCTCGGAGGAGCAAGACAGAGCTGGGGGAATCGGAAGACTGAGGTGGAGCCGGTGGGACTGAGGACCAAGGTGGAGACGTAGGGAAGGAGGTCCCCGGTGGAGCTGACAGATCGGAGGGACGAGGCGCAGCCAGAGGATTGGAGAGCCAAAGCGGAGCCAGGTGACCGACAGACCGAGGAGGAGCCGGAGGGACCGCAGTGGAGCCGAGGGAACGCCAAGCTGAGGCAATGTCGAGGGACCGACAGGCCAAGGCGAAATCCAGGTGACCGCCAGGCATCAAGGAGGAGATTGGCTCACTTAACCCCACCCTAAAAATGTCCTCGAGGGTGACCACATTAAAATCCAACTGGCTGGCCAGAGCGCAAAAGTCCTCTACGTAATCCTCCAGGGGACAATTCCCCTGACATAGGCATATGAGCCAAACTGCTGGGTTCATTATTCGGTCAAGTATTCTGTAACGTTGTAGCCGCTGGCAATGGCAATGATGATGACGAACATGATGACGAAGTGTACAGAACCAAAGTAAAGTTTATTTACAAGTGCAGTAATCCAAACATGATGACTAAACAAAACAAACATAAACGACTTGACTAGACTTGACATAACATGGCTTGACTTGACTAAACTTCACTTGACTATGTAGCACAAAACACATCCACATACATTCAATACTTGACAACTAGACAATGCAAACATGAGGGCTTAAATACAAGACATGGGAGAACATAAACAAGAACATAACCCTAATTAAACAATAAACCAATGAAAACATGACACATGAACATGGAGGGAAAAAAGGAATCACATGACAAAGGAAACAGGAACTAAACATTTCAAAATAAAAGACATGAATCAACAAAATACACATGACATTAGCAGTCGGTAAATAGTTTTCCTGAAATTTCAACCGATTTCAAAACCGCTGCCTCTTCACCATGTAGACTCTCCAGTCTAATCACTCACCAGATCACCACTCTTCTCCTTATATGGCCCATTTTTTCATCCCCATGCCTCTTCTTTCACAATCACTCACATCTGTCTCCTCCTGCAAAACCCTTTCCAGCTACAAATCTCTCTCAAATACACTCCATCTCTCTTCATCTCTCTCTCTTTGGTGGACAGGTATAGGGTTTCTGAAATAAGGTGATACAAATGAGTTTATAGGCTTGCTTTGGTGCTGGGGAAGTCTAAGCTGAGGCTATCACTAAGGCCATTGTCTGCTCGCATGTGATTCTTAATGTGCTCCATTTGATTTAATGTCTACGTAAGGTAGGTTGAGGAGAAACTAGGTCACAAGTGTCCTTACTTTTTTAAATAATAAGGCAAGACTTGAGGGTGTGTGCACATCAAAGTGTGTAGAGAAAAGAGAATGAGGTGGGAGGGAATCTAATTCAGTAAGAGAAATGGTATTTGCAGGGCAGGCGGGAATGAAGGGAGCATTGGAGAAGAAGCCGAAAAAAACAGCAGGAGTGGGTGATAGCACTGGCAGCTAACGAAAGAGCGAGTTTGTGATTGCCTCTCAGCATCCGTAGTAACTTACGTCTGATAGGCAGAACAAATGAGAAAGAGAAAGAGGGTATTTACATTACTAAAGCTCAGTGTATTCTTTCTCCAACCCCCATGCTCCTCCAGTGATAGCTCCAGCAAGCCCTGCTGCTGAGAGAACTTGGTAGTGCTATGGTCTGTGTTGGTATGATTGCATCAAGTGGTTCTGAATGAGTGGTTTTATTGGCCACTTGGGTTGGATTCTCAAAGAAAGTGGTTTAAACTTAAGTACGAGTACCTTAGCGTCTTATGTGGCCTTAAACTTTTCTGACCCGAGTTATTTCTGTAGTTGTCTTGCATAGCCAGACTTTTGTTCATCGGAATGAAGTCTGGTTCACAGTGTTGCTTATTCTGACCCAAAGCTACATTCTGGAGAGAGGAAGGAGCTGTCTGACCGACACATAACATGACCGACCAAAGCAATTGATGATATCATCTCCATAAAGTTTTGGTCATATTAACCTTTGCACATGAACATTTTGTGGGGTAAATACATTAATCTCAATGGGAATCTATGTAAAAAGGAATTTTGGCTGATGGACTTCTTGAAGCCAAGTCATTTTTGTATGTTAATTTCATGTGGGGTTCAAGTTTAGTAAACATTTACATGCAAATTCGCAACATTGAGCAATAGGATGTTTCTTGGTTTAGCAGTGACAAGAGCAGTGTTGGGTAAGTTACTTTAAAAAAGTAATCCACTACTGATTAATGATTACTTCTCTACAATGGTAATATAGCTACTTTACTGATTACTTCATTGGTAAAGTAATCAGATTACTAATTACTTTGAAGTTACTTTCTAAAACCAATCAAACCTGCGAAAAAAACAAATGTTACACTAATAGCTCTTTTAGTACTTTAATATTGACTGAAAACAATAACAAAATTACAGCAATATGACAAAGACAGCAACTTGCGTGCGAGGATGGGGTAGAGTGCAGAGATTTGAGGAGGATTTATGTCTGTAACTAATCAGATGACTTAATTTTTAAAGGTAACACATTTTATTTTGTTACCGCAAAATGTAATTAGATTACAGTAGCACGTTACTTTGTAACATGTTACACCCAACACTGGACAAGAGTACAAAGTGTTGCGTTTAAAAGAGGCTGCTTGGCACATTCCCTTTACATCCACCCACGCCTTTTTCTATGTGCAAAGGTAAATGTGACCTGAGTCTCAAAGGGTTGAACCAACAATGACAAGAAAAAACGCAAAACAATTTCTCTGTAAATCGTTCGTAAAACCATTCGAAAATTGTCACATTTAATTCAATGTGATCATTATGTAAAAACGGATTTATTAATGATTTATTTATTCTACTTGTTTTTCAAGAATAAGGCCCAATGTGTATAGAGTATGAGGTCAGATTTTCTATTAGCCTCATATATAACTCTTGACTGTGGTCAAGGATATCTTGTTTACTTCAGTGTTTCCCAACCACTGTGCTGCAGCACACTAGTGTGCCATGAATGATTGTCAGGTGTGCTGTGGAAAATTATCAAATTCCACAAAATAAATAAATGCATGAAACAAAAAATAATAATTTCAGGGATCCAAACTCCTCACCTTTCAGAGAAATTTGCTGTTTTGAAACCATAATCGGTCACTTTTGTGATTGTGAAGAGCAATGATTAATGTGCAAATGTGACTGATATTTATATGCGTTAAGTGTCTTTCACGACTCACGAAGAAGTTGTACTCCGAACCGTCATATCCTGCCAGAGATAGGAGGCAGGGGTGAGGAGCCTACCCCCGTGCAGCACGGGACTCGACTGGTGGTGGTGGGGTGGTGGAGGTGGCCGTGTTAGCACACTGAAACAGCAATGTGATAGATTGTGAGCAAACTTATAAAGCAATGGCTTACATGTGATTGGCTAGGAGTTACCTAGCTAATGGTGTAATGATGTACAGCTGCTAGTCTTCCCGCTAGAACTACGCTGCGCGTAGTTGCTTCACCAATAATGTCTTTGAGAGTACTAAGCAACAAGAAATATTTAAAAAACTGTCAAAATTTATGAAGAGACATTGAATGTCTCAGTTTCTTTTAATTAAATATTACCTTATCGTTTACGAATATCAGAGACCCCAGTTATTGAACTAATTTAAATTAAAAGACCCAAACATAAACGAGTCCTTTTATTACTTTCTGCTATCAGAGCAACTGCATGCTTTTTTTCTCTCTTCCAAATACATGTTTCCAATGTTTATTATGCACACCTCCCGCTTTTTTACATTTTAAACTCGTGCAACTCTTGTCATGTGGAGGGCAATGCGGCGCTTGACGCTGGTGTTGAACAGAGCGTTGACGCCTCGACTCAACTCATGTGAAATGAGCTTTACAATGACAAAAGAACATTATTGAAACTCAAAATAATTATTATTTGTCTATTATTGTGGTCTTTTCTGATAAAAGCCATGCTCAGCAGTTTAAATAGGTTACTGTAGGAAAATGATACACCTAGAGACATTTCCAGAACAAGTCACTGAACTAATCAGTTTATAAATTTGAACAAATTTGTGAAACAGAAGCAAGCCTCACCAAAATACAAAATTCACCAAAAGAATTGGTGCTTTTAGCTTATTCTTTAAAAAAAAAAAAAAAAAAAAAAAAACAATATCCCCAGAAAACATTTTCGTCTTACCTTTTTTGCCCCTCATTAGTTTGCATCCCTATAATTTGTTGTAGCATTGAGAGCCATCACCTAAATCATTCCAGAACCTGTTTCTGCCCAACTGTTTCTGACTAACAACTAAAGCCCATGGCCAGCTCAATTTAATTTTTTCTTTACAACTAGAATGTGGTAATTTATTCAATTCAGGTCTAAATTCAAAATGTTAACTAAGAAAACACATTTAGAACTTAGTTATAGTGAATAATCAAAGACATTATATCTCTATTAGTATAAGTTTTCCATTTGGGCACATATGAGAAGTGCAATGTGCCCCCCCACCCATGAAAAAATGCTGCCTGACTCAACCAGTGTTGTAAAATAGCAACAAATATAACAAGCTCAAAATCATTTTTTTAAACAAATTTCACAGTAGCTAAATATCTACATGTTGTACACATTGTAATAAATCACTAAAAAATATTTGAGGCATTTTACTTACTTGAATCTTGAGATATTCAATCCAATAAAAACCGGTTATGTTGCTCCGAGAAAGTTTGCAGGTTGAGTAAGCTTCGGGTCAGATGGTCCAGCACCTTTATACATTTTAATGGCCAATATGATTCAGAGGCAGACCGACATGACCCATTGAATATTTAAATGTTGTCTGAAAAAAACAAAAACAAAAAAAACAAAAAAACTTAAAGATGTTTTTTTTAGGATAGCTCAAAATAATTGTTGTAATATTACAACCATGGCCCTCACAGGGTTAAGGTTAGAATTAAAGGGATAGTTCACCCAAAAATGAAAATTATCTCATGTTTTACTCACCCAGATGTGTATGACAATTCTTCTGCAGAACAGAAAAAAAAGATTTCTAGAAGAATATTTCTGTTGGTCCATACAATGCAAGTGAATGGGTGCCACCATTTTGAAGCTCCAAAATCCACATAAAGGAAGCATAAAGATAATCCATATGACTCCTTTGGTTAATCCATGTGTTCAGACACGATATGATAGGTGTGGGTGAGAAACAGATCAATATTTAAGAACATTTTTATCATAAATTATCCTCCCTGCCCAGTAGGGGGCACTATGCATGAAGAATGTGAATAACCAAAAACAGAAAATGAGAAAGTGAAAAACAAAGGAAAAACCCACACACACCAGAATCATCTGGAGTACTTTTATGTTGCCTTATGTGGATTTTGGAGATTCAAAATTTTGGCACCCATTAACATGCATTGTATGGACCTGCAGAGCTGAAATATTCTTCTAAAAATCTTTGTTTGTGTTCTGCAGAAGACAGAAAGTCATACACATCTGGGATATCATGAGGGTGAGTAAATGATGAGATAATTTTCATTTTTTTAAGGCTAACCTGCTGACAACACCACCTTAACCAGCATGCAATTCCCATGCTACTTTTGGCTGGTTTATGCTGGTTGGTGCTGGTTTAGCTGTTGGACCAACAAAACCATGTATTAGCTGGTGAAGCTTGTTGACCATTTAAAAAAAAAATAAAAAAATTATGCTGGTTAAGGAAGGTCTTGGATAACCTAGTAAAAAAAATGCAAGGTACTAGTTTACAGATAGAATGTGAGCAGTTTCAGCACAAATGTGCTGAAAAAGCATGTATTGTTTTCGCATACGTTATCTTTCAGTACTATGCTGTACTCCTGTTCGCATTACTTCACACTTGGGCTTTAATGAAACTGTTTGCTTGAAGCATGTGTGTGCTTGTGAGCGGTCTGTAATGATGCATTTGCCCAGAGTGTGTTTGATTGACAGATGGGTGTTTGGCCTGAAAACAAGCTGCAGTAATTAGCCTGGCACAAGAGCATCTGGCCCTGGCATACACCTGCTCCTATTGTACACAGACTTAAGTGTGTATGTGTACCATATTGTTATTCAAATCATATTGGCTAATAACTTTATGCTCCTAGCTCACTTAATTATTATTTTTGTTAAATGTACCTGTGCTTCATAACAATAATTCACAATAGGAAATGAGTCAAAAAGTGGGGTACCTGCATGTAACATTATTTTTGGAGTGCTGATCACAAAGATGACAGTACATGTACTTGACCTTGCATGTGTTAAAGAGTTAAGAAAATGCATAAACATTAGCACCTTTTTAAAAGCAACAATAACAATTCTGTTTAGGAGGACGTAACACAGTTCAATGGAAAGGAGGAGGCAAGAACAGGCTTAACAATATAAATAATGAACTTAAACCAAAAGACGACCACACAGGTGTCAGACAGCTGTCTGAATATCTCTCTCTCTCTCTCTCTCTCTCTCTCACTGCCATCTCCAGTCGGTCTTTTTCCCTCTCGGGCTAATCAGCACAATTAGGGGCCGGGTGTGCAGAATCACAACCCGGCCCCGCCCTCCACCCTGCCACAGAGGAACAACATGAACTTAGTTGAGTTAGTAAAATTTTTAATCATAATTTTATTCATTAAGAATAATGTAGCCTAAACACAAAGCACAATAGCAATAGCACAATAGCAGCCCAGCCCGTGCTGTGGAAATATACCCATCCTATTTGAGAATACTGAAGCGTGAATATTCATTTCAGCATGAAAAGGACAAGAAAACAAAAAAATCAAGTGTCTGGAATCTGTTGTGGCTGGGCAAAATAGGTAATTTTGGTAGTACGATCACAATGTGATGTGAACATTAATAATGAAATTAAAAATGATAAACGTCAGTCAGCTGTAATATGCTTCCCTCGTTTCATTACAAATATGAAGTTTTCTTTCTTTCATGGTACACAAAAGTTAATTTCCCTATTAAAATCATGGTAAGGTTTAGAGTTTGGGTAAGGGGTTAGACTTTATTGTTAGGAATGGGTTTCTCCAAACACCAGATATTTAGGGTTATGGATAAAAATCATAATAAAATTGTTTGTTGGTTTGTATATTTTTCTTACGTGAGTAAAAGCCATATGTTTTTCTACGAGCCAACACAGCGATTTCGCCATCTCACAAACATTATTACGACCCGGTCATGGGACCGTGTTGGAACTTTGTAGGAGGCAACAAAATTATTGGCTGTTAGTGAGCATGTCGCACTAACCGTTCAAAAACAATCGATTTTGCCCTCCAACAACAAACTTCTTTTATGATTCCCCAAAATTTGTCTCAGATGCGAAAAAGTTTAATCATAGCGGATACTGTAAATTGTACACCTGTCTTAAAACCAAATGACCCAATGAGGTTAGCCAAGCCCAGCAGTTTAGCATATTGTAACGTCACCTTTAGTTCTGTTAGCGTACCAGCACAGATGTAATACACAGTGGAAGTGACCGCCCGCAACACCCATGCAAACACACCTTTAATGTGTCAGTGAAACACTACAGATGGTAATAGAGAGGAGGCCATAGCCCTCAAGCTGAGAGAAGATACCTGCCGGAGATCAGACGGCACTAATGTGACTCAGAGATGGTGATCAGTCAAGCACAGCTGCACACAAAAGACGCACGCTCGAGATTAAGTTCAGTCAAGTGTTACTAGTGTCGTTGACCATGCTGTAGTGGAACAGATCTCACATTGGTGCTTTATCCTCTCCCACCCTGAGGACACACACACACACCACATACACTGATCTGACTTCTTAAACTGTGACTTCCATCTGTGATAACAGCTTAACCGTAAACTGAAAGTGAACGTTGATGAAAAGCAAACCAATCTTGTCTCTATCTCTACTAGGGATGTGAAAAACTACATATCTTCTAAACTGACATGTTGATCGGTTGCCTGAAGTCAACTAGTCTTAAGGAAGATCTGTTTAATTAGGCTGGTTTCGAGTTCACCAGACCCCGATCTGACACATTTCTTCAGGGGTGCATAAGATGTGTTCTTACGTTCAAATATAGCTAGATGGAGAGCAATGGAATGGAACAAAATATAGGATGTGTTTTTTTTTTTTTTTTAATTTGAACTATTTTAAACTTGTCACGCTGTCTTAAAAATGCAATGCTCATGGTTGACTTCAAAAACAGTGTAACACAACAAAATGGCCAAGAAATATCAGTTTGAACACATTTTAACTTGAACGGTATTACCATGCAAACTGTCTAACAGCTAAAAATTGGCATTTAAAGCTGCCACCAAAATATAAAAAGTAAAAATATACTTAAGATATATAGCCTATTAAATATACTCTCACTAATCAACCAGTTATTTTTTGACAACTAGTCGACCATTGTAATCTATCCCTTATCCCTAGCCATTGCTTTCTTTCTGATCTCCATTTTCTTTATCGGAGTGTCTATTTGCACCCCGGTGTAAATAGCATCTGCCACACAGTGCAGCTATTTGCACCCCAATAGTCTGGTGGAACCAGAGAAATATACGGCAAACCAAACAATAGGTGTCGATGCAGTAGTGTGGGTTGTAAAGTCAGTGTGGGAATGTATACTGTTGTTCTAGCGACCGCAGTTCAAATCAGCATTTTGTCCCACTCTTTCCCATCCGATTTCTTGTTTCCACTCTTAATATTTCCTTTAATACTACTTACAATAATAGATAAAAATGAATATAAATGTTGATTTCATCGCAGTGATTTGGTCACGGTGAATGCTGGGGAGTGCAGAGAAGGGTTTGATCCAGAGGCGGGGTCTGTCATCGCACTCGTTCCTGTGGCACAGCATTGCTTGTGTGTAGACTGCATCAAACCAAGGTTATTTTTTCTAAGGGAAGGTAAAGGTTAGGTTTAGGAGTAGGGGTTAATGTAGTGTGTCTGTTGGACTCACAAGACACAATAAATACACTGCAGTGATGCCCATACAGTATGTTAGTATTTAAATATAGGTGCAAATAATATCTGCCACTATTTGCTCTGGGCTGTAAATACCATATTCCATTATTTGCACCAGGGTGCAAATAGCTTTATTTCTTAAAAGCTGCCTCTTTTTTTCTACCCCTCTCCTTATCTTAGGCTAAATTCTCACTCATGGGTTGGCATAGTTCTGTTAATGTGTGTTGCCAGGACCCCTTCCTGGGGTCTTCACAAATGCACTGACACAAACTCTTTTTCTCGTTGTGTTTCTCTGACACATGCTTTGCATAGCCTGGTGTAACACTGAACAGTTGCTGACAGCATCAAATGCACTCGGCGATGCAGAAAGACTTGATGCAAAAATACAACCTTTGCCTACCTTTAACCTCCAGAAACTGGGCTAAATTACTGCAGAATCTGTATACATCTCACTCAATGCATTCTCGCCACAATTGCGGGTTCTGGTGGTGTTTAATACCACCAGCGTGTACTGTAATACTACTTACTGTACATTTAGACATACTACTATACAATTACAAAAAAAGTGCCCTTATAATTTAAAAAGTATTATGATATTACTATGACAAATGTCTGGGGCGCAGGACGTGGTCGTGTGTCTGTCACTGGGGTGAGAGGAAGCAGTAAGGGCCATCACCTGGTGATTAATTATGGGTAACACCTGTTTCTTGTTACAGTGATGACAGAGATGGGCTTGAAAAGGCTGCTGAGAACACCAGTGAGACAGAGAGAGTCTCAGTCATACAGATCTGTTAGATTATGAGGTCAAGTACTGCGAAGTGGTTAATTGAAATTATTTGTGAGTTTATGTTGCCTTGTATGACTAAAGCTAGAGTAGATACCTTGTTGTGAAGCTGAAGAGTAAATGTACTGCTGTGAAGCTGAAAAGCAAAAGACTGTTTGTTAGACTAGGGAACCATTGAAGCTTGATTTACCTGGACTGCCACCCTGCTTCCTTATTGTTGATACTTCTACAATGTCCTAAAAAAACATGGTAATATAAACTTTTGTATTGTTAAGGGTAGTGTTAACATATAGTGGGTCACTTTAGCCAGTGCAGTCATACCCAAAGTCATACACTTTATTAAGTCTATGTTCCATTCAAATTGTGAAGTCAGAATTTCAAATCTTATAATTGGCAAAGTGCAACTGAATGTTATTTGATGTCGTACTTCCAGCTTGGAAACTCAAATGGAAATCTACAAACCCAACTTGGCTGAATCACTGGTGTGACATCACACAAACCAAGCTGCACCCAAGGAGTACACAGTCAGAGATGGGTAGAGTAGCCAAAAACTGTACAATTACTTGAGAGAAATTATTCAAGTAAAAGTAATGATGTTAATTATTTGGGTAAGTGGAAGGGGGGAAATATATATATATATCCTATTAAAAGAATACTCTAGTAATTTTTTTTTTTTTTTTAAATGCCGTTTGGTCATGTGACATGCAACGTTTTGTGTTCTGCAAATTTAATTTCAGAGAAGTGTCTGAGATTATAAGTGCATATTGACTTATATTTGGGTCTATTCCCCACACAATTTCATATGGCTTTAGAAAACTTGAAGATATTTTTATTTAATAATTCCATTTAAGAGGTTAGTAGCTCAGGTCACCCATCACTTTCATTGTGTGTTACACACTACCGGTCAAAAGTTTTGAAACACTTGACCAAAATGTTTCCCATGATCTTAATCTTTTGATCTGAAGGCATATGCTTAAATGTTTGAAATTGGTTTTGTAGACAAATAATTGTGCCACCATAATTATTTCATTATAAATCTAAAGTTTTATTTAAAAAAAAAAAAAAAGTTTTTGAAATTGATGACTTGGACCAAATAATAAAGAAAAGCACCCACTAAGTGCCCAGCATATAGATGGGAACTCCTTCAATACTGTTTAAAAAAGCATCCCAGGATGATACCTCAAGAAGTTGGTTGAGAAAATGTCAAGAGTACATGTCTGCAAAATCTAGGCAAAGGGTGACTACTTTGAAGATGCTAAAATATCAGTTTTGATTTATTTGGGATTTTGTTTAGTCACAACATAATTCCCATAGTTCCATTTGTTATTCCATAGTTTTAGTGACTTTACTATTATTCTAAAATGTGAAGAGAAATTATAATAATGTTTCAAAAAATTGACCAGGGGTGTGTGTATCCTCAGAGACGTTTATCAGTGTTGGGCAAGCTACTCAAAAAAACGTAGCTAGCTAAGCTACCAAATAAACAAAAAAAAACCAAAAAAAAAATAGTTGAGCTAAAAGCTACATTTCAAAGAAAGTAGCAAGTTACATTACAAGCTACACGCCAAAAGTAGCTTGCTGCTTTTTTTTTTTTTTTTTTTCCAACCAGATACACGGAGCATACTGTCATAGACAAAGCATCTAATCACATTGTTTATCTAAGCCATGGTACAGTATAGTGCAATACAGTATGCAATATGAAATGCTTTGTCCGGTGCTTCAAAGTGCTGCAAAGAATACCATGGTACTATCATGGTAATTTGATATGATTACCATATTCATATACTGTACAGTTGAATTTAATGGGAGTGTTAAGGTAATTCAAAGAATACCATGGTACTACTATGGTACATTTACTATATGATTAACTTATTCATATACCATTGTCTTAATATGGTGCCCCCAGGTAATGGTACATGTCCAAAAAAACATGGTAATGTCATGGTACTTTTTGATGTGTTTTCGTGTATGCTACTAAATGTTTTGATAATCTTTTGCTGGTAAAATGTCTTTACCTGCAGCGCCGTTCACAAGCTGCACATGTGTTGATCTTAATAAAGACCATCACTGGCATACGATTGGAAACAAAACCTGCAAATGCGTCCTTTGATTGTAGATCGACTGCAACCAGCGTTGTCTTTATTTTGCGTTTTTTTAAATATTCTGTGAGTGTTTTGGCAAGCGAGAGCCTGCACCAAATGATTCAGCAGCACGTGTGTGAGCTTTCGGAGTCATTTAGATTGAATCACAAACTGATTCGGACCGCTTTGCTATCACGTGTGATCAATTCATTGTAAAGAACCGACTCAGTTGAGCGATTAATTTGTGAGTCTGACATCTTTAGTTCTGATTCAAAACTGGCGATAGTAAACACCTGTATGATGTACCTAATAAAAAAATATCGCTTCGCTATTGAAAAGCTACTTGATTTAAAAACTAGCGAAGCTACCACCTCGATACTCAGAAATGTAGTTAAGCTAATAGCTTCGCTATTTGTGAGCAGGTTTGACAGCTGCATGCACTCCCCTCATGGGTCTGCGGCAGGTGGGGCAGCGGTGTCCTTGGCGGCCTGTTTTCCCAGGCCTGTGGAAGGAACGCAATGCGTGCTGTCCTCCCCGGCGACGCATCTAATTCGTGCGGGGGGTCCGAGGAAGGTCTGGCGATGCATCGTACTCGGCCGAACACTTCCCACTCTACTCCTAGGCCTGCAAGGGTGCCAGTGTGTGCACACATTGAGAATAGAAGCCAGCCTCCCGAGAAGAGGCGTGATCTGTGTTTATTTTGCAGCAGTGATAAGGCTAAACACAAATCAGGTGTGCCTTTTTCCCCTGCTGCACAAACAAGGCTTAATAATTATGCACCTCTTCTCTCTCCTGCCCACTCCCGTCGTGAGCCTGGTTGAAGGATGGCCCTCAGAGGTGGGGAGATGATGACGAGAGAGGGCCGGCCGAGTCATTCCACCTCAATATATACAGTATATACACTCAGTGACCACTTCATTAGTACACCTGTAAAGCTACTTATTCATGTGATTATCTAATCAGCCAATCATGTGTCAGCAATGCAATACAGTCACGCAGATACAGGTCAGGAACTTCAGGTAATGTTCACATCACCCATCAGAATGGGGAAAAAATGTGATTTTGTCTGTGGCATAATTGTTTGACAGACAGGCTGGTTTGAGATTTCTGTAACTGCTGATCTCCTGGGATTTTCACGCACAACAGTCTCTAGAGTTTATTTAGAATGGTGCCAAAAACGAAAATGGCACCAGGCTATGCAAATGTAGCAAAAGGGCTACAACAGTAGAAGACCGTGTTGGGTTTCAATTCTGTCAGCCAAGGACAGAAAGCTGAGGCTGCAGTGGGCACAGGCTCACCAAAACTGGACCATTAAAGACTGTAAATACTTAGACTGGTCTGAGGAATCTTGATTTTTGCTGAGGTGCACAGATGGTAGGCCCACTGCAGCCTCAGCTTTCTGTTCTTGGCTGACAAAAGTGGAACCCGACGTGGTCTTCTACTGTTGCCCACCCTGATTAGTGAATAACATAAGTATGTGTACAGGCGTATGTAATAAAGTGGTCACTGAGTGTGCGTGTGTGTATATGTTTGTGTATATTTATATATAAGAAGGATATATAAAAAAAATATTATCTAAACCTTAAAAGGAATATTCCGGTAAAGTTTGAAGTGAAGCTCAATCTACAGCATTTGTGGGAAATTGATTACCACAAAAAATACTCATCTGCCTTTTTCTTCAAAAACAAATAAATGCAAAAATGTTACACTGAGGCACTTACAATAAAAGTGAAAGGGGCCAGATTTTGGAGGGTTTAAAGGCAGAAATGTAAAGCTTATATTTTATGAATGCACTTACATTATTTCTTCTTTTAAAACCTGTGTACTATTTGAGAAAGTTGTTTCCATTTTTTTTTTATTGTTTTAACTGCTGTTTTAGGGCTTTAGGGTTTACAGCGTTATGTCGACATGACAACAAAGTTGTAAAATTGGATAACTTTACAGAGAAAAGGTTAGTAAGTGACTATCACACTAAAATGATGTTAACATGCATATTGTCTTTTGGCTATATTTTTGAAACTTGTGTTTTGTAACGTTTTTGGAGTGGCCCAATTCACTTCCACTGTACAATAAGTACCTCAATTTAACCTTTTTTGAAGCTTTTCTTTTTTTTTTTTTTTTTTTTTTTTTTTTTTCATGTCAAAATAGTTTTTTTGTGGTATTCAGCATTATCCAACAAATGCAGTTCATTAGGCTTGACTTGTATTGAACCTGGAATATAAATTTAATCATAGCAATGTCATCATGGTGTAACTATTCACTGCACTAAAATTTACCCATAGCAGTGTTAAACATTAATGAACTCTGTTTGTATTGATGCTGTCAGAATATAAGATCTGAGCTGTGAATACCGTTTAATTGAATAGTTAAAGAGTAAAAATACATACAGTATAATGTACATATTCTACCACTCTTGCTTCGGGTCTTTTGTTTTATTTCATTTTATTTCTAATGTCATAGTTTGAAGTGTAGCTACCACTTTACTCTCCGTTGTATATTTCATTAGATTCAAAAATAATTAATCTGTTGGAAAATTCAGCAAGATCCTGGTAAGGGTGTAAGCAAGAGACCACTGCAGTTCCATAGAAAAATAACTTTAGTGACATAATTTGAAAGAGAGCCATGTCATTTCAAGGTAAGTTTATTTTCGCAAGTGGCTGTGTAATTAATTTTACCAGCAGACTGTCTCGGTTACTGTCATAACCTCCGTTCCCTGATGGAGGGAACGAGATGTGGTGTTGATGCAGTGACACTAGGGGTCGCCCTTGGGAGCCGCAAGCACCTCAGATCTTTGAAAAAAGGCCAATGAGAATTGGCGAGTGGAATTTGCATGCCACTCCCCTGGACATACGGGTATAAAAGGAGCTAGCTCGCAACCACTCATTCAGGTTTTGTGCTGAGGAGCCGAGACAGGGTCCCAGCCATTTCAGCGGCTAGTACAGCGTTGTGGCAGGGGGGACACAACGTCTTGTTCTCTCCATCAGGGAACAGAGTTTACGACAGTAACCGAGACGTTCCACTTCTGTCACTCACTCGATGTTGTGTCGATGTAGTGACACTAGGGGTCCCTATACGAAACGCCACAACTAGCTGAACCGTGTTACGTGGACTGCCGGTGCAGGTGCAAGCAAGCTGCTGCGTGTGTATTAGCAGGTGCACCGGTCTGCACGTAGCCTCCCCCAATGCCCTAAAAAAAATGTCGTATAGTTCCCCACATCCTTAGGGGGGGAGAAGAGACGTATCAAGCCACGGCCTTTTCTCTCTATGTTTTCTCTCCACAGAGTATTCAGTTATTCGGCTTAGGCCATTTTAATGCTCAATATATGTGCCGGGGAAGGTGTTCTTTTCCGATCCTATTCTTTCAGGGGCAAAAGACCCCACGGAGACCACATCCTGCACGGAGGGGAGGTAACGTGGCAAGCACGTCATGTGGGCTCAGAGCCGCACATGGAAGAGGCGCTGTGGTATGTCCTGCATGAAAGGGGAGGAGCTCTACAAACACGGCGACCAGGACAGAGAGGGCTCTGTCGAAGGGAGACGCAGGTCTGCCGACAGGGAGAATGTACTGTGGAAAATACATCACAGGGGGTTACCGGAGTAACCGGCACCTGTGGAGCACCTACATCAGTAAGGGCATATTAGCACATGTACTGGTTCCGGCTGTGAATTCCTCCGCTGAATTTGCGAGCCACAGGGCTAGGGAGGAAGGACATCCAGGGTTCACGGGTTCGTGAACTCTCATGGGAAAGGAAGCACACATCTTCGCTTCTTTGGAGGGGAAAGGCGCTATATGCTAGTGATACACTTGGCCAGCTGTCCGTATTCCCGAACTTACCTGTTCATACCTGACAGAAAACGGGACGAAACTGGCTCAACCCGGAGATTGCAAAATCTCACGAAGGTATTGGGTGTAGCCCAGCCCGCTGCCCTGCAGATGTCTGCTAGAGACGTTCCATGGGCCAGTGCCCACGAGGATGCCAGACTCCTTGTGGAATGTGCTCGTAATCCCGAAGGGGTGGGCATGGCCTGGGCCTGATATTACATAGCAATGGCATCCACGATCCAGTGGGCAAGCCTCTGTTTGGAGACAGTGTTCCCTTTCCGCTGTCTGCCAAAGCAGACAAAGAGCTGCTCAGAGCATCTAAAGCTCTGCGTGCGATCCAAGTAGATGCGCAAAGTACGCACCGGACACAGCAATGACAGGGCTGGGTCTGCCTCCTCCTGTGGCAGTGCTTGCAGGTTCACTACCTGATCCCTGAAGGGGATTGTGGGAATCTTGGGCACATAGCCCAGCCGGGGTCTCAGGATTATGTGAGAGTCATCCGGACCAAACTCCATGTAGGTATCACTGAAAGAGAACGCTTGCAAGTCCCCGACCCTCTTGATGGAGGTGAGCGCAATCAGGAGGGCCGTCTTCAAGGAGAGGGCTTTCAACTCGACTGACTCTAGCGGCTCAAAGGGGGCTCCGTGAATGCCCAGGAGGACCACAGAGAGATCCCATGAGGGGAACAGGCGTGGCCTAGGAGGATTCAGCCTCCGGGAGCCTCTCAGGAACCTGATGATCAGGACGTGCTTCCCTAAGGACTTACCATCCACTGTAATGTGGTGTGCCGCTACGGCGGCCACATACACCTTCAAGGTGGAGGGGGACAGCCATTCCTCCAGCCTCTCCTGCAGGAAGGAATGCACTGACCCGACTGCGCATCTCTGAGGGTCTTCAGCTCAGGAAGAATGCCAGTTTGCAAACCGACGCCACTTCAGGATATAAAGCTGCCTCGTGGAGGGAGCTCTGGCCTGAGTGATTGTGTCTACCACTGCTGGTGGTAGGCCACTTAGGTCTTCAAAGTCCCATCCAAGGGCCAGACATGGAGGTTCCAGATGGTGCCCTATCCCTGAGAAAGAAGGTCCTTCCTCAGGGGAATTCACCAGGGAGGGGCTGTCGCGAGGAGTGTGAGGTTTGAGAACCAAGACTGGGTGGACCAATACGGGGCCATGAGGGTGACCTGTTCCTCGTCCTCCCTGACCTTGCACAGGATCTGTGCAAGTAAGCTCACTGGGGGGAACGCATACTTGCACAGCCCCCGGGGACAGCTGTGTGCCGGCGCGTCTGGGCCGAGGGGGGGACCCTGTTGGAGAATACTAGAGCGGGCAGTGGTAGGTTTCTCGAGAGGCAAATAGGTCTACTTGTGCTTGGCCGAACCGACTCAATCAGCTGGACCACCTGGGGGTGGAGTCTCCACTCTCCCCTGAGCGGCACCTGCCGGGACAGCACGTCCGCTGTGGCGTTGAGGTTGCCCAGGATGTGAGTGGCCCACAGTGACTTGCCGATTTATATACGCTACTGTCGCTGTTGTCCGTCCGGACCAACACATGCTTGCCCCAGATCAATGGCAAAAGCTCCGCAGGGTGAGCAATACTGCCAGCAACTCGAGGCAGCTGATGTGCCAACACAGTCACGTCCTGTCCAGGAGCCAGCGGCTGTGTGCCCATTGCACACAGCACCCCAGCCTCGCTTGGATGCATCTGTTGTAATGATGATGTGTCTGGACACTTACTGTAGGGGAACTCCTGTCCATAGAAATGCAAGGGCTGAACATGTGGTGGCAGATTGGCGTGATGGCCACACGAAATGTGCCGCAGCGCCATGCCCATTTCGGGACTCGAGTCTGAAGCCAGTGCTGAAGCGGTCTCGTATGCATCAACCCTAGTGGCGTGACCAGCGCCAAGGATGCCATATGCCCCAGGAGCCTCTGAAAGTGTTTCAGTGGAACCGCTGTTCTCTGCTTGAACGATTTCAGGCAGTTAAGCACCGAGACTGAGTCTAACTCCATGCTGAGAAAAGAGATGTTCTGAACTGGGGAGAGCTTGCTCTTTTCCTAGCCGGCTGAGGTGCCTGAGCACGAGGTCCATGTGTGCGCACAGCAACTCTTGAGAGTGAGCTAGAATCAGCCAGTCATCGAGGTAGAGTATGCGGACACCCACTTCCCTTAACGGGGCAAGAGCTGCCTCTGCGACTTTCGTGAGGACGCAAGGGGACAGGGACAGGCCAAAGGGGAGAACCTTGTACTGATATGCCCGGCCGTCGAAAGCAAATTGTAGGAAGGGTCTGTGTAGAGTTAGAACCAAGACGTGAAAGTACGGGTCCTTCAGGTCTACCGCTGCGAACCAATCTTTACGCCGTACACACACCAAAATGTGATTTGGCGTCAGTATCTTGAACGGGAGTCTGTGCAAGGCCCGGTTCAGAACTCGCAAGTCCAAGATTGGCAGCAACCCCACTGCCTTTCTTCGGTACGATGAAGGGCTGTAAAACCCTTTCTTCATCTCGGCTGGAGGGACAGGCTCTATCGCGCCCTTGCACAGAAGGGTTGCGATCTCCGCCCGCGAGGTGGTGGTGTTCTCGCCCTTCACCGAAATGAAGTGGATGCCGCTGAACTGGGGCGGGCGCCTGGCGAACTGAATCACATAGCTGAGTCGGATGGTCCTGGCCAACCACCGCGACGGGTTGGAAAGCGCTAGCCACGCGTCCAAGCTCCAGGCGAGGGGGACTAAGGGGACATTCACATTTAATGTACCTGTGGGTAGGGCCTCACGGCGGGAGGGAGCAGGGGATGCCACATCAAGGAGCCTCGCTTTGTCTTGAACTCGTGGCTGCGCTGAGGGGACCCTCAAAGCACTTACCTTGCTCCATGTACCCGGCGTCGGGGGGGTCGGCGACGGGGGAGGAGGGACTTTTTGACCGTCCTCGTACTCCGTCACAACCACCTGGCCGTGGGTGTGAGTGTGGTTTGACCGGTCACGCGAAGGCGGGGGGCCCACGTTCGCGGTGTCTAAATCGCAGGTGCCCAGTTGCCATGATAATGGCAGTCGTAAACACTGGCTATGTGACCCAGGGAGTGAGGTAACTGCTTGTCTGACATCGCCAGTACGCTCTCCGATACAGCAATTGAGCACTCATCCCGCTCTGGAGCTCCGAAAGGGACACTAAGCTGGCCCTGGGGCGAGCTGGTCTCCTCCCGGAACTCGCCAGGGGCAAATGAGCGTGCTGGGGAATGGGAGGTCTGCGGGGATTTACCCAGTTAAGCCACGCCCATTGAAGCCCCCAAATCGTCTCCAGCGCCAGCCGGGCTGGCCTTGTACTTGGAGGTAGAAGGCACGGCGCGGGGGGGCAGCTAGAGTGGCTTTTTCCCGGAAGGAAAGCCGCGACCGCAATGTTGCCATGGTCATGTTCTCACAATGAGAACATGAACCATCCTCTGGCTGTCGGAAGCGGAGAGATAGCGACCGCATCCAGGAATCACACAAAGATAGAAAGGCATCTTGAAAAAGACACGTCTTTAAAAAGACGTTCATGTCAATGTGTTTGCCCTAATAGAGAAAACATACTCTTTGCAGGAATATAAACTCTCTTAGCGCCATCGAAGCGCCCAGGGGTGTAATCTGCACAGATTTGTGCAGAAGGAGAGAAAAGCCACTGGAATGTGCCGTATATCCAGAGGTGAATGGACTGGTAGTGGAAGACAGCTTGCTGACACACAACCGCTCGGCTCCGAAGAAAAAATCTGAATGAGTGGTTGCGAGCCAGCTCCTTTTATACCTGTATGTCCAGGGGAGTGGCATGCAAATTCCACTCGCCAATTCTCATTGGCCTTTTCTCAAAGATCTGAGGTGTTTGGGGCTCCCAAGGGCGACCCCTAGTGTCACTACACTGACACAACGTCGAGTGAGTGACAGAAGGGAAACTCACTTTTAGTGTCAAGTTTTCTGAAAATAGCTTGACAGCGTCACACACTGGTTTGTATCTGAATTGTCTAACTTACCTCTATTTAACTAACACCATTAACAATTATAACCAAAATAACGAGACAACGTTTTATAGTTTAATCGTATCAGCCTCAGACCCTGACCCTATGGCTGAACCTTCCTTTCTCTGAAAACCAGAAGAAGCTCTGATCAGATTTAACTTGAAGTTCACCTTGAGCCTTCAATCAGCAGGAAGAGTTCATAGGTCACAAACGTATCTCAATGAGAACAGGAGCCAATTACAACTCAGAGCTTCTCTGTTGACAAGAGTCCTCCAAACTGAGATGAGTATAGATTTTTAATTTAAAACCACAACATCAGGGCCAAAACACACTCATTTCAATAGACAGGGGGAGAATGAAGGAGGGAGATTATAAATTATGTTTGAATAGAACATTTATGAGGACTAATATGCCCTATTGCAGAGTTAAATATGCATGTTGATAATAAGTGCATCTGTACACTTTATTTCTTCAATGTTTTCTTTTTACACTTATGTCAGCTTTACGGTGTTTTTTTTTTTTTTTTTTTTTTTTAAAAGGTATTCTCCCTTTTGTCATTTAGTCAAACTAAACTAAACCTTTAAAAATGAAAAAAATAAAATAAATAATAAACTTTGGCTAAATAACCCTAGGCATTTCAGTAGAGGGGTCTGTTGGTATGGTAGATTTTGGAAGGTGTGGGCCAGGGTAAAGTGTGTATGTGAGAGAGAGAGAGAGAGAATGAGAGAATACGACTGGAAATAGAGAGAGGGAGGTGAGAGTTTGACCTTTCTTGTTTGTGTGCATGTCTCTGTCTGGTATTGCCATCAAGATGTTGCTAGGGGGCCATCTTGACAACTTCCTGTGATGGGCTGTAATCAGGCTGGCGGCCCTCCTCACACCTGATCTGAGGGTGTGTGGCTTGTCACCTAAATTTAGCTCACTAACATGTGTGAAAGTACACATATGCAGAAACCCCACACTCATCACAAACACCATTATACATTAAACACACAAACACTTTTCACTTATTGCCTGATGCATATAACACACAAAATTGGAAAACACTTTCTTGATCTATAATCTGGTTGCCTGGCTTTCAGCAACTTCTTTAAGAATGGGCTCATGGGGTTTAAATCAGCTGAGGGTATTTGAGGTGACATAAAAGTCATCAGAATTGCAAACAAAATCATGTTTTCCTTGGTTATATTACTGTTTTTGTGCTCTCTGACAATTTTGCTCATTTTCATTTTTTGTACACTTGCTCTGTATTTTTCTTTGCTTTTGTTTCCAAGTTCGGCGCTTGATTTTTCCAAAACTTGTGAGTGGAGTTTCATGTAAATCAGGGGGTGTTTTGCGACCAATTGGTCCACTAGTTCTTGATCGACAGCTCCTCCTCTCCCCAATCATTCGAAGAGGGGAGGTGACGTCCCTCAAATGCAACTCCGATGGCTGCTGATCAATATTATATTATTTGTGGTTGATAGATACGCTGCTTGTGTCTGTTTTGAGTATTTTCTGCCAGCTTTAGGAAACAATGTGATGTCCGAGTAGACAATTATCATAGACCGTTAACACATGCATTGAGTCAGCTGAATTTAGTTAGCAGAGTCTTTAGGCATTATTTAAGACTTCCTTGTTTGTAGGTTATTGGCTGCATATCTTAAAAAAAAAAAAAAAAAAAAAAAAGGCTGGGTTGGTGTGGATGTTTGCATGTTTTTACTAGCTCTACCAATGTAGTTGCGAGTTCAGAACCCAACTTGATCCGCTTTTCCATGTCGCTGAATGTGCCGTTATGTACTGATCCTACGTTGGCATCGTTGGCGCGGCTACATGTAGTGTGTCCCCACGTCAGAAAATAATGCAATAAAGTGGGCTTGACGTTGGACGTTCTTTATTCACAAATAGTCTGTGTCTCGTTTGGAAGCATGCGTCCTCTGGAGGTCGCATTTGTCGGCCGCATCCATCATCGAGACTCTATTGTTTCAGAAAAGCGAGTAGGACACTTCGAACACAGCCTTCGAATGCGACCTTTTTCACAGGAATTCTGAGGATGCATGAGGTGTATCCTTTGTGGGCACTCACAACCCACAATTCTTTGCTTCAATGGAAATGTCTAAAATGTAGGGACCATCTCTAAAGATACAGGCAACATTGGAGCATACATATCCAAAACTTTACAAACATTTCCATAACGTAGAGTATACAACTTCAGTAACATTCAATAGCATTGGAAGCAAATGACTTAGGCATACAACCAACTCCCAAAGTGTGCATGTTGGTGTCAACAATAATGCACACCTTTTAGATTTTTATATAATAAAAAATAAAAAAAAGTCCAGTTATACAGGTGCATCTCAATAAATTAGAATGTCATGGAAAAGTTCATTTATTTCAGTAATTCAACTCAAATTCTGTACTCTCGTGTATTAAATAAATTCAGTGCACACAGACTGAAGTAGTTTAAGTCTTTGGTTCTTTTAATTGTGATGATTTTGGCTCACATTTAACAAAAACCCACCAATTCACTATCTCAAAAATTTTGAATATGGTGACATGCCAATCAGCTAATCAACTCAAAACACCTGCAAATGTTTCCTGAGCCTTCAAAATGGTCTCTCAGTTTGGTTCACTAGGCTACACAATCATGGGGAACACTGCTGATCTGACAGTTGTCCAGAAGACAATCATTGACACCCTTCACAAGGAGGGTAAGCCACAAACATTCATTGCCAAAGAAGCTGGCTGTTCACAGAGTGCTGTATCCAAGCATGTAAACAGAAAGTTGAGTGGAAGGAAAAAGTGTGGAAGAAAAAGATGCACAACCAACCGAGAGAACCGCAGCCTTATGAGGATTGTCAAGCAAAATTGATTCAAGAATGTGGGTGAACTTCACAAGGAACGGACTGAGGCTGGGGTCAAGGCATCAAGAGCCACCACACACAGACATGTCAAGGAATTTGGCTACAGTTGTCGTATTCCTCTTGTTAAGCCACTCCTGAACCACAGACAACGTCAGAGGCGTCTTACCTGGGCTAAGGAGAAGAAAAACTGGACTGTTGCCCAGTGGTCCAAAGTCCTCTTTTCAGATGAGAGCAAGTTTTGTATTTCATTTGGAAACCAAGGTCCTAGAGTCTGGGGGAAGGGTGGAGAAGCTCATAGCTCAAGTTGCTTGAAGTCCAGTGTTAAGTTTCCACAGTCTGTGATGATTTGGGGTGCAATGTCATCTGCTGGTGTTGGTCCATTGTGTTTTTTGAAAACCAAAGTCACTGCACCCGTTTACCAAGAAATTTTGGAGCACTTCATGCTTCCTTCTGCTGACCAGCTTTTTAAAGATGCTGATTTCATTTTCCAGCAGGATTTGGCACCTGCCCACACTGCCAAAAGCACCAAAAGTTGGTTAAATGACCATGGTGTTGGTGTGCTTGACTGGCCAGCAAACTCACCAGACCTGAACCCCATAGAGAATCTATGGGGTATTGTCAAGAGGAAAATGAGAAACAAGAGACCAAAAAATGCAGATGAGCTGAAGGCCACTGTCAAAGAAACCTGGGCTTCCATACCACCTCAGCAGTGACACAAACTGATCACCTCCATGCCACGCCGAATTGAGGCAGTAATTAAAGCAAAAGGAGCCCCTACCAAGTATTGAGTACATATACAGTAAATGAACATACTTTCCAGAAGACCAACAATTCACTAAAAATGTTTTTTTTTTATTGGTCTTATGATGTATTCTAATTTTTTGAGAGTGAATTGGTGGGTTTTTGTTAAATGTGAGCAAAATCATCACAATTAAAAGAACCAAAGACTTAAACTACTTCAGTCAGTGTGCATTGAATTTATTTAATACACGAGTTTCACAATTTGAGTTGAATTACTGAAATAAATGAACTTTTCCACGACATTCTAATTTATTGAGATGCACCTGTATGTAAGCATTTCTATATTCATCAGCCTTGGTGTATGGATCGGGATTTTATTTAATGGAAAAGCAGATCAAGTTGGGTTCTGAACTCGCAACTACATTGATACAGCTAGTAAAAACATATATCAAACATCCACACCAACCCAGCCTCTTTTTTTTTTTTTTTTTTTGATATGCAGCAAATAAACTACAAACAAGGAAGTCTTAATGCCCAAACTAAAGACTCTGCTAACTAAATTCAGCTGACTTGATACATGTGTTAATGGACTATGATAATGGCCTACTCGGACAACACATTGTTTCCTAGAGCTGAAGTAGTGGACCAATAGGGATGCAAAATGCCCCCTGAAACATGGCTGAACTTGGAAACAAAAGCAAAGAAAAATACAGCATACGGGTATAAAAAAAAAAAAAAAAAGAAAATATGAGCAAAATTGTCAGAGCACAAAAAACAGCATTATAACCAAGGAAAACATGATTTTTTTTTTTGCCATACTGATGACTTTGCTTTAATTTTGTTTTTTTGCAGCATATTTTAAAAGTGTTTATATATTTTTAATTCATGCTTATTTTTTGATCTGCACTTTTTATTTATTTTTGCACTTATTATTTGTATTTTTTATCTGCACTTATTTTTTGATTTGCGCTTATTATTTTGATTCACGCTTATTATTATTGGATCCATGACCGTAATACATTTGGCGGGATTTTGATCCCATAGTATGCTGTTGATACACATCGAACACTCGAGATTTAGCATGTATGGATGATCGAGTAGGTTATGATTTGTGAATGGAGGACCAAACATGTCGTCATTTATGTATGGATTTGATTATAGTTCCTGCCTCAACCATTGGGTCATACTTTAGGGAAGATGGGTGATCTGACGTTCTCTGCTGTAAATTCATTCAGAGTGACCCATTTTTTATATTTACCTGATCGATTTCGGTCTCCGTCCCCATGGCCAAGAATCTCGGGACAGGAATAATGGAATTTGATGTATAATAATTACAAGTATTCACGAATCACACACTCATAAATATCACACGCTGTTCCCCCCATAATAAATGCTGGGCCTGCTTGCTCTCAATCCTCCCATGTTCGCACATTCATCCCCATTCTAATGCTAGGGAAGATGGTTTATATAGCATCCTCTGCTGTTGATATATTCAGAGTGACCCCTTGTTATACTTACCCGATTTAATTCGGCCTCTGTCCCCATAACCAAGGGTCTCGGAACAGGTGTAACAGAATTCTATGTATAATAAACTCAAGTGTTCATAAATCACACTTTCATAAATGTCACATGCCACATGTCTGCCCATGTGATGCTTGGCAGCAGTTATAGGGTGTTCCAGATTGGGTAATCTGAACGAGAAAGAATGTGTTTTTGTTTTACAGCATAATGTCACAAGTGCAGCTGGGGGACTGGTTTGTGACAATAGATTTGAAGGATGCTTATTTCCACATTTAAATTACGCCATGGCACAGGCGTTTTCTCATGTTCGCTTTTGGGGACAAAGCAAACCATTTTTGCATCCTTCATTGTGGACTTGCTTTAGCACCTCATATGTTCACAAGATGCATGGATGCAGCACTGACACCCTTTTGGCTTCATAGCATCCACATTTTGAATAATCTTGACGATTGATTGGTGTTAGCTTACTCTGAGAGTTTGGCTGCCCAACAGAGATGTTGTTCTCAGTCACTTGAACAATCTAGGGCTGCAATTTAACCTAGACAGGACTATTTTGTTGCTGAGGTAACAGACGCTGTTTCTAGGTGCTAGACTCTGTAGGGCCTTGGCCCACTCAAAATGGCAGCAGAGACCGCATGGCCCTTTGTTCTATAATCAAAGTTTCCGAGGATCCTTCACAAATTCACAACTGGATGCAAAGTCCCACCCATGGACCCAGTCTCAAACGCCATTGGTCGAAAGCGGCCTACGACCGATGACGTCATCTTGTCAATAAAACCAGTGGACAGATATAGTTCGGCCTCTTTGTGCTAAGCTCTGGCTGGCTGTTAAGGGATATCTGTACCATGCACGTACTGAAGGAGTTTTCCCTCCAATTTGGACTGAGAACAAAGAGACCACGTTTTTCTAACCTCACCATCTGGCCACGGTAGAGTAAGATTAATTTAGCTTTGTTCAAGTCTTATAGTATACTTATAACAACTGGTTCAGTTTCACTGTAAAGCAACAGTGAATTTATTTTGAAAAACGGAAAGGCGACCAGTTTCCCTTCTCCCTCTTTTTCATTCAACGTTGACTACCTTCTGCATTCTTCTCCACCGCTGGATCCGAAGAATAAAGCAGAGACGTGTCTTTTCACTGACGAGCGTAAGACAAGGGACCATCCAGACCGTTTCTCCCGACCGCTCAATGCAACAGGAATTCCAACGGACAACCCTAATGAAATCACACAGGATTTCCCAAGTAAGGCTTGATATCTGGGCAGATTTAGTTTAGAAACTGTGACTCTTATTTTTTAAATCATATATTTGATTCTAAATGCTGATGTTTTGAGTATATTTGTATGTTAAACTCTGCTCGCTGTTTGCTGTTTTGAGTTGCGAGATTTGTATTTAATTTTTTTTGGGGTTACGTTTGTTTTGTTGAGTGATCTGAACTAGTAATTCAGTCCTGCTGTTACTAGCGGTTACCCTCAATTAAACTGCATGCACTTTTCCTCTCTCTCTCGTTCTCATTCTCTCTCTCTCTCTCACTGATATTCACTGAGTGAGCGGCGCCGCGGTTTGTTCGGCTCAGGTTGGTGAACCAAATTCTCCCGCCTGTTTTGTCAGTTCCTTTGTGTGTCCACTCATTTCCACCCTCACGTGGTATCAGCTCCATTTTGGATCTAACCCTCCATTTTGATTCCTTTGTTACCAGATCTGGACACACACACACACACACACTAGCATATAGCTCCACTGTTAGTTTAGTATTTCCTTGATAATTTTTTGGATTATATTCAGCTAGTATTGGCTGTGTTCAATACTGCTTGATTATAATAAATCTTGTTATATTATAATAAGTACTCCTGTTTGTTTTTTTTGTTTGAATATTGTGTTGAAGCCAGCCTCTGCCACATCAAGAACTCCCAAGTTACCTCAGAGTACTGTTATTTTATTGGTGTTAGAAACTAACTCTAATTAGATTACTGTTAGATTTGTATAGCAATAATTTAACTAGTTTCTCCTCTTTTTGATTATTTTGATTAACAATTAAGATACTCAACCTTCAGGGTAGATTTTGTTTTTATGAGACTCGATCAGTAATTTACCATCATTTTTCTCTTGTCAAAGAGTGGTGCCCCGAGAATAGAATTTAATGAGTTAAATTCTATTATTTAATTATTCAATAATTAATAACAATTAATTATTGATTATTTCTGATACTAAAACTGATTTAAACAACCAGTAGCACCTACAACTCGCAGACAATGCAGACATGCCTGTCTCCAACTCGCTTTGTCATTTTGCCAGTGTCTAGTGATGATCAAAGTGGGACATGCTCTCCCTGCAAGAATGTTCACAGGCTTTTGGGGCTTATGATCATGGCATCCACTGTCATTCCCCTGGTCATGTTGCATGTGAGAACTTTTTCGTGTTGGATGAACTCCGTAAAGGGACTTCAACCACTGACGCATGCGTTCAGAGTTCTTGGTAGCCTCCAGTGATGCGTGGGGGCTGCCAAGCTCTGTTACCATAGAAACGGAACCGCTTTCTGCAGACGGGTGTTCCGTCGTGACAGGTGTGTCTCCGCAAGGTGATAACAACAGACGCCTCCTCTATGGGTTGGGGCGCTGTGTACGAGAACCATCCTGCTCATGGAGTATGGACGGGTCAGCGGCTGAATTGGCACATAAACTGTCTGGAGATGCTAGCGGTGCTGTTGGCTTTGAGGTTTTTCCTTCTGGAAATCTAGGGCAGTCATTTCCTCATCGGACAACAGGTCATTGGTGGCTACATCAACCATCAGGGAGGGGTGTGCTTTCGTGGCATGCTAAGGCTGGCACGTCACATTCTTCTGTGGGCACAGGACAATGTGCTGTCTCTACGAGCAGTACATGTTCTGGGCGAGATTAATTTGAGGGCAGATCTCCTGTCCAGACAGGTTCTGATGCCTGGAGAATGGACATTACACCTGCAGATTGTAGAACAAATCTGGATGAGGTTCAGCAGAGCTGAAGTGGACCTGTTTGCATCAAGCAAGACATCACACTGTCCCCTCTGGTTTTCTCTTTCACCCCCAGCACCGCTAGGCATCGATGCGCTGGTGCATCGGTGGCTGACAGTTGGTCTTTGTGTTTCCACCGATCAACCTGCTGCACTCGGTTCTGCAGAGGGTTTGGGTGGATTGTGTTCGGCTTCTGTTAGTGGTGCCGCTGTTTATCCCCCGTTGTGCTTGATGCCATATTAAATCCTAGAACTCAGTCAACGAGAAGGTTATATTTGTTTAAATGGTGTTTTCACCTCTTGGTGCGCAGCGCAGAGTGAGGATCCAGTCCACTGCCCCTTTGGTTCAGTGCTGGACTTTTTCGCAAAGCATTTTGGGGCTGTCTTACCCAGCAACGCTTAACCATTTCATACATACCATTACACATCTGGCTGCACGTAATTTTTATTTTATGTAACAAACAGCCTAATTGTCACCAAAGTACCACAATAACAGTTCACAGCTTGTATGTGCACAGCCATCATATCTAAATGTGATCTTCCCATGCACACAGCCACGTCTGCTTATTATTAGTTGCAGATGCAGTTTTCATTCACACAAACTGCAACTCAGTCTTTTCAGGCATATAATATTTGTTTTCTGAAACAGACTATCACAAAAGCAATCGATAACAGTTTAAAACTCTGTAACAAGGCTAAAATGGGAAAGGATGCGGGAACCAGACGAACAGTCAGAGTAATATTTAAACAAAAAGACACAAACACAAACACACAGCAGCTGCATCTATCTCTCTCTCTCAAACTGCCGCATCTGGCTGAATTTATCCCTCTCCTCGGCTGCTTAGTCCAATTGGGGGCCGGGCGTGCGTAGTCACGGCCCGGCCCTCCTCTTCATCACACTCCTCCCTCCTTTACCTCATCACAAACTTGTATACTTTAGTGAAAACTTGCAGATCAAACACAATTATCCGATGCACGTAGCCAAGTCAGTTTACATTAGTGCTTGTCATACACACATACACACACACACACAATATCTGAGAAGTCAAACTGTGCATTTAGGCAAACCGGACTGCTGATATTATTTGTTCATTTGTTTTTTACAGCTATAAAAATGAAATAAATAAAACAAAAAACAGCACAGCAGACATAACCCATTTGTTCACGTTTATTATATACAGTATTTAATTTTTATGACAAGAAATAAAAAAATAAAATACTCATAAAATACCCGGCTGTGCAGTGTCATGTGCGGAAATAACTCACTCCAGGGAACACTGCAGGGAAATATAGACCATACTCATAAAGAGGTTAAAGTGTACGTAGCAGCTGTAACGGCTGAACATGCGCCAATGGAGTTTATTGGAAGACATTCTCTTGTCTCTCTTTTTATGTGCAGAGCACGTAGGCTTAGACCTTTTCGTCCCATCCGCGTACCTTTGTGATTTATCTATGGTGTTAGTCACTCTCGGCTGCTCCGTTCGAGCCTTTAACATCAGTATCTGATACATTTCTGACTCTTAAAATGGCTCTGTTATTAGCACTGGCATCGTTTAAGAGGGTTGGTGATTTGCATGCCGTGTCAATCAATTCCTTGTGCATGGATTTTGTGCCAGGGTTATCTAAGGTCGTGCTGAGACCTCATTTGGGCTATTTGCCTAAAGTCATCTCTGCGTCCTTTTGCTCTCAGATTATTAATTTGCAGTCCTTTCTCTTCCACCATTTGAGTCGGAGGAGCATAAGAGGCTACATATGCTATGCCCAGTACAGACTCTGCAGGTTTATGTTGACCGTACTAGCCAATGGCATAAGTCAGAGCAGTTGTTTGTGTGCTTTGATGGCCGCAACAGGGGTGTTTCGGTGTCCAAGCTGAGACTGTCTCATTGGACTGTGGTTGCAATCTCGAGTGCTTACGAGGCGTGTGGTTTGCATTCAACTCTGGGTATTCAAGCCCATTCTACAAGAAGCATTGCATCCTCATGGGCATTGGCTAGAGATGCATCCTTGGAAGACATTTGTATGGTGGAAGGATGTTCCTCTCCACATACTTTCGTTAGATTTTATCATTTGGACGAGAGTTTGTCTCCTGCTTCCCAAGTTCTCTCTGTTGGATCAAGAGTACGCTTTTGAGATTTCTATTTCTTTAGCTCGCTTATGTGCTGCTGTAAGCTTGCCACATGGGCTTAGAGAGTTGGCAGCTACTGTTCGCATGGCATGATGGTATCTCGTCCCATTTGCGTTATTACGTAATGACGATATTTCATCGAAAGTGAACGTCTCAGTTACGTACGTGACCTTGGTTCCCTGGAAGGGAACGAGACGTTGCGTTGCTGGCCATACTAGTTGATGCATAGGCTCGTGCCTTTTACAGAAAATCTGGTGAGATGGTGCCAAGTGCTCGACTATATAGAGCCTGTGACGTGACACCCTCTGGGCGTCACTTAAGAGGCATCAGCCAATGAATTGGTGTGATTGTATACAGGCTTCATACCACATTATACCACAGACGTAGTCCCAATAGCGTCATTACGCAACATCTCGTTCCATTTCAGGGAACCGAGGTTACATTCGTAACAGACAGTGGCGGGCCGTGCATTTAAAGTCTAGGCCTTCAGTGTGATTCATGCCATTAAGAGAAAACAGTTTCACAATGAATAAGACACCCTATGCCTTTGGGCATCATACATTGACGCAGCTAACTAGTAATACCAATTGACATTTTAAAAACACGTCCATGCATGAAAGCCAGAACTTGAAACGACAATTAATGCTCAAGCAAGCATAATTTTAACTGCAGCATGACTGTTTTGTGAAATGAACGTCTCCCAAACAGACATTCAAAAATCATAATTTTTCATATGAATCTACCAAGGAGGTCTATAATACCTGGAAAAATCGATCTAATAATATTTGCGATTTAAATGTTGCTTGCAATTACATTTCATTTCGCCATGGTACACTGTTATGCTGCGTTCCATTCAAGTTGGATGTGGGATATTCGTATTAGATATCTCCGACCATGAATGCATTCCATTCCCCGATATTCAGAAATGCAATGCTCCCGTTAGCTTAGCAGGGGTTTAACTCTCATTAGAGATGTCTCCTAGCAACCCAACTAATAAATAATGCTGCAGCGCTAGCATTTGTGCTTCAGGTGTATGATTATCAAAAGAGTTTATAATGTTTTATACACCTGTTTCTGCAGGCGTTTGTTAAACAAGTTTTAATATCATGTAATGTGAAAACTAGCACATTTATCGATATTACTTAAGTGAATGTTTATCACTTACTTTATATCTCCCTGAGTGTCGACATGTTTGTGTGACAGCATGTTCCTGCATCTCGGCGAAATTGGAGTTGAGAATTTCTGCACAAGCCTACAAGTTGTAATTCTGACTTGAAGATGCATTCCATTGCACTTTTCCTAGTAGGAAGTTGTAAAATCCTGCTTTCCGAGATGAATGGAACACAGCACTACTTTTCAAAACTTGATCCAACACTGAATGCTCAAGCAAGCCTAATTTACACTTATAAAACTCCTGATGTTGCTATAACAACGCAAAAAGCACTTACCAATTTACTTAGTGAAAATCAGTTCTCCTTTCCTGTTTAATAAATTAAGCAATCACACGGTCATGCAGAACATCTCGTGTTTTTAAATCCATAAGGATCTCTTTCTCAATGGCAATACCAGCAGTGATGACAGCCGACTCGTCAGACAGCTTGATCTTTAGCATTTCGCTCTTGAATTACGTACATTACTTAAAGCGTGATTGCGTCACTCAAGGCCAGCTAGAAGGCCTCGACCAGGACATATCCTAAAGATCACACCCACCATGAACAAATAAATCAATCTGATTGGCTGATAAATCTGACAATCTGACTTTAGTTGCTCATCCATTTGCACTGTTGAGGGATTCTGAAGAAATTCTGAAGGCCTGAGGGGTTGGAGCTCAAACTCACATGCTGCTTTGGCTTCAGTCTTCGGGCATGCGATTTGTGAAACAGTTGTCACACTTTGCTTGTAAGCATCAAGGAATAAATTTTGACTGGATAAACTTAGTTTTTCTCTATTTGTTTGTATATTAAGAGTGGAAAGCGATTAAAAATACATAGGCAAAAATGTGAAAGGATGAAAAATATGTATTTATTTGGCATGTTAAGTCAGCAGAGAAGGCTTTGTTGGCCCTGAGAATTCGCCACTGGTAACAGATACATTTCCCACAGAAATGTCCAGCTGGTGTCGCCAAAAGTGAGTGAAATGGTGACATAATCAGACAAGGTTTTTATGGTGAATACTATAAGGAGGTTTTAATGTGACATACCTCCCTAACCAAAAAAAATAATAATTATCAAACCTAACCAATAGTGATCTGAAATCAAATAAGAGGTAGACAAATAACCGACATCCTTACCCCTAACCAATATCGAAACTTAACCGATGTCCACTGTCCAATAACAAAATGAGAAATGAAAAGCACATTTTCTGAAGTAACTACTTAATCTCTTGTCACTTCTATGACACTCTCATCTCCCGTGTCAACTTGCGTGCTTGACTGGTCTTGAACCGCATACTTCTATCAGATGAGCTACCACAGATGCAAATCATATTAGAATAAGTGTGTAAAAGTCTGTAATACAAGCATTAAAATGAAAAAAATAAATAAATAAAAAATAAATATGCATAAAAGTATTTCTATCATATCATACCAATGTGTGAGTAATTGTGCAAAAAGTGTTTATAAAGTCAATCATCTGTTGTAGTCGTGATTTGTGTGAAAGTGAATAAAGCAAGAAACTGTGACGAAACAGAATTTGGAACGTAAAAGTCAATTTGAAAAAAAAAAAAAGAGCTATGGTAAAGTTCATTCCTTGATAGCAGATAATAAAATAAAGTTGTCACATTTTTCTATTTCCATGTTTGCTGTACAATAGTTTGCAGAGAATGCAGCACTACACACACACATAAATGCACACTTGTTATTTTTTTAATGGTGGGTGGGACTTTCTATTGACTTGTATTATTCTATTTATTTATTTATTTATTTTTTATTCTGCAAGCTAATTATATTTTTCAAACCCCTAACACCACCCCAACCCCTAAATGTAACCCTCACAGAAACCTCTCATTGTGACATTATTTAGTATGCTTTTTAAGCCATTTTCCTTGGCTGGTCCTCACAATGTACGTGTTTTCTGGTTTTACTATTTGCTTGCAGGACATTTGTGCCCAGTTGCATAAAGCATCTTAAGTGTAACACTTAAGGCGTTATTTCCCCTTAACTAAGGGAATGACTTGAGGGTGTTGCACATAATCCCTTAGACACTTCTCTTTAAGTAAGAGAAACCGTTAAGGGATTTACTACAGTGAGCCAGGTTTTACCGTAATAAAATACTACTGTTATAATGGATACGTTCGGCATGTCCCAACCACTGATCTATAATATAGAGATTTGAGCAATTTTAACACGGAATACTTGCTGTTTTTTTATTTTCATTTTAGTTACTAATAAAGATTCTCAGTATCATTTAAAAAAAAAAAAAATTCTCCCAATTTGGAATTCCCACTACTTAGTAGGTCCTCGTGGTGGCGTAGTTACTCACCTCAATCCGGGTGGCTGAGGACAAGTCTCAGTTGCTCCTTGTACCTCGGAGACTCCGCATGTGGAGGCTCATGCTACACTCTGCGATACACACACAACTTACCACACGCCCCACTAAGAGCGAGAACCACTAATCGCGACCACGAGGAGATTACCTCATGTGACTCTACCCTCCTTAGCAACTGGGCCAATTTGGTTGCTTAGGAGACCTGGCTGGAATCACTCAGCACACCCTGGATTCTAACTTGCGACTCCAGGGGTGGTAGTCAGCATCAATACTCGCTGAGCTACCCAGGCCTCTCTCAGTATCATTATTGTTGTGTAAATTATTGTCTGACCTCTTCCGAATTAGCGCATAAATGGCATTGTCTCGTGGCCCCTGTTACTTTTCTCAGCGCTGTTCTGGATGCACCAATTACAACTGTTTGTGATTACTGCAGATTACTGCAGAAACATCTATAAAACTCATTTTCTGGAGGTTACATGGGCAGATTTTCATTTGTTTCTCAGGTTCAATCCTCAAAATTAATAGATTTAAACCCTTTTTTTTTTTTTTGTACAATTTTTTTTCTGTGTGAATTAAATTCTTGAGTTTATCAAACGGAGCAATTAATGGAGGATTCTGCTTTTATGGCCAGTGAGTGTCCACTTCAGGAAGACCCCCTTGATAGTGAGTATTGAGGTGAATTTGCGGTGTAAGATGTGATATTAGATTGCCTTTCATCATGTTAGTGATTCCCCATAGTAATCTTGCACTTGTTTATTATCGCTAAAATGGTCTAAAGAGCTTTCCCTATCGAGAAAAATTGCATTGGTATGCTGTACTTTTCAACTGGTTCTATAAACTTTTTTTTTAGAAACCTTGTAACTCTAAGCCAACACTTAAGGTTAAGTTATACTACCCTTAAGGTTTACTTAGGAAAATGGCAGTTAAGGGGCTTTATGCAACACTTAAGGGAATACTTAAGTAAAAAATAAATATTTAAGGGAAATTGTAGGGGATTATGACATTTTACCTATAAAGACCCTTAAGTAAAACTTAAGGGTTGTTTTCTGCAACACCATTAAATTTCAGGGAAACTTTAGGGCAATCTTTAGGGCGCACTAAGTTCTTGTTCATGTCATCTTAGACTTACACTGACACCTAGTAGCCTGGATGCAGCATCATTCAAATGCAATCATTTTCAGTTACTGATGCCAATGTAAAAATTCACAGTTCACAGTCAGCCATGATTACTTTAATCAATGAGTGAAAGTGTCAAATAACAGGATGGCTAGGAGATTAAGTGAGTAGTATTTGGCTGGTCATGTGAATCTAACATGGCAGCCCTCATGTGCGGACCCTCTCCATGTAGAATAACTGATATGAGTCTTCATTTTAATGCGAGTGGTCATGATTTCCTACATACACTACCGTTCAAAGGTTTGGGGTCACTTGCCTGAAATGTTTCTCATGATCTTAAAAACCTTTTGATCTGAAGGCATATGCTTAAATGTTTGAAATTAGTTTTGTAGACAAAAATATAATTGTGCTAACATATTAATTTATTTAATTACAAAACTAAATTTTTTATAAATAAAATAAAATAAGTTTTTGAAATGGATGACTTGGACCAAATAATAAAGAAAAGCAGCCACTAAGTGCCCAACATAGATGGGAACTCCTTCAATACTGTTTAAAAAGCATCCCAGGGTGATACCTCAAGAGGTTGGTTGAGAAAATGTCGAGTACATGTCTGCAAATTCTAGGCAAAGGGTGACTACTTTGAAGATGCTAAAATATAACACAGTTTTGATTTATTTTGGATTTTGTTTAGTCACAACATAATTCCCATATTTCCATTTATGTAATTCCATAGTTGTGATGACTTTACTATTATTCTAAAATGTGGAAAAAAAAAAAAAAAGAATGAGTAAGTGACCCTAAACTTTTGAACGGTAGTGTATGTTTCAAAATTACAATTCATTTCTAAAGGGGTACAGCTATTTTAATGAGAAAAAAAATCACTTAGTGCACCTTTAAGGTGATTTAAATTCAACCCGCATTGGTCTTCACAACGTAAGTAAAACCTGACCTCACAATGCGCCATAAATCTTCATGCATTTACCTTTACAGTCACTTCAAATGGAAACCTTAAAAGTGAAGCCTACTGCGCATGTTAAAATACAAACAGTTAATCACTCTCCACAAAAGTATTCACTACACCAAACTCTGTTCAAACACACACACACTTTTATATTTAACCTAACATGCCAAATGACCCTAAACCAAATCAATACACAAACCCTGGACAAACAAAAGAGTCAGAGCACACACGTAACCTCCCTGAACATACTCAGATTCTAATCCCTCTAAACATCAACAAGAGGATAGCTGTCACTTCCAAGCTATCTGCAGCTCACTGAGAGACAAGGCGGGCCTGGGGTGCAATACACTTTCCCTCTACCCTCACTATCAACATTTCAACCCGCACACACAAACACAAGCTTACACAAAAGAAAAAGAAAACTTACTCTGAAAACATCTCAACCTCGACTAACCAACAGATGAAAAGCAGCAATACACCCTTTAACTGGAGAGGTTACTAAACTGTCAAAAATTGCTTGAATTAAATAATATGAATGGAGATGACATACTCAAGATTCAATTAACATGCATACTATGGCAAGTCCTTTTAACATTTATTCTTGTGCAGTATACATTATCAATAATAAAATTGTCACTAGTTAAAATGATGACTGTTGATATCAGGAAGAGAATGACTACTAGTGAAAGTGCTATTTGTGTATTTCATTAGGTTTGCACTAGTAACAATTTTAATCATTGATGTTAAAAAAAAAAATGAATTTCTACTACTTCAGTAAAAAAAAAAAAAAACATATTGATATTTGTAATTATATTTTGATATCTGATGCTGATGCGCACTCTGTCGTGGGAACGCTCGTCCCTCAAGTGTTCACGCTTGCTGCAGCTAGATTATAACGTGATGGCTCGTGACTTATTGAATCATAATATATGTCAATTTATTTGTTTATTGTGTTTGAAAGATGGATTGAAGTGAACAAAGTTGAAGGGGTAGTCTTCGCCCCATTATACACTGCAACAAAATATGTTTTTGATTTGTTTTTGTTTTGGCTTGTTTTACAATATAAATATCTAAAACTCCTTTAAAGAGCACCTATTATGGTTTTTCAAATATTACCTTTCATGTAGTGTGTTAAGTAAGTAATACAGAAAGTATTCACAGAGCTTCACTTTTTCCACATTTTGTTATGTTACAGCCTTATTCCAAAATTGATTAAATTCATTATTTTCCTCAATTCTACAAACAATACCCCATAATGACAACGTGAAAGAAGTTTGTTTGAAATCTTTGCAAATGTATTAAAAAAAAAAAAAAAAAAAAAAAACGAAAAAAAAAAAAATCACGTATATAAGTATTCATAGCCTTTGCCATGACACTCAAAATTGAGCTCAGGTGCATCCTGTTTCCACTGATCATCCTTGATGTTTCTACAACTTGATTGGAGTCCACCTGTGGTAAATTCAGTTGATTGGACATGATTTGGAAAGGCACACACCTGTCTATATAAGGTCCCACAGTTAACAGTGCATGTCAGAGCACAAACTAAGCCATGAAGTCCAAGGAATTGTCTGTAGACATCCGAGACAGGATTGTATCGAGGCACAGATCTGGGGAAGGGTACAGAAAAATTTCTGCAGCATTGAAGGTCTCAATGAGCACAGTGGCTTCCATCATCCGTAAATGAAAGAAGTTTGGAACCACCAGGACTCTTCCTAGAGCTGGCCGCCTGGCCAAACTGAGCGATTGGGGGAGAAGGGCCTTAGTCAGGGAGGTGACCAAGAACCCGATGGTCACTCTGACAGAGCTCCAGCGTTTCTCTGTGGAGAGAGGAGAACCTTCCAGAAGAACAACCATCTCTGCAGCACTCCACCAATCAGGCCTGTAAGGTAGAGTGGCCAGACGGAAGCTGGGTAAAAGGCACATGACAGCCTGCCTGGAGTTTGCCAAAAGGCACCTGAAGGACTCTCAGACCATGAGAAACAAAGATTGAACTCTTTGGCCTGAATGGCAAGCGTCATGTCTGGAGGAAACCAGGCACCACTCATCACCTGGCCAATACCATCCCTACAGTGAAGCATGGTGGTGGCAGCATCATGCTGTGGGGATATTTTTCAGTGGCAGGAACTGGGAGACTAGTCAGGATCGAGGGAAAGATGAATGCAGCAATGTATAGAGACATCCTTGATGAAAACCTGCTCTAGAGCGCTCTGGACCTCAGACTGGGGTGAAGGTTCATCTTCCAACAGGACAACGACCCTAAGCACACAGCCAAGATAACAAAGGAGTGGCTACGGGACAACTCTGTGAATGTCCTTGAGTGGCCCAGCCAGAGCCCAGACTTGAACCCGATTGAACATCTCTGGAGAGATCTGAAAATGGCTGTGCACCGACGCTCCCCATCCAACCTGATGGAGCTTGAGAGGTCCTGCAAAGAAGAATGGGAGAAACTGCCCAAAAATAGGTGAGCCAAGCTTGTAGCATCATACTCAAAAAGACTTGAGGCTGTAATTGGTGCCAAAGGTGCTTCAACAAAGTATTGAGCAAAGGCTGTGAATACTTATGTACATGTGATTTTTTTTTTTTTTTTTTTTTCGTTTTTTATTTTTAGTAAATTTGCAAAGATTTCAAACAAACTTCTTTCACATTGTCATTATGGGGTATTGTTTGTAGAATTTTGAGGAAAATAATGAATTTAATCCATTTTGGAATAAGGCTGTAACATAACAAAATGTGGAAAAAGTGAAGCGCTGTGAATACTTTCCGGATGCACTGTATATAGCTGTTTGTGAATGTAAAAAAGTCTGCAAAGTTTCAAAAATCAAAGTGCACGACAAATGGAGTTATTGACTCCCAAAAGAAAGAACCAATTCTGAACACCTGAAACGAGTCGTTAGTAATTCCAGACTTCCTGTACTAACCTACGTAATTTGGTAAAAAAAAAAAAGAAAAAAAAAACGCCTCTGGTCTTCATTGGCTGCTCGCGAACAGCTTTGACCTGCCTTCAAACACTACACTAAGCGGTAGACCAATCACAACAGACTGGGACATCTGACCAATCAGAGCAGAGTAGACTCTCTGAAAGGAGGAGTTTAGAATGAATCCTTTGAACGAGTCGTTTTTGATACTGGGGGGAAAAAAAGGTAATGCTGCAATTTAATTTATGAGCAAATTAAAGTGTTTTTTGACCTTGGATGCATGTAAATCTATTGTATGAAACCTTTAAAGCAAAATTAGGCATGTTTAAAAACCATAATAGGTGCTCTTTAAAACAACGTACATTTTCTTTAGCAGCTATACTGCAGAAGAAAAAATTGATATCTGAGAATGTTGAAAATTAAAAACAAATATTTAAAAAAAAATATATATATATATATAAAAGATGCATTCACCTGAGAAGCAGCATATATGATATTTAGACTTGCTTTTAGAGAATAGATCTTGAATATAAATATATTATGTTGTGACGAGGAGGAGGGCGGGGCCAGGCCATGACTACGCATGCCCGGCCCCTAATCGGGCTAATCATTCGAGGAGAGGGATAAAGGCAGCCGGATGTGGCAGTTCGAGAGAGAGAGAGAGAGAGACCCATCTGCTGTGTGTGTGTGTTTATCATTGTGACTTTTTGTTTAAGTTTTCATTAAATATTACTTTGATGGTTCATCCGGTTCCCGTCTCCTCCTTGCCCATCTTAACACCCCCCCCCCCACCCCCACCCCCCGTTACATGTCTTTACTGCACTCGTAGAATTATTATGAAGTGGAGAAATACACTTATATACAAAATACACTTATAAGATACATTCTCTTAAATCAAGCCTAAATATCTTATATGTTGTGGCATTAATATATGTGGCATTTTTGCATCACATTTTTAAGTAAATTCAACTTTTATGGTCATTTTATATCAGCACAACTAGAAAACAGTGAGATGTACACAAATGCATCAGTTCATTCAACTTTATTTACTTCAAAATGTATGTGACACATTTTGAATAAGATTTAGCAACTAATAGCAAGTTGTTTCAAATTAACATTCATATCACAGCTTCTGCTTAATTTACTTGGCTCTAAAGAAAATAAGAGGTCAGGCATTAAACTTGATTCCAGAGAAGTTCATATAAAGCTGCATTTCAGCTATGCATATTCATATGCACAAAGAAAAAGAAGATCCAAGTTGACCACTTATGGAATCACTCTAAGGGGCCGTTTACACGACAACGTTTTCAACTAAAAACTGAAAACTTTTTATGCGTTTTGGCTGTTCGTTTACATGACAATGGCGTTTGGGGGCCTGAAAACACAAACTTTTGAAAATGAGTTTCAAAGTGCAAGTTTTTGAAAACGATGCCGTTATCGTCTCCGTGTAAACATACAAAAATTTGTGAAAACGATGACATCATGCGCACGTGTATTACATGTTCAGTCTATAGGCGTGCGCGTGAGTACTTCAAAACAACACGCGAGACATTCAAAACTACAATGGCAGACTACAGGACTGTGTTTGTGCTGCTCAAGATTTTGAGTTCATTGATGCTTCTTCAGCAAAGTGTAGATCGGGTACATCAGGTACAGCGATCGCCATCTTCATTGTTTGTATTCACCGCTCTGTGGAAGAATGCTTATGTGCACATCGCCAACTACTGGCCTGGCATGCATAATACAATGTTTTTAGTCGTTTTCGTGGATCCGTGTGAACTGGGATAGTTTTGACAACGTTGTTGTCTGTACATGGAACTTTTCAAAAATGCAAAGGAAAAACGTTTCCGTTTTTAGTACATTGTTGTCGTTTAAACGTACCCTAATGGTGACTTTTTACAGTAAAACAACACCAATAATACTAAAAATAGCTAAAATCTATATGAATTCTTAACAACTAATTAAATGCCTAAAGTTCTTTTGACCATACAAACACGCTTAAATTGTTCAAGCACAAGAGCTTATTGGTATTTCCCACAACCTCAGTTCTGTACTTGATTGTTTGAGTTAGTAGTACTATTTTAATTTTGTAGATTTGTAAGATAAAGAAGTTCAAGGAACTCACAATTATTCATTTGCTTTATGTAACTCCCCAAGTTCACCTTAAAATTTATATTTTGTGTTGTACACATTAATGAAAATTAGGTACAGCTAAAAAAAATAAATAAATTAATATGTACATTTCGAAGTAACTATTTACAATTTGTATTTCTTTTTTTTCTTTTCTTTTTTATATACGTTATGTGTTTGCTGTGTTTGCACAATGCTTGGCTGATATTTTTGCTATTATCAGGAGGCCATGGATTGGGAAAGTAGCATTTGTTCTACATAAGAAACATTTTTGTTTTCTGATGTTGGAATATAAAAGAGTGTTTGTGCAGCTTCCCGAATCCCCATTGACAAATGACTCATCTATCAAAGTGAGGTAAACTGATTTGTTCATTTGTGTTACTTTGCTGCCATGAGATCTTGATTGCCTCTCTGCATCATCTCTGTGCAATTCGCACTACCACCCACATGAAAACACTTTCAAATGTCAGGATTGAAATTTGAGTAAAAACGAAAGTGTCACAGTTAAATCCAGATACATCTGCAACACCTTAGATTGAAAGGAAAGATGAGCGGAGAATAAACTCAAATGTATGCTATATCCGCTCTATCTGGACAGCATTCTGGGCCTGCTCTTGAAATCAAATAATTTCTGCTCTCATTTCTCTAACAAAAGATCCTGCAGTTTCAATAGTGCAGGTTTACCGCTAAACGTTGACAAGAACATTTTACCCTCAACATTATCCATTTGACTGCAGATGCCCGAGCCCTGAATCTGACCACGATATTACTGCTGCTCTAACCATGAACCCTCTCAGGAAAATTCAACTCAGTCCAATTAACCTGTTTGATTAATTGACTGTGTTCCATGAAAATCAATTTAATAAGGCCATAATGACTGCTACAGCCCCAAAGAATGATTATGATTATGGAAAGATATAGTGTGTGTGACAGATTTCTTGCTCTCTTGTAAAGGAGGAAGCGGGAGCCAGGCAAACAATTCAATGTAAATCTTTATTTCTAGAATTTTCAGCTTAACACCCACTCTGTTTGCTTTTCAGCATAATCACACTGAATGCACAGATGAAGAATGCTGCGTGCGTCTCTCTCTCCCCTCCGGCAGTTTGGATTGCCCTTTTAACCCCCTCCAGCTCTCACTGCAACACAAAACAGCTGTTAGAGGTGATTTCCCACAGGTGTCAATCCTTTCCGCTCTTCCTCTCCTGGCCTTGCTCTCCACAGAAGTCGCTTAGCCACACCCACATCACCACAGTATGTGCGTGTCCATATGTGTTAAGTCATTTTATTTTTCCTTTAGTACAGAAGGCAGTGGGTTGAAAGGTAGATATATTTTATGCAATAATACGCTTGTAGCAGGCTAACCATTCAGTAGCACAGCCTCACCTACAACAATGGCAAAAAGTAAATTAGACCCTGGTCATTTCCTAAATGTAGTAGACTTGACAGTGAATACCAGATTAGAGGTGAGGTGAATGTGGTATGCTCAATAGCTATTTATTTTATTTCATTGCCATACTGTATATTTGATAACATCAAGACAACGCAGTCTAAAAAAAAAAAAGCAATAATAAAGGAGCTGTTGCTTATGTTGTGCTAGTTGTACAAAGCCTTTTTAAATCAAATTTATTGTCTGTCATCTTTTTATGCCATGTGATGTTGATTGGATCATCCATCGTCTGCACGGTTTACTTGGACACTATGGCCTTACCCAATGCAAATGAGGAGAATGCATGAACCAATCACTATAATAGTTCAGGGTGAACATAATTCATATTTCTTGCACTACGGTATTATATAAGGAGAGAGAGAGTGAGACTTCTTGTGTATTGTCTAGTCTACTGTGCCCTAAACATCAATTATAGCTTAACTTGTCGTCTTTATCTTTTTAATGTATATATTATATTGGATAAGGAATAAGAATTAATCAACTAATGCAAACAAGGAGAGTGAACATGGAAGCTTTTAGCTGTTAATGCTGGGCTTATATTTCTTGACATATGAATGGCTATAAATCTATCCATCCATCCATCCAAAAACTGCATTTCCATCTCCTATTTGAGAATATATATATATAATATATATATATTAAATATTTTATTTTTAAAAGACATCCATTGTAGGGTTAGTGTATAGTAACAAATAACGTCTCATTATTTTGATTGAAGGGGCAGGAGGAGGGGTTGAGCTGTATTACACACCAAGGTCATTGCTATTGTGCAGAATATTTTCATGTCCACAATATTTTCATGTCCACCATATGTTTTAATCTAATGGAAGTGTTAATTTTCAAATTTTTAAAGATGGAAATCCTTTTTTTTTTTTCTTTTTTTTTTTACTTTATCACAAGTGAACATGGGTGTGAATTGTAAGTAATTTCATTACTTAGTTTTGAGCAGATGTTAAATTTACCCAGATGCTATGGAATGAAAATGAAAATGTAATAATTTATTAAAGGGTCATGAAACACTAAACTACATTTTCTGAGATGTTACCAGATATGTATGTGTTACACAAGATAGAAGACAAAGTAAGCATCCATTAATTTAAATGTTAATATTAAGAGGGAAGTGGTTAATTTAGGGATTTTTTTGTGCTATCTTCATCTTCCAGGTTTAAAGTCAACACTGAGTCAATATCTCACGATGTGACCTGTCCCTGTACTACAGTGCATCGTTGCGTCATCAGTGTCAGTTATTAAGTCACCAAGTCAGGATGACACCAGGTCACTGACACAAAGTCAGTTGTTTTGTTTTTTTCGGTATGAATGTTCGTTTTGAACTAGCTTTTCTACAGTAACAATGCATTCCTTTGGCGCTATGCACATCGGTCCGACAGATCTGAAGGTTTTTTTTTTTTTTTTAATGGAGAGTGAACGGTTCTGATTTGATTTTGTTTTTTCTAATGGAAAACATGGTTTCCATGTTTTTTTGTTTTTGTTTTTTGGACTGCAGTGAAAACCTGACTGATAAATGAGATGAGAGCTTTTTGTCAGTCACTGCAGCTGCTCAATTCAGCATGTTGGTGGTGCTAATCAACTGGCAAACACCTGCATATGTGCAGCTGATGCACACCCCTGAAAATTATATAATTAAAAACAAATGGTTGCAGTTCATGAACCTTTTGTACTGCAAGCATAAGTCTGTTCTGTTTTTGAAAGTCTGCTTGTTTTTTTGTCTTAATGTACAATATTTAATATGTATATCACTGTGCCTGTTCTATTTTCATGGCATTAAAAATAGCAGCGATGTTCGGCAATTCGTTTGCACTGAGCTCGTAGAAAATCCCCGAAAAAGACCCTTTACATGCTACATTTTACTGTAGACAAACAAATTGCAGAACCACACTGATATTTTTTATTGCAAGTGTAATATAACTGTAACGTTGGGTGTCTAGGAGTGGAAGAGGAAGACAGGAAATGCAGGAGTAGAATCATTCAATCTTTTAATTACAATCATTGGAGTAGAACAAACTATAAAGCTTAACATCACAAATTAACAACACAACATAACACTTCAAGGACTGACAAATGAAGAAAACTAGAGGGTATTTATACACAAGAAACTAATGAGGGAATGGAAGGCAGGTGGGGATGACGATGAACAGATGGAAGTGAATAGGGCAGTGAATCCTGGGAAACGTAGTGCAGGGGAAAACTTCAAAATAAGAGTCCTTGAAGAATATGAGGGAGACAGACTGTGACAATAACAAAGTATTGCAATCATTTTAATAAAGACCGAGAGCCAGGGTATTTTGTTATATTTTTTAATATGCATCACGTTTTATAATATACCTGTTTTTCTGAATGTACATTATTTCACGTGTAGTCAGAAGCTGAAGTCATTAAAACTCATTTTTAAACCACTCCACAGATTTCATATTAGCAAACTAAAGTTTTGGCAAGTAATTTAGGACATCTACTTTGTGCATGACACAAGTAATTTTTCCAACAGTTGTTTACAGACAGATTGTTTCACATTTAATTGACTATATCACAATTCCAGTGGGTCAGAAGTTTACATACACTAAGTTAACTGTGCCTTTAAGCAGCTTAGAAAATTCAAGAAAATCATGTCAAGCCTTTAGGCAATTAGCCAAATAGATTCTGATAGGCTCATTGGCTAATTGGAGTCAATTGGAGGTGTACCTGTGGATGTATTTTAACCCTCTGGGGTCTGAGGGTGTTTTGGGCCCTGGAGAAGTTTTGACATGCTTTGACATTTGTTTTTTTTTTTTTTTTTTCCCCCTCTCTCCCTCAGTTGCTTAAAAGCATATTAATGGCTAAAGTCAGATAACACTGTATTCAGCACAAACTGGGCTATAATAATATGTGAACAACATGTATGTACATGTTTGTATTTTTGAGAAAGTAATGTTTATGAAAAAAACAAAAATTGTAAGTCACTGAAATAAGGCCATATAAAACATACTAAACATTTGTTCACAATACTTTTGAGAACTGGATCTTGTAGCCTAGAGTTTTTGCTACACAAATCATGTAAAACCATCCTGATCACTCATTCATACAAAACAATATAGTCATTTAACTTTTGTAAGACACTTTTAGTGTTAGAAAGGCCATATGCGAGGAGGTGTGGATGATCATGAATATTGATGTGATTCACACCTGAGGAGACAAAGACCCCTCCCCTGAGAGAGAATGAATATGAGACTTAATGACTGAATTTATTGTTTGTAGCTTATTCACAAAATCAAGTTTAAGTTAAAAGAAATAATCTGACTATATATTTTCTTTACATAAAGACTTAAAAACTTTAGACCTACATTACTGTTTAAAAGTTTTAGATCTGTAAGATTTTTAATGTTTTTAAAAGAAGTCTCTTCTGCTCACCAAGGCTGCATTTATTTGATCCAAAATACAACAAAAACAGTGATATTGTGAAATATTTTACAATTTAAAATAACTGGTTTCTATTTGAATATATTGTCAAATGCAATTTATTCCTGTGATCAAAGCTGAATTTTCAGCATCATTACTGCAGTCTTCAGTGTCACATGATCTTCAGAAATCATTCTAATATGCTGATTTTCTAATATGGGCATATTTACAGCACATTTTACACATTTACACCCGAACAGATATTTGCAAGCACAAGCTTCATTGATGATAATGAGGCAGTATAAACACTAGTTAAAATATAATCTAAACATTCATATTATTTTTATATCATATTACATATCATATTTATATCGTACAGCATACAATTTAAATACCTGTTTTAGCCGAAACAACATTTAAATGTAACTAAAACTTGCCTATTAGGACATATTTCAAATTTCAATACTTTCAATCCTGACTGGCAAGTATGGAAATAGTCCAACTAGTAAAATATGTCCATGTTTATATAAAATAGCATGTCAACTAATGTAAGTAAAACTAAATGACTTACTCATCCGGAATTGTATCCTCGGCTGGATCAAATCGCTTTTCAAAATGTAAATATTCATCGTCGGAGTCCCGCGCTGCTTCTGAGGAAAATGTGAACTCTTCATCACTATCCAGGTGCTTCCTCACCTGTGTAGCATGCCATCTTCCAAACGTGCAGGAAAGTGAATGAATCTGATGATGAAACTTGATGTTTTTTAAGGCATTGTTGTGGGGGCGTTTACCATTTGCATATTTGCACAGACCGCCTCAGCACATTACCGTTTGAATAGCGCACTCTGTTGGTGGGTGGGATCACATTAGCGATAATAAGCTGAGCCAGGAGATACTGTACATCGCTTGTTTCATACAGATTACATTGTAGGAGAATATTTGTTTTAAATGTGAATTGTTTTATTTAAAAGTAGACATTTTAAGCTTTCTTTAGACATATGTTTCATGTTTGTGTGATCAGTATTCGCAGAGTTTCACTTCATTGTGACATGTTTCAGAAAGATGCTCGAGGAGACAGAGACGGCTGAAAGCGCACCCTGTTTATTTTCTTTATTTTACAAAAGCACAAGGTTTTGTTGTTTTTGTGAGTGTACACTAATAAAAGTAGACCCTTTATAGTTTCTAATGATGTCTTACACTTATCTGTATGCCCAAAAATTACGGAGTATTTTAAGATGTTTCAACTGTTATGCGGAAAAAATCCAGCAGGACACGCTGGCGCGTCCGTCGACCCCAGAGGGTTAAGGCCTACCTTCAAACTCAGTACCTCTTTGCTTGACATCATGGGAAAATCAAAAGAAATCAGAAATCAGAAAGTCTGGTTCATCCTTGGGAGCAATTTCCAAACGCCTGTAAGTACCGTGTTCATCTATACAAACAATAGTACGCAAGTATAAACACCATGGGACCATGCAGCCATCATACCGCTCAGGAAGGAGACACATTCTGACTCCTAGAGATGAACGTAGTTTGTTGCGAAAAGTGAAAATCAATCCCAGAACAACAGCAAAGAACCTTGTGAAGATGGAGGAAACAGGTAGACAAGTATCTATATCCACAGTAAAACGAGTCCTATATCGACATAACTTGAAAGGCTTCTTAGCAAGGAAGAAGCCACTGCTCCAAAACCGCCATAAAAAAGCCAGACTACAGTTTGCAAGTGCATATGGGGACAAAGATCTTACTTTTTTGGAGAAATGTCCTCTGGTCTGATAAAACAAATATTTAATTGTTAGGCCATAATGACTATCATTATGTTTGGAGGAAAAAGTGTGAGGCTTGCAAGCCGAAGAACACAATCCCAACCGCGAAGCATGGGGGTGGCAGCATCATGTTGTGGGGGTGCTTTGCTACAGGAGGGACTGGTGCACTTCACAAAATAGATGGCATCATGAGGAAGGAAAATTATGTGGATATATTGAAGCAACATGAAGACATCAGCCAGGAAGTTAAAGCTTGGTCGCAAATGGGTCTTTCAAATGGACAATGACCACAAGCATACCTCAAGTTGTGGCAAAATAGCTTAAAGACAACAAAATCAAGGTATTGGAGTGGCCATCACAAAGCCCTGACCTCAATCCTATAGAAAATTTGTGGGCAGAACTGAAAAAGCGGGTGCGAGCAAGGAGGCCTACAAACCTGACTCAGTTACACCAGTTCTGTCTGGAGGAATGTGCCAAAATTCCAGCAACTTATTGTGAGAAGCTACTATTATTCTGACATTTAATTTTTGTTTTAAATAAAGTAGTGATCCTAACTGACCTAAGACAGGGAATGTTTTCTATGATTAAATGTCAGGAATTGTGAAAAACTGAGTTTAAGTGTATTTGGCTAAGGTGTATGTAAACTTCTGACTTCAACTGTAATATCCAGGCATTAATCCTGGCATTATAAAAAAGAGAAGGTGTATGTTTGTAAAATAGGCTACTCATAGCAAAATACATGTGCAAATAAATATCCAATAGTCTTTACTCATCTCACTCATATACAAAACACAGATTATATAGCCTACTTCTCAAAATGCATCAACACCATGTAAAGGACATAATGAAACAGTTCTGCTAAATGAGGTAATTAAATACTTTAACAGTGTTCATTATATTAAACTCTAACAGCTGAAGGTGCAGACAGGAGACTGGTATAACAACAGCACCGCAACAGCTGTACAGGAGTGAAATCATTTTTAGTTTCATTTTTATGGATTCAGTGTGAATAGACCTTCCGTCAGATGTTTGTCTCACGGAAGAGACATAGGCCTTTATCCTATGAAAATGCGCTCATGATTATTCATTAAACCACATGACCAGCGATTCAAACTCTCAAGTGCCTCAGATAGGATGTGAATCCCCCCTACGCTTCTGACAGAGGGACAGGACAGGCTTTCAATCATTGGCAAAACCTTTTAAGTATTCACGCAGCATGCATTTATTAACGTGTGTTTCGAGATATGCGGTGAGGTGGACTGTCTCTGACTGTGACTCATTTGAGACACGGTTTACATTGATTGTCCTAGACACAAACACCATCCATCCATCGTGTTAACCGATCTAAGCACTTATATTTGTGAATTAACATCTTGGAATAAGTCTCAAAGGTTACTAAGTTTTTAAAACATTAACATATTGTCTATACAGATTTCATGGCTGGCATTTATTTGTGCATTTAATGACAGATATAAAATGAGCAGTGTGATTCTGTGTACTGTATTGTGAGCTACAAAACAGTGTATGCATTATTTGTGCATTTTGTTACGAGCAATTGTAAGAATCTTTAATGCTGTTAACTGCTTTAGTAAAATAATGCTGTTACTGGATCAGACAGTTGTTGTGTTAACTCCCCCTTCACCCCTCACTCTGCTATTGATCACACCCACTTTAGCTGCATCTTTTGAAAATGTGGTGAGAACTCAACTGTGCTGAAACAGGGGGTGTTGTGACCCTTTAAGAAATATTCTAGTCTATGTTATATGTCATATACACCATGCTGCATAAGGTTCAATGGCAGTGAAATGTTTTGTCTACCAAAAAAGAAAATATTGTGTATACAGTATAATACATCATAAAAAAGTACAAAATAAATCAATAATAAAATAAAAAATCCCAAGTGTTTCCTCTTTAATTTCTCTAATTAAAATGTTTTAAACAAAACATTTTTTTTATGTTGTATTAGTGTCATGTATAGTGTGTTGTAGAGATGATGAAGAGGCGAGAGACGATGGCTCAACTTTCAAGCTTTTAATGAAGGAGGTGAAGAATTCAAACAACATGGAGAACAAAAGGAACAAATAAACTTAACACAAATAGTACATGGACAAGAACTGACAATCAGTGAACAAAACAGGAGGGTATTTATACACAAACGGAACTAACGATGGAATAAAAGACAGGTGAGGATGATGGGGAACAGATGGCTGATGAGGGCATTGTACCATAGGAAATGTAGTCCAGGGGAAAACTTAAAAATAAGAGTCCTAGGGAAAACATGAAGGAGACAGACTGTGACATTTAGGAGGTTATCAGTTTATATGTTTTCCTTTGTCCTCATCCAAGACAAAATCCATCCATCTATGTTCTATATCCGCTTGTGCGGTCACACGGTGCTGGAGCTATAAGCAAAATCATCAGTAATAGAAATGGATTTTTATAAATTCTGTGTGGTATTTGTGTTATTTTTTGTTTTTTCTCACTCTAAGAGATTCCATCATGTTAGATAAAATGACAGGAATTAGAATGGTACTTTTGCAATTTCAAAAGATGGTTAAAAAAATATCCAAATAAGTTCAAACGAGTGAAGCTAACTCTCAAGGCTTCCTTTTATTGCAGTTCTCTTAGGTATTCTGTTTATTTTCTTGCCATTGTTTAAATAATCACTTTATAATGAATAAAGTTGAAGTATTTGATATTGACCAGTGCATACAGTATTCTAAAACTCTGGTATACACTTTTGCTGAAAAACAAATCAATAAATAAATTACAACACAGCCTTATTATTATTATTATTATTATTATTATTATTATTATTATCAATTTACATATAACAAAAGTTACTGCATAACAGAAAAGTCATGCACCCCAATTCACTATTTAATAACTATAAAAACCATTCTACGTTGTGCTTCTCTCCACATTGCAGACTGATGGCTTCGGCAGTGAAACTCAGGCTGTTTAAACTGCTGTAGGCAAGAGGGAGAGAGGAGCGCTTTGAACATCAACATTGGGTAATTCTGTAACGGTAATCTGTGGAGTGTAGATAGCACATTTCGGATATGAGTGGAATATGAGAGTGATGATATCACTGTCGGGCAGGCTCAGCAGCCGCTGTGATTATTAGGACTGATATGAATGTTGTTTGATTAGGCAAATATGGATTGCAAATGGCATGTATATGATATGTGGCGGCATCAACAACAACCAGTGTCTGGTCAGTAGTATGATATGGCGGACTATGCTCAATAATTCAAAACTTAAATTCAGCCATAATGTTTTTCATCTCTCACAATGTCAACCAAAAAAAAAAAAAAAAAAAAAAAAAAAAAAAGAAAGAAAGAAAAAGGGGGCCCTGATACACAATGGCAAAAACAAATAATCATGTTTTACAGCTCAGTGGCCACAAAACATCCTTTTAGCCTGAAGGGCCACACTCTTTATTTGTAAATTATTTTATTCTAATTATTTTATTCTAACAAGTAGACCATGTGTGGGATTTAGTATGTCATATCACAGTATGAGTAATCACAGTAACATTAGTATACGTACATGTATATGATGTAATACATTTTACTGGAAATCCAACCCCAAATTGGGTAACACTTTACAAAAAGTTTCCATTCTTTAACTTTAGTTAATTGATTAGGTATCATGAACTAACGATGAACAATATACAAAGTATATGTAGAAATTAATATGAACCAAGATTAATACATTCCGTAAAAGTATTGTTCATTGTTAGTTCATGTTAACTAATGTAGGTAACTAATGTTAAACAGAACCACCACAATGTTTTTATATATTAAATAACTGTGATGAGGAGGAGGGTGTGGCCGGGCCGTGATGGAGCATGGCCGGCGCTGAATCAGCTGATCAGCGGGAGAGTGAGATAAAGGGGACCCGGAGACACCGGTTCAAGAGAGAGAGACGCACGCGGCCGCATTGTGTGTGTCTGTTTGTCTTATGTTTTATGTTGTTTTAAGTTGGATTTTACATTAAACCTTTCATTTACTGTTCAGCCGGTTCCCGCCTCCTCCTTGTCCGTCCTTGTTATAAAAACCATGTGATAACTTTTTTTTTTTTTTTTTTTTTTTTTTGACAATCCAGTTAATGGAAGGTATTTTCTCTTTTATCTGGAGCTTGATGAGCACACCAAAAGATAAGATTATTCATAATTAATGAATGAAAGTCTGTATCAGTGCAAAACAGCTTTACATTATGTAACATTTCAAAACTCAAAAGAGTAATGCATTATAAATATGGATGGATGAGCCAGATTTAACACTTAATAAATAACTGAAATACAAACATCCGTTAAATTTTATTTTAATGCTTCAAATTGTGAAATTACTTGGCAACCTTAAACAACTTAGAGTTGTGTGTGTTTATACCAAAAACTGGCAGAGCAGAACAATGTGTCAAAACTAAATAGTAATCAACGGGCTGTCTGCACTGAAAGTGCTGCGACACAGTTTAGAGAGTAGACTGTAGTTTTCTACTTAGTGTTGGATCTTTAAATGTTGTCATGACTCGTTTTAATGGAACACGTCACATATTTATACCATCAAATGGTATACAGTACACCATCATAAAGCCCAGCCCTGCTCCTTGTTGACATGTAAGCAACATGATCACACTGGAAATCGACATGTTGTTCCCAAAAGTTCACGTACCCTGAAATCAACAAAATTCAGCCGAAATAATGACCAGCGGCATCCCTCATTAGACATTGTTTCATAAATTTTATGTTTAATGAAGTGCAAACACATTTCACTCTAGCGCTACTGGTAGCATGTTGCATGAGCAACCTCTGAGACATGGGTTCTGGTCCTGTGGGAACCAGGAAGTAATCACATTTACGGAATGGTGAGCGTGATTTGGAGGATGCATTTTTGCTCTAAAATTACATTTTTAGGGTTAGGGTTGTGGTTTAAGATTAGGGCGTATGGTTAATAAAATATGCATTCCTGTTGACTCTTACATCATATACATCTGAAAACTACAAATTTCTTTTGGTGCCACCCTGTGAACATTTCATGTCACCTGGAAACTGGAGCTCACACTTGCCCATATGTTCAACAACATTTCCAGCTTTGGGCTCTGGGGCCAGTGATTTGATTTCTGGTAAGAACAGACCAATTTCAGCAGCAAAACTTTCAAATGACTTTTGCCATATTCACAGTGTGAGTCTGTAAGAAGACATGTTTGAGCTAATTACAGTTGCAGTTACCATGATAATGACAACATCTTGTGGGCAACAATATAAGGGCCACATGTGTTGTGAGGGCAATGTGTTGAGTAGCACTGCTTTAAAGTTTACACATCAATAAAACAAAGCATTTTGTTTGTTTCTTCTAAAAACATCTCTGTAAAGGAAAGAAGGGAGGGGAAAACCCTTCTGAACATCAAAAGTGTTGGATGATATTCACATTGAGAAAGCATATCTCCAAACACCGGTAGAGCTGTGAGCTGTTATTGAGGGTCAATAGCATAGCCACTGGCTCATTCACATTCATGTTGGAGGAAAAGATTTCTATTTTCATTTCTGCTGTACATTTGAGACAAATCGCTCAATACCTGAAAGACAAGGAAATTTAAGCAATGTGTTTTCCTCTCATTCCACAGCGGTAATTTCTCATTTGTAATCCATTTTTCTCCCACGGCTCTGTGGTCTCTGGGAGCACATATGGGCTGCGGAAAAGGGAAGATGCGAGGAGATGCATCATTTGACTCGGAAAGACAACAATCTTTGAAGTGGGCCGCACACACAAAGAGTGTCGCTCTCTCATCTAATTGCAAATTCCAATTTTCTTGAAAAATACGACCTCAAATATGTAAATCCTTGTTGAGGGTGCTTAGATGGATCAGATTATCTAGTCTTCCACGGCAATGGCAGAAGCCGGGCAGAGCGGCAAATCTTCTTTTAAAAAGCTTTGATACAAAAACAAGTCCCTGTGTGGCAGTCCACATTATAATTTACAAATGGAGTGGCTGCAGGAGGAGACTTTAAAAAATGTAGAACATTAGGACCAACAAGATCCATTTACATGTACTATCATTTACATGTTTATGTTATATCCATTTACAAAATGGTTCTTTGAGATGATTAAGGGACAATGTTATTTAAAGGAAAAGCTCACCTAAAACTGAAAATTCTGTCATTATTTACTCACTCTCATGTCACTCTGAACTCACTATTATTTTTTTCCACTAAGCACACAATGAGACATTTTGAAGAACGTACTGTACACGCTTCTCTTTTCAGCTTGACCTCATGAAAATTACATCAGATGACATGATTGTAGCAACATTTTAGCAAATTGATTTTACATGGTTCCTTACATGTATTGCGGAAGTTCCGAGGTGAAATGTCCACTGTGCGGCACTAAAAGCGAGGTACATTTTTGTCCCAAATAGATGATGTTTTCAATGTTAATGGTCTATCGAGTTTTAAATCAACAAAACATACCTCCCTACCCTAAACCTCAAATGTAAACCTAAATGATACTGTCATTAAAAGCAAATGTGACATGAAAAATGCTGAAGCAACCACTTAATTTTGTGGTGCTTCTATGACACTTTCGGCTTGATCGTGCTTGAACAAGCTTGTAAATGTAGGTGACTACTTAAGGTAAATGTTAAAATGTATCACCTAAGAAGTCATGTGCTATAGTGACAGTGTTTTGATGTCATTTGATAGCTTTGTGTGAGAAACAGGGTGAAAGCTAAGTGTTTATGAACTGATAATCTGCGTTTTTACTCGTGATTTATGTGAAACGAAATCCAAGTCGTTGTTGTAGCGCCTCTAGTGTTCATTTCACTAGGAAACTACTGTGATACATAAAATAAAGCACATAAAAAGCATTTAACAAAAATTTAGTTATTTGATTCTATGAGACCCAGTTGCCTCTTTTCCATATAATGACAGTTCATAGTAACTATAACTGTCAAGCTCCAAAAACAAAACAAACAAATAAAATAAATAAATGTTGTCCATATGACTTGTGCGCTATAAGATAAGTCTTATAAGTCATCACAATAGTTTTGTATGCCGAAAAGACTGAAATTGTTTTTCAATGATAATCTTCCACTCTGGAGCTCACAAATCTCATTCGTACTTGTGTTCAATTAAAATATGGCACTGTTAGATGAGATACGCCAAGTTTGATATCACTGACTTCAAACTACATTGATTCTTGCATGTGTCATAACTGAATGCCGCATGCCACTTTTAATATACAGAATAGAGAATGACATGTTAAAACTGCTGTGGTCCCTCCGGTGTTACCACTGAGTAACGACTTAAATTCTGAAGTCTGTTCAGCACACAAAGTATGGCTTCAGAATACCTGGAATAGAGTGCATTAGTCGAATGGGCAAATTCTGTGAGGTTGGGTTAACTTTCTATTATGTTATTTGTCCTTTTTAGAGCTTGACAGCCATGGTCACTATGAACCAGGGGCGTAGATTCCAGGGGGGATGGGGGGAGGTAATAATAATCAAAACAAGCAAGTACAACCCCTCATTTATACAGTGATTAATGGAAACATGTAAATTCTTCACATTGTAACCTCCCCAGTGCTCAAGCCAAATGTACGCCCTTACTATGAACTATCGTTTTATAGAAATGTACTGGGTGAAGATTCTTCTAAAATTATATTCCTTTGTAATCCACTGAAATATAACAGCATATGGATTAGAAATGACATGGTGCTGAGTAAATAATGGCAGAATTTTCATTTTTGGTAAAACTGTCCCTTAAAAAGTGTTTCTCCAATCCAAAATACAGAGCCAGCTATAATTAAGCCATTAGGGATTTTGCAGAGAAGTGTAAAAACTGTGACTCTGTGGTGCTTTCAGCATTTTTCTATTTGTCTGAGCAGCCGGGCATAGTAAAATTGACTCAACCAATGCTGTGCATTTGATGCTGGGCTGTTTGCCCAACCATTGGAAAGTGAACAAAGTGTTTAGGGAACCTGTTCGAAAACAATCATTATTTTTGCAATTCCATTTGGTGCCATTATAATGCTGTATAAATTAGCCCTTTAATTTAATTTCTATCTTTAGGATGTGTAGCTCTGGAATGTTTGTTTCCTAGTACTATCAAGGGCTTTCATTATCAGTCACTTACCCATAATGTACCTCTCTGAGGACCACTAGAATGGGGACATGGTCTTCTAACTTAAGTGCATATGCATGTAACTGAACTCCATTCTCAAGAAGACCCTTAAGCACATGTCTATAGTGATATTATACCCTGATTAGATCTGAAAGACTCTCTAACTCACACACACACACACACACACACACACACACTAATTAGATCATTGATGGCTTATACTGAGAGGCACATGGCCAAGATCACTGAGGACATTACTGAGGTGACTATTATCAAACGAAACATGGCAGTAAAGGAACTGCCTGCAGAGAGATAGCGTGAATACACAAGGATCATTTTTCTCACTTCTAAGTGTGGATGAAACAGTCAGTGCCTCCAGCGTGGCCCTCGGTGACCTGTTCCAAACATCCACATTCCACAGAGGTAATTTCCCGCTCAGTGTGAGTGAAGGTGTGTGGAGAGCAAAGCAAAGAAACAAAAGGGTAAAGTGAGCCAGAGGAAGACATGCAAAGAAAGGAAGACAGAGACATGGAGAGAGACAGTCAGGCACAGAGACAGAGATATAAGAAAAGCCTGGTTTTGAAATGTTCCCCCTTTGGCAAAATGACAAGCCTGTAATCAATATCGCAGCATTACAGAGGATGACCCCTGGAGGACTGTGTGTAGTTCTGAGAGCATCATGACACTGATGAGACAAGATATTAGCTCTGATGTAACATGAACATGAAATTATAAATTCCTCATTGTGTTTGCTTCAGCACAGCTCAAGCTGACTGACAGCATCCATGCTGCTAGCACTCGCAGCTTCACAATGGAACAGAATCGCACTACATGTAATGGAATGGTATGGTTTGCACTCCTGTTATGTGCTGGCAGAGTACATAGCAGAATGGTTTAAACTCACAACTTTTAATAAAGGCTCTAGTGTAGCTACTGTAATATTAGAATAGACCCCTCTTAACACCAAAACAGGGTCAAAAAAGGGGCAAGGACAGGTAAAAGAAAAAAAAAAGTAATGTGGTGTTACCATTATACAGAGATGGTATCAGATGCCAATACCATGGTATTTTAATAAATACAGTAAACCATGGTGCTGAATGATTGCCATGTCAATAATAGTCATGTAGCATGTTGTTTACACGACATTCCAAGATACTGTAAAAAATTCCAGTTTGAAAAACCATAGGGGGTGCCATGTTACAGTTTATGTGAAAAAGCAAGACCGATTTCACTGTGAATTTGGTCACATGTCCAACGTTCTTCAGCTGAAATTGGTCTGTACTTACTGAAATTTGAACCACTTCCCCCAGTGGCCAAAGCTGGAAGTGTTGTTGAACACATTGGAACATGTGAGCTCCGGTTTCCAGATTAAATGTCCACAGAGTGGTGCCAAAAGCCAGTTGCAAAGTGAGTTGTTTTTAGTTGTAAATGATGTAATACAGTTAACAGAGATGCATATTTTACTAACCCTATGCCCCAACCCTAATTCCAGCCCTAAACCTAATGGTAAGTTAAAATTCAATTTTAAAATGTGATTATGAGAGGCAAATAACCAATGAATAGCCCTTTCACATAGAAAGTGATGTGAATGATCGGCATTAACACATTCACATCTTTATAATACGTGCCGCTAGTCGACAAGTAATTTTACCCCGGTACGGTGGGTGGTGCAAATCATCTCTCAGCTGGTCTGTCCTCTGCCTATAATGGATAAAAAAAATAAAAATACTTCACAAGTTTGCAAAATTACAAACAAACGAGTTCTCTAGCAAGCTGCAGCACTGACCAGTGTGTTCTTGATTTGCACAATGAGAAAGAAAACATTCGAGACACTTTCACATACTATTTTAGTTTACCTGCTGGACAAGTCTGTATCATCAGACTGGCAGTATCATCATGTATACACAGTCTGAGGGGTGATTAGAAAGAATCGAGTGTAAAAAATTACATTAATGGTTAAACATTTTTATCATTTAGAACAAGAGTGATTATATGCCACTGCCACACATAATATACATGTGTTAAGTACATTTGTTTAAAATAACTGTGTTATGTACATTCATAATGACTAAAACAAATGTTTAATTGTATCTTATTGCCATGTACATCTACTTTTGTTATACATTTGTTCAAAACCCTCAAAACGTGACAACATTTAAATGCTTCAAGAGTCTAATGCACACAAAACAAGACCTGACATAGTATGGGGCTCCGGATTCAAGATGGCGGCAAGTATGGCTGCTGCGTTGCGAGCTCCGACACAACATTGCTGTTTTTTGTTTGTTTTGTTTACAATTTTTATGTTTTTTGTCTTGGATGTTGTCTGACAAACACTTTTGGACATTGGTTCTGCAATTGCACAATGTAAACCGGACTTCAAATTCCTCAATGCCGACCTGCTGTTTACAAACATGGCAGCGGAGCCCTTTGTCTGGGCAGCTCGGACGTGGAAACGCAGAAGGAAAAGTGGAAGGAGAGCTGGCGTTCTCATTAGAGTAAGATGTCACGCAAATCAACCCCCGCTACCCAGTATTCTACTGGCAAATGTTCAGTCTCTGGACAACAAGCTCTGCGTGCTGAGAGCGCAGATCTCTTTCCAATAAGAGACGAGGGACTGCTGCATTATCTGCCTTACGGAAACTTGGATGTCTGCTGAACCCGCAGGGTTCTCCGTGCACCGAGCGGACAGAGCGAAAGACCTCTCAGGTAAAAGCAGAGGTGGTGGTGTATGTTTTATGATCAACAAATCCTGGTGTGATCAGAGGAATGTACATTCTATCAAGTCTTTCTGCTCTCCTGATCTGGAATTTCTCATGTTTCTGTGTTGACCATTCTGGCTACCAAGGGAATTCACAGCGGTCATTATCACTGCTGTGTACATCCCGCCACAAGCCGACACAGACCGGGCACTCAAGGAACTGTATGGGAGTATAAGTGAGCAGGAAACCGCGCACCCTGAGGCTGTGTTCATTGTGACCGGGGACTTTAACAAAGCCAATTTCAAATCAATCGCACCAAAATACCACTAACACATCAGTTTCAACACATGAGGGGACCGGGTTTTGGACCATTACTTCTCTCCCTTCCGGGATGGCTACAAATCCCTCCTCCGCCCACCATTTGGCAAATCAGACCACTCTTCCATTCTGCTTCTGCCCGCTTACAGGCAGAAACTGAAACAGGAAGCACCCACCCTCAGAACGATCCAGTGCTGGTCAGACCAATCAGATTCTACGCTACAAGACTGTTTTGATCACGCGGACTGGGAGATGTTCCGGTCCACCTCTGATGATGACATCGAGGTTTACGCTGATAGCATAACTTGTTTCATCAGAAAGTGCGTAGAGGATGTTGTTCCGACCAAAACAATACGGATCTACCCCAACCAGAAGCCATGGATAAATAGCGATGTTCGCGCGGCACTTGATGCGCGGACCGCCGCTTTTAATTCCGGGAATGCGGAGGAGCATAAATAAGCCAGTTATGCACTCCGCAAAACTATCAGATCAGCCAAACGCCTTGATTGAAGGACAGTTTAACACCACCAACTCTAGAAGCATGTGGCAGGGAATTAATATCATCTTGGACTACAAATGGAATAAAAACTCCGCCGTGAACACCGCTGCCTCTCTCCCGGATGAGCTAAATACTTTTTATGCTTGTTTCGAGGGAAAGAGCTCTCGTGGCCGAAGCTACAGAGGTTAGTTCACTCTCCCGTCTCTGTAGCGGATGTAAACCGATCCTTCCGATGGGTGAATATCTGTAAAGCCGCGGGTCCAGATGGCATTCCGGGCCGCGTCATCAGAGCGTGTGCGAAACAACTGGCTGGTGTTTTTACGGACATTTTCAACCTTTCCTTCTCCTTGTCTGTGGTCCCACATGCTTTAAAATGTCCACCATTGTGCCTGTACCAAAGCAATCCAAAATCACTTGCTTAAATGACTGGCATCCTGTTGCTCTGACCCCCATCATCAGCAAATGCTATGAGAAACTAATCAGAGATTACATCTGCTCTGTGCTGCCTCCCTCACTGGACTCATTGCAGTTTGCTTACCGCAGCAACCGCTCCACTGATGATGCCATTGCATCTACACTACACACTGATCTCTCCCACCTGGAAAAAAGGAACACTTATGTGAGAATGCTGTTTGTAGACTACAGCTCAGCATTCAACACCATAGTGCCCTCCAGGCTTGATGTGAAACTCTGGGCTCTGGGCTTAAACAGCTCGCTGTGCAGCTAGATCCTGGTCTTCCTGTCAAGCAGACGCCAGGTGGTTAGAATGGGCAGCAACATCTCCTCATCACTGACCCTCAACACTGGAGCCCCACAGGACTGTGTTCTCAGCCCACTCCTGTATTTCCTGTACACACATGACTGTGTGTCAACACATAGCTCCAATGCCATCATGAAGTTTGCTGATGATACAACGGTGGTAGGTCTGATCACTGACAATGATGAAACAGCCTACAGAGAGGAGGTGCACATGCTGACACGCTAGTGATCCTGAGACGGCTGAGGAAGTTTGGAATGAACCGCCACATCCTCACAAGGTTCTACACCAGCACTGTAGAGAGTAACCTGACTGGCTGCATCATTGCCTGATACGGCAATAGCACTGCCCACAACCACAAAGCCCTGCAAAGGGTGGTGTGAACTGCCAGACACATCATCGGAGGTGAGCTTCCCTCCCTCCAGGACATATATACCAGGCGGTGTGTGCAAAAAGCTCAGAGGATCATCAGAGACTCCAGTCACCCGAGTCATGGGCTGCTCACACTGCCACCATCAGGCAGGTGGTATCGCAGCATCAGGACCCGCACCAGCCGACTTCATGACAGCTTCTTCGCCCAAGCAATCAGACTTTTGAACTCTTGATATCTCACGATCAATATACATCAGCACTGCACTTTATTAATCTTATTATCTCACACTGGACTGTCATAAATTATATTCTCTCTTAACAACACACTGGCAACTGACTATCAGCCGACAGCCTGAATGTCAATACAGTACAATATAACCTACTGTATATTTTATATATACTATATATACTATTTTTATTGTATAATGTGTTTTCTATATTGTGTGTATTGTATACTGTACATTGTATATTATTATTTGTATATTGTGTTGTGTGTAATTATGTGTATATTAGATATGTAAATTGTGTTGTGTAAATCTGATGTTCCCTATCTGTCACTCACTCGACGTTGTGTCGATGTAGTGACACTAGGGGTCACTCTTGGAAGCCCCAAACACCTCTGCTTTTTGAAAAAAGGCCAATGGGAATTGGCGAGTGGAATTTGCATGCCACTCCCCCGGACATACTGGTATAAAAGGAGCTGGTATGCAACCACTCATTCAGATTTTCTCTTCGGAGCCGATTGGTTGCATTCAGTGCACTGAATTCAATTTCTCCCTACCGATCACTTCAAACTGCTGGATTTTACAGTGCATTTCAGTGGCTTCTCCCCCTCTGCACCCGTGGAGTGCAGATAACGCCCCTGGGCTTGATCATCAGGTTCCTGAGAGGCACTAGGAGGTTGAATCCCTCCAGACCGCGCCTCATCCCCTCGTGGGACCTCTCTGTAGTCCTTTGGGGTCTATGGGGAGCTCCCTTTGAGCCCCTGGAGCCAGTTGAGCTTAAGGCAATCTCTTTGAAGACTGCCCTCCTGACTGCGCTCACTTCCATCAAGAGGGTTGGGGACCTGCAGGTGTTCTCTGTCAGTGAATTGTGCCTGGAGTTCAGTCCGGGTTACTCTCACGTGATCCTGAGACCCCGACCGGGCTATGTGCCCAAGGTTCCCATGACCCCTTTTAGGGATCAGGTGGTGAACCTGCAAGTGCTGCCCCAAGAGGAGGCAGACCAAGCCTTGGCGTTGCTGTGTCCGGTGCATGCTTCACACATCTATTTGAATCGCACACAGAGCTTTAGAAGCTCCGAGCAGCTCTTTGTCTGCTTTGGTGGACAGCGGAAGGGAAACGCTGTCTCCAAACAGAGGATCGCCCACTAGGTCGTTGACACCACCGTGATGGCATATCACGCTCAGGACGTGCCGCCCCCCGTGAGGTGCCACCCCCCCACCCTACTAGGAGTGTAGCGGCCTCCTGGGCCCTGACCAGTGGCGCCTCTTTGGCAGACATCTGCAGAGCAGTGGGCTGGGCAACACCCAATACGTTTGCGAGGTTCTATAATCTCCGGGTTGAGCCGGTTTCGTCCTGTGTGTTGTCAGGTACGAGCATGTAAGTTCAGGGACAGCTGGCCAGGTGTACCACTTGCGCATAGCACCTTTGCCCTCCCATGAGGTGAAGACGTGCACTTTTGACTCCCAGTCGTGTTTACAAGCTGTGATCCCTGGATGACTTTCCTCCTTAGCCCTGTGGCAGACGAGTTTGCGGAGAAACTCACTGCCGGCCCAGTACGTGTGCTAATTAGGCACTGTACTGAGGTAGGTGCTCCACATGTGCTGGTTCCCCGTAGGTGACCCCATGTGATATCTTCCGCTAAATCATTTCCCTGTCAGTAAACTGCGTCTTCCTTGGGCAGAGGCCCCTCTGCCCCCGGTCACCATGTTTGTAGAAACTCCTCCCCCCTCGGGTAGGACCTACCATCGGACTTCTCCACATGAAATACTTCCAACAAGACTCGGTAAGACCATGTGACGTATTTCCACTCAAAATACCCCCTCCCCTTTTTCTCTGGGCGGGTTGTGGTCTCTGCAGTGTCTTCCCCTTGGGAGTGACACCCCCCTGAGGTAGACATTTATGGCCCCCAGTCGGTTAACAAATTCAACTCTTTTTGGGAGAAAAAAGGGGCCATGGCTGGGCTAGCCTGTCCCTATTTTTTGGGCCGTTGACTTGTTCCCGAAGGACCATTCAATGCTCATAAGAGTGTTGGGGGAGTTTACATAATGGCCTGGTGCGCTGGCTATGAGGCACACAGCGGTCTGCCCATCTCGGTTGTGGCATTGTGTATAGGGACCCCTTGTGTCACTACATCGACACAACGTTGAGTGAGTGACAGATAGGGAACGTCCTGGTTACTTTTGTAACCTCCATTCCCTGATGGAGGGAATGAGACATTGTGTCCCTCTTGCCACAACACTGAACTACCCACTGAAATGGCCGGGACCTTGTCTCAGCTCCTCAGCACAAAACCTGAATGAGTGGTTGCATACCAACTCCTTTTATACCCGTATATCCAGGGGAGTTGCATGCAAATTCCACTCACCATTTCCCATTGGCCTTTTTTCAAAAAGCAGAGGTGTTTGGGGCTCCCAAGAGTGACCCGTAGTGTCACTACATCGACACAATGTCTCATTCCCTCCATCGAGGAACAGAGGTTACGAAAGTAACCAGGACTTTTATTGTAAATTGGTATATGTCTCATCACTGTCATGAATGCTATGTTGCTCGGAACTACACCCAAGACTTTCACCCACTATTGCACTTGTGTATATGGTTGTGTGACAATAAAAGTGATTTGATTTGATTTAATTTGATTATTAGAAACTTTGAAAATTAACTGCTGTCTGACTGTAAATGATAGCACAACAATAATAATTACATAATTTTGTGGAGACACCACCGCACTTTTATACAAAGGCATTTTGATACAAAGATATATATAGTGTGCAGACAGTCACAGCAATAGTATTAATCTTATAAATATGTGGCGAAGAAAAACACTTAAGATCAAATATGTTTAGTTAAAAGGTATTACAAAGGCAAAGATGCTGCAATATTTATTATATTAGAGAATAAGAGAGCTCGCGTAAGATTGAATGCAAAGGTAAAAACTGCAAAAATATGAAAGACAATGTACGTAAAATCAGATATCTTTTTAAGGGTTTTTGATGCAGCAATATCATTTACATGTTAAGAATTTATTTATATTTTTAATCAAAGTTTTTAAGGCATTTGATGCAAATGAAATACACGTCCCTTGATCTTTCTTGATGATTCCCACATGTTGCTCTTGACAAATAAAATACGTTTTGTGACTTTGACTTTGAAAAAGCAGTGGCCACTGACCATACAACAGTAGTACTGGGAAACATAATTGCGATTTTGTTCAAAATGTTCAAAATGCAAACTGTTGAAGGTCTTGGTGTTGCACTATCATTCTATCATTACTACACTATCACACTAGCATGAAACACGCACAGTGAAAACACATTACATTTTACATTCTTATAATCACATTACAGTTACCGACTTTCAATTAAGTTATTTACTTCCAAGTACATTACTTGGATTCCACTTATTTAAAAAAAATAAAAAAAGAAAGAAAGAAATATAATGAGAAATATAACAAGCCCCCTAACAAGTCATTGTAAGGGAGAAATGAGTGTTTACTTTACATGTGACAATGAACATGGAGGAAATATAGACATTACTTTGAATTTGTTGAGCAGAAATATAAAATTTTCTACTAAAATTATATTTTAGAAAGTAACTTTAATTTGTAATGTGATTTATTTTCTGATTAAGTAATCATTAAAGTAATATGATTACAATTTTAAATAAATAATTAGTAATTTGTAGTGGATTACTCTGAGCAACTTACCCAACACTGATAGCAATTAACTGATGTGAGTAATCCAGTATGTTAAATGCTGCACATGGACTCCTGTGCATGATTCAAATCAATCGATGAATTGCTTTTTACAATGAACCAAATCATTAAAATGGATCAGACATTACAATACTAAAAGATACATCTTAGATGAAAGATTATAATTAAGATTAGTCACGCCCAATGAAGCTTGTGGCTCAGGTATTTGTAAATACACTTCTGGGACCACTTTTGAACAATTACACAAAGCTGTGATTAACAAAGATTAATCTGTGAATAACTTTTTTAAACAAACTGATTAGTAAAAATGAATATGACTTCCCAACATTAAAGAACACAAGACTATTTGTGCCCTCTTCAGTTCCACTCCAGATGGTTGTGCAGGTGTTTGTAAATACACCTGTTTTGATTAATTCTAATGTATCTTGATGGCTTATTCTCCTTTTGGCATTTAGCTCCTGATAGGTTCTCTACAATATTTTCTCCTGGAATATTCGACATATACTCATCTGCAAGAGAGTCAGAGACAACACACACCTTTTTGTTTTCATGTCTGTAGATCTGTGAGAGCGATAGAAAAAAAACGGGATGAGAAGAGAGATAGAGAGAGAAAAGATTAGCTGATTCAGCTTTATGAATAATGCATAGACATCATTATCAGTTGAGTTGATTCAAGAGCTTAGCTTATTTACTCATTCACTGGATTCAAGGCTAGTTATTGAAGTAGCTGCCTTTGTGTGCCTTTGTGTGCATGTGTATGTGTGTGAATGTTCGTGTTGGTAAGATAAAGACCAACAGAGAATACAGCTGATATTAAAAGTGATTGTTAGGCATAACATGCACTAACACACAAGCTATTATCAACTATTAAAAGTTATAGGGTATGTTAAATAAGAAATGCATGATTTGCATACTCTTTAGTATACTCTTTGCATGTCCCTGTATTGGGGATAAGGAATTATCGGTAGTTATGCTACTAACGTAAAGCTGAAGTGTGTAATAGGGATGTGCCCAAAGCCGAATACCTTATTCGGAAAGGCACGAATAATGACTTCAAAACGAATAACAGATTCATCCTAATAATATAAAAAAATATTTGTATGACTGATTATCCAAAATGCACAAGGATAAAGTGACATATTAAATAATCATATCCAAAATTACAGCAAATTTATGAATCTGTGCAGCCAATATTTCTAAAGTGTAAACCTTATGAATGAAAATGTACACGTTGTGATATCAGATCGGATGGGCGCGGTCTTGACTCCGTTTGCAGTCTCTGTTAATTGTGCGAGTCTCGAGCTTATTAAGTGTATCATTAACTAAGTTACAACATCATATACACTTTCCACTTCTTGAAATGTTTATGTTAATGTATCACACATGATACTCATGTATTTATTTATAGCCTAAACCTGAGTGCAATGTTAAATTCCTGTCATGAAGTGATTTAACGCTGGAGCTTGTCTTTCCGTCTCTTAAAGTTGACCACATTTATATCCATATCAGCAATTAAGGTTATTAACTGGTTAAGACTTTATTCAGAAAAGAAAAGTTAAAATGCTCCATAAAGGTTTAAATGCTCCATATAGTAGGAATATTCCTCCTTATGTAAAATGAATAAACTGAAACATGCTCCGTCTTTTTTCTTCTTCTTCTTCTTCTGTAAACTGTACTAAATTTGAAAATGTTAAGTGTTCTTGAAGTCTGGTAAGGCGCTATATAAATGTAACATTATTATTATTATTTTTATTATTTAACTAAATAATGGTGTCCTATAGTAATAAAATTCCTGATAGATTTACGGGACTTTCACATGTTTGTAGGCTATACTGATTTTATTTACATTTATTTTAATGTTTGAATTTGTATTTATTATACACTGCAAAATGTGTGCTTGATATTTCACATTTTGCTTGACACCTCTTGCCTCCAGAATAATGTTGTTATACATACACAGACAAACCATAATTCTGTTTCATACAGATATTATCTAAAATACCAGGAGAAACCACAACATATTCCACAGTTAATGTAGCCACAAATTCATCTTCATCTGGTAAGAAAAAAAAAAAAAAAAAAAGAATATAATAATATTTTTTTAAATAATAATTTATAATAATAATTATAATAATTATAATAATTATTATTATTATTATTAGGCTATTATTGTGAAAAGGCATATACATGGCATATTTTATTAACAGAAACTATAAATGTAAGAGTAAAACTTAAAAATGGGCGTTTCATTTCGTTTTGACGCACTTCCGGTTTAAGCCCTGCCCACACCCAGTTCTATCCGAATACAGAGACAGATAATTTTGTCATATGAACAGATACAGATACAAATAGAGATAATGGCTTCGCTGCACACCCCTAGTTTGAAATGTATGTTGCACTGTCTTCACCAAACACAAGTGCAAAAATTATGATTGTTTTCAAGCAGGTTTCCCGAACACTCCCTCCATCTGCTATTGCTCAGACAAACACATAGTCCTATCCAGACTCATGCCATTGGTTGAGCTTGTGTTGCAATGTCAGGCTAGTAGAGCAATGTTTTAATAGCACCGCAGAGTCACAATGTTTACACTTCAGGGAAAATTTCAAATGGGTTACTTAAAATTTGTTTTATACATTATCCATTATTAGAATATTTTATTTTTCTGTATCATGACAGCTGTTATCAAAATAGCATAGCTTTTCCAGTAATGAGATTGTAACACAGTTAACCAAAAAGACACAAACATAAACAGGTGTCAGACAGCTGCCCATAACTCTCTCTCTCTGTCGCTCTGCTGTCTCTGGTCGGCCTTATCCCTCTCGGGCTTCATCAACCTAATTAGGGGCTGGGTGTGCGGAATCACGACCCAGCCCCACCCTCCGCCCTGTCACATTCCTCCCTCATTCTCTCAGGCTGGGGAGCCCCCGGCATGACGTACATCCCCCCGCCTCTTTCCCTGGGGGGAGGTGTGCCCTTTCGGCCCCGTCTACCGGCAGGTCATCCCCGCCTTCCTGTATCTGGGAGGGGACAAGGGGAGGGAAACAAACAACAATAACAAAAAAACACGGTAATTATACACGGTAACTGTGATTATACCAACTAAACAATACTAATATTTAAAATAGAGGGAAAGGCCAACGTGGAGCATCAGCGGGAGAGAGAGAGGAGAGAGAGAAAAAAAAATAATAATTTACTCGCCGGTTCTCCGATACGCCATAGTTTGGTCCTCGGCCACTCCTCCACCCTCTAGTGGACGACAGCCACACCTCCCTGGGTGGATTGGAGGCAGTCCTCTGGCCCTGGCAGACAGAACGCCCCGCGAAGTTTTCGGTGGACGGAAGGGTTCTTCCCCACCTCTGGCAGCGGTTCTCCCGCTCCAGGCGGTCGGCCAGGAGCCCCTCCCCGCTCGCAGTCGGCGGTCTCAGACCCCACCGTGTTTCAGCGGCTAGTAGGGGTCTTCTCTGCCCCTGGCAGTGGCCCTGACCACTCCATGCGGTCGGTTAGGAGCCCCTCCTCCCCTCGTGGTCGGCGGCCATTCCTCTGCTCTCAGGCGGCTGGGCTCCTCCGTCCCCTGGTGGATGGCCGTGGCTGCTCCTTTGGGGTGGATGGTAGTGACGAGGACTCTGCTACAGCACATCCCTCATCCTTCCCGGGTTTCGGCACCAGTGTAACACAGTTCAATGGAAAGGCAGAGGTGAGAACTGGCTTAACAATATAAATAATAGTTTAATAATAAACTTAACCAAAAAGACACAAACATAAACAGGTGTCGGACAGCTGCCCGTAACTATCTCTGTCTCTGTTGCCAGGTGTGCGGAATCACGACCTGGCCCTGCCTTCCACCCTGCCACAGAGCTGCTTTTACCAACAAGTATCATGTAGCATGACAAAACACTACATTGCTGTTTTTTGTCGCAATACATCAGTGAGCTGAGACAATAAACAAGTGGACTCTTCTAGAATGGCTCTCACAGTGTTGGAAAGTCTGAATCATTTTAGTGAATAAGTTGGTTCAAAAGGTTCATTTAAAATCCCTGTTATGGTTACAGCCCTCTAATGTACATTTCTATTTACAGTATGCCATTATGGACACTTCCATTCACCTATGGAAAATGCAGCACAATATATTAACACCTATATATGAGACAAACTTCCTCTCTCCAGAAATACTAAGAGAATCACTTCTATATGGAGTGCACAGTGATGAATGACTTTTGAAGGACATTAGGTGAGTGATCTTCTAACACTCCAGTAACTTGCGTGCAATGAGAGGGGTGCACCTACTTAACTTTGACCATCCTATGCTTCTAATGTACATGTGTTTGGCTCTGGACAGCAAAGAATGAAATAAATGATCAGCCTAGGCAAATACCAACATACATGTACCTGTATGCAAATAACATTCTATCAAGGCCACATTACATTACTCTTCAGTTTAAATCTTGCTGATACTGTATTCATTGTGTTGTTATAATTTGAGTGATAAGATGCTTTTTTAGACTTTGAAAGCAGAATGCAAAGCATCATTGCTCAAGGTTATTAGAGGACACGAAAAATCTTTAAACTAAGTAAAACATGGAAAATCAAGCCACCCCCCTACCTGAGGACAGAAGCCCCCCAGGGTAAACATGTCTCAGCTGCCCATGTCCCATCAGATTTTGTATAAAATACATCTGATAACATTCTTAATAATGTATTTCTTGTATTTTAATGCAAAATATTAAATCATATATTTTATGTAATTATGTATTTTCACAATTTAGCTTAATAATTGAACAGTAAACTTATACTAAGGATTATATACAGGCCTACGAATATATGCACATTTATGTGCCTATATTTTAAAATTGAAGGGGTGTCAAAATGGAAATATTATATATTCAGATCAGAAATTCACTCAACTAGTCTATAGGTTGTAGTAAATAGTAAAGATGTTTGAAACATATATCTAACGTATGGAATTAATTAACAATAACCTCATAAATTCTAATAATTATTAAGTAATAATAATAACACCAACAACAACATGCCACTTGGGGCCTTCTGCCCCAGTTGGGGCATCTTAACCCAAGGGTCTAACTTAAACTTTTATTTATTTTTATTTATTTTTTTACTTAAAAAATTAAATACAATACAAATTATACACTCTGTGTGTGTATATATATATATATATATATATATTACACCTATACTTTTTACTTCAGAAATACCATTACTAAACACATTACTGTGTCCTCCCATGCACAAATCGGCATGAAATCTTAAAATATCTAACAGAATGTCACAGATCACTGTTTTCCAATGACATGAAAATTACATCCATTACCTCAAAACGGTTCTGATGAAATAAATCTCAGATGTTGATGTTCAGATTAAAAGTGCCAAGATTGAGAGGAACATAGCCATTCAATAAATGTTTTGAGATGAGATTTAGTGCCATAAGTAGGGTGACATCTCACCCCTGGGGTTGTCTTCCACCATCTTCCCCTACACAGATACTGAATAGCGATATTTTAATTTGCCTTGGTAATTGAGTATCTTTGGAATCTTTTGGAATTACCAAGTGCAAATCTTTCTTCACTTTTATGTCCATATGGTTAATTTTCATAAGAATTTACACATTTCAGCCTTTTCGTTTTGTAATATGAGCATCACATTTATTTGTTTTTTAAAGTTGTTGTTTTTTTCTTTTATATTTGCTGCTTTTCAAATACCTTTGTATAGACTTTTTCCACCCATACTTCAATCTTAAACTATGAAAATCCATCAGAAAATAAATAAATTATTAGATTTTAAAACTATGCTAATCTAAACAGAGTTACTGATTTATATCTTAGACAAATTATTCTGTCCTCTGTTCAGGCATCATTTCCATCATTATTTATTTATTTATTTATTTATTTATTATTATTTCAAAAGTTAGTATACTTGGTGACCATGGAGACAAGAGTGTCAGTGAAAAGCATGCTTGAGATTACATATAAAACATTGGGTGAGTGAAGTCAAGGAAATAATCAATGTAAATATCACAAAATATTTGAATGTGCATAATTTCCAATCAAGCTGTAATTTTGTCAAAATATGCAAGTGTAAACATATTCAATTATTAGTGATACATAAATTGCTAGCATTGCAATCAGACTAAGCGAGACAAATTTTATTTAGAAATGTATAAAATGTTGTTTCCACCACAGAGTGAATGGTGATTTAAGATGTAGTGAATTCTTTATATATTATATATATATATATATATATATATATATATATATATATATATATATATATATATATATATCCACATGTATGCATACACTATTGGACATTGTTTTCAGAGAAATCTGATAAACAAGAGAGGTTGAAGAGTGCGTTTTAAGGGATTATAACTTCTAAAAGCCCATAGGGCAAAAAGTGTTCATAGTTGAATAATCCCAAAAATGCCTGTAGGAATTGATCTTCATTTACATGAATCAAACTAAATGCAGTGTCAAGTAGCATAGAATATTGGGTATTAATTAGTCGATTCATTGTGAGAAAACAAGTTGATTACGGACTGTAAATTACAAACACATGCACAAATAAGTGGATGCATTAGTTATCCACAAAAAGGCTCTAGAATGACTCTCTAAAGACACAATAAAGGTTCTCTCTACAAAAGCAGTCTGTCAGTTCTCACAATGCTATAAGAACACTCAGAATTCAGCACACACTGTCATCTTCCTCACAGATTCACGGTATTGACAGAAGTGCAAAAGAAAGGAAGATGGCGAGATGAAAAAAAGCAGGATGAAAAAGAATATAGCAGTTATCATTAAAGTGGAAGAAGACAGACTCGAGACAAGATGGGATGTAAAAGACAAAGGGAATGATTCGAACAGACAGACAGAGTCCTTTAAAACATCTGCGCTCATGTATTGTTCAGAACACTTAATTTATAATGTACATTTTGTGGACTTCAGAGAATGGGTGAAGAAGTCAAGTGAAAATATTTCAACAGTTACAGTAAATGTATCCAAGATATGCTAATAGATTTGATCAGTGTTGAACAGAACTAAAAAAAAAATGTTTTAAGTTGAAGTGTATTTCAGGCCACATCAACATTTCCTAACGTCATAGTTTTCAAAGTATGTGGTACTGGGGAGCGTTTTTGAAAGCTGTTTCAGTGTGGATGAGAAGCGTACATTTCAACCGAAAATATATTAGTGTGGACAAGACCTTAAAGTAAGTATAAAATACATTATACTATTCCATTTTAATTTGCAGATACAACTACAGTACAAGTCATTTGTAGGTTGATTTCCACCAAACAATTATACAATGTGGCCCTGTGGTGCCATCAAAACATTGCTCTCGACTATCTGTATCACTAAAAAATGGCAAAATTAAAAAGTGTCTTAACTTTACACATCTGAGCTGAAACCAAAGGAGACTATACTTCTGAGAAGAAGAGCAAAAAGGAAGAACCATGGATCGGATCATTTTACTGTGAATCCTGATGCTTCCGCAGTGTCCCTTAATCAAGATGGACTATTCTAGACTTTCAGTACGCTTGCCTAGGGGATGCCAGCAGCCATTTCTCAATTAGTGACACTAAAGAGAGAGAAAGAAAAGAAGGACCGAGTCCGTAGAGGTTCCAAAAGGCACCTGGAAGTTTAATAGGATTAGATTAGGAGACAGAGTCAAGAGTTCCTAAATGATCAAATGCCTGGTTTCAGAGTTGGGAAAGTGAGAGCTACAGCTTCAGAAATCGAGGTCAGGCTCTAAGAAGGAAGGGATGGAGACTCAACTATCAGATGCAAGCGAGTTTACATCTGAGGTGACAGTTTTAATGGAGAAAGCTCTGTAGCACAGCTGAAAAATGTAACATACTCAATTCCATTGGCGACACAAGTAGACTCACAGAGCGTTGCTTGTGTTATGCGTACAAATTAATACAGTGTATTAGAAAACATTACAGTTGCTCATTTCATGAACCATAATGTATCTTTTTAAGTGATATGAACTACAACACAACATTATTATTGGTGGATGAATCTATTGTCATTGTACATGTGCAACAATATCTAACAGATTACGTCTGTAAATGTGAAGATAACAAAGAAGAGCAACAACACAATAACCAACACCAATTAAACCAAGCAATTAATCAATCAAAGTTTCATTTAGATTATTATTTATTTATTTATTTATTTATTCAATTGTGTTTATTTCTGACTGTTACTTTTTGGTTTTGGTTGCAATTTTCAGGCTGCCAAGGTTCATGTGCTAATTAATATATGATGTTCTATGTTAAAGGTGCTGTAAGCAATTTTTACATGGAAAAGTATGCAAAATTTGTAAGGAGACATTGACACTTTTCACCTGTCAATCATTTTGCTCGTTCTCATAGTGTTGTTTTTTAAACGGATCGTTGAGGCTATGATTCATATTGTTTGGATTTGACAGCCACAGGAATAAACAATACTGCTCTTTTGCTTGGTTTTGGTCTCAAAATGATCTTAGGAGGGCGGGTTTTTGGAATTAGGGTGTGTGGTTAATTCAACAGCTCAGTCACGGGAAAGCTTCAGAAAGCTAAAATCGCTTCCAGCACCTTTAAGCAATTGCTCTGTTTCCATCCATCTATTTTTATGTGAATTTTAAATTTGTGCTTGAGAAAACCTGAATGGAAACGTTATATGTGCATAAACTCTAAAAATTTTGCTTATATGTTTATACGCTAGGCAGAGGTGGATTTTCGCATAAGTCTAAATGTGCATTAAGGTGATGTAAAAAGTTTATTCACAAAACTATGCCACCTATTTGTGCATGTGCTTTGCAGTGCGACAGATTTTTGTGACCAGCCCAGTGGAAGGTCCAACCTTGGAACACAGTTCTTGTGGAGGTCATTTAGCTGCTCCATCATGGCAAGGGAAGCTCCAAAAAGATAATGCGCATGATGTAGTGGATGGAAAGGTGCAAAGAGTTGCATTTTCTTTAGTCAAGTTTTTAGAAATGCACTTAAAAATTAGGAACATTTGGATGGAAACACAGCTGATGTAAAATTTCTCAGGTCCATCAATTTTTCGCTTGAGAACATCTAGTGCATTTTCATATTTAATGAAGACGAGTTGTAAAAGTTTCAAATTTACATACTATAAAAAACTAATTTGATAAACTATTTATGGTCATTTTCATTTTATTTTAGTTAGTTTTGGTGTCATGAAAAATTTATTTTAGTAAGTTATTTTAAATATTTATTGTATCAGTTCATGAAAATGTTTTCATTTCAGCTTTTGTTCTAGTGTACGATATTAACACTGACTCTTCTATTAAAAATATAACAAATAATTTATGAAAATTTCATGGCAACAATTTGTGAAGCCATAACAGCTAAAGAAGCACAAAAAGATTACTAGAGAAATGGAATTTTGAAAAATTGATTTATGACATTGAACCTTTAATCTATATATTTAACTGTTAAACATGCACATAGATAAAAAAAAAAATAAAAAAAAATACATTAGTTTACAAAGACAAAATAACATCCCGCCCTCATAACCACTTGTACATCCACTCTGTTTTTAAATTTTGATTGAATTTTCTGTCTCACCTTTGGATTTGCATTTATGACTTAATTAAGTGGAAAATGTAAGTTTATGTGAACCACCTACATGCAGCACTAAAAATATTGTATTGTGACATTGTGACAATGTATGCAGATTCCTGGTCAGCTTGACATTCTGCTCAGATGCTTTTAGAAGCCTCTTCAAAGACAAGATTAACATTTCAAATTAAAATATATTAATATAAGTTAATACGAAATTAATAAGAAAATAAGTGACACAAAGACTGTGAATTTTCTTCACATTACTAAAAAATCTATACTAACCATATTGAAGAGGCCAATGTGTATTGATAAATTGCTTTCAAAAATGTCACTGCACACATACTTTGCTCCAAACCTTAGAGCTGCCTACCTAGACTGCATTTTTAGACATCATCAGTGTGCTCCCAAAGTGAAGGCTTTTTAGCAAACTAAATTAGGATTGCATGTATCCATCAAGGGTAGTTTTAGAAAGCATAGCAACAGACCAAAAAATTTCCATTCAAGGTAGACAAGGTTGGGAGGGTTACTTATGAAATGTATTCCACTACAGATTACAGAATACATGCTGTAAAATGTAATTTGTAACATATTCTTTTAGATTACTCAAGGTCATTAACGTATTCTAAATACTTTGGATTACTTCTTCAGCACTGGTAGATTTTTTTCACTTGTTTTGACTATAAAAACTCTGCCAGTACAGTAAGACAAAATACACATGTTAAAAATACATTCTCTGAAAAAACTAAATATCTTATGCAGTGTTGTTTCTTAAACAAGATTAATCAATTGATCTTGTTTAAATGGTTTTTAGTTATTTTTACAGGAAAACAATACAACAATTATCAAGAATATGATTTTTGCCCTAATATCAAAGGTCTTACTAGAAAAAAAAAAAAAAAACAATTATGATCCAACGTGACTTTTCTTGATTAAAAAATATGATCGTGCCTGGTAACATGTGCATGTAAAATGGCTAGAAATAGCATTTTAGCTTAGCGTAAAGCTGACAATTTTCACAAGGTTTATTTCTATTTCTTCTGCTCCAATCTTACTTCAAACTTACTTCTCTGTCTGCTCGTATGAATGTAACACATCATAAGAAAGTGTTTCACTACTGCTCAAACACTCTTTGGATCGCACCATTTATATGTATAAATGTTTTCCATCTGAAAGGACTAAATATTAAATGAAATAAATGACAATAAAATGCAAAGTAATCTCTTCAGTAATCAAAATACTTTTTGAATGTAAAAGTATTCTAATTACCAATGATTAAAACTGTAACTGTAGTGGAACACAGTATTTTTGTATTTTAAATACGTGTGACGAGGAGGAAGGCGGAGCCGGGCCGTGATTACGCACGCCCAGCCCCCAATCAGGCTAATTATCCGAGAAGAGGGATAAGTGCAGCGGGACGTGGCAGTTTGAGAGAGAGCCACATGCAGCTGCAGAGTGTGTGTGTGTGTGTGTGTGTGTGTGTGTGTGTGTGTGTGTGTGTGTGTGTGTGTGTGTGTGTGTGTGTGTGTGTGTGTGTGTGTGTGTGTGTGTGTGTGTGTGTGTGTGTGTGTGTGTGTGTGTGTGTGTGTGTGTGTGTGTGTGTGTTGTATTTGGATATTTGATTTAATATTTTTAAACATTTTAAATTTGACAGCCTTAAAAAAATACAATTTGTAAAAAAAAATCAACAATTTTCTGATGTAATGGTTCCAATAAATCTTAGACTTTTGTTGCTTTTGATTGTTTACAAACAATGATACAATAATTGTTGTCCTTTTCCATCTCAGATATGACACACCAGTGGACAGTGGATGTATGCAGCTGGCTGCAGAAGAATGGACTTGGTGCTTTTGCATCAGTTTTCATTGGTGAGCTAATTGGACCAAATCCAGTGCCAAAGATGTCCAATTAAGAGCACTAATTACTACAGATACCTAAAACATCTGCAGCTGTACCACGAAAGTGAGTAATTTTTTGGTTACATGTGGAATTGACAGTTGTCCTCGTCAGTATTCCAAAGTAAAATCCCTTCATAATCACATCCTTCAGAACCCTGGAGATGAAATTGATTTTCATGCACTTGACTGTTACCATTATTCTGGAAAAGATATCATCACATTCCTACATCAACCATTCAAATATGTATGTGTTTAAAGGTAATTGCTTTGTCCATCTTTGGCATTTGCATTATTAAAAGCCCATGCGTAAGGGTCTTTTATTGTATGAGGCAAGGGTCACCAATTCTGGCCCTGGAGTTTAGTTCCAACCCTAATTAAACACACCTGAACCAGCTAATCAAGGTCTTCAGGATTACCAGAAACTTTCAGAGATGTTAAATTAGGGTGTGCCTCAGTCAGCTCCCTAGTTCAGTAGTCAGGGCACTGACCAGGGAGTTGGCCATTTTAGGGGAGGGGGGGGTCCCAATGTCAAAATCCTTTCAGAAAATCCCAGGGAGCGTCATTGCTCTATGTTGTTTCCTTACCGGAAATGATGTCATGTGCTTTTAACAATGTGAGAGACTTCAGAAGACAAGATGAGCACAAGCTTTATTTTCTCTTTAAAATAGATTGTGTTTATAATATCTTTCATTCTTCATGTGTGTGAAGGCAAATTCAATCCTTTAAATGTGTTTTTTTTTTTTTTTTTTTTTTTTAGAAGATTAAAAAATTCACTCCTTTATGTAATTTCTTTCATAAAATCATTGTTGATTCTAAAATCTACCATAAAAAAAAAAGCACAAGTTTCATTTATACAGCGATGTTGTTGATTAATACTGGCTGTGTTTAATTGTCTAATTGTGTCAAAGGTGATTCAGTCATAAGTGTCCCAATTTTCAGTGGATCAACACCCTTGCCAGTGCCTGAATTCATATGATATTGAGGTGTATACTTGGACTAGGTTGAAGCTGAACTCTGCAGGACTGGTGACCCCTGGTTTGAAGTGTCCATGTAAACTACCAAACTTTGCACTTTGGTCTCTGCCACCTTTTTCTATATTTGTTTTTTATGAATATATTTGAATAACAGCAGCAGCTCTCAGTTACACTTTTTTTTTTTTTTTTTGTTGTATAAGATGTACTTTTACCTCATGCCAGGTGTGTTTTTTTTTTTTTTTTCATTTTTTTTTTCCCTTCATATCTAGAAAATGAAGTTGATGGCCCAATGCTTATGAAATTCACAGAATGAATGGGTGAGCAGATCTTCCCTAAAATTAAGGACCAGGTGCAGTTCATGACTGCACTAGATGCACTAAAAGATTAAGTTGCAACTTCTATATCAACTGATTTATCAAACGGAGTACCAATTTGCAATGCACATGATGTTGGTCATGTCTAGAAAGAAATTCTGGGCTTGTAAAGTTGATGATGTTAGTTTGTTTATTTTATAAATAAAAGTGAGAGCTTCACTGATGAGGGAGCAAATGATACTTTACAAGCGAGTATGGGAAGTGGTCCGGGAAGTGGTCCAGCCAGTGTCCAGCTTCATTTTCCACCAGTGCATGACTGCACCGAAGAATCAAGACCCTCAGCAGAAGTCTTATCAAAGGAATAAGATGAGAAATTCATTGGTGCAGGCTCTCTATGATTGTCTTAGTCTGCAAACTATGTATGTTTTCTTTTGAAGAGAGAAATCAAATTTGTCTGTTTCTCAACTTTTCCCTAAAACTTAACCAAATTAACACTTCACATCCTCCAAATTTCAGATGTGATTGATTGTGTGCTAATATTAATATAAAATGGAGTAGGTTAAAATATTTGATGATCTGATATTGCTTAAGTGTCGTTAAAATTAGTTCCACTATATCCATGGCAGGTATCCAAGTCACAGACATGTGGACCTTTTGAAGATGCTCCTCATCCAGTACCCATTCCTGCATGAAAAGTATGGAACTGGATATGTAAGTGCATTTAAAGTATTCTTAGTTTTCTGTTATTGAAGGGTTGAGCATTGTAATCAATTACAGATACGTCTGTTAAGCACATGAATGCAATGCACAATCAGTAATGACAAAATAATCCAAATGGGTGAGATGAAAGCAGTCTAAACGGATGCATGCTTTATGGTTCTCTTTTGTTCTGTGACATAAAAATACACTGCTTCACTTGCACATAAGAAACCTGCTCAATACCACTTTTAGTCCAACTTCTGTAGAAAATATTTTAAACTTGAAACGTGTTAATTGTTGCTTTTTTTTTTTTTTTTTTTCCGTTTATAAACTAAAATAAGGATAGTTCTTGAAATGAATATCATTTTCACTAGAGTTTTTATTCATTGTGTACAGGCCAAATGGTCAATGCAGCTGTCCTGCTCCTGCCAGGTTTTTTTTTTTTTTTTTTTTTAAAGAGAACCAAGATGAACTTTTCACTATTGATAAGGTAAGTTTATTAACTTGTCCTCATCATCATTATCTCCAATACAATTCATCTACCAGTCCATCACCAAACCCTACTTTGATTTGAGATGTTTATGATGCTAGGTCTGACAGGTCTTTTTTCATTGTCAGGATCTGGTGACTCCAACACCCATGCTGGTGTTCGGTAGCTGTTATGGGAGTCCACTTGATGTCACAAATGTGACAATCAAAATGGATGGAAATGTCATGGTCCATGACGATGGAGGAGTTGACATTTCACTTGCAAAGGGTCTGGCATTTTCATTGTTTCACGTGTTCCAAATTGAGTATCCCAAAAATTGACGGAAAACGATGTTGTTCCTTGAGGCATTTGTCTTGAGTACCAATTGCTGTCCAGAGAGTTTACAGTTCTTTGTAAGCTAAATGTTTAAGGAAAACTTGTCTTTAAATTCCATGTCTTTTTAAAATTCAGTCTTAATGTTAATTTAAAGAATGAAATGTTAACTTAAGTTATCCAAGGACTATAAAGCCAAAGTCATTTGTATAAACTTAACGTTAAATTGTAAGTAAATACTTATAACTGCCGTCATTGGTGTGTGTGTGAGAGAGTCACCGTGTAAAGCGCTTTGGATCCACTAAGGTTAAAGGCGCTATGTAAGTGCAGACCATTTACTTGCAAAAAATAAATAAAAAAATTAAGAATTAAATTCTGTCTATAAAAGCTATATTTGGTTAATTTTTATAAAACATTTATAATTTTCAAAGGCTTTGGATTTTATTTATTGTAACTGACCACATCCTTTTATTTTGCTAAGTATCTTAACAGTGTTGTATAAATCCCTTGGTCCTTCAGAGATCTAATGTACACTACCAGTCAAAAGTTTTGAAACACTTGACTGAAATGTTTCGCATGATCTTAATCTTTTGATCGAAGGTGTATGCTTTAATGTTTGAAATTAGTTTTGTAGACAAAAATATAATTGTGCCACCATATTAATTTATTTCATTATAAAACTAAAATGTAATTAAAGTTTTTGAAATTGATGACTTGGACCAAATAATAAAGAAAAGCAGCCAATAAGAGCCCAACATAGATGGGAACTCCAATACTGTTTAAAAAGCATCCCAGGGTGATACCTCAAGAAGCTGGTTGAGAAAATGTCATGTTTACATGTCTGCAAAGGGTGACTACTTTGAAGATGCTAAAACATAACCCAGTTTTGATTTATTTTAGTCACAACATAATTCCCGTAGTTCCATGTTATGTTATAGTTTTGATGACTTTACTATTATTCTAAAATGTGAGAAATTTTTATAATAAATGAGTGTTTCAAAACTTTTGACCGGTAGTGTATAAGTTCTTTGTGGAACTGGAAAAGGTTTTCCTATGGCATCACTCTAAAGAACCTTACTTTGGTTCCTTAAAGCACCATAGTACTAAGGTTTCTTTAGAGAACTTGCAATATCATGGTTCCTTGTGGTACCGCTGTGAAGAACCATTTCTGGGTTCTTTAAAGCACCAGTATATAGATGGTTCTCTAAAGAACTTGACAATAAAGGGTTCTTTGTAGATCTTAAAATTGTTCTCCTCTGGCATCACTCTGAAGAACCCTTATTGGTTCTAATTGGAACCTTTATTTTTAAGAGTGTATGAAACCATTAATATGTCATATTATAATATCAACTGCATTAAATGTGATGGCATTTAACTTAACTCATTGATTATAACTTAAATGTAATTAGCTGATTAATTCTATGAATTCTATATTAATCAATTCAAACAGTACACGCAAACATTTGTACGTTTCTATAGGTGTTAATATGTAAAATCATGATGTTTAGATGCTGTATTGTGTTTCGGTGTCTATGCAAACATAAGAGTATGTACGTTTGCTAGCCAAACTATATGTATGAATACATACTGTAAGAATTCTCATGAGGTCATGTTGCGAGGACGGAGTTGAAGGAAATTGTGATCGTAAATACTCATATTTTATTATGTACCTAAAAGTATTCACAAATACATTTTGTCATAATGAAATAATTAGCTTATAATTTGCAAATTTCTTTTAGAGCAGTAAAATCAGTGTGCAGACACTGTTTTTTTTTTTTCTTTGATTGCATTGTCTTGCACCTGTGCCCAACTTGGGTTGGATGTGCATACCTAGTTTTCTTTATTTTTCTGCATAAATTAATAAATAAAAATAATAAAGACACAATATGCTCTGTGTGAATGCCCCCTATGTCTACGAAAAGACTGACAACTCTGTTTGCAAAATGGATTGCTGTGGACTGTAGGCCAGTGATAGGCTTATGGTCAATGGTGTGTAAATAAATCAAACAGTATATTGACTTCTACCACAATAGTGTAATGTATTCTATAAACTTCATTTGGGGGCTTTTGCAGTAAATATTGATGTATGCAATATTTTTTTTAATACATTTTTAGCAAATCAAGTAAATCATTTCATTAAAGCCATAATTGTTATATTTATTCAATTATGAAGCTAAATTGTTATGAGAAACAACAATTGTGCCTCAGATATGTAAAGCACAGTTTTTAAATGTGCCCCTGAGGCGCAAACAGCCAATCACATGTGTGAAAGCTCGAACCTCATCTTCATTTTAACTCGCACAGCTTCCCTTCACACCAGCGTGGACCCAGGTCAGGCTCAAAACAGACCTGTGGGCTGTACTGCCATCACAGGAGAACAGAATACAATCTCACCCCATAATGGTGTCACCCCGTTTGCCCCAAGGTTGGCCATCTTAACTGCATCTCTCCTTTCCCAACTTGAACAATGCGATCCACAATTACTACATGTGCACAGGGAAAAGAGAGAGAGAAAGAGTCATATAAAATATATTTCCATTCTAATCTACCATGGGAGCCCACAGGAGCTGCAGGCAGAAGGGTTTTCCTTTGGCTCTCTGTCAGGATTCATGCATTTCTCTGATTTATGGATATTACTTAGGATACAAGCAATATCATAGTAGTGCAGGAGAGGCCAAATATCGGTCAGTGCCATGGTGTTAAGTTTCTTGTCTTAATCTGTATTGATCCAGAATTCCAGCCCTTCAGATTTAATAGACAACACAGGATCTTATGGGCCTGCTCTTGGGCAAACGTTGACGAGATTTAGAGAGAGATTGAAATATGAGATAAATAAAAGATATTTCAGAGCACTTTATGGCCAAATTGAAATGTTCCAGGAATTGTTTTCTGCTAGACATTCAGCCTTGGTATGCATATCATCACTGCAGAAAATCTCAATTTTAATCAGCACCTATTTTTGTGTTCCAGTAAAATTTCCACAACATATTGTAAAGTTTATGCTTAAAACTAGTTGGAAATCAATGGAAAAAGACAAAATACACTTATAGTCTTTGTGTACTATAAGTTGTACTATATGTTGCTTCTCAGGCAAACTTATCTTGTTATAAGGATGTTTAGCTTACAGTATATAACAAAAAGATAAGACAAAGATACTTGATTCTTACTAAATAATACTGTGGTGGTACCATAGAAGAACACTGATAGTATACCATGGTACTTTGATATAAACCACTGTAATAAATGCTTACCATATTAATGTGCCATGGTATTTACATTGTAATCCAAAATACTTAAAAGAATACTATGGTACTACCATGTCAAATGTTAAGAGAATCATATATCAAAAAGTCCAAAAGGCATCTATTTCATGCATGTACCAAAAAAAACAAAAAACAAAAAAAGTATAACCATGATACTCTATTATCTTTTATATCATAGCCAGTCTTAGACTGATCACACTGTAAATTAGGCAATAGTAAGGTTGAAAGTTCTGCTGCTGAAATCGGTCTGTACTCACCGAAATTTAAATCACTCCCCCCTTGTGACCAAAGCTGGAAGTGTTGTTGAACATGTGGGCATGTGTGACCTCCAGTTTCCAGGGGAAATGTCCACACGGTATAGCCAAATGCGAGCTGTATTTTTAGTTGAAAATTATGTAATACAGTCAACAGGAATGCATTTTTTTTAACTCTACCCCTAACCCAAACACTAAACCTAAAATTAACCATCAGTGGAGTAAACATGTAATTTTAAAGCCAAAACACAACATTTGAATCATGCTTTCTATTAGTTATGTGAACATCATTACTTCCGGGTTCCCACGGGACCAGAATCTGTGTCTTGGAGGTTGTTTGTGCAACACGCTATCAGTAGTGCTAGAAAGAAAGATGTTCAAATTCGAAATTATGAAAAAATGTCTGATGTGGGATAGTGCTGGTCAGTAAATTACACAAACTTTCAGAAGCAAAATGTTAATTTTCTGTGTGATCTTGTTGTTTTAGAAGCCAAGTAGGTGATTTAAATGTAACTTAACCATATGATAGAACCTCCAATTCAAAATGACTCAGAACAGAACTCTTCTGAATCCTAAGTGCTGTTCGGGAGCATTACGCAGCGTTTGAAGTACGTGCGGTTTCTTCATGCAGTCCTTACTATCGACTCCCACCTCTGTCTCCGGTGTGACATTAGCCTTACCTTTGAAAGATCTGACTGTCTCTAAGAGAGAGGAACATAGGGGTAGACAGACAGACAGAGAGAAAGGTCAGACAGAGAGAAAAAGACAGAAAACAGGATGACATAAGGGGGAGGTGGAAAGTACTTCACTTCTCGTCGGATTTGTGTGCAGATCTGAAACTGAGCCAGAGGAAATCTGTGTAAAATTATGCTAATCCTTCTATATAATATGTAGGGAGCCGCTACCACACAGTTTTTTCTCCAAAGAGGACGAGATTTATCTTACAAAAAGAAGGCGGGTTACACTAGTGTTTAGAAATAATGTAACAGAATGAAAAGGGGATATTGGATGTGGGTTGTCCTTGTGAAGATTGAGATTTGTTGGACATCTAAACAGCTGAGGCAGGACAGCATGAAAGCTTAACTGAAACCATCAGAATCAGAAGAAAATAAAAGAGTAAAAATTACGCATGTCTTGCGAGGAATTGGCTGCTATATCGGTTGGTTGAAGTCAGAAGTTTACATACACTTAGGTTGAAGTCATTAAAACTAATTTTTTACCTACTCCACTGATTTAATATTATAAAACTATAGTTTTGGCAAGTCGTTTAGGACATCTACTTTGTGCATGATACAAGTAATGTTTCCAAGAATTGTTTACAGACAGATTGTTTCACTTTTAATTGACTATATCACAATTCCAGTGGGTCAGAGGTTTACATACACTAAGTTAACTGTGCCTTTAGGGAGCTTGGAAAATTCCAGAAAATTATATCAAGTCTTTAGACAATTAGCCAATTAGCTTCTGATAGGAGGTGTACTGAATTGGAGGTGTACCTGTGGATGTATTTTAAAGCCTACCTTCAAACTCAGTGCCTCTTTGCTTGACATCATGGGAAAATCAAAAGAAATCAGCCAAGATCTTAGATAAAAAATTGTGGACCTCCGCAAGTCTGGTTCATCCTTGGGAGCAACTTCCAAATGCCTGAAGGTACCACGTTCATCTGTCCAAACAATGGTACGCAAGTATAAATGCCATGGGTCTACACAGACAACATACTGCTCAGGATGGAGACACATTCCTAGAGATGAACATAGTTTAGTGCGAAAAGTGCATATCAGTCCCAGAACAACAGCAAAGGACCTTGAGAAGATGCTGGAGGAAACAGGTAGACAAGTATATATATATATATATAATCCACAGTAAAATGAGTCCTATATTGACATAACCTGAAAGGCAACTCAGCAAGGAAGAAGTCAATGCTCCAAAACTGCCATAAAAAAGCCAGACTACAGTTTGCACGTGCACATGGGGACAAAGATATTACTTTTTGGAGAAATTTACTCTGGTTTGGTGAAATAATAATTGAACTTTTTGACCATTATGACCATCGTTATGTTTGGAGGAAAAAGGGTGAGGCTTGCAAGCCGAAGAACACCATCCCAGCCGTGAAGTATGGGGGTGGCAGCATCATGTTGTGGGGGTGCTTTGCTGCAGGAGGGACTGGTGCACTTCACAAAACAGATGGCATCATGAGGAAGGAAAATTATGTGGATATATTGAAGCAACATCTCAAGACATCAGCCATGAAGTTAAAGCTCGGATGCAAATGGGTCTTCCAAATGGACAATGACCCCAAGCATACCTCCAACATTGTGGCAAAATGGCTTAAGGAAAACAAAGTCAAGGAATTGGAGTGGCTATCACAAAGCCCTGACCATCCGACAGAAAATTTGTGGGCAGAACTGAAAAAGCATGTGTGAGCAAGGAGGCCTACAAACCTGACTCAGTTACACCAGTTCTGTCAGGAGGAATGGGCCAAAATTCCAGCGAATTATTGTGAGAAGCTTGTGGAATGCTACCCAAAACGTTTGACACACGTTAAACAATTTAAAGGCAATGCTACCAAATACTAACAAAGTGTATGTAAACTTCTGACCCACTGGGAATGTGATGAAAGAAATAAAAGCTGAAATAAATAATTATCTCTACTATTATTCTGACATTTCACTTTCTTAAATTAAAGTAGTGATCCTATCTGACCTAAAACAGGGAATGTTTTCTACGATTAAATGTCAGGAATTGTGAAAAACTGAGTTTAAATGTATTTGGATAGGTGTATGTAAACTTCTGACTTCAACTGTATACCGGCACAAGGTTATACTCATGCATGCATAAGCACTGGGACAAGCAAGTGCACTCTAGAAAACATACTTGCATATAACAGATCCCTCTTTTTAAGCATACTGTTCAGGGGGATTGTCCCTGTAATAAGGGCACTGTAAGTCGCTTTGGATAAAAGCGTCTGCCAAATGCATAAATGTAAATGTAAATGTAAATGTAGAAACACCAACATGATGCAGTGTGCAAGTTTTAACACTCTCATCCAGAAGTTTGATGAGCTTCAAATAATCTTTGAGAAGAGCAGGTTCTTTCAGTCACATTATTTACGACAAAGGGGCGAATTCACTTAAGAGTTGCCGCACTTTTGAGTGTGGTATCTCAGTGTAAAAATCTGCATCTTCTAAACATCCACAATACAATTTAACTAGATGCTAAATGTGGTGAAATAGCAATGCGTGATATTTATATTAAGTCATTCATTCTTTTCAGCACATACACACCACCATAATGCAGATTATGTTAATTATAGATTTTTTTTTAAAGTGCCGATTAAGGTGCTTGCATGGTGGGCGATGCTGTACAGACCCAGTTAATTATGTCATTAAAGTATACTTTAAGTGTGCTGCATCCACCATAACCTAGCACTAGTGAAAAATAAACAAATATACATAAATAAATATATATATATATATATTGAAAAATGGGAGCTCAGACAATGTGTGTTGCAGTCATATTTCTAAAGTCACTCTGTCAAACAGCGACACCCTGTGGATAAAGTTTCAGTGAGAGGCAGCATCTCTCAAGCCTCCCTTCAGCTCATTTCAATAACATTGAGCATCTGTAGCATGACATGAATATGAGGCAGGGTAACCGCTGAATATAGACAAAAAAGTCACGTGAGGGGAGACACTGGCTCAGATAAGTGCTGATACATCTAATATGCTGTCAATCAATCAATACGATAAACCCCACCTCTCATGCTCGTCTCCACAGATTGCTATGAATGTGACAAACTGAAGTAAGTGGAGAAACTATTTGCACAGAAAACAACTAACCGACACAGACAACAGCACTTTTGGTCACATTCAAATCAAAATGAACCTGAAATGACTTGAAACATGAAATGGTGTGCTAGTAAGCCCCTTGAGCGCTTGCTCTTAAATGTGGCAGCTCGTGTGCTGTTTACCCAGGAGTAGATGACAAAAGATAAAAAAAAATTTAAAAAAAGATGACTATAAAAATAATAGGCGAACAGGGCTATATACACGAAAACATGAAGTGTACATGAAATATACTTTATGCTGTATTCCTGTAAGTATTTTTTAAGCAATGTAAAAATTATAATTATAATACAATGCATTAGGGCTGGGCGATATATCGAATATTAACAATATAATCTAGATAATTTTGCTGATGATGTAAAATTGACTAGTATCGTGAATATCGCAATTATTTTAAAGTGCTTTAAGTTGGCCATTAAGTTTCATAAAGAGCACATCAGTAAACTAATTTCATGATCGTTCAGGGCAGCGCAATTAATCAAAATAACATAAAAATGGCGAGTTGGTCATATGTGATTATTAATCCACAAAAGGCTGTGATTTAAAGACAGATAACACGGTCTGTGTGTGATTCTGAACAAACCTGTGATGTGACTCAGATCAGTTCACGTGCATTGTGTCCAAACATTAGTAACCGCTTCAAGTTATTATACAAATCTACAAACGCTGCATTGTATAACAGAAAAGGAGGAGATTACAGATCCTTGTGAAGTTGAAGTGAATACGACAGCACTTTCGGTGTCATAATAAAAGCCCCAGGTGGAGGTGAAGTAAACAGGACAGAAATATATTACTTTTGTATAACGCAAATCTAATATTCAGATAATAATGATAATTCAGCATTATATTATAATAATAAAACCTGATGTGTCCCACAGTAATAATTTAGAATTATGCAATGTTCAACTGGGATTTCAAAAATAAGTCGGTGAAGTAACTTTGCGTTCCTTGTTCATTCACAAAAATATATAAGTAAAAACATTTGAAGGATATTTTAAATAATTAATATTTTAAATAATGCTTTTTATTAAGCTACTATGTATCATTTTACATGAAATATAAATATAAAGTGCATATCAATGAAAATGATTGAATTTTATTCTCCCTTGTGTTTATTTAATGAAAAAACTAATTATTTGTAAATAGATTTTTATTTAATGTCTTTAAAATATTGAATCTACTTGGCTATAATGGCTGTTTGGATGAAATGATGGTTCCTCTTATTAAAATAAACAACAACTTTTGAGCCATTTTAAAGCAAATACATAATTATCGAGATATATTTTGAATATTGTCAATGGGCTGAAAAATATCGAGATATAATGTTTTAAGACATATCGCCCAGCCCTACAATGCATACACTCGATGAGTCTTTGATTTTACTTTATTTAATAAACAGTGTTAATATGAACTTACAATAATTTAGGTATTTCATAATTATTTACAGTACAAGTTAAAAGGTATTTCATATGCATTCCCATACAGAAATCTGATCTATGGCAATTAGCATATAAAAGTTAGTTTTGTTTGGGCATATATGCACATTGCCTATTCAAATTAGATAATAATAAACTTGACTTAAGGAAAATATGTGTTACATGTAGGCAGGGTTGGGGAGTAACGGAATACATGTAATGGGATTACGTATTTAAAATTACAAAATATAAGTAACTGTATTCCACTACAGTTACAATTTAAATAATTGTTATTTAGAATACAGTTACATTCAAAAAGTATTTTGATTACTGAAGAGATTACTTTGCATTTTATTGTCATTTGTTTCATTTAATATTTAGTCCTTTCAGATGAAAAACATTTATACATATAAATTATGCTATCCAAAGTGCATTTGAACAGCGGTGTAACAAAAAAATCCCAATTTGGAATGACTGTTGCACTCTAATTCCTCGTGATGGCGCAGTAACTCACCTCAATCTGGGTGGAGGAGGACGAATCTCAGTTATCTCCGCATCTGAGACCGTCAACCCATGCATCTTATCACATGGCTTGTTGAGCGCCTTACTGCGGAGACATAGCGCGTGTGGAGGCTTCATGCCATCCACCGCGGCATCCATGCACAACTCACCACGCGCCCCACTGAGAGCAAACCACATTATAGTGACCACGAGGAGATTACCCCATGTAAATCTACCCTCCCTAGCAACAGGGCCAATTTGGTTGCTTTGGAGACCTGGCTGGAGTCACTCAGCACGCCCTGGGATTCGAGCTCGTGAACTCCAGGGGTGGTAGTTAGCGTCTTTACTCGCTGAGCTACCCAGGCCCCTGAAACACTTTCTTATGATGTGTTACATTCACACAAGCAGACAGATAAGTAAGTTTGAAGTAAGTTTGGAGCAGAAGAAATAGAAATACACCTTGTGTAAATTGTCAGCTTTACGCTAAGCTAAAATGCTATTTCTAGCCATTTTACATGCATGTTACCAGACACGACCATATCTTTTTATCAAGAAAATTTACGTTGGATCATAATTTTTTTTTTTTTCTAGTAAGACTTTTTATTAGGGCAAAAATCGTATTCTTGATAATAATTTTTGTATTGCTTTCCTGTAAAAATATCTAAAAATCCTTAAAAAAATATCAGTTTGATTTATCTTGTGTTAGAAACAACACTGTATAAGACATCTATGCTTTATTCAGAGAATGTATTTTTAACATGCGTATTTTGTCTTACTGTACTGGCATTACAGTACAGTTAGTTTTTATAGTCAAAACATGTGAAAAACATCTACCAGTGCTGAAGAAGTAATCCAAAGTATTTCTAATACATTACTGACCTTGAGTAATCTAATGGAATACGTTACAAATTACATTTTACAGCATGTATTCTGTAATCTGTAGTGGAATACTTTTTAAAAGTAACCCTCCCAACCCTGCATGTAGGACAACAGGCATTTTTAGTATTTTGTTATTTTGTTCATATGTTTTCATTAATATGCATTTTTGAGCAAGTATGTGACTTTTTACATTATATATTTGTATATAGACCTGCTTTTTTATATCATATGTTGTGAAACATCAGATTTCAGATTTGTATGGGTTTAACCTGAAAGCTATGTAAATGTCAACTGGAACTGAAATAGGAATTTACATTGAAAAAAAAAAAAAAAAACAGAAAAAAACTGATATGGCACTCTGCCTCCTCATTTCAAAAGTCCACCACACACCACTGTAACCTAGCATTCAAAATCAACTCACAGGATAAGTAATTGTGCCATGCAAAATATGTTCAGCGCTAATTGTGGGGGCATGTTTACAGCGTTAGCTGATTTGCCCAATTCCCTTAGTAAAACGATCGCTAAAACACTGCAGACAGGTCAGGCCAATAAACAATGCTTTTAGTGCCTGCCATTCATTTTTAGGCCACATTTACACTACTACGTGTTCGCTTAAAATAAGCATTGGTTTTGTTACGTTTATGCCTCTCACCCACACTAGACTGGTGTTTACCTCCACTGAAAATTTATTATTTTGAAAAGCGCTCCCCATTACCGCATACCTTGGAAAACAATGAGGTTAGGAAACTGAAAAGTAAAAATACGATTGTTTTTTTTTTTTTTCATATTCCGCTCAATTTTTTTGTGTTTTGTAGTTTGAATAGCAAAACAAACAAACAAACAAACAAACAAACATGCCATTTTTACAAACCCAATCCAAAGGACATTTGTTAGTTAATTTTTTTATTAAAAGCATATTTTTGGAAATCTGCTGCAGTGTGAATGGCAAGATCAGATTTTATCATGTTGTGAAACTTTATACAAAAGTGTGAATGTATGCATACCCTAATTTTCGCTCACTCTTTCCCCATATTGTGAAGGTTGTAGCAATTTCTACTGTATGCGATAGTGATATGTGTGGTTGTTAAAAAAATAAAATAAAATAAAAAACATATGAAAATGTAAAATATATTTATGGATCCATTGTTTATGTTGACTCATGTGCCTTCTGAGTTCAGCAAAGGTAATATTTTCAGTTTTCTGTTCTCTCTTTCATATATATTATGCAAAAACATGTAGATCAATATTCTAATGGTGTCCATTAAATAATTATTATATCTTTAAATATAATATAATATAATATAATACTTAATATACAAAATAACAATAAAAATAACACATATAAAGTAAAAAAAAAAACAAAACAAAAAAAAAACATGTTTATACCTGGAGAACTGCTCTGCAAACAAATAAGCATTGCAAAACTAATTCACTCAGGAAGTTTTAAGTCCTTATCCCTGCGTTCAGACAAACAGTAAGATGAGTAAATCTTTTGAAGTGAAAGCAGAACACTGCTTGTCAAGCCTTAAACTGATTATTGATGTGGATTTCTTTTACCATATTATTACAAAAACACATAATCTTGTGTCCTAGACATCTCATTTCATTCCTCTGAAATCTTGCTCTACATACTGAGTATGTACATACTCTGCCCAACGCTGCACCTGAGTTATATAATTTTACAGCCAGAGTTATTAATAAAACAATATACTAATACAGCCCCGCTTTATTACCAGCAAGCGTTGTTATGGTACTGCAGTGACCTCAATTAAATTTAAAGGCCATTTTACTGGCTTAGTTTTCCCCCAGAGGTTTAATCTCCCAAAACCTGAATAACCCAAAGGCAGTATGACTTTTAAGCTCTCTCTCTCTGTCTCTCTGAAAATGAAAGAATTCATTTTATGAAATAATGTGCTTTAGTTATTACATAAAAGCAGGGTTGGGGAGTAACGGAATACATTTTAAAATAAAAAAATATAAGTAACTGTATTCCACTACAGTTACAGTTTTAATCATTGGTAATTAGAATACAGTTACATTCAAAAAGTATTTTGATTACTGAAGAGATTACTTTGCATTTTATTGTCATTTGTTTCATTTAATATTTAGTCCTTTCAGATGGACAACATTTATACATATAAATGATGCAATCCAAAGTGCATTTGAACAGTGGTGAAACACTTTCTTATGATGTGTAACATTCATACGAGCAGACAGAGAAGTACGTTTGGAGCAGAAGAAATAGAAATAAACCTTGTGTAAATTGTCAGCTTTACGCTAAGCTAAAATGCTATTTCTAGCCATTTTACATGCACGTTACCAGACACGATCATATTTTTTTTTATCAAGAAAATTCACGTTGGATCATAATTTCTTTTTTTTTTCTAGTAAGACTTTTGATATTAGGGCAAAAATCGTATTCTTGATAATAATTTTTGTATTGTTTTCCTGTAAAAATATCGAAAAATCCTTAAATCCTCTTGTTTTAGAAACAACACAGCAAAAGATATTTAGGTTTTTCAGAGAATTTATTTTTAACATGTGTATTTTGTCTTACTGTACTGGCAGAATTTTTATAGTCAAAACAAGTGAAAAAAATCTGCCAGTTCTGAAGAAGTAATCCAAAGTATTTAGAATACGTTACTGACCTTGAGTAATCTAACGGAATACGTTACAAATTAAATTTTACAGCATGTATTCTGTGATCTGTAGTGGAATACATTTCAAAAGTAACCCTCCCAACCCTGCATATAAGATACCCAGTATTTATATAGTGGTTTAAAATGAAATTACTCATTCAGAATTCATAAGTTGTGGTGTTGTTATAGTTGTAACAGCTTATTTTTCTACAGTTGCATTTTTTCAAACCTCAGCAGAGTAGAACCGAGGTTGATGAATAATGTTATAAAACAACCCTTTTCGTAAGATGATAGTAAAATTATAGGTCCAATTTTAGAGCATTGTTGTCTAGGACCAAAAATGATTATCAAAAATTGGATTATAATTGAAGACAGGATTTAAAAATGAAACAAGTAAGCTTCCAACAACATATCCTCAAAAACAGATTATCAAAGAGAAACGTTTCAGACCAATCAGAGATTCCAGCATTAATGACATCATAATAGGATAGTAATGCTCTTTCCTAAGATCCTCAATACAGGTTATAATGGCTTCAAAGACAATCAACATGAACATCTGTCAATATTAGTACACTGCTGTGCAATGCAAAATACATGAAACAAAAACACAGTGCTTAAAAATAACATGCTATTAAACTGATTAAATAAATGTGATAACACAGCAGGTTGTTATTCATCAGATTACTAACATTCTTTATTAAATGCCATATAAGAATGTAATGGTAGATGCTTCAGTTAAAATCAGCATCTGTCATATAAACAAAAGTCTTAGGGGTGAATAAAATCACAAATGATTAAGTGCTGGTTTAAAAGAAAGAACAATTATTACTATTAATATTGTGTATGCAGGATTTATAACATGCTGTAGTAGTTGACCCAGATCCTATTCTAAAAAAAATAAAAATAAAAAAAAAGAAATAAAAAAGAAAGAAAACATGTTTCAATTATTAAAATTAATATATGATCTGTGCTGTATGGGAGTATTAGGAGCTCATGACCTAGGTCATCGCAACAAAGGGGCCATGATTTATACTCCAAACCTAATGACAGCCATGGGCACCTGCAGAATTTCCTCTGAGGGTATGCACAGAAATCTGCCTAATACAACCTTTTATATAGGTGGGTCTGGGGGCATGCTCCCCTGTGATATTTTGATTTGCAAAACAACGCCAAAGCATTAAATTCCGGTGACTTTGAGAGAAGCATTTTTTTTCTTTCTTTTTTTTTCTTTCTTTTTTTTTCTGGAGTATGTGTAGCGTTCATGTATGTAACTATTGGCTAAAGCATTTCTTCCAGTAACCATTCAGAACAAATACGTTCTTGTGCTAAAAAAGCAAAACACATTACAATGAATAGAGCAGAACACAGGTGTCTTGAGACGCAATTTTATCAGTTGAAGAAGTTCTTTTTAACTTGACATGCCATCTAAAAATGCAGCGCTCCCATGAGAGATGCTAAAAACACAGTGAAAAGGGACAGTTGTCAAAAGATATCTAGTGAATGTTTACATGGAAAACAATTGAAAAACTCAAAAACACGTTCGGTATGAACAGTCCCCATGTTTACATGACACAGCACTAGTTGAAGTTTCTCAAAGTTACTTCTCAAAAAGACAGCCTTTTGTTTCACTTGATTGTAGATACATTTCCACTGTATCCAGTACTGTTTGTTCTCTGTGTTCGTAAATATCCCGATACTGTTTTACTGTGTGAGAAACCACTAAGTCATTCAGTGAGAAAGCACCCCGAACATAGGACCTGGGTAGCTCAGCGAGTAAAGACCCTGATTACCACCCCTGGAGTCACGAGTTCAAATCCAGGGTGTGCTAAGTGACTCCAGCCAGGTCTTCTAAGCAACCAAATTGGCCTGGTTGCTAGGGAGGTTAGAGTCACATGGGGTAACCTCCTTGTGGTCGCTATAATGTGGTTCTCGCTCTCGGTGGGGTGCGTGGAGTGTTGTGCGTGGATGCCGTGGAGAATAGCGTGGGCCTCCACATGCACTACGTCTCCGTGGTAACGTGTTCTACAAGCCATGTGATAAGATGCGTAGATTGACGGTCTCAGACACAGAGGCAACTGAAATTCATCCTCCGCCACCCGGATTGAGGCGAGTCACTACGCCACCACGAGGACTTAGAGCGCACTGGGAATTGGGCATTCCAAATTGGGGAGAAAAAGAAAAAAAAAGAAAGCACTCCGAATTAATTGTACTGAATCACGAATCAATTCAGACTATATTGCTAGCCTTTTCGGCCAATTCACTGAAAAGAACCAACTCAAAAGAATTATTCATTCGCAAATTGGGCATTGCTAGTTCTACAGCCTACAGAAAAATGGGACACACTTCATGATTGATAAAATATTCTGAGAGTAAATGTTTATCAGGTCAGTGCTCATTTTACGCAACGTGAGTATGGCCGTTCAGCTGCAGGCACCACTGATGACAGCAAATGAATAATGACTACGATGACGTCAATGCTTATAATGTAAATTTTTGGTTGAAAACACATTGATTTTGCTTAGTTTTTCTCCACCAAAATGGAGAATTTTGTTTAGTATCAGTTTAGCCAGACTAGTTAATTTTTTGAAAATATAATGAGAAATTATCCTGCCGCCCAGCCACTGATGTTATTAGTCTTTGGTTTGTGACCAACAGGTTTAAGTAGTCAGTTTTTCTGTCCCACAACCACCCAACAAGATCAAATAATAAATCGACATGTTGCCTCCGAAAGTTCATGTCCACTGAAATCAACCTCATTCAGCCATTTTACTGAAAAGTGCCAACCCAAATCAAACATTTTTGCATCAATTCAAGCACACATTCCCTCTAGCCCTACTGAAATCAGAGAGACATGATATCCAGTCCCGTGGGAATTAGGAAGTAATTGCGTTTACATAAAAAATGGTGACAGCAATATGGAGGTTGCTTTTTGGCTTTAAAATTACATTTCTACTTTAAATGACAGTTAGGTGTAGGGTTGGGATTTGGGTTATGGGGTACAGTTAATAAATAATTGACTGTATTACATCATTCACAATAGAAACTGTAACTCGCTTTTGGTGCCACTCTGTGGACATTTCACACAGAAACTGGAGCTCACAAGTGTCTATACGTTCAAAAACACTTCCAGCTTTGCCAATTGGGGGCAGTGATTCAAATTTCAGTAAGCACAGGCTGATTTCATCAGCAAAACTTACAACCTACTGTTGCCGATTTCACTGTGTGATCAGCAGAGTTGGGGACTTGGACAATTTTAATGGACTTGGACTTGTCATCGACTCAATTTTAATGGACTTGACTCGGACTCGGGCCTTTGGGACTCTGGATTTTTTTTCAGAGTCCAGCTGAGTTCATGACATTTGTGATGCAATGAAATAAATAAATAATTAAATAACAAAACAGAAATGAATGAACAGTCTGTCTGCATGCAGCTGTATTAGCCCCTGAAGTCATAGACGTAGCCAGATTTGTTTCACTGTTTAAGCAAACACACACACATTCGTACGTGCACAGGCACACTCATCAGTCAACCAATACGCTTGAATGTTACTACAGAGACTACTATATAACATCGACTACCGAGGTGGCTGGCATGATGAAAACAAAGATGGTTATGTATCCAATTTAATAGAAACTAAACAAGGCAGTTTCACACGACACGGGACCTGACAATTGGTAAAATTGCATGTGGCGTTTGTGCATCCAAGACGGTGCTCGCATTGCGGTTTCATCATGGATAAAAACCTAAAATTAAGAACTTCATTGAGTCAAGTCACCCACATCATGTCTCTCACAGTTAACTAAAAACAGCATATCAAAATAAAAATACATAAAATAGTATTAATATTAGATATTAAGTCTTTTTAGGTGTAATGTATCTACACATGTAGGCTTCTGTAGTCTCTTGTGGTCCACGCAGTGTTGTCAGCTTGAACTGGTCCATAATAGCTTGAAGAATTAACTGTGTAACTTTTTAAATGATCGGGCAAAAAAAGCGTTATTGCTAAATCAGACTGCAACTCCAAACAGATAAGCAGCACCTATTTATTATTAATTGACTATTTTCAAAGCATTGACAAGCTGCTTAAAATACATTCTTTTACAGCTTTTGTCCACTATTCACAACATTCAACCATGCACAATAAAATATTAGGATATTTTGGGCAGTGAAATCTTTTGTTTATAATTTAATTATAGACTATAAAATAAATTTATTATTCGATGACAGAGTCTGTGTATGAAGCTAAACTTCATGTTACGAGATTAATTTAGTTGGTTATGATGTTTTTATTTAAAACATTTATTTTATTTTATTTTTATTGTAAACCACCGGGTAACTTATGCACATCTTTTTTTAGCCTACATCTCTGACACTTTTGAAGGACAATTCTGTTAGATTTATGACTCAAAATTATTATTATTCATGTTTTTGTGGTTAAAGAAGAGCTCAATGAAATTTTCTTTGGTTGGTATTTAAAGATTTCAGACTGATTGCAGACCAACGCGGCTACCACTCAAGCAAATATAATTTTTTTTGTACATTTTTTTTATTTTATTTTTTTTATGTTCTGCGGCAGTTGCTGCGAGATGCACAAGGACGCATCAGGGATTTAGGTACAGGAGCAACACACAGAACTGCCCTGCATTGTGCGGTTTCCCACAAATTAACTAGAAAATCATGTCTGTGACGACATGGCCCTAATATTTTCAGTAGGCTTTTCCAGTGTTTTTGGATGTAGCATTTGCAGTCAAATCGTGAGACGTAATTTCTCAGTGAGTGCTAATTACTACTGTGTTGACTCCTTTTATGTACTGTATTTTCCCAAATCAGTCGGCAGATAAAAATATTCAGAAATAAATCTCAGAATAGACTATTATTTCTTTAGATAGGGATAATTTATATAAAACTAAATTAAATTGAATTGACAAATTGAAAATGAAGTAGAAATAAAAAATAAATTAAAATTCGATACATAATAACATTGGTTGTAATGACTAACGCAGGTTTTACTTTCTTTAGTCCATGTTTGAGTGGAGGGGGAAAAGCTACAAATAATTGAAATGTCAACAGAACACAATAAGAATACCTAAAGCATATGCTTTCATTCTGAAACCACTTCACTTCAGAAGTTTGGTCAGCAGGATACTAATCATAAAATATATATATGAAAGGCAACAGAGGTGTTTTTGTTACATTATATTGACAAACTGTTTTTCTTAGTTGTGAAGTTTAAAATAAGCTTAAAATATTGATGTTGAGTTTACGGTTACAATTCTAATTCAGATTCATGAACAGATTCATTCGGACTTGGACTTTTATGGACTCGGTCTTGAGTCCGACTCAGCCCCTATTGGACTCAGACTCAACTCGGACTCGATTGTTTAAAGACCCGGACTTGACTCGGACTCGACTAAGATGGACTCAAACCCAACACTAGTGATCAGTCTGAACAACCTTAGGTTCTGTAAAGACATGCAGAACATGGTCAGATTGGGCACTGGCTCAGGTACAAATACCAGCAGCCTGCCACTGAAAAAAGGGGTTATACATTGTTGATACACTGTAATGTGAATGTGAACTATTCACAAAATAATTAACTAGAATTACATAATTAAAAACTTGTTTTGTTCAGCACATATGTTCTTATCTTGTCTATTTGAAATGAGCCCACAGAAATGCTTGACTTGGCGTGCAAGCTTTGAGTACTGCAGTGGAAAAACGTCTGTGGTGATCATTTCAGCAGTATATAACCAAACATCCAATGCATCAGCTGTCAGTCAAAGCTTCATGTCATGATTCTAAGACCATCACATTAATGAACAGATTTTGTTGAATTTCCTCCTTGATTGACTAAAGTGATGTAAACATACATGAAGACATTGAATTTGAACAGCAATCAAATTCACTGCTAAGAAAAGCACTATTTCCATTGAACATATACCCTTTTCCAATTATTCATCTCCTGTGCATGTTATTCCCAGTTCTGTCAATGCGTCCGAGACAGCCACCCTCCTCACCCCCCACTTCACCCCCCAGAGGGTCATGCTGTATTTACCCTGGGACTGATTGAGCTAATATTGAAATGTAATTTAACGCGAGCCAAGACCTGCGAGCGCGTCTATCACAAGACCCATTTAAACTAATGAAAGAGGAGAAAGGTTCCCTGCAGAAAGGGCAACATGATTCAAGGCAACTTTGCTGACAGTCAGAAAACAGACAATAGGGGTGATGATGATTAATCTTCACAAATTAAAGAAGAGATGAGATAATGAGGGAGGGTGGAGATGCTCATGGTAGGGTGAGACAGGCCTGTCTGCTTTGGAAAAAAAAAGAGATAAGATGACTTTTACGCAAAGTGTCACACGAGAAATGTTGTTTTTGAAGTTTCTACACATTTTTACAATAGCTGCATATACAGTACTAATCTGAGAAAAATGTATTGGGTGAGAGCAGTGAAATCTTTTTATTTTATTTTTAATTATTTTTTTCATTTCCTGTACTGATGATGTCCTGCACTTTTTCAGAAGTTCTGTGGATTCAGATTCTGTGTGGGCCTGGTGATTACTGTTACTCCAGGGTTAGTAATGATGGGAAGCAACATCTAAATTGCACCCAGTGAACCATAAATCATCCTTAGATCTGTTGTAGCATCCACCACTAACTCCGAAAAGCCTTCTTGGAAATAAATCCTGCGCATTTGCTGATTCTTCTCCTGCAGCTAGCAGCATTGCAAGAATATTATATCTGCTCGGGTGGGCTTACTTGAATCGAATGAAATGAAAAGGAAAGCTCTCGTATTAAAGCCGAGCTGGGCCTTCTTCAGTTGAGAGGGATCGTTCTTGGCATCTCTCATCTGGCTGTTTGGTTTATTTTTTTTTTGACCTTGCAAAGGCCTTGCAGTGTCTCTGCTGTGTACTGAGAAAGAATGAAAGCAATCGGTAGAGAGTGAAAGGAAAGAGCTAGTGCATTCATGTCTGTATGGAAGTTTATGGAGTGTCATGCAGTCAGTTTGTGACAGGTAATGCTAGTAGTCATGGCAGGCTTTAGGCTCAGATTGAGGTAGCTATTGACGGCACTGGAACAAATAGAAATTATTGCTTATGATGGAATGTTGTTTCCGGATCCACTCCATCATCAGCACACTTTCCTTTTACTCTGTCCACCTTGATTTCTGAGAGACACTGAAGCCAACAGGAGTACAAAATATTAGAGTGGGCTTAAAAGCAGTCCACTCTCTCTCAACATGCAGCTTAAATAGATTAAAAGCAATTGGGTGATTGAAACAGACACCTTTTCCAGTTTTATGAAGTGGCTTTTAAAGTAGATGTTTGTGAAATCTTAAATATTTCTACATGTTAATAAATTGCAATTTGCCATCTCAAGCTAAATACACTATCTATTTTGGGAAATAAGTATGCATTCAAAACAGAAACAGGATTGACAGCTGTATTTAAGTTGACATTACAAGTGATCAAGGTAGTGCATATGCACTTTTCAATTATCTGTTGTTTATAATACCATGGTTTTCAATTATGAGTTCATTAAAATAGCATGAACCCTGTTACCATGACATTTTACGACTGTTACCTATTGAGAAGCGCAAGAAAATATAAGATTAAACTATAAAAAAAAGAGAAATAAAATAAATAATAAAAAAAGATTTTAAGTTGTAGTTGAAGATTACTTTACATATAGTTAGTTTGTAATAAAAAGTAATAGTTCATTACTTAATAAAATGAAAAATATTATGGTAACAAGGTTGACGGATAACCAGGGAACACAACATTAAGTCTTTTTAATAATACCATGTCAACTAAAATCGAGGATGGATGGATGGATGGATGAAATGGATGGATGGCAAAATGCTAGCTTTTATGTTATTATTTTTCCACAAAATATTATTTTTCAAATAGAGTAACTGGATTTAAAAAAAAAAAAAAAAAATTATGACATTTTTGCAAAATTATATTACATGGTTCTTTACACGTATCATGGCAATTTCAAGGTGGATTGTCCACTGTGTGGCGTTAAAAGAGAGTTACATTTTCTCACAAACAGATAAGGTTTGTAAGGTTAATGGTCTATTGAGTTTTAAAACAGCGAAACCTGCAGTACCTCCCTAACTTATACCTCAAACCAACACCGAACCGATAGTGCCATAATCAAATGTGAGATGAAAAACACAATTGCTGAAGAAATTTTATGTCATTTTATGGTGTTTTCATAAATATTTTGGCTCACGTGTTAGCTTGCATAGTCATTTGATCACTGCCAAACAAGCTTGTAAATGTAGTTGGTTACATAATTCATATGTTAAAATGTATTGCCTCACAAGTCATGCACTATATTAAGTGTTTAGATGTCATAAGAGAGCATTGTGTGAGAAGCTGGGTGGTAAGAGTTTATGAACAAATAATATGTGGTTTTACTCGTGATTTGTGTGAAAGTGATTAAAAGTCATTGTTGTTTTAGTGCCTCTAGTGTCCATTTCATCAGGAAACTAACATAATATGTAAAACAAGGCACGTAAAAATAATGTAGCAAAAATGTAGGTGTAGTAATGTGATTTTTCCACACATGAATGAGGGACACAAATGGCACCTGATTTTTAGAGTGACCCAATAAGCGATATAGCACCCTGCATTATGCAACGACATTATTTGAGTCTGCCTTGTTTCCTGTTAGTATCCTAACTCTCTCACACTCTCTAGCTTGAAGGACAAAGCGGACAAATGCATGGCTCCTCATTAGAGCAATATGTATGACACCTTTTACAGTTGTCAATTCTGAGGGGAGGGAGCCCGTTTTCTGATTGGCCCCCAGCAGATGGCATGTCACATCAATGAAAAACAGCACTTTGATTGGCCTCAGCCTGCGGTGCGAGATGCTCGCTGATCTGCATCAACTTTTACCCTTAAAAGACAAGTAAAAAAAATAAAATAAATAAAAATAGAACCAGTCAGAGGAGTTTCATAAACCCCATGGATTGGAATGAGAGATATGAAACTCAGGAATTGGCTGTGAATGCAGTAGCAGCTGTATTGACTTGTTTCCAATTCTATTTGTTTTGTGCTAGTTTCAAACGAGTACTGTAGAGAATGCTGTTTTGTGGTTCTTTTAAAAATTGGCTTCCGTTATGGCATGTCTATGCAAAGACAGAGGAGACAGACAAAGTAGATTGAGTCTGAGAATGAGGTTGTTTAAAGTCTATACGGTGAAGGTTATGGTAATTATAAAGACTTGTTGTTGCTTTTCTTGTTGCTTTTGTTGCATATTTACAAACATTTAATAGACCTAAAAAAATTTTTTTTAAAAACTTGCCTGACCATTAAAAAACAAAACAAAGTACAAAGCATGTCTATTGATGTACTATATATATAATGTCATGATTTTATACATATGTTTCAAAATTACTATTCATTTCTTTGAGAGTAAAACTTTATAACAGGGGAAAAAAATACTTAGTGCACCTTTAATCATTCAGTTCAAATTCTGATTATGAAATTTTGAGGATCTATCCAGAATTTTTTTTTTTTTTCTCCCACTACTATATAGGTGCTAAAATTATAGCAAATTATAGGCTATATCTGAAATGTGCTTTTAATGCAAGCCAGCAGATGTAGAACATATTTTAATACCAGACGACTGAGATATGGGATTCCTCCAAACACAAAGCATATAATGATGATTTCTATTCAAATCTATATAATACTGAAAAGCGGTTGCTTGTTTGCCACATGCATTAAGGTTTAGACACGAGACAGAACCAAGTCAAGTGCATTGGTTGGTTGCCGCATCAAAAGTATTTCCAACATTTTTAAAATAAGAAAAAAACACTCTTGCCTCATAAGACTTTTTTGGAGTTGGGAGGAGAAAAAGTAGATTAACCCAAGGTGAGAGACTAGAGGAGAATTGCCTTGGGAGCGCAAGATTATCTGAAGGGTAAGAGAGACAAGCTATAACAGGCATTTAAAGCAGATATTTGTTCAGGGGAGGCCACAGATAGAAAAACAGTGCCCTTGAGAGAAAGAAAGCAAGAGAGGGAGGACAAGGAAAGAGGAGAGAGGGGGATGGAGAAAGAAAAAGAGAGAAGCAAGGGTCATGAAAGATCAGGGTAAATTGGAGCGTTTGGAGAAACAAGGATCACATAGGTTCAAGACCCCCAGCACTTAAGAGAGATGGCTACCAAACAATACCAGCAATGGAGTGACAAACACAACCCTCACCACTTTGAAAAACATATTGCACTTCAGAAATAACAACAAAATATTGCTGGACATTTAAAAAATATATGCAAAGCTACTTTTACAAATCCAAAAAATATCATCATCCTTCACACGGGAAGTCTTCATGTTGTTTCGGAGAGCTTCAGTACCCTAGAATTGGACACATTATGCCGACTCACTGATGAGCGCCATTCCTATCAGACATTTTTGCATCAGCTCAAGCGTGTTTGCCTTCCCTTGTGGTGCGACCGGAAGTGCATAGTGTCAGCAGCGTAAGAGACGTGGGTTCAGATCCCTTGTTCATTCCAGGAAGTAATTTAGTTGAATTTTCCCCAATAACATATTTACTCCACTGATGGTAAGATTTAAGTTTGGGGTTGGGGGTTTAGTTCATAAAATATGCATTCCTCATCACTGTATTACATCCTGTACAGCTGAAAACAACTTGCTTCACAACTCACTTTTGGCACCCCTCCATGGACATTTCACCTGGAAAATGGAGCTCACTCGAGCCCATATGACCAACAACAGTTACCGCTTTAGCAAAATGACTACTCATTGTTTCACTACTCATTACCCATACCACTTTCTCTCCATTGCTCTTGATATTCAACAGTTCTTTCACACTCCCACACTCTCTTTCTCCTGCTCATTCCCTTTCTCTCTCTCTCTATAGATCTGAGTTTCACCTCCTATGGAAGAGTAATCAGAAAGATGTTCTATTAAGTGGCAATCTGGTGAAGCAGGTGCCAAAACATCAACTCGACGAGAGAATAGGGCAGATTGCTCTCCATCACACACACACACACACACACACACACTCACGGTCTGTTGTAATCTCCATAATCTGCTAAAGGATTAGAGGCTAGTTTGTAAAAAATTATATTCTGATACCCTTAGGGCACTGCATACTTATCCATTACTAAAGATACATCACTATCTCAGACCACCTCAAACAGGGAGTGCACTATCCCTGTCGTTGCATTTTGCCCTTTAAGACTGCATTACTCAAATGACAACTGGTTTAGGGTTGGGGTTTGTGTTAGGATGTATAGTTAATAAAATATGCATTCCTGTTGATTTACAACAAAAAATACAACTTGGTTTTGACTCACCTTTTGCATCACTCTGTGAATATTTCATCTGAAAAATGGAGCTCACACGTGCCCATATGTACAAAAAACACTTCCAGCTTTGGCCACTGGGTAGCAGTAGTTCGAATTTTGGCAAGCAAAGACAGATTTCAGCTAAAGAACTTTCAAGTCTGGCTGTTTACCAGCATATGTTGGCTGTGTACGAAACCAGGAAAATGCGGCCTTTGGAGGCTGTTTATGGAAGTAGGAAAGGATCAAGGCACATCCAAATCCAATGTTCGATTCACATCCTGTCTACTGAGATACCTTCATCTGATTGATTTTTGAAGGCAGCATACTGTAGATGTATCCTTCGCTGCCAATCAAATCCCACAATTCTGCGCACGCGGTTCCACTGTGGTTGAGCTGAAGAGAAATGTAAAATGCCGGCCAAAGAAGCAGTTGATAGCAAATTTGTGTATAAATGTATGTTTTTTCCCCACTTTTTCCAACTTTTGATTCCACTTTTTGTGAAAATTAGTATTGTAGTTATGAAATACACAGCTGGTCTTTTTACTTCCACAACAAAAACACATTTACACCAAGGATTCTTCAGTTTTACAACTGTAAAATCTCAGATGTGCTCTCAGCATTCAAGTGCAGCATAATGGATACGATGTGTTTTGTAATCTTTTCTCTTGCTGTGTGTTGTTGATATGTGGGAGGCAAAAGAATTGAGATGAATTCCTTTCGTCTTACACACACACACACACACACACACACACACACACAGGCCCTCCAGTGCAAGGTTTGAATAGCAGTGTGCTAAATCAAACTAGAAATTGCTGCCTTGGTGGCCTACACTATAACGCCTTCGCTGAGAACTCATAGATTATACGCAATTGGCATGGATGCGAGTGCCAAAAGCACTCCATTGGCATAATCAAACAATACTATAACCTAAATCTTCTAAGTCTTTGGACCCAGTGGACTGATCTATTTTACATTGGCAGCAAACAGACTGACATCAATATAAAAGCACAGAGTATGAATGACCTGCTGATTCCATCTGATTCCAACGTCTCTAGTCTCATTGCGTAGCTGCTCTCATTAATTCGTACTCAATACAGCTGTGTCAAGTTTACTGACATTAAACTCTTGTTAAATGGCTGATAAATGTCAGCATTGTAAAACTGAGAATAGGTTTGATTGGAAAATCAATCAAAGATCCATGGGGTTATAGAAGAATATTGGAACGAACAAAGCCAAGAAAGAGTGATGAGAGAGGAGCAATGCATTGTGGGATAATATCTGGCCGTGATTCTTATTAAGGAGCTGTCAGACATAGGTCAAACAGTTTAACATTACAATTGCATTAGTGTTGTCTTTACAATCCATGAATTATTGAATACCATGGAAAATGCAAGGCCATGCAGATTATCAACTGATTGCGCCAGCAAATGTAACCTTCAGGAAGAAAAATTGAATTGTGTTAGCCTGCAATAAATGGTGGACATTGTGGACACAAAGACAAAAGAGTTCTCAAATTGTTTATTGTGAGGATTTGTCATTACTTAACTGGTTTTCAAGGCTTCACGTTGCTTCTCTACAAAAAACTTGTGAAGCAGATCTCCAGTGAAATGTGCCCCTGAGAACCTTAGAACACTGGGGACAGGTGGAGTTGGACGGACAAAAGAGTCCACAGTCCTTCAGTGACATGAGGGATTAGCACTAGAGGCCTCTGTCTGAAAGAAGAGCTTTTCGGGTGAAAGATATGTTAATGTGAGAGGTTAAACTCACAGAAGATGACAGGAAGCACTTGACTTCTGAACCCATAACCGTTCAGGCCTCAGGCTGCGACACAATTCACTATTCATTGGCCAGAGCTCTCTTGTCCGTCAAAAATTCAGCTCTGTGAGATTGGGCGGATTAATCGCATGCAGACTAGGCTTAATTAACATTTAAATGCTTGTAAGAACGTACTGTTTTAGGTAAGATTGGAGAGGCCTGGTTTATGCTAATGTGGTGTGTGGAGTCCATGGGCCTTTGGCTTTGAGAAGGGATTAACGAACACCTGATTATGACCAATGAAAGGTCAAGTGGAGCTCTGATAAATGGCAGGCATTGGTATGTATTTATATTCCGTACCCTAGTTTGAAATTTTTGCTCAATCAAAGAGAACTTGCCAGATAGGTGGATAACTACTTATCTACTTAAAAGTTCCGTTCAATATGTGCACCATTATGTGTGATAAAAATAAAACTCTAAGTAAAAATTCCCAAGTAACCACAAAAATGTTTTTAAAGTTGAAGTGTAATTTTTTTCTGATATTAAAATACTTCATCACATCCCAGCTTAACATGCAGAGAGAAGTATAAGTAAGCCAAACTAGAAAAAAAATAAAATAAAAAAAATAATAATATATATATATTACCGGTCAAAAGTTTTGAAACACTTACTCATTCTTTATTATATATATATATATATATATATATATATATATATATATATATATATATATATATTTTTTTTTTTTTTTTTTTTTTTTTTCACATTTTACAATAATAGAAAAGTCATAAAAACTATGGAATAACATAAATGGAACTATGGGAATTATGTTGTGACTAAACAAAATCCAAAATAAATCATAACTGTGTTATATTTTAGCATCTTCAAAGTACTCACCCTTTGCATAAAATTTTCAGAAATGTACTCTTGACATTTTCTCAACCAACTTCTTGAGGTATCACCCTGGGATATTTTTTAAACAGTATTGAAGGAGTTCCCATCGATATGCTGGGCACTTATTGGCTGCTTTTCTTTATTATTTGGTCCAAGTCATCAATTTCAAAAACTGTTTTATTTTTTTATTAAATTTAAGATTTATAATGAAATAAATTAATATGGTGGCACAATTATATTTTTGTCTACAAAACTAATTTCAAACATTTAAGCATATGCCTTCAGATCAAAAGATTTTTAAGATCATGAGAAGCATTTCGGTCAAGTGTTTCAAAACTTTTGACCAGTAGGGTATATATATATATATATATATATATATATATATATATATATATATATATATATATATATAAACAGAATGTTTACATGTACAGTTATAATCGAGATACAGCTGTTTTTTACATAGTCAGGCTACAGTCTTCATCTGTCAGTATACATGACATGACACAATGAAGGAGGACTGAGGTGAGCAGAGGAAGTGCCAGTAATACGTTACACGTCACCTGTCTTTCGGAGTATGCGTACAATACCGAGGCCAACTGCGGTCCAATTAACATGTTTACATCCTAAACGAAGCCGATCTACAATCGCATTGTCTAGGTCTGTTAGTCGGATTTAGCAAAAATTTGACTAGCACGATTTAAGACTAAAGCTTTTACATAAAATTTTAAAAAGACAACTTATTGTTTTAGTCCGACTGAAATTGAACATCTAAGTGGAGGTAAATATACTTATGTTTGGTCAAAACATTGCTGTTTGGTCAAGCATCTCGACCAAAATGACAGCAATAGGCTCAACCAATGGCTCGAGCTTGGGGCAGGACAACCTGTTTGTTGCCCAATGGAAGATAGGGTAGAGTGTTTAAAAACAATCATTAATTTTGCAGTTATGACTAACAACACAAATAACAAATAGGAAAAAGAAATCACAAATGAGATCTCTTTAATATCTCAGGTATTTCCATTTGCTCAAGTCTGCTGTATGACTTTTGCTCAAGTCTCCTGCTTCTCAAATATATATTTTTAATAAGACCCAAGTAATCTCACATGTATCTCCTCCAGAGTTTCAAAAGAGATCTTAACAATGTCTCAAAATGTGCTCAGATTTGCCAAGATAAAGTCTGCAATCAAAAGTGAGAGACTGAAATACGAACTAAACATGAATATCAACATTTCTCATCAGGTTTTTTCCAAGAGAAAATTATCCGAGTTATGATATCCACATTAATTGTATAACTCTAAACACTTGCAGTATGTCAAAGGTCATCTCATTGGTGTCTATTTTTATTTATTCTAATTAATTTTAGGAGAAACATCTGAGACAGTTGATGCTGTTCCAGGTTCAATACTTCAACAACCTTAAGCTCAATCAACAGCATAAATAATGTTGATTACACACACACAGTCACACACACAAACACAACTGACTCATCCCTCCTGTATTTAAAAAAAAAAAAAAAGCAGATGCAGTAAGGCACTTACAATGGAAGTGAACGGGGCCAGTCCTTAAACACTAAAATATACACCAAAAGTTTAAAAAGTACAACTACAAAATGTAAACATTATACGTTAACAAGATTTTAGTGTGATAAAATCGCTTACAAATCATATCTGTGTAATGGTTCCTGTAGCTCAACTGGTATAGCATTGCGCTAGCAATGGCAAGATTATGGATTCGATTCCCAGGGAACACACAAAACTGATCAAATGGATGTACTGTAAGTCGCTTTTGATAAAAGCGTCTGCCAAATGCATAAATGTAAATGTGCAGAATTACATACAATACCGGGATTACAGGGTTTCATTGTCATGGTGAAGAAGTTGTAATATTGGATACAACTATACACAGATAAGGTTAGTAAGAAACTTTATCACACTAAAATCACGTTAACACGTATGCTTAAATCTTATAGCTTTCCCTTTGAAATTCTGTGGGATGCATCAAAGTGTCTATCTATTTGTCTCTCTCTCTCTCTCTCTCTCTCTCTCTCTCTCTCTCTCTCTCTCTCTCTCTCTCTATCTATATATATATATTCTATTTTATTTTATTTTTATTTTATTTTTTTTTATGGTGGAAAACATCATTCCATAAATGGTGTTACCTTGTATTGGACCCGGCACATTCCTTTAAATAAAACAAAACAAAATAGAAAACTCCATTAAGTCTCCTAAGCTATGAAGGTGAGCAATAAACCTTTCCTCTGGTTAAATACTTCAGCTTTAACTACATGCCTATGCACAACCACACAAAAAGGTAATGGACTATTAGTGCTAGTTTTAAAGCAAAAAAACTTTTAACACAAAAAACTGCAGCCTATGATCATACAGCTATATTTCTTTCATGCAACAAACTACATGGCCCACTAATTAAAATCCATAAAATTGAATCAGTTCTTACTGAAACACAACTCCATTAGATCACTATCCAGCAGAGGTGGGTAGAGTAGCCAAAAACTGTACTTAAGTAAAAGTGCAATTACTTTAAAAAAAAATAGTACTCATGTAGAAATAAAAGTACTACCATAAATAATTGAGTAAGAGTAAGAAAGTATCCAATTAAAAGAGTACTCAAGTGGTGAGTTACTTGTTACTCTCACAAATGACAATGGATGTTAACTCCCCTATATTCCATTACATAATACACATTTAACATGTATTACAGAATTATTATTATTATTATTAATGGAAATTCTCTCATCATTCACCATTGTGTTGTTCCAAACCCATATGACTTTCTTTCTTCCATACAACACAATAAGGAGATATTAGACAGAATGTTTGCCTAAGTCACTATTTACTTTCAGTGAATGTGTTTTTTTCTCCATATTTTGAAAGTGAATGGTGACCGAGACTGTCAGTCTGTAACATTCTGTCAAACTGTCTTTTGTGTTCCACAGAATACAGAAGGTCACACGGGTTTGGAACAACATGAGGGTTGGGAAATTATGACAGAATATTAAATTATGGCTGAGCTATCACTTTAAAGGGATAGTTCACCCAAATATGAAAATTCTCTTCCCAGATATGTATGTATTCCTTTCTTCTGCAGAACACAACTTTAGAAGAATATTTCAGCTCTGTAGGTCAGCAAGTGCAAGTGAATGGGTGCCAAAATTGTGATGCTCCAAAAAGCACATAAAGGCTTCATAACAGTAATCCATAAGACTCCAGTAGTTAAATCCATATCTTCAGAAGTCATATGATAGGTGTGGGTGAGAAACAGATCAATATTTGTCATTTTTTGTTAGACATTCTTCTTTTCATTTTTTGGTGAACTATCCCTTTAAGGGCTCTTGTCAGATCTGGATGAGTGAGTTCGTCAATAATCAGATAGGTTTGGAAACCATTCTAGTAATTATTACGGTGAAAACATGAAAATGTCCTACAGGGACATTGTATATAATGCTGAAATATAAACCAAAGCAAGATCATGCTTTATTAATGCCTACTTTCACAATTTCATAGCTTTTTTTTTGGGGGGGGGGGGGGGGTTTCTCCTTTTTCTCACAATTTGGAATGCCCAATTCCCAATGTGCTTTTAAGTCCTCATGGTCTTGTAGTGATTTGCCTCAGTCCGGGTGGCGGAGGATGAATCCCAGTTGCCTCCGCGTCTGAGACCGTCAACCCGCGCATCTTATCACGTGGCTTGTTGAGCGTGTCGCCACGGAGACATAGCGCATGTGGAGGCTTCACGCCACCCACCGCGGCAACCACGCTCAACTCACCACGCACCCCACCGAACCGCATTACAGCGACCGCGAGGAGTTTACCCCATGTGACTCTACCCTCCCTAGCAACCGGGCCAATTGGTTGCTAGGAGACCTGGCTGGAGTCACTCAGCACGCTCTGGGATTCGAACTAGCGAAATCCAGGGAAATCCAGCGATTTTACCACTGAGCTACCCAGGCCCCACAATTTCATAGCTTTTAAAATTCTCTGTGGATTCTTATTTCAGTGTAGTTACGGTTTTCAGAAAGAATTTAGCTCATTAGTTCTGTACAGCAGTACTGCTGCTCTCTAAATGTGGAGTACGCAGTCTGCGTAGGGCACCAACCCCGGTCACGGAACACTCACTGTGTCTGAAACCGCCCCCTATCCACTAAATAGTGCACTATTTCGGGTGTCTGCCATTTGGTAGGAGTGTCTGAATTCTGAGTGAGCCACTCGTTCCCTAATTTTGTTCACTCATTCTTACCCACAATGCACTCAAATTTCGAGTTTACATTTGATGTACACTCAACGACGGTAAATTGCCCATAATCCACCATGGGGAAGATGTACGAGTTGGGAGTTTACTGCTTCCTTCACTCCTGCAATGTTTTATTTCATATTGAACGTATTAAATTACTTTGACAAATCATTACTTGATTAAAATAACATAATAACATATAAAAAGGCAAACCATAAAGATACATTTTAAGATGTACTCTTTATTAATATTTATACAGAATTTTGTCATTAAGATGAAGAATTCTTTATTTACTAAATAATTCACTGAGGTGATATTATTTTACCTCAGGAGACTGCACACAGTGGAAATGATAATTCTGTGGATGATTTAAATATTCAGTTACAATATGTAGGTTTTGATAACTTTGGTGCTGTTTATGGCCGGATGAGGGCGCAATACACCCAGTAACGCTTGAATTGGACTTTAAAGATACTAAAGTATAACAAACAAATACAATAATGTACATTTGATAAAATGTGTTTACTCTTTATATTAGCATATATATTAAAAATGACAAACAGAATGAAGATTTATTGTATCAATATATAATTTAATAACAATAACAAGTAAGGCCCAAATATTTTAATAGTATGTGACGATGTTTCTGTGACAGCTCCAGAGCTCTGACGCTCGGTGTATATGTCAGCGTCTGAACTGACTCATTTTGTTAACTCAGTGCTGAGATATAGTGCACTCACTGCCATTCACTGTATAGGAAATAGTGAATGAGTGAATGATTTCGGATGCAGCCACCTTCTTCGCCACATGATCGCCTTGCGTCTGCACATCTCTAACGCATGCCTCGCTTTGCATGCGCAGAAATGCTGTCTGTTCATGCTCCAGTTGTCAATCATGCGAACGGCAGAGCAAAAGGCATTTACACTTAACTTGGATGTTTACATGGATTTATACAGTTAATCAGCCCGAAGTAGCTGCGATAGTTTCCAGTAAATGCGTAAATACTGACATGCGGGACAAAGCACACTGATATATTGCTGCACTGATTTTAAAATGTACACTTAAAAACTGATGTCATAAGAGCCTAGTTACAGAATCTCCCTGAAAATGACCATCACATTACACAGAAAAGCCTGTGTTAGCATTAGAGCCACAGTTTCCTCGATGTTCTGCTTTAAGTTTGAACTGAGATTTTAATCTTGAAATATCAGCTTGTCTTGGTGTTAAATGAAGGCACAGCATGACAATTATACTGTGTGGAGCGAAGAAAGTGTTTCACTTTGAAAAGAATGATGCTGCAGCAGTGATGGACTCGGCTTGAGTGACAGTCTGTGACAACACGTGCAGCTGTGTGAACTTCCGCTGTTGTGAAAGTCCCATTCAATAATCTCTCAATAAATTACACATTAACTAAATTAAACTCAGTAATGTAACGACAGGAACACCGCCCATTGTAACAAAGTAAAAGTACATTTTTGTCATTAGAAATTTGCTTGAGTGAGAGAAAAAAGTAACCAATTTTAATCCTACTATAAAAGTAATTTTTTTCTCCAAAAAGTTACTCAAGTAAATGTAACAGAGTAAATGTAGCACATTACTACCCACCTCTGCTATCCAGCTGGCTGGCTGTGTTTGGAGTTATGAAGAGCAGCATGGAGTTTAATGGGCACGTTACGCTAGCCTTCAAATGCACTAACAGCACTGGATGACAAAACCTAGAGAGCTTTCTGATAAAAGACAGTAAGGAGCCTTTCTACAGCCTGTGACAGAACCAGATGACACTTCAATTCGATCTCACATATTAACTTCACATATATGAAGTAGAGAGAGAGAAAGAGTGATAGATAGATAGAGAGAGAGAGAGAGAGAGAGAGAGAGGAGAGAGAGAGAGATACACCAATCCGCCTCATTTTTTTTTTTTTTTTTTTTTTTATCAGCCCATAAACAGCATCATCACAGATCTCTTACAAGTCTGTTTATTCCTCATCTTTTCAAATGAGGAGCGCACAAATCGGAAAAGGTCCGTTTTCAAAGCGATAAAAGATTAAAAACTCGCTTTCTATCTCACTCCCCTGCAATTTGTCTGAGTACCCTGGCCTGCAAAATTGAACAGCTTGATCAACAAGCATTCAATGTAATGTGAAGAAGAAAAAAAGCAGGAAAAAAGGCTTTTTCTGACCTCATGCAAATTGCAAGCTTCCACTTCTTTCACTGATGACCCTAAATACATTTCAATTCATTATGAAAGAACTCGGTTTCCTTCCTCAACTCCCACCTTCATCCAAGACTCTCTCACTCTCACATCTCTCTAAGTCCTCAATAATTAACATTGCTGCAAACTCTGTCGTCTCACAAAGCTGTGAATAATAGGAGACATTTGCATTCCCTTTCACAAGGTGCTCACACACACAAGAGTGTGCTCACTCAGGAGAACTAAAGATTGATTAATTCAGCAGGCCTGAGTGTCTTGAGCAGATGCTCACGTGGCTAACGAAGGTAGGCTCATTCATATGGAAGACGAGACCTCTCACAAAGAAATAACAGGAGGAGAATGTTCCACTTCTAGAGCTCCTAGTTTTTCCCCAATTTCCTCAGAATGCTAGCCATTAACTAGAAGAAAAGGTAAATTAAAAGTATTTCACTTTCTGGAAGAAAAAAAAAATCTATCTAAAATGGAACTTCTAGGAAAATGTTAAAGGTTTATAAGCTTAAAAGACAACCAGAGATGTGAATCCTTTTTGTATGAAAATTTTAGGCATATCTTACAAAAATGACTGGTTTGAAATGCATTAATGGATCTCACTGTGATCTTTTCACAGAAGTGTTCCACTTACAGAGCTCACTGTTTTTTTTTTTTTTGTTGTTTTTTTTCTTCAGTTGCCTCAGAATGTTCACCATTAACTATAAAAAAAATAAAAAAATAAATAAAAAGTAAATCAAAGGCATTTCACTTTGTGAAAAAAAGAAAAAAGACTGAAGGGAAAATGTTAAAGGTTTATAACCTTAAAGAACACTTGGTACTGTCGATGACGGACACAGAATGATCCTTGAGGCCTTTGAACTGAAAGTTTACAAAAACAAATCTTATAAAAACAACTAGGTTGAAATGTGCTCATGGATCATAATATAATATTCTAAAATAATTTAATAAATACTAGAAATTATTCTGCTTTTAAGATCAACTATTCACTTCCGACTAGTATGCAATTCTATAGTGACTAGTATATTTTTCCCAGCATACCAGTAACTAATCATTTCTTACTAGAACCTATTCAATATACACTAGTACTTATTTATTAAAAACTAGTGTCTATTCCAATTGTTACTAGTAACATTTCTTTTCACACTAGTTACAACTGCTTATTTACTTCAAATGTAATGATGACCCAGAATGGCTACTATAAAGTTCAATTAAAAATCCTATTAGTAAAACTAATAATGTTACTAGTAAAAATTGGAATAGACACTGGTGTGTGATAAATATGTTCAAATTACTAGTAAAATAATAATAATAAAAAAGATACTAGTCACTATTGGAATACTATTCAGAACCGAATAGTTGATATCTGGACCACACATGCCCAGAGTTCAATGGCAAAATTTAGAAATGTCTTTCCAGTAAAAATAGAAGTCACTTGTCATTACTGGAATAGTGACTAATAGCAAAGGAATAAGTACTAGTATAGCTACTAGTATCTATTGGAATATTTACAAGCAACTAAAAAACAAGTACTAGTAATATACTAAAAATAGATAATAGTAAACTTTAAGGAATAAATGTCAAAAGGGCTCACCATAGTGAATGATCAACGATCCTTCTTTGTATGAATTTCAAGGCAAATCTTACAAAAACAACTGGGTTGAAATGTGCTGGGTCACGATATAATAATCTTTTCACAGATTTCCAGGCACACAATGCTAACAACATTTTCACCTTGAAGAACACTTGTGAGATGTATGGAACCTGAACGATCCTTCTCGCAAAGCCTTTGTACTGAACTTTTAGGCAAATCAAAATGATTGGGTTGAAATGTGCTCATGCCTCACGCTGTGATAATCTTTTCACACATTTCCAGTCGCACAATGCTAACAACAAACTTTGTGTACAAAGCCCTTCTTTTCTTAGTCCTTATGTCTTCAAAGTCTAACACTCACCCGGCATATCAAATGCCCTGCAGATCTTAAGATGACTTCGTCCTAAAAACCATAAAGCATCAAAATGTCACATCCACACTCTCCATCAAGAACACAGGGATTTTTATGGCAAGAGAGGTGACAAATGAAACATTATTTGTACTATTTTAGTGTCAGAGGCAGGCTAGAATTCCTCTCCTCTAACCTATAACTAGTGCCAAAATTTGCTTATAAATCAATCAAAAACTGATGGGGTGCATTTATGATGGCCGCGGCTCTGACACTTCGGCACATGCGCTATATCACATGCCGGGACGGAAAATGCATGATGTGTCCAGACGGGAGATATGTAGCCGTTCAGAGCAGAGGACCACGCTCCGGCCTAGCCTCTGCTACCGTTCCTGACAGCACATCTGTCAAGCCGTTTGACTGGCGCACGGCAGCAGAGATTACATTTGAAGGGGTCGCGAAGACTGAAAAATGGCTCAGCTGTCAGCGTTTCAATCTGCACACGCAAGGATAATTTGTTCACTGAATTTAAGAGACGTCCCAGTGAGAGGTGATGTGGCAGTATATAGGGGAGGACTGAACGATTGGTTTTAATTCATGTGCGATAGACTCCTACCCTGACTGGGAGCAGAGAGAGTGGTGGAGCTGATATGACATGATGTCATCTATAAGGTCACCTCCTCGATGAACGGCGTCAGTGTAAGGGAGTGGAAGGTAGGTGGGTGCCGTGAGGTGTTGATTTTTACACACTTTTAGTCTTTTGACAAAAATGTCCTTTAAATTTAGCCAATATTTTGTCATGTCATATTCATTAAGTTTTACTCAACTATATAGGCATATAATTTTAGTCAAAGAAAATACATTTTTTTAGAGAAAAATGTATAAACATTTTTTAGTTTTAACATGTTTAAACATATAAAAAATACAAAAAAGTACAACTGTCTTTGAGGTATTTGTGGAGGTGTTGTGGTATGGGAACAGCATGTTTACAATGCAAGTTATGCATTCTGACCTAGTAAGTTTATCTGTTTATTCGCTTCATTGCAGATGTAAGTTGTTATATTAACCTCCTGAGACCCCCACGTGACTGCTGTGTGCATTTTCCCTTTTTTTTTTTTTTTTTTTGTAACTAGTAGCACTTAATAAACAACCAAAAAAAAAAAAAAAGAGCAAATAGTTTTCCTAAAAATGTAGGTTGACATATGTGGCCAGCGGGACTAAGTTGTGAAATTTTAAGTAATACCAAGTTACAGAAACTGTTTTTTTTTTCTTTATTTATTTTTTTGTGCCCAGGATTGTTGGTTATTCGTGTTTTTGAGATGTTTTAGACATTACAGCTGATTTTCTATAAAGCAGAATTAATAATTATTATTAAAAGTATTGGCCAGCATCATCAAATCACTGCCAACCATGTTAAAATACAATTTTGCATTATACAATTCTGAATCTACAGTTGTGCTCAAAAGTTTGCATACCCTTGGAGAATTGGTAATATATGTACCATTTTTAAAGAAAACATGAGTGAGCAGGCAAAACACATTTCTTTTATTTCTTATGGGATTCATATTCAACTGTAGGTTATAACAGAATGGCACAATCATAAAACAAAACATGGTAAAAAAATAAATAAATAAATGAAATGACCCCTGTTCAAAAGTCTGCATACCCTTAGTTCTTAATACTGTGTATTGCCCCCTTTAGCATCAATGACAGCGTGCAGTCTTTTGTAATAGTTGTCTATGAGGCCCCAAATTCTTGCAGGTGGTATAGCTGCCCATTCATCTTGGCAAAATGCCTCCAGGTCATGCAAAGTCTTTGGTGGTCTTGCATGCACCGCATGTTTGAGATCTCCCCAGAGTGGCTCAATGATATTAAGGTCAGGAGACTGTAATGGCCACTCCAGAACCTTCACCTTTTTCTGCTATATCCACTGGAGGGTCAACTTGGCCTTGTGCTTAGGGTCATTGTCGTGCTGAAAAGTCCAAGAGTGTCCCATGCGCAGCTTTCGTGCAGAAGAATGTAAATTGTCTGCCAGTATTTTCTGATAACATGCTGCATTCATCTTGCCATCAATTTTCACAAGATTCCCCGTGCCTTTAGAGCTCACACACCCCCAAAACGTCAGTGAGCCACCACCATGCTTCACAGAGGGATGGTATTCTTTTCACTATAGGCCTTGTTGACCCCTCTCCAAACATAACGCTTATGGTTGTGACCATAAAGCTCTATTTTGGTCTCGTCACTCCAAATTACAGTATGCCAGAAGCTGTGAGGTGTGTCAAGCTGTTGTCGGGAATATTGTAAACAGGCTTCTTTCTGGCAACTTGACCATGCAGCTCATTTTTGTTCAAGTATCGTCGTATTGTGCTCCTTGAAACAACCACACCGTCTTTTTCCAGAGCAACCTGTATTTCTCCTGAGGTTACCTGTGGGTATTTCTTTGTATCCCGAACAATTCTTCTGGCAGTTGTGGCTGAAATCTTTCTTGGTATACCTGACCTTGGCTTGGTATCAAGAGATCCCCGAATTATCCACTTCTTAATAAGTGATTGAACAGTACTGACTGGCATTTTCAAGGCTTTGGATATCTTTTTATATCCTTTTCCACCTTTATAAAGTTCCATTACCTTGTTATGCAAGTCTTTTGACAGTTCTTTTGTGCTCCCCATGGCTCAGTATCTAGCCTGCTCAGTGCATCCACGTGAGAGCTAACAAACTCATTGTCTATTTATACACAGGCACTAACTGCAATTTAAAAAGCCACAGGTGTGGGAAATAAAACTTTAATTGCCATTTAAACCTGTGTGTGTCACCTTGTGTGTCTTTAACAAGGCCAAACATTCAAGGGTATGTAAACTTTTGATCAGGGCCATTTGGGTGATTTCTGTTATCATTATGATATAAAAAGGAGCCAAACAACTAGGTGATGATAAATGGCTTCATATGATCACTATCCTTAAATAAAAAACATTTTTTTTTTTTTTTTTTTTTTTTTTGTGAATGATCAGTCATATTTTCAAAATCAATGCCAAAATTTCACAATTTCTGCCAGGGTATGCAAACTTTTGAGCACAACTGTACTGATTATCATTGTTTCATGTCTGCCAAACATTTTGAGCAGTCCAAACATCATCTGCAGCCTGAAACTGAACTTTTGGTTGGATTTTAGGAGTGAGTGCACTTAGATTCATAGAAAGCAACATGACGCCCCCTTGCTCCCTTGCTCCCTATTTAGTTAATTACTTAACCTCCAGTGTGCTGTCTGTCTGCACTGGTCTCAGAACAGTTAGAAATGTACCTTATTTTATTTCTTACTCCATATAAAGCCTCTGAAAGCAAAATTTTTCAGCTTTAGCATGAATACATTTATTCTCAATGTGAAAATGCACAGTAAAAATATAGGAATGCATTTACTAATGTTAATAAATAGAACCGTGTTGTACAGTGATAACAAAATAAAACAATAACATAATTTATATTAAAATAATGCGGCCCTAATTTCAACATATGTGGACATCATGATTATCAGCATGCTGACGAGCAAAAAATGATCAGATCTTTTTAAAGCCACATATCAAACGAATCTAGAGACGCTACTCGTTACAACCAAACTGGTTTCAATAAAAAACAAAGGCACTTTTGTTGGCACTGCGCCAGTAGTATATATATATATATATATACACACACACATACACATACATACATACATACATACATACACACATACACATAAATAGTACAAATCTAAATTCAAATCGGTTATATACAGTGCAAGGGAATGTAATGGAAGAAGAGGCTGGATGTGTTGGATAATATAAAAAGACTAAGCTGTATATTGCACATTCATTATTGCTCAATGGGGCAGTTTTAACTGTTCATAAGAAGGATAGCCTGAGGGAAAAAAAACTGTTCCTGTGCCTGACGGTTCTGGTGCTCAGAGCTCTGAAGCGTCGGCCAGAAGGCAACCGTTCAAAAAGGTAGTGGGCAGGGTGAGTGGGGTCCAGAGTGATTTTTCCAGCCTTTTTCCTCACTCTGGAAGTGTGTAGTTCTTGAAGGGAGGGCAGGGGGCAACCAATAATCCTCTCAGCAGTCCAAACTGTCCTTTGTAGTCTCCTGATATCCGATTTCATAGCTGAACCAAACCAGACAGATATTGAAGTGCAGAGGACAGACTCAATGACTGCTGAGTAAAACTGTATCAGCGCATGTGGCAGGTTGAACTTCCTCAACTGGCGAAGGAATTACAACCTTTGCTGGGCCTTTTTTCACAATGGAGTCAATGTGGGTCTCCCACTTCAGTTCCTGTGAGATGATAGTGCCTAGGAACCTGAATGACTCCACTGCTGCCACAGTGCTGTTTAGAATGGTGAGGGAGACAGTGTTGGGGTGTTCCTCCTAAAGTCCACAATCATCTCCACCGTTTTGAGCGTGTTCAGCTCAAGGTTGTTTTGACTGCACCAGACAGCCAGCTGTTTAAACTCCTTTCTGTACGCAGACTCATCGTCATCTCGGATGAGGCTGATGACAGTGGTGTCATATGCAAACTTCAGGAGCTTGACAGAGGGGTCCTTGACAATGCAGTCATTGGTGTAGAGGGAGAAGAGTAGTGGGAAAAGCACACATCATCTTCACAGTGTGTGTGTGTGTGTGTGGGGGGGGGGGGGGGCACCAGTGCTAATTGTACAGGTGCTGGAAGTGAATTTCCCCTGTCTCACAAGCTGCTGCCTGTCCATCAGAAAGCTAGTAATCCACTGACAGATAGACATGGGAACAGAGAGTTGGTGTAATTTAGTCCGGAGAATAGCTGGGATGATGGTGTTGAAAGCCGAACTGAAGTCCACAAAAAGGATCCTTGCATATGTCCTTGGTCTGTCCAGTTTTTGCAGGATGATGCAATCCCATGTTGACTGCATCATCCACAGACCTGTTTGCTCGATAAGCAAATTGAAGGGGATTTAGAAAGGGTCCAGTGATGTCCTTCAGGTGGGCCAACACTAGTCTCTTAAATGACTTCATAACCACAGATGTCAGGGTGACAGGTCTGTAGTCATTAAGTCCTGTGATTTTTGGTTTCTTTGGAATAGGAATGATGACTGAGCGTTTGAAGCAGCAGGGAACTTCACACTGCTCCAGTGATCTATTGAAAATCAGTGTGAAGATGGGGGCCAGCTGGTTAGCACAGGATTTAAGACATGCAGGTGAAACGCCATCTGGGCCTTGTGCTTTCCTTATCTTTTGTTTTCGAAAGACACAGCACACATCATCTTCACAGATCTTAAGTGCAGGTTGAGTAGCAGTGGGGGGGGGGCTGCAGGAGGTGTTGGTGTTTGTGTGAAGTGAAGGTCGGAGCAGGTGTGGGGTGTGAGATTGGGCCTTTCAAATCTACAGTAGAACACATTCAGGTCATCAGCCAGTTGTAGGTCCACCACAGGATTGGGGGTAGGAGTCCTGTAATTCGTAAGTTGTTTCATGCTACTCCACACTGATGCAGGGTCGTTAGCTGAAAACTTGTTTTTCAGCTTCTCAGAGTATCTTCTTTTAGCCACTCTGATATCCTTATTCAGTGTGTTCCTGGCCTGACTGTACAAGACTTTATCCCCACCCCTGTATGCATCCTCTTTGGCCTGACGAAGCTGCCTGAGTTCTGCTGTAAACCATGGTTTGTCGTTGTTTAACGTTAAATAAGTCCCAGTGGTGATGCACATATCCTCACAGAAACTGATATATGGTGAAACATTATCTGTGAGCTCATCCAGATTGGTGTCTGCAGCCTCAAAACACTCCAATCAGTGCAGTCAAAGCAGGCTTGTAGTTCCAGCTCTGCTTCATTGGTCCATCTCTTTACAGACCTTACTACAGGCTTAGCAGATTTTAGTTTCTGTCTGTAGTTTGAAAGAAGATGAACCAGACAGTGATCAGAGAGTCCCAAAGTTGCTCTAGGGACAGAGCGATATGCATCCTTTATTGTTGTGTAGCAATGATCCAGTATATTTCTGTCTCTGGTTGGGCATGTAATGTGCTGTCTGTATTTGGGAAGCTCACCTGTGTGAGGTTTGCTTTGTTAAAATATGCAAGAATAATAATAACTGAGTCCGGGTATTGTTGTTCTGTGTCTGTGATTTGATCTGCCAGATGTTGCAGCGCGGCATTCAAACACGCCTTTGGTGCAATGTAAACACTCACCAGAATAAACAAGGAAAACTCTGCGGCGAGTAGAAAGGCCTACAGTTAATAAAGAGTGCTTCCAAATTAGGACAGCACATCTTCTTTAATGTTGTTACATCTGTACACCAACTTTCATTGATGTAAAAGCATGTTTCACCGCCTCTCGTTTTCCCCGTTAACTCCGCGATGCGATCCGCTCTGGACAGCTCGTGGCTCAACGATTGGTTCCTGAGTTCGGGGCGCGGCCCCCATTCCTTCTGGAAGGGCATGAGGAGCTGACAAGATCGTGGGAGGCACCTTTTACTGCCTGGTCCCGATCTTTCAGCTCCCCGCTCTCGCTAAACTTGATGGCGGAGCGGCCAGGGGGTACTCGGTGATCCCCCAGGTGGATAAGGCACTCGCAGTGCACTTATGTACGCAGAGTGCCGCCACCTGGCGCGGGCACCCAAAACTCAGGTCCAGGGCCTGTAGGGTTACATTGTCCCTGACGGCTAAGGCCTACAGTGCCGTGCCGCTGGATAAGCCACCTCCGCCCTGCATGCCATGGCTCTCCTGCAAGGACACCAAGCCAAGGTGCTAAAAGAACTGCACGAGGGTAGTTCTGACCCGGGATTGATGCAGGAACTGCGTTCGGCGACCAACCTCGCTCTCCGGGCGACGAAGGTTATGCCGCGGTCTCTCGGGCAGACGATGTCCACCCTCGTGGTCCAGGAGCACCACCTTTGGCTCAACTTGGTTAAGATGCGAGAGGCTGACAAGGCATGGTTCCTTGATGCCCCCATCTCCCAGGTTGGCCTATTTGGCGACACCGTCAAGGACTTTGCCCAGCAGTTCGTGGCGGTGAAGCAGCAGACTGAGGCCATATGTCACATCCTGCCCCAGCACGGTGCAAGACCCCACACCCCGTCTGCTCATCACCATGGGCATCCTCCTGCTGCAACGACATCGGCTCCGCCGCAGCCCGCTCCCGTGGCGTGGCCCTGGCGTTGAGCCCAGTGCAGGAAGCAGACGCAAACAGCCTCACGGCCGGCTGCTAAGAACCCAAGGAAGGCTTTGAAGCACCCCTGAGACGGGAGACCCAGGGGCAAGAAGACCTGCTACACTGGAGCTGGTAAGCAGACCACTCCATCCCCCGGTTGAGGGCTGGGAGGATACTCTTTTTGTTTCATTTTAATTTAATTGCTCTGCATGCCCAAGAGGCTGCGGTACCCAAAAGTTCAGCAAAAGAGCAGTTTCCTTGTTCCCTGGGTCACATGTCCAGTGTGCACGGCCGTCGTCATGACCACGTCCACCATCTCATCTTTGCAGGTATGGTGCGCCAGCGGCGTTCCCCCTGCCCCTGTGTGCCCAGCTGTGGCACAAACACGCCCACACGAGGTTGGGTCTTGTGGACTACGGGGACGAGACTCCTCCTCCCCCTCTTCGGCCAATCTTATGGTGGGCGGCATGAGCCAGGTAAGTGCTTCGATGTCCCTGCACTCAGCACGACCACGGGGCTCGGATCCCCTCGACATGGCATCTCAAGCTCCTCCCCGCCATGAGGCCCCACCCACCGGTACATCCGACATGATCATTCCCTTGGTCCCCCTCGCCCGGAGTTTGGGTGCATGGCTCGCGCTTTCCAACCTGTCGCGATTGCTGGTCCAGACCGGCTACGTGATTCAGTTTGCCAGGCTCCCGCCCAGGTTCAGCGGCGTCCGCTTCACCTCGATAAAGGGCGAGAATGCCGCTACCTTGCGTGCGGAGATTGCTACCCTTCTGCGTAAGGGTGCAATAGAGCCTGTCCCTCCAGCCGAGATGAAGAAAGGGTTATACAGCCCTTACTTCATCGTACCAAAGAAAGGCGGTGGGTTGCGACCAATCCTGGACCTGCGAGTACTGATCCGGGCTTTGCACAGACTCCAGTTCAAGATGCTGACGCAAAAGTGCATTCTAGCAAGCGTCCAGCATCAAGATTGGTTTGTGGTGGTAGACCTTAAGGACGCGTACTTCTACGTCTCGGTCTTACCTCGACACAGACCCTTCCTGCGGTTTGCCTTCGAACACAGCAGTCTGCCCGTCACACACCGCCACTTCACGTAACACAGTTCAGTTAGTTGTCCCCATTTTGTATAGGGACCTCAAGTGTCACTACATCGACACAATGTCGAGTGAGTGACAGATAGGGAACGTCATGGTTACTTTCGTAACCTCCGTTCCCTGATGCCACAACGCTGAACTACCTGCTGAAATGGCCGGGACCTTATCTTGGCTCCTCAGCACAAAACCTGAATGAGTGGTTGCATACCAGCTCCTTTTATACCCGTATGTCCGGGGAGTGGCATGCAAATTCCACTCGCCAATTCTCATTGGCCTTTTAAAAAAAGATCAGAGGTGTTTGGGGCTCCCAAGAGTGACCCCTAGTGTCACTACATCGACATAGCATCTCGTTCCCTCCATCAGGGAACGGAGGTTACGAAAGTAACCATGACATTTCCCAACCAGGACTCTATATTGTTGAACTGGGCAGGTAAGCCATGCTTCCTACCGTCCAACACAAACTAACTTATTCCTCTTTTTCTTGCTGTTTTACGGCGGTTCGCAAACCCATTGGTGCATTACTGCCACCTATATCCCATTTTGACCATCGACACTCTGTTTACAAAGAAAATACCTACACCACCCTATCTACCTTCACACCTAATTTCTTAACCCCGTCAGGCTGTAGCTTAAGCTGGCGCTGCGTGTTCAGCTCCTCCAGCTTCCACAAGCAGCCCCTAAAAAAAAAAAAAATCCTTTCACCATATATTCAGTTAACTAGCCCAGAACTTTCCAGATATTTCATCACTAAAGATCTTTTATTACTTCCTATTTGTAGATTTAACGAATTATTTAATGTAAAACTAACCTATTCTACTACTCACCAACCTTTATAAAAGATGCTAAAGCACTCTTGCGCCCCCTCATGGTGAGTAGAAGAACTACACCCTGAGAAAAGCACGTAAACAGGCTTGTGACTGTCACAGTTTTCTTCATCTCTTAATCAATGAACATTTGTGCCAATAATTAAGTTGACGACATTAACACTGGTGTCATGTTGAGTGTAAATGCTGAGTGTTAAAAGGTTATTTCTTCCAAAAATAAAAATTATGTCATCATTTACTCACCCTCATGTTGTTCCAAACCTATTTGACCAAAGAAAAGGGTCTCCAAGCTCCTCTTTACTGTACAATGAAAGTGGTCAATGACTATCACAAAGCTCCAAAAAGGACAAACAAATTACCAAAAAAGTAACTAAAGTAGTCCACATAACTCATGTGCTATTTTCCAAGTCTTCTGAAGCCTTATGATACCTTTTTGTGAGGAACAGATGAAACTTAAGTCATTATTTACAAAAATATTTCATTTTGGGGTTTACCATCCCTTTAATTATGTTGTATCTGATTAGGACAAAATAGTTTAATAGTTCTCTGTAATATTGACTCATCCCTGGAGTCATTAAACAGTATAAATTCATTTTAATCCCCAAAAACAAATGTAAAAAGTACAATATGGATTAAGTGTTAAATCAGATAATTAGCTGTACAAGTCTTTGTGTTTGATTGCTGCTTACAACAGATGGTATACAGGCATCCTTATAATACTGTATGTTCTCAACAGACACAATCTGTCTCAGAAACAGGTGCTTTCCCTCTTTTAGTTTCTTTTCCTCCTTTTACAGGCTGACATCCCCAGCCGAGGAGCTGTCTCTGACGACTCTGTGTGCTGCCGTTTTACGTTTTCTTCTTTCCCGGTTCTTAAGAGGCCATTTGAGGCAGTCCTCGAAGACAGAGCAACATTTCTCCCTCTTTGCTAGACCAATAAGTGCCATTTGTTTATTTTTAGGCTGCATCATGCTGACCCAGGAGAGGCTTTTAGCACATTTCCGTGCTTTTCCACCCTTCCCTCTTTCACCCTTTTTTTTTATATTGTTTTGTTCCCCTCTCGTCTTTTGTTTTGAATGAGTTTGCTTGAGGGAGAGAGAGTTGGCAAGAGAACAAACGAATCTGTCGCTGACTCTCTCTCTCTCCATGACTCTATCTTTCTCTCTCTTTAAACAGCACAGGTGTTGCTGTGGCAATGACAGCAGCCTTTGTCTGGCACAATGAACTTATTTTGTTATTGCATCTACTACACACTCAAAGATCGTAGATCAGACGTGCACACACACACATGCACACGATCCGTTGTATAAATGTCCTCTGCGTTTCATCATCAAAGCAGCGTGTGGCCAGCGGTTTGAGGAGCAGAATATGAAATGGATAAAACAAATCGTTTGATGTTGGAGAGACAGGCATAACGTCAGAAAGTGCTTAAGCTTTTCCTCCCGACGGAGGGCACAAATTCCTCCCTTTCTTTCCTCATTAAGTTTCCTTCTTCTCCACACATCTTTTGTCTTTCCCTGTCAGGGCAGTTTCAGAAACTTGCATCATTGTTTATTATGTCTTATTGTCAAGAGATTAATGAAATAATAAATATTGACTAATTTAATCATTCTGTCTAAAGAGAGGGCACATGGTCTTTGTGAGTGATTGCACATTTCAAACCGAATCTTTGCCCGAGGAGTGTATATATATATATATATAAAATATGCATATAAATGTCTGTATAAGAGAAGGAACAGCATGCTTTTCATTTCTAGCAGCACCTGCTCATTGATTTAGTGTACTGACTGATTCACTTACTGTTGTGTTGACAAAAACGGTTTATTCAAACCGTGTTTGCAAAAGCGCTCGCATCTCAAAGGGAGCCCACTCATTGTCACTGTACTGCGAAACATCAACAGCAAAGCTTTTACAGCTGGGGAGTCAAGAAGCCTTTTAAGTGTAAATATTTCAGCCTGACCTTTGTTTAGTCAAAAATATGAATATGCGTTCATATATTTTGAAGATGAAAGGGCTGATATCTAACATGCATGTCCGACCTCATCCCTTTGAGTCTCTGATATGATTAAAAAGCTTATATTTCCATGTGATTGATCAGTTGATGATACAACACAGATGAAAGATGTTTGTGATTTGACAATAAGTCAAAGCAAGTGCAAATAAGGTGATTTTGATGCTTCCGGTAATTTTGCTTCTTTGTTATGTCTTGGTAAAGATTTGGGGCCAAATTCATTAAATAATTGTAATACTAGTTCAGTGCAGTATTTCAGTGCAAAAATCTAGAGTAGACGCACTAGATAAAAGCTCCAATGGAGTGTTTGGTTGATGGGAATGTGTAAGCTCAGTTTTGAAGGACTAGAGCAAAGTCAGTTGTATGTATCAAATTCAATGTAGCGAATTTAGTAGTATAAATGTACACGTGATGGGTTAAAGTGCCCGCGTACCTCCACCATTATATGTAGGGAAACAGTATGTGTGAGCTAGGAATTCATTTAAACTGTTCTTAATCTACATTATTATGTAAGGAAATTTATAATGGAATTAGTCGCGTTTGACAACCATTATAAATTAGATAAATGACAAATAACTAGATTATTTGTCTGAATAAAATTCTCCACCATTAAAATTGTAATACAACATCTTGTTGTATCCACTCACAATTTCTACTGTAAGGAATTAGCTTTAATAAGGGAATTATGGTTAATTTACTTATTGGAGTAATATTATTCTCATGGCTTATTGAAAATAATATTACACATATTTAGGTACAGCTTTGAAGCAACATCTTTTTAAAACAGGGATGAGATTATTTATCAAAATATACCACAGTCAAATTATCTTTAAATACAGACAGACTTTATTGCTATTCTAAACATAAAACTAATCTAACACATACAACATGAAATAGGTTGGTGAGTAGTGACAGAATGTGAAATAAATTATCAATACATAGAGTCTGTTGACAATGCCTTAAGAACCATCTATCCTTCTTTGAGTCTACATCGATTTGCAATCGGATTACCCAAAGTATTTAACTAATACACCAGCACTTTGAGCAAAAGTCTGGAGATGTACTTGCGTGTCGTTGCATTTCTTTGTGTTGCTTGGTTCTTTGGCGTTTGAAGAAAGTTCGTTTCGTTGATGTCTTGGACTCTGTTATGATCGCTGATAGTTTGTTGTCTGGATGAAGTGAGGCCTTCTGCAAGGAGGACTCGCAACTCCCGTTGGGTGTCTGAACCGTAGAGCAGAGAGTGAGAGGCTTCCTCGGGACTCTGGGTCCCGAGTTTTCCTGAACTCTACATGGCATGAAGGATCTGGAGCTGAAGAGCTGCAGTGAAAAGCAAGAGACGAGTAGAGAAAAAGCAGCGAAGAAGTAAGAGAGCGTGTTCTTCCTGTTTAGGAACTTTAGAACTGAAATTGACTGCAGATTTATGCATTTAAGGTCACAAGGTCTTACTTTGCCATTTGGTCTTACAGAGGGTTTAAGTTTGTGGAACAAAGAAGGGTTGTCCATATGGGTTAGCTCTGTCATTACAAACCCTAGTTTGAGATTAAGCAGGAATGGTGGAGATGGTCTCCTTCAGCAATTTAGGCACCATGGATTTGTTTTTATGACTCTCTAATGGCTTGGTGGGGGATCTCTCTGATCTGTGGAATGTGGTGTTTTGTTCATTTGATGGCTTCGTTCATGGATAATCCTACAACAACAAAGTTTGCAATTTTTTTCAGTGTGTGTTATAGCAAAAGTTGAAAAGTTCTACACTTTTCTCATATGTTGGCTCATCTCTACGAATCTCATAAAACATTGATACTTCGACTATTGATCGGCATGTTACTTTCTCGATACATTTTTGAGGCATTGATATATTAACATTCACCAACATTTAAATTAAAAGCCTAATTTGTATGCTTTTCAATTCACTGACAGTTGGCCTTTCGTTTAATGTAGTCTGGCGTAATAACACAAGATGGTGATAAAACATTTACTGTATTTAATTCTGAAGGATGCATCAATGTGGTGCAGGTGGCAGTCCAAAGTTGTGAATCTAGTCACCATAAACACAAATGTTACGAAGGTATTTTTACTTCTTCGAGAATTAACAAAGTGACATTGATGAGTTTGCAGGATAGTGGAATCTCTCTTTATAGACTTAAATAGGTTTCAATCAAACTGTCAAACTACAAAAAGACATACTTCTAACTGAAAAGACATTGTGTAGGCTGTATAAAAGATTAATATATACAATATATCATCAAGTGATGGCTAGAGTAAATAATCTATGTCCTGTGATAATGATTAGGAATTAATTTAATGGAAAACTATGCAAGTTGTGCTCCGTGGCGCTGCAGAATTTTGAGCAGCCTCCGGAGTCATAGCTGGACGCTGCCGACAGCTGCCGAGCGCTGGTGGCGGTATGCAAACCTTCATAGAAAATAACTTTCGAATATTAGAATGCGCCATGTTGTCTGGCAGACGCGTCCAGTGTGTGACCCCCGCTCATACTTTACGAAAGTTGTGCTGAGAAATATGTAGGAAGAGACAAAAACTACTGTGCAATATCTGAGAAAATGCTGATATAGATCGAAAATCATCAGGAACATTTTTGGATTATTGATGTGTGAAAAAGGCATTGATCCCAAGCCTAATCGTCACATACAGTGTGTGAAAAAGTATTTGCTTAATTTCTTCTATTTTTGTGTATTTTTCATACTAAATTGTTTTAGATCTTCAGACGGGATATAAAACAAAGGCAACCTGAGTAAACACAAAATACAGTTTTCAAATATATACTGTGTGTATATATATATATATATATATATATATATATATATATATATATATATATATATATATATATATATATATGTGTGTGTGTGTGTGTGTGTGTGTATATACACATACAGGGTTGGGGAGTAACAGAATACATGTTATGGGGTTATGTATTTAAAATACAAAATATAAGTAACTGTATTCTGCTACAGTTACAATTTAAATCATTGGTAAATAGAATACAGTTAAATTAAAAAGTTTTTTGATCACTTACTTTGCATTTTATTATCATTTGTTTCATTTAATATTTAGTTCTTTCAGATGGAAAACATTTATACATATAAATGATTCGATCCAAAGTGCATTTGAACAGCGGTGAAATGCTTTCTTATGATGTGTTACATTCATACGAGCAGACATAGTAAATTTGAAGTACGTTTGGAGCAGAAGAAAAAGAAATAAACATTGTGTAAATTGTCAGCTTTACGCTAAGCTAAAATGCTATTTCTAGCCATTTACATGCATGTTACCAGGCACGATCATATCTATTTATCAAAAAAATTCACGTTAGATCATTATTTCTTTTTTTCTAGTAAGATCTTTGATATTAGGCAAAATCATATTCTTAATATTTTCTTTATTGTTTTCCTGTAAAAATATCTAAAAATCCTTAAAACAAGATCAATTAGATTGATCTTGTTTTAGAAACAACACTGCATAAGACATTTAGGTTTTTCAGAGAATGTTTTTTTTTAACATGTGCATTTTGTCTTACTGTACTGGCAGAGTTTTTATAATCAAAACAAGTGAAAAAATATATCGGTGCTGAAGAAGTAATCCAAAGTATTTAGAATACCTTACTGACCTTGAATAATCTAACGAAATACATTACAAATTACATTTCACAGCATGTATTCTGTAATCTGTAGTGGAATTAATTTCAAAAGTAACCCTCCCAACCCCTGCTTTAGTTCAGCCACATTGGAGGGTTTTTGAACATGATCTGCCCGTTCAAGGTTCTGCCACAGCATCGCAACCAGGTTCAAGTCAGGATTTGAATAGACCACACCAAAACTTTAATTTAGCTTCTTTTGAGTAGGGTGGCCATACGTCCTCTTTTTCCTGGACATGTCCTCTTTTTCGGACCTTAAAAAAGCGTCCAGCCGGGATTTCTAAATTTGCGAGAATGTCCGGGATTCGGCTTTAGTTGCATTATGATGTGCATCTGGTCTAATACTTCATTGTGTGTGCACACATATTTGCATTGCTTTAACCCCTCTTTATAAGTTCCGCCTTCTCGCACACCAATTGGTCGATTACAAGAGGCTTGCAGCAACTACTGGCCAAATTCTGTTGTGCTTTTGTGTTCGGCATCAAACAGTTGCTTGACAGTAGCAGCAAATGACCGCTGAGTGGAGACAATACCCAAAACAAAGTGCAAATTTACAGAAGATTTGCACAAAAAATTCCCATGCTTTCGTCCAGGTCGAGATCCGTGGGAAGCAGAATGTATGACATGTAAAGCTGGCACTTATGTGTCAGCTGCTAATAAAGGTGCAAGTGATTTAGAAGCACACATTAGCTCTGCGAAGCATAAAGGGTCAGCAAAAGGTGAAAGTTCATCAGGTAAATTAACGGAATACTTTATCACATTGCTTCATTTTCCATGGCCATTCAAAATAATAGTAATAGTAAATGAAGGTACACTCATGGCATCAAATATTTTATTTTAGTACATGGACATTCAAAAGAATGTTGGAGATTTTTATGTATTTATATATATTTATGTTATGCTAATAGAGTGTCTTTTTCACTGTGTTTGCATTCATAGTAACACTGTTTTGAACCCTATTAAAGTAAAATAATAGGGACTTTAAGCAACATCTGTGGACGGGACGCTATGCAAAAATCATGAAGCAATAATGACAGCAGAACGGAGCATTTAATCATTCAAGAAAAAAGGTAGGCTATTTAACCCTTTGATACACAAGCTATGCAAACCCCTTCTAATGCACAACATGGGTCTAAAATGACCCGTATTCATTTCCTATGTTATTTCATGCATGATTGGGTGTTTTTTGTTTTGTTTTTTGTTTCATCTTTTGAAATAAATTTATTTCAGCATTTAATATTCCATGATCTATGAATTCCACAATCCATGAATATTCAAAATATCTTGTTTTCGATGACCACAAATCATTATTTTTATTTTTCCTAGGTTTAGTGTTACTACATCAAGTTTACACACATGGGTCAAAAATGACCCATCTATGCAAGCGTGATAAAACAAAAGAATAAAGACAACATTTTGTTAAAATAATAATTTTAGCAGTTATTTAGACCAACACATTTAACACTTGAAATGTTTATTTGCCACTTTGTCTCACATAACATACACATATCACTGATAACCGATAACACTGAAATTGAACTGTAATGTATCTGTAGTGCAACTGTAGTGAATTGTAGTGAATGTGACCGAATAAAAGAAAATAAAACTGACAAAATAAAATCACACGGGTACAGCACCATCTCAAATTGCCATCTCAGAGCTTACATGCCTCACAAATGACAACTACACGTTTGTGCTCCTTGCACACAAGCCTGGTACACTGGGAACACCTGTCTTTTTTCCGATTGCTGACTTTTCTGTCTTTGGCAGCTGGGCAGATCCTGCACCTCTTCCTCTTCGATTGGACCTCCTGTCTGATGTCCTTCTGTGGCTGGGTGGTGGCTGCGTTTTGTTTTTTTATCCCACATCTTCCCATTGCCTCTGTAATATGGTTTTGAAGGTGGGGTGTGCCTTCCAAGTGCCTCTTCATATGTGGCATGACAAGCTCTTTGCCCAGCTCCTTGATGAATAGCCGTCGTGCATTGGTCACACCACCCATGTAATCAGGGTGTTGTGCAGTGAAGTTGGTGTAGGTATTGAGGGTGGCAACATCCAGCACATTGTGCCATAGCACCATGGGCCACCTCCGTGTTCTTCTCTTACATGAGTAGGTGCGAACCATCTGATACATTGTGTCCACTCCTCCTTTGGTTTTGTTATAGTACTTGATCACTTCTGGTTTCTTCTTAACACTGTTGTCATCCACTGCTTTGTTATCATGCATGGTGCTCAGGAAGACAGCAGCCTTTCCCTTCTTCGACACGTAGCTTACCATGGTCATGTTGCCATTAAATCCAAATTCTGAGCTATGCTTCTCCCTCAATTTGGATGGCTTCATGACATGTTGAACCAGGTGCAGGTCCTGGGCAGCTCCCCAGGATGTTGTGGCCTCTTGTTCTGCCCTGAGTGGGGGTATGCTCGTTACAGTAAGACCCCTTTTTACTCAATCTATTGGACTGGGTCTGAGTTTCCTCCTTCGATGTCATCAAAGGAGTCTTCATCTAGGAGAGCTGAATTTACACCCACAACTCCAGATTGACCCTGTAGCACATAGTCTAGGTCATCAGCATCAGATATTTCAGACTCTGAATCAGGACTATGAATTGCCTCCTCATCTTCCTCATCCTGTTCTTCATGCAGCATCTCAGCATTTCAGCCGTTAATCTAGAATGACTGGGACCAGCCATATTAACACTCTGGATAAAGAAAATCAAAAGCACAAGAATATTTTCAAATGCACATCAAACAGTTGATCAAGTATATACTTATATATACTTGTATATAATAATGTTCTATTTCAACTTTTATTTTGTTGACCTAGCTAACATTAGCTAGCTAGAATAGAATATGTCAACAGCAAGCTAGCTAATAGTATTGGACATGTTTCTCTTTCTTACTAGTAATGGATTTCAAAGTCAAGGTCAAGGTAATCTTAGCCTAACATTTAAATATTATGTACAGTTATCTTTCATAATATATCAAATATTTTCTGTAGTAAAAAATAAATTATAAAATAAGACTTACATGCATCAACTATACAAAAGCAGCCATGTTGAGTTGTCCACAGTAAATATGTTCCTAATTGCAAAAATGTACAAATATCAAAGGTTCTTATCAAATTCCATTGTGAATACATCTGGGTCATTTTTGACCCATGTGTGTAAAATTGATGTAGAAATACAAAAAACTGTGTTTGTTTATAAAGTAAGAAAGGAAAAAATAAATAATGATTTGTGGAAATCAAAAACAATATATTTAATGAATACCTTGAATAATAAATGATAAAAAAAAAAACATTTATTTCAAAGATTCAACAAAGAAACACTCAGCCATGATTGACATAACATAGGGAATGAATACGGGTCATTTTAGACCCATGTTGTGCATTAGAAGGGTAGTGATACAAAAATTATTTTTATTCAAAAAGTAAGAAAGGAAAAATGAAAATAAGGATTTGTGATGATCAAAAACAAGTTCGTGGAGGAATACCTGGAATACTGAATGATGAAATTACTTTCTTGCAAAGATATAGAAAACAAAAACTCAGTCGGGTCACTTTAGACCCATGTTGTGCATCAAAGGGTTAAAACAGCAAGAGAAGGGATGCTTGCAGTGTTATATAACCGTCAGAAGAAGAGTTTCACTCTTGAATGAAATAAATAGCCTACATCTAAAACTTAAATATTATTATTAATAGTCTACCAATATTTTTGAGGATTTTATTCAAAGCCTATAACCGTGTGTAAAAATAAGTTTTGAGGAGGATGTTTAGGCTATTTACTGTGTTCAGTTTGCATCATATCTTGTAAAACATAATCTAACATTTACTTTCCTAATCTGTCACGAAACGATCGACTGTCACTATGGCAAATAAGAAATGCTTTAGAAATTATGGTTTCGACGTCAGGAAGTGAGTGAAGTCGCGTACAGGCAATGGATCACAGAACGCCGTAACCGCACCCGCTGCTTAAAGTCCCTTTTATTAATGACACAACATTCATTTTTGCTTCATATGATGTCATGAAAGAACATATGTGCCCTGCAGAATATTCAGTGTGAGCCCACATACCCTTAATAATGTGTTTTGTCATTGGTTTGTAGGTTCACATGAAGAGTATTATGTATAAACATATGCACCACATCTCTGAGCATGAGTGGAAGGTATTTTGAATACGATTGTGAAAGTCAAGTCGTTTTTATTTGTATAGCGCTTTTCACAACACACATCATTTCAAAGCAGCTTTACAGAAAATCATGCTTTAACAAAAAATGAAACGTCATGGTTACTTGCGTAACCTCCGTTCCCTGATGGAGGGAACGAGATGTTGTGTCGATGTAGTTACACTAGGGGTCACTCTTGGGAGCCCGAGACACCTCTGGTCTTTGATAAAAGGCCAATGAAAATTGGTGAGTGGTATTTGCATGCCACTCCCCCGGACATACGGGTATAAAAGGAGCTGGTATGCAACCACTCATTCAGGTTTTATGCTGAGGATCCGAGACAAGGTCCGGCCATTTCAGCGGGTAGTTCAGCGTTGTGGCAGGAGGGACACAACGTCTCGTTCCCTCCATCAGGGAACGGAGGTTACGCAAGTAACCATGACGTTCCTTATCTGTCACTCACTCGACGTTGTGTTGATGTAGTGACACTAGGGGTCCCTATACAAAATGCCACAACTGACTGAACTGTGTTACGTGAACTGGCGGTGTGTGATGGGCAGACCACTGTGTGCCTCGTAGCCAGCACACCAGGCCAACACGTAACCTCCCCCAACATAGTTATGAGTGTCGAACGGCCCTTTGGGGACAAGTCGACTACCCAAAAGATAGAGATAGGCTAACCCAGTCGTGGCCTCTTTTCCCCTTCTTTTTTTCCACTCCCTAAAAAAGAAGGGGGAATATCTTGCTGGGCCATCAGGTCTGGTCCCAAGAGGAGGAAACCTCGGAGACCACACCTCGCCCAAAGAAAGGGGGGGATATTTAAGTGGAAAAATATGTCACATGGTCTTGCCAACCATGTGGAGAGTCTCAAGATAGATCCTACCCAACGGGGGAGGAGTTACTACAAACTTGGAGACTGTGGCAGAGGGGCTCTGCCCAAGGAAGATGCAGTTTGCCAACAGGGAAACAAATTAGTGGAAGATATATAATCGCATGGGGTTACCTTACAGGGAACCGCCACATGTGGAGCACCTACCCCATAACAGGGCTCTTAGTTAGCACGTGTACTGGGACGGCAGCGAGTCTCTCCGAAAACTCGACTGCCACAGGGCTCGGAGGAAGTCAACCAGGGAACAAAACTTGTGAACACTACTGGGAATTAATGGTGCACGTCTTCAGCTCAGAAGAGGTGAAAGGTGCTATGTGCAAGCGATACACCTGGCCGGCTATCCTGGGCTTATCCACTTGTATTGCGTGCCACTACCTGGGACGAATCCGGTTCCACCCGGAGGTTGTAGAACCTTACAAAGGTGTTGGGTGTTGCCCAGCCTGCTGCTCTGCAAATGTCTGTTAGAGAGGCACCTCTGGCCAGGGCCCATGAGGCCGCTAAACCTCTGGTAGAATGGGCTCGTAGCCCTACCGGGGGCGGCATGTCCTGGGCGTGATATGCCATAGCTATAGCGTCAATGAGCAAGTGGGTGACCCTCTGCTTGGAGACAGCGCTTCCTTTCCGCTGTGCACCAAATCAGACAAAGAACTGCTCAGAGATCCTAAAGCTCTGCGTGCGATCCAAATAGATGCGTAAAGCATGCATCGGACACAGCAACGACAGGGCTGGGTCTGCCTCCTCCTGAGGCAGCGCTCACAGGTTAACCACCTGGTCCCTAAAAGGGGTTGTGAGAACCTTGGACACATAGCCCGGTCGGGGTCTCAGGATCACATGAGAGTATCCCGAACCGAACTCCAAAAACATTTCACTGACAGAGAATGCTTGTAGGTCTCCTACCCTCTTGATGGAAGTGAGCGCAGCCAGGAGGGCAGTTATCAAGGAGAGTGCCTTAAACTCAGCTGACTGCAAAGGCTCAAAGGGGCTCTCTGTAGACCCTGAAGAACTACAGAGAGGGCCCATGAGGGAACGAGGCACGGTCTGGAGGTGTTCAGCCTCCTGGTGCCTCTCAGGAACCTGATGATCAGGTCATGCTTCCCTAAGGACTTACCGCCCACTGTGTCATGGTGTGCTGCTATAAAGGCAACGTACACCTTCAAGGTGGAAGGGGACAGCCGCCCTTCCAACCTCTCCTGCAGGAAGGAAAGAACTGATCCAACTGCACATCTCTGGGGTCTTCCCATCGGGAAGAACACCACTTAGCGAACAGATGCTTGTTTTCCGGAAATCAATATTCTTCGGATGTTGATTTTCCTTTATCAAAAATCAATAGAATATTAATAAGGATTAATATTTCCAGGGCACCACCCTGGAATCAAGGACTAATTACCAGATAAAATAACAGTCTCAATATTAGATTGTTTTCTTAGGAAAATCGACATCCGAAGAATATCGATTTTCGGAAAAAAAAACAATGAATGAAGGATTGAATCTGAGCACTGACATCCCATCAGCATGTGACACAGGTGTATGCAAAACAAACCAAAACACTTCTTGAAATTAGATATGGAAATCAAAATAATCCTATAACACATGAGGGTGTGTGTGTGAGAGAGAGAGAGTGTGTGTTTGTGTGTAAGGAGGGACGTGCACAAATTGGCGGACGTGACTCTCGTGGAGAGTATGTCACATGAGACTTCCGGCCAGAGAATATGGCTGCGAATGTAGGCGGAGAGAAACCAGTCAATGGCGTCTACCAGTTTACCGCGTGTATCCGCTTGTACGATAGCTTAGGGACAAAGCTGAGCTTTATCACGAAGCTATCTACTAGCCAAAAATGTGTGCAATAATGTTTGTGAGGGGTCGCGCGTGTGTGTGTGTGGTTAGTAAGAGAGAGAGAGAGAATAAAGTGATGGCCCCAAAGCCGATTTTGCGATCGTGGGAGAGAAAGTAGCTGCTAGTTTATCACTCAGAGACGCGGTGGACAGCTCGTAAACCATCCTGCGGTCTTTAATTCTTTAATGGATAAACTCAGTGTGCCGGTCTCACCCGCGATGGCGGAAATAATCAACAGTCCAATGTGGTTGCACTACAACACAGCAAATCTCATTCGCGATAATTAATACCTTGAGTATTAGCCGCAATGAGCGGACTCGGTGGTCCGTAAACTGTACAAGCAATAACCTTGATACACAAGAATAACACACTATAATATTCTATCTCTGCCCAGACGTTAAGCTCTTAATTGAATCGTATGAGGACGTAGAATGTGTGTTCATCCGTCCTTTAACTCCGACTTGGTTCCTCGAGGCTCGGGTGATGACGGTAGGCCGTTTCCTCGCTCTGTCGGCGGGCGGTACGGCTGCTGATTCTCGGCGGGCTGGCGGAGAAATCAGCGACGTCGACTTGATTGAAGATGGAAGAGAAATCTTTTCTCTCTTCACTTCTGCAGGCAAACGGATGAAGATGCGGATTGCTCAGCGGTCTCCTTTGGATCCGTTAGAGTGTTCGGTGGAACACAGAGTAATCTCAACTCGTCCGGTGAGATGGAGATTGTATGGCCACAGTTTCAAGTCATACGTTACTTCCTTGTGCCACGAGGCTACACCTGAGAGCAGCGATGAGCTGCGTCTACACGGCGAGCAAATTTGCTGGAAGCAAATCCCAGAAGCATCTCAGAGTTATTTCTACTCCCGATGACATCATGGTTGAGGACCGTTCTGTTGTGTGCCTCATCCAATAGGAGTTGAGAGTTAGATCCTTTACTGAGCAAGGCTTCATGGGATTTGTAGTCTGTTTTCGACTCCCTTTGTTTGATTTTGGCGTGGATTTTATCAGTAAGATTTATGACAGAGTGTGTGGACCTCAGTTAGGTTGTACAACTGGGTTAGGCCTGCCTTTGTCTTCTATCTGAATGCATGAGGCCCAACAAATAGACAAAGGTGATGTAGGCAGAGATCAATGAGGTGCATCGCAATTCAACCGGCAGGTCATTTCAGTGAGATTCGTTGGGGTCCATCCTAAGTCCAAGTTCAGGCAGTGGCATATGAAGTATCCGATGTCTTACAGTTGGAGTTGGCATCAGTTCATCCTATGAAGTCTATCGTAAAAGACTGAAGTGATGTCTGGCTAGCACCGGCTGTAGTTTGTTGTCATCACTCAGCGACACGTAGCAGTGGAGTCTAACACCAAGCAGGAACGGAGCTGGATCTGGACAGCTCTAGTAACATCGGGACATGAATTCTGAGGTTGAGGCAGGGAAACAAATAGAATAATATTAGTGTAGATGGCATTCAATTTTATGCAGAGTTTAGATCATGATAGATGTTTCTGGTTCCGGCAGACCTAACTAAAGCAGCCTAATTGTGAGTTGATAGATAAATTATGTATGTGTATGGCTAAACAGATGAGTCTTTAGTCTAGATTTAAACTGAGTGAGTGTGTCTGTGTCCCGAACAGTGTTAGGGAGACTATTCCATAGTTTAGGAACCAAATAGGAAAAGGATCTACCTCCTTTAGTAGATTTTGATGTTCTAGGAACTATTAACAAGGCAGAATTTGGTGATCATAATGAACGTGATGGAATATAGCATGTCAGAAGTTGTGCTTAATTACTGTAGCGCTAGACCATTCAAAGCTTTGTATGTAGTTAACAGAATTTTAAAATTAATACGAAATTTAACAGGTATCCAATGTGATGACGATAAAATGGGGCTAATATGATCATATTTCTTGGTCCTAGTTAGCACTCTGGCAGCTGCATTTTGAACAAACTGAAGTTTATATATTGAACTTGTGCATTACAATAATCTAGTCTTGAGGTCATGAATGCATGAATTAGTTTTTCGGCATCCGCAACAGAGAGCATGTGTCGTAACTTAGCAATATTTCTGAGGTGGATGAATGCTGTTCTACAAACATTGGAAATTAGATTTTCAAAGGACTGCTTTTCACTGTAGAAGACGATGTAACAGTATATCCATCAAGAATCAAATTCTATTTTAGCTGCTTATTTTTAGAGGTTTTGGTCCAATAATTAGTACCTCTGTTTTGTCATAATTGAGTAGAATGAAATTTCTGGCCATCCAATCTTTGATTTCATTTATACACTCTTATAACTTATTCCATGATTCCTGATAATATTTCCCAGGGGAAGCATGTATAAGGAGAAAAGCAGAGGCCCTAAAACTGATCCCTGTGGCACTCCATACTGAACTTTTGTTTGATTTGGCAATTCCTCGTTTACTCATACAAAGTGGTAGTGGTCTGATAAATAGGACCTAAACCATGCTAATGCAAGTCCACTAATGCCAACATAATTCTCCAGCCTATTCAAAAAGTAGTCGAATTCTAACATTTACATGGCTAATATTTTTTATTTTAATCTGATTATTTTAGGTCTACACCACCCCCTTCAATCAGAAGGAAATTTCATTCAGATCTAGTTCAATCAGATAATTTTTGTGATGACTGAGCTATCAGTCAGATTCTAAACAGATTATGTGGTTGTGTGTAAACGTGGCCAATGTCTTGCTGCATTACCCAGTTGCGCTTGAGCTTCAACTCACCATCACACTACCACCACCCTGTTTGACCATAGGTATGATGTTCTTTTTGTGGAATTCTGTGTTTGATTTACGCCAGATGTAATGGGACCCCTGTCTTCCAAACAGTTCCATTTTCGACTCATCAGTCCACAGAACATTCTCCCAAAAGGTTTGAGGATCATCAAGGTGTGTTTTGACAAAATTCAGATGAACCTTAATGTTCTTCTGGGTTAGCAGTGGTTTTTGCCTTGCCACTCTTTCATGGATGACATTTTTGGCCGATGTCTTTCTGATAGAGGAGTCATGAACAGTGACCTTTATTTATGTGAGAATCCTGCAGTTCCTTGGATGTTGTCCTTGGCTTTTTTGTGACTTCTAGTCGTCGCTGTGCTCTTGGAGGAATTTTGGAAGGTCAACCACTTCTGGAAAGGTTCACTACTGTGCGAAGTTTTCTCCATTTGGTGATAATGGCTCTCACTGTGGTTCTTTGGAGTTCCAGATCCTTTGAAATGGCTTTGTAACCCTTCCCAAACTGATGTATTTCCATCAACTTTTTCCTCATCATTTCTGGAATTTATTTAGACCTTGGCATAGTGTGCTACATGGTGAGACCTTTTAGCCAACTTCATGCTGCTGATAAAGCTCTATTTAGGTGTTGATTTGATTGAACAGGGCTGGCAGTAATCAGGTCTGGGTGTGTCTAGTTCAGCTGAAACCAATTAAATACCAAATTAATACATTTGGGGATTTATTTACTAAATATTTTTTCACAAAGGCCCGGTAGTATTGAATAACTTTTTTGCTTCAATAAATAACAATATTATTTAAAAACGACATTTTGTGTTTACCTCAGATTGCCTTTGTTTTATGTTAGATTTTGTTTGAATTTTTGAAACAATTTAGTATGAGATATGCACAAAAACAGAAGAAATCAGGATGGGGGCAAATACCTTTTCACAGCACTGTATGTAAAGTCACATTTTTTTCTCTTCGTCCTTCCAACACACCATTCCCATTGAAACGAATGGATTCACACTGTCCTCTGACATTAGACTGATCTCACTGTGAATTTGGCTACAGTAGGTCTAAAGTTCTTTAGCTGAAAACATGCTTACTGAAATTCAAACCACTGCCCCCAGTGGCTAAAGCTGGAAGTGTTGTTGAACATGGTCACGTGTGAGCTGTGAAATGCACATGTGAAATGACCACAGAGTGGTGCCAAAAGCCAGTTGAAATGTGAGTAGTTTTGTTTTTTTTTTTTTTTTTTTTTTTTTTTTGTAATTGATGTACAGTTAACACGAATGCATATTTTATTTACCATATGCCCTAACTCAAACCCCAACCCTTAACCTCACCGTAAGTGGAGTAAAAATTGAATTTCTTTATTTACCATCATCCAGACTCACATTAAATTCACAGACTAAGCATGTCTCTGTACGAGTATTTTTTTAAATCAGTCAAAAGACAATTACAGCTGAAACCGCATCCCAGCACAACAGATGGCAAGGTGTCTGCAGAGACTGGGGACGTCTCCTGGACTCAAAAGAATAAAGAATAATTTTACAGGCAATTGAATATCTTTAAAAATATACCCAGATGCCAATGAGTGTCGAGACTCACGAGTGTTGTGATTATGGATCTTATATATGGCAATGCCACACGTGATTGGCTGCTTAATGATGACAGATCAGGCCCAAAACAAAAACGCGATTATGATGTCATCAATTAATCAGCGCTGCACAACCCACAAACACGCACTGTTACACATTCAATGGCCATCTGTAGAAGGGGATTGTGGGTGAATAATGGAACACACAGGAGTTTTCTCTCGCTACCTAAGAATGGAAGGATACAACAAATAGCATGCATGTCAGCTGAACGAGAGAGTTAATAATTAATTTGTCTGGGTGGGGGTGGGTGGGGGGTAGTGAAGGAGAGAAAGAGAGATAGAAAGAGAGAGATTCTTTGAAGAAGGAGTACAGATGGTCATCAGATGGGGCTGAGAGTCGGAGTGTAGCGCGGTGCTTTGACATCGCCATGGTGCACACACACCATATGCCACTAGACCTGACAACCTGCCACACACACACACCTGTTTGTGAACTCACTCATGTTTAACACATCTCTCCATGCATACTAATCCTGTCTGAAATTAGCAAGTAATACCACCATGTTGTTTTATCATAACTATTGATCTCCTTTTCCTTTGGGATTGAATGAGGGACAGTCCAGCAAGCACAAAGCGGTTTCACAACATTTCAGAATGTTGCTTTTTTGCTTGCAGTTAGGCTTCATTGAAGAACAATGTACAACATACAGTATGTTGTATTGTATTTTATTCTTTACATTTGGTGTTGCCAACATGTTATTGCCACATTAATTTTTAAAACTAAAGTGTTTACAATAACATGACCTATTAAAAAGAGAAAGAGGGATTGAGATATATGAAATGAGTTTTATTTATATTTCTTCATAACTAATTCGCTTTAATGAATTCAAATTATGTCGCAGGCTTTACATTTATGTAAATCTCAATAACCAGGGCATTACCAGCGTGATTTTGGACTAAAACTGGTCTGTTTGACCACTGGGCACTAAAAAAATAACATCTATTTCCTTTTGATGTGAGATAATCCTTTATTCCCAGAGTGTTCAATTGAAAATTATGTAGATAATCTCGGATGGCATTCTTCATGAATGCAGCCAGTAATATGTGCATGCACAAATGAGAGAGTGCAACAAGAATCCCTATACACACAGACAAACATGAAACACACACTCACTTTCAGGAAAGAGGTTACTGATGACAGAGTCTGCAAAAGATAAGCATCATTACCCTACTGAAAAAAGAGAGGGCAAGAGAGAGTGAGAAAGAGAGAGAGAGAGAGAGAGAGAGAGAGAGAGAGAGAGAGAGAGAGAGAGAGAGAGAGAGAGAGAGAGAGAGAGGCTGTTAAAGAGAATGGTGTGAATCTTAATCTTAAAACTCTTTTTGGGAGGTCATGATGTGTAACATGCACCTTAATTAAACTGCAAGGATCATGGTCATGAACCAAACCATTGCACACAAACACATTCAAACACAACCTTACAAATGCATTTTCATTACAGCTAGACTGCATACACTATATAGCTAGCAAAAAAAAAAAAAAAAAAAGATTTTTACATATTCTGAAGAAAAACGTCATGGTTACTTGTGTAACCTCCATTCCCTGATGGAGGGAACGAGACGTTGTGTCGATGTAGTGACACTTGGGGTCACTCTTGGGAGCCCGAGACACCTCTGGTCTTTGATAAAAGGCCAATGAAAATTGGTGAGTGGTATTTGCATGCCACTCTCCCAGACATACATGTATAAAAGGAGCTGGTATGCAACCACTCATTCAGATTTTATGCTGAGGAGCCAATATAAGGTCCGGCCATTTCAGCGGGTAGTTCAGCGTTGTGGCAGGAGGGACACAACGTCTCGTTCCCTCCATCAGGGAACGGAGGTTACACAAGAAACCATAACGTTTTTCACTCGACGTTGTGTCAATGTACTGACACTAGGGGTCCCTATACGAAATGCCACAATTGGCTGAACTGTGTTGCATGAACTGCCGGTGTGTGGTGGGCAGACTACTGTGTGCCTCATAGCCAGCACACCAGGTCGACACATAACCTCCCCCAACATAGTTATGAGTGTCGAACGGCCCTTTGGGGACAAGTCAACTACTCAAGAGATAGAGACAGGCTTAAACCAGACGTGGCCTCTTTTCCCCTTCTCTTTTTACACTCCCTAAAAAGTAAGGGGGATTATCCGACTGGGCTGCCAGGTCTAGTTGGGGGGTGTCCCTCCCAAGGGGAAGACACCGCGGAGACCACACCTCGCCCAAAGAGAGGGGGGGATATTTAAGTGGAAGAATACATCACATGGTCTTTCCGACCATGTGGAGAGTCTTCAAGGTAGATCCTACCCAATGGGGGAGGAGTTACTACAAACATGGAGACTGGGGCAGAGGGGCTCTGCCCAAGGAAGACGCAGTTTACCAACAGGGAAATGAATTATATATATCGCATGGGGTTAGCCTTACAGGGAACCGCCAAATGCGGAGCACCTACCCCAGAACAGGGCTCTTAGTTAGCATGTGTACTGGGCCGGCAGTGAGTCTCTCCGAAAACTCGACTGCTACGGGGCTCGGAGGAAGTCAACCAGGGAACAAAACTTGTGAACACTACTGGGAATTAATGGTGCACGTCTTCAGCTCAAAATGAGGTGGAAGGCGCTATGTGCAAGTGATACACCCAGCTGGCTATCCTGGGCTTATCCGCTTGTATTGCGTGCCACTACCTGGGATGAAACCGGTTCCACCCAGAGGTTGTAGAACCTTGCAAGGGTGTTGGATGTTGCCCAGCCTGCTGCTCTGCAAATGTCTGTTAGAGAGGCACCCCTGGCCAGGGCTCAGGAGGCTGCTACACCCGTGGTAGACAGGGCTCGTAGCCCTACCGGGGGCGGCATGTCTTGGGCGTGATATGCCATAGTTATGGCGTCAATGAGCCAGTGGGCGATCCTCTGCTTGGAGACAGCGCTTCCTTTCCGCTGTGCACCAAAGCAGACAAAGAGCTGCTCAGAGATCCTAAAGCTCTGCGTGCGATCCAAATAGATGTGTAAAGTGCGCACCAGACACAGCAACGACAGGGCTGGGTCTGCCTCCTCCTGGGGCAGCGCTCGCAGGTTCACCACCTGGTCCCTAAAAGGGGTCATGGGAACCTTGGGCACATAGCCCAGTCAGGGTCTCAGGATCATGTGAGAGTAGCCTGGGCCGAATTCCAGGCACGTTTCGCTGACAGAGAATGCTTGCAGGTCTCCTACCCTCTTGATGGAAGGGAGTGCAGTCAGGAGGGCAGTCTTCAAGGAGAGTGCCTTAAGCTCGGCTGACTGCAAAGGCTCAAAGGGGGCTCTCTGTAGACCCTGAAGAACTACAGAGAGGTCTGATGAGGGAACGAGGCGCAGTCTGGGGGGATTCAGCCTCCTGGTGCCTCTTAGGAACCTGATGATCAGGTCGCACTTCCCTAAGGACTTACCGTCACCTGCGTCATGGTGTGCTGCTATGGCGGCAACATACACCTTCAAGGTGGAAGGGGACAGCCTCCCTTCCAACCTCTCCTGCAGGAAGGAAGCACTGATCCAACTGCGCATCTCTGAGGGTCTTCGCATAGGGAAGAACACCACTTAGCGAACAGACACCATTTAAAGGCATACAGGCGCCTCGTAGAGGGGGCCCTAGCCCGAGTGACCATGTCTACCACTGCAGGTGGTAGACCGCTTAGGTCTTCCGCATCCTGTCCAGGGGCCAGACATGGAGATTCCAGGGGTCTGGTCGCGGGTGCAAGATGGTGCCCCGTCCCTGAGAAAGAAGGTCCTTCCTAAGGGTAATTCGCCGGGGGGGCTGTCGCGAGGAGCATGAGGTCCAAGAACCACGTTTGGGTGGGCCAGTAGGGTGCTACCAGGACGACCTGCTCCCCGTCCTCCCTGACCTTGCACAGGGTCTGTGCAAGTAGGCTCACTGGGGGAAACGCATATTTGCGCATGCCAGGGGGTCAGCTGTGTGCCAGTGCGTTTATGCCGAGGGGGGCCTCAGTCAGGGCGTACCAGAGCGGGCAGTGGGGAATATTCTTGGGAGTCTGAATCGACTCCAAATCAGCTGGACCATCTGAGGGTGGAGTCTCCACTCTCCCATGAGGGTAACCTGTCATGACAGCGCGTCCGCTGTAGTGTTGAGGTTGCCTGGGATGTGAGTGGCTCGCAGCGACTTGAAGTGCTGCTGACTCCAGAGGAGGAGACGGCGGGCGAGTTGTGACATACAACGAGAGCGCAGACCGCCTTGGCAGTTGACATATGCTACCGTTGCCGTGTTGTCTGTCTGAACTAACACGTGTTTGCCCTAGATCAACAGCCAAAACCTCCGCATGGCGAGCAGAATTGCCAAAAACTCGAGGCAGTTGATGTGCCAATGCAGTCGTGGGCCCGTCCACAAGCCAGCAGCTGCATGCCCGTTGCAAACAGCAACCCAGCCCATTTTGGAGGCATCTGTCATGACTCACGTCGTGAGCCGCGGTGTCAAAGAGACTGAGTCCAACTCCAAACCGAGAAAAGAGATGCTCTGAACCGGAGGAGCTTGCTCTTTTCCCAGTTGACCCAAAGCCCTAGTCGGCTGAGGTGTGAGAGCACCAGAATGCAAATGCCCACCTCCCTTAGCGGGGCAAGGGCTGCCTCTGCGACCATCGTGAAGATGTGAGGAGACAGGGACAGGCCGAAAGGGAAGACCTTGTACTGATATGCCTGACCCTCGAATGCAAACCACAGGAAGGGTCTGTGTTGAGGAAGGATCGAGATGTGGAAGTACGCATCCTTCAGATCTACCGCCGCAAACCAATCTTGATGCCGGACGCTCGCCAGAATGCGTTTTTGCATCCGTATCTTGAACGGGAGTCTGTGTAAAGCCCGGTTCAGTACTCGCAGGTCCAAGATTGGCCACAACCCACCGCCTTTTATCGGTACGATGGAGTAGGGGCTGTGAAACCCCTTCTTCATCTCAGCCGGAGGGACAGGTTCTATCGCGCCCTTCCGTAGGAGGGTAGTGATCTCCGCACAAGGTAGCAGCGTTTTTGTCCTTTACCAAGGTGAAGTGGACACCGCTGAACCTGGGCGGACGCCTGGCGAACTGAATTGCAAAGCCGAGTCGGACGGTCCGGACCAGCCATCGCGACGGATTGGTAAGCGCATGCCACACGTCCAAGTTCCGCGCAAGGGGGACCAAAGGGACAATGTCATCGGACGTACCGACAGGTGGGGCCTCGCGGCGGAGCGGAGCTCAAGGTGCCACACCATGTCGTGGCCGTGCTGAGTCTAGGGACATCGAAGCACTTACCTGGCTCCTTGTGACCACCCCCGGAACAGCCTGGGAGGGGGGAGGAAGAGGCCTGTCCTCATGACCCTTGGAGACTGTCACATCGGGGGCAGATTTGTGCCACAGCTGGGCACTCAGGGGCGGGAGACCACCGCTGGAGCGCTAAACCTGCCAAATAGAGTGGTGGACGGTGGTTGTGATGACGGCCGTGCACACCAGATATGTGACCCAGGGAACAAGGAAACCGCTCTTGCTGAACTCTTGATTACTGCAGCCACTTGGGCATGCAGCGCAATTAAATGCAAAGATAACAAAAAGATTGAGAGGTCTTCTTACCAGCTCCAGAGCAGCGGGTTTCATCGTCCCTGGGTCGCCCATCTCAAGGGCGCTTTGAAGCCTTTCACGGGTTCTGGGCGGCTGCGAGACAGGTGACATCTGCTTCCTGCGGTGGGGTCCACGCCGGGGCTTGGCCGAAGGGGCGGGCTGCGGCGGAACCAGTGCAGTCACTGCAGGGGGACGCCCTTGGCGACGAGCAAACGGGGTGCGGAATCTTGAACCGCACCAGGGCAGGATATGCCGGATAGCCTCCGTCAACTGTTCCACCATCGAGAACTGCTGGGCAAAGTCCTTGACGGTGTCGCCGAATAGGCCAGCCTGGGAGATGGGGGCAGCAAGGAATCGTGTCCTGTCGGCCTCACCCATCTCGACCAGATTGAGCCAAAGGTGGCACTCCTGGACCACTAATGTGGACATTGTCCGCCCGAGAAACCACGCCGTGACCTTCGTCGCTCGGAGAGCAAGGTCGGATGCCGAGCGCAGCTCCTGCATCAATCCCGGGGTGGAACTACCCTCGTGCAGTTCTTTAGCGCCTTGGGGACTTGCAGGAGAGCCATGGCATGCAGGGCGGAGGTGGCTTGTCCAGCGGCACCGTAGGCCTTGGCCATCAGAGACGACATAAACCTACAGGCCTTGGACGGGGGCTTTGGGCACCCGTGCCAGTTGGCGGCGCTCTGCGGGCATAGGTGCACCGCGAGCACCTTTATCCACCAGGGGATTGCCGAATAGCGCTTGGCCACCCCACCATCGAGGGTAGTGAGGGCGGGGAAGCTGAAAAGATCGGGACTGGGCAGTAAAAAAGTGCCTCCCATGACCTTGTCAGCTCTTCATGCACTTCTGGGAAGATAGGAACAGGGGCGGGGCGTGGCTTTGAGCAGTGCCGTGAGCCCAGGAACCAATCATCGAGCCACGAGGGTTCAGGGAAGAGTGGAGGTTTCCACTCTAGCCGAAGCTCGCGGCTGCCCGGGAAAGCATGTCGTCATCTCCACGTCAGCCTGTGACTGGGCAGTCGTCCCCGAAGGGAGGAGCCCAGCTGAGGCTTCCGCGTCTGACTGGACAAGCCCGCTCTCCAATGCTGTGCTCAAGAGCTCATCACTTTCACGGGCTCCGAATAAGAGGTCGCTGTGAGACGAGCCGGCGGACTCATCCAGAAGCCCGATCAGGGGAGATGAGCGTGCTGGTGAATGGGAGGTCCGCGGGGGGATACCCGGCGGAGGCGGTCCCATTGGGGTTCCCAAATTGCCCCCAGTGCTAGCTGCGCTGGCCTCATACCCGTGGGTAAAAGGACCGAGGCGGGGAGCCTCTAGGGTGGCTTGCTTTCTTACGAAGGCGAGCCGCGACCGCATCGTTGCCATGGACACGACACGAAAGACAGTGATCGTGACCGTCAGAAGGCGAGAGATAACGAGCGCAACCAGGAATAACACACAATAGGATAGGCATCTTTAAAAAGACGTGTCTTTAAAAAGACATTCCGTGTGTGCCGCTCTTTTAGAGAAATATACTCTTTTATTTCTGCCGAAGCGCCCAGGGGCATTCTCTGCAGTGCACCAATGCAGAGGGGGGAGAAGCCGCTGAAATGCGCCATCAGATCCAGCAGAGGTGAATGAACAGTCGTGGGAATTCAGCTTAATGAGCATGACCGTTCGGCTCCGAAGAGAAAATCTGAATGAGTGGTTGCATACCAGCTCCTTTAATACCCGTATGTCGGGGGGAATGGCATGCAAATACCACTCACCAATTTTCATTGGCCTTTTATCAAAGACCAGAGTTATCTCGGGCTCCCAAGAATGAACCCTAGTGTCACTACATTGAAACAACGTTGAGTGAGTGACAGATAGGGAACTCACCACCATCATGTTGGAGTTGGCCTGAAAACAGTATTGGCTAATGCATTGCTAAGGAGCTTTGAGTAGTTTTTAAGGTGTTGCTTGTGGTTATTTACTAGTCAAAGTCAAAAGAGCCTATCCCAAAGACTATGTGCTATTCTGGTCCAAAGATATAGCTTGGGCCCCTATGTCAACTTAAGTCAAGTTAAGTGTAGAAAAAATAATCCCTAACCCTGAGTATGAGCAATAGTAAGAGTAATCATCAATCAATAGTGAACAGTTACCACTATTACAGGTGCATCTCAATAAATTAGAATGTCGTGGGAAAGTTCATTTATTTCAGTAATTCAACTCAAATTGTGAAACTCGTGTATTAAATAAATTCAATGCACACAGACTGAAGTAGTTTAAGTCTTTGGTTCTTTTAATTGTGATGATTTTGGCTCACATTTAACAAAAACCCACCAATTCACTATCTCAAAAAATTAGAATACATCATAAGACCAATAAAAAAAACATTTTTTGTGAAATGTTGGCCTTCTGGAAAGTATGTTCATTTACTGTATATGTACTCAATACTTGGTAGGGGCTCATTTTGCTTTAATTACTGCCTCAATCCGGCGTGGCATGGAGGTGATCAGTTTGTGGCACTGCTGAGGCGGTATGGAAGCCCAGGTTTCTTTGACAGTGGCCTTCAGCTCATCTGCATTTTTTGGTCTCTTGTTTCCCATTTTCCTCTTGACAATACCCCATAGATTCTCTATAGGGTTCAGGTCTGGTGAGTTTGCTGGCCAGTCAAGCACACCAACACCATGGTCATTTAACCAACTTTTGGTGCTTTTGGCAGTGTGGGCAGGTGCCAAATCCAGCTGGAAAATGAAATCAGCATCTTTAAAAAGCTGGTCAGCAGAAGGAAGCCTGAAGTGCTCCAAAATTTCTTGGTAAACGGGTGCAGTGACTTTGGTTTTCAAAAAACACAATGGACCAACACCAGCAGATGACATTGCACCCCAAATCATCAGAGACTGTGGAAACTTAACACTGGACTTCAAGCATCTTGGGCTATGAGCTTCTCCACCCTTCCTCCAGACTCTAGGACCTTGGTTTCCAAATGAAATACAAAACTTGCTCTCATCTGAAAAGAGGACTTTGGAACACTGGGCAACAGTCCAGTTCTTCTTCTCCTTAGCCCAGGTAAGACGCCTCTGACGTTGTCTGTGGTTCAGGAGTGGCTTAACAAGAGGAATACGACAACTGTAGCCAAATTCCTTGACATGCCTTGACCCCAGCCTCAGTCCATTCCTTGTGAAGTTCACCCAAATTCTTGAATCGATTTTGCTGGACAATAATAAGGCTGCGGTTCTCTCGGTTGGTTGTGCATCTTTTTCTTCAACACTTTTTCCTTCCACTCAACTTTCTGTTAACATGCTTGGATACAGCACTCTGTGAACAGCCAGCTTCTTTGGCAATGAATGTTTGTGGCTTACCCTCCTTGTGAAGGGTGTCATTGATTGTCTTCTTGACAACTGTCAGATCAGCAGTCTTCCCCATGATTTTGTAGCCTAGTGAACCAAACTGAGAGACCATTTTGAAGGCTCAGGAAACCTTTGCAGGTGTTTTGAGTTGATTAGCTGATTGGCATGTCAAAATATTCTAATTTTTTGAGATAGTGAATTGGTGGGTTTTTGTTAAATGTGAGCCAAAATCATCACAATTAAAAGAACCAAAGACTTAAACTACTTCAGTCTGTGTGCATTGAATTTATTTAATACACGAGTTTCACAATTTGAGTTGAATTACTGAAATAAATGAACTTTTCCACGACATTCTAATTTATTGAGATGCACCTGTATTAGGACCCGAGCACTGATGGTGCGAGGTCCCTATTGTTCTTCTAGACGTTTCTTATTTTTTTCCCAAATGAATCGCATTTTTGAGGGCCTAAACATACTCGAAAACTCATGAAACTTTGCACATACATCAGAAATGGCGAAAATTTACATCTGATATGGGTTTCAGAATTAGGTGTGGCAAAATGGCTGGATAGCGCCACCTACAAATTTCAACGATGTGCGCTTTATGCTACGTTTCACCTACACATACGAAAATCAGTACAGATGTGTAACATGCCAGTACCTACAAAAAAGTCTCTAGGACCCTTGCCCTAAACTAAACAGGAAGTCAGCCATTTAGATGTTTCTCTTACATTTTTGCTCAGTTTTTGCCATTTACAGGCCTCGTACTTTAACGAACTTCTCCTAGAGATTTCATCAGATCTACTTCATATTTGGTTTTGCCAATCTAAAGGCCTTGGCGATGCTAAATTGCGAAGCTTTTGAGTTTTCACTGCACGGCGTGGCTGTGAAGGTCTGACAAGCTTTAACTCATACATACAATGTCCAATCTGCCCCAAACTTCACATGTTTTATAATAGTCCCGGCCTGAATTCATCTACTTGCCAATATTCAGTTATAGTCATAGCGCCACCTACTGGCAACAGCCAATTCCAGGTCTTGTACTTTAACAAACTCCTTCCAAAGATTTAATCAGATCAACATTATATTTAGTCAGTCTTAATCCAAAGGCCTTGGTGAAGATAAATTGCGAAGCTTTTTAGTTTTCATTGAAGGGCGTGTCTGTGGCGGCCTGACAAAGTTCGATATGTGACGAGTCACATTTTTGAGGCCTAAACATGCTCATGAAACTTTGCACACATCTCAAAAGTGGGGAAAATTTACATCTGATACTGGTTTTAGAATTAATTGTGGCAAAATGGCTTGATAGTGCCACCTACAAAATTTCAACGAAGCAGCCCTCACGCCACGTTTCACCTACACGTAAGAAAATCGGAAGGCATATGTAACATGTCAACACGTACAAAAACGTCTTTTAGTACCATATCCTAAACCCAACAGGAAGTCAGCCATTGTGATTTTTCTCTTCAATTTTTGCTCAGTTTTTGCCATTTCCAGGCCTCGTACTTTAACAAACTCCTCCTAGAGATTTCGTCGGATCGACATCATATTTGGTCAGTCTAATCTAAAGGCCTTGTCAATGCTAAATTGTGAAGCTTTTGAGTTTTCACTGCACGGCGCGGCCGTGGCGGTCTGACAATATTCTATGTTTCGCCATGAAAAAGGAAGTTGTTATAACTCATACATACAATGTCCAATCTGCACCAAACGTCACATGTTTGATAATACTCCCGGCCTGAACACATCTACGTGCCAATATTCAGTTAGAGTCATAGCGCCACCTACTGGCAACAGGAAGTGACATGTTTTGATGTATAGTTATAAAATGATTGATATTTCATTTGATGTCATTTATTTTCTCTAGCTTCAGTAATACATAGAGAAATCACCGATTAGGTGCAAGTGTTTTAAATGTTGTGTTATGAACAAATATACACCATCAAAATCATGGTCACCACAGGGAGTTGGCACAGCAGCCCCAACGTGCACCAGGGTGCGAGGGCCCGTTCATCGCTGCTTGCAGCTTTAATTTAGTTTATATTTCTATTTTACTTTCAATTTGTACTTTTAATTTAAGCTTTCACTCCATTATATATTTTTTTTCTTGTGCCTCAGTTTAGTTTTTCAGGGCATTTCAAGCACTTTTAAAACATTGGAATAAACTATTTACATTGGCGGAACCGTTTGTTGACACGGTTGCGATTTTGTTTTCCATTGTGGTGCTGCGAAATCAGGATTTGATTAGAGTGACTGAGCAAGTGACCAATCATGAGACGACACGTCACTGAAGGCATTCCACAAGCACGGTTGAGTACGGATAGCTAACCTTGATGAGAAATCCAGACCTGGAATGGTTTGTAATTGCACCGTACGGAATCGTGCTTAAGTGCAAATGCTACTGGAACCGTGACTCACTGTGCTCAGAATGGTTCGGCCCAATGGTGGAAAAGTGTCTTTAATTTTCATTTTAGTTTTGATAATTTAGGACTGCCAAAGTTAATGCGTTAACTGATATCATTTAAATATGTTTCAAGCTGTTAAATATCTCAGGGCCATCTAGTGTTCTCTGTATCTAGTGGAATTTTCATGCTTAAAGGAATAGTTCACCCAGAAATGAATATTCTCTCATCATTTACTTCCTCTCATGCTATCCCAGAAGTATTTAACTTTCTTTCTTCCGCAGAACACAAACAAAGATTTTAGAGGAATATCTCAGCTCTGTAGTTTCAGTGCAAGTGAATGGTGACCAGAAATTTGTAGAACCAAAATCACATAAAGTCAGCATAAAAGTAATCCATACTGCTCCAGTGGTTTAATCCAGGTCTTTTAAAGCGATCCAGTTGGTTTTGGGTGAGAACAGACCAAAATGTAACTCCTTTTTTACTATAAATTGAAACATCAGCAGTCTCCTTGTCGAGACTGATTATGAGCTTAATTACACCTCCTATAGTGCCATCTAGCGCTCTGTGCATGTGTCAAATAATAGGAAGTGCAATCCAGATTGAAGTTATGATTGTGCCTAAAAACTGTAATGGCAAGATGTACAGTGAAAAAGGACTTGAGAGAATTTCCTTTTTCTATTGCTTTAACTATTCCTTTAAAGAAGGCGAGTTGTAAAGGTTTCAGATTTTATGATAAATCAAATTGTCAAAATTAAAATTATAGTACATTTAATTTGCAATCATTTTTATTTTATTTCAGTAAGAAATGTTATTTTATTTTAAATTCAGTTTATTCAATAAATTGTTTTATATTTACATCAAGTTTTCATTAACAATAGTAAGACACTCATAACCACCCACACCCATACAATATTACACCCATTCCATCCTACCTGCTTTCCTCTAGGGGGAAGCAAACAATATGAGACAATACTACATTTTGACACCTTAGACTTTAAAAAATGACCTGACAGGTAAGTGTGTATACATGGGCAAATAGTGTAGAAACTGTGTGTATGTGTGTGTGTGCACTGTTTCCCAGATGAAACGCTGAGCATGCACAGATCATAAGATGCAAATTGTGCTGCATAAAACAGAACAGAGAATAAATAATAACAGCACAGAATAAAACAGGAAGGAAATGAGTCACAAAAGCAAGTGTTTCAAGCACTTTTAAACCATCGGAATAAACTATTTACATTGGCGGAACCGTATCAAACCGAGTTTGTGCGAAAATGTGAATAGGCATAAAAACACTGTCAAATCACAACATGCCCAAATGAAAAATAAAGTAGCAGAAGAAATGACCAAAAATTAAAAGTGGTGCTAAAAGTGGAATAAAAACATATTTAAAAAAAAAAAAAAAAAAAAACAGTAGGCATTATTCCACAATAAACAGGTAACTTGTTCATTGCGGTTAAATTGTAATTATTTAACAAAACAAGAGTCAGTTAATTGTTCGACAGCTGTTTGTACGTGTTACATAGGGGCCACAGGATTCCACGTTCCAGCATGTTTTGTACCATATCCAGGAAGGTATTTACTGTATACTACACACCTGACCTGCATATCAAAACAAGGTACTTTACTAAAGGATGAGAAAATCTTCATCGAATGCAGTGCATACTCGGACAGTATGGGAATTCAGATGCAGCAATGATTCGCCATAAAACAGGTAGTTGAAGTTTGTCTGACGTATCCATCCAGCAGAAGCTATGAGAGGCATAGATAACTCATCAGGTCAGAGTGCTGCGTGACACTGTCTGAAACATGAAGAACCGTTTCTTTTGACATCTGGAATAAATCTGCAGCTTGGCGCTCTATTCTGGCACACTAAAGACACAGAGCCATTTTATGATGACATCAGAATATTACATTTATACCCCCCCCCCCCACTCTCTCTGTCAATTCAATTCAGTTCAAATTAGCTTTATTGGCATGACAGTATACAATGTACCATGTTGCAAAAGCATTCATAAATAAATAAATAAATAAAAAACATGTATTACATACATAAAAATGTCAAATAATAAAATAATAATAATAATAATAATAATAATAATAATAATAATAATAATAATAAGCATACAGGTAAGTGCACAAAATGTAAAGAAAATTAACTACAGAGAATGTCCTGGTTACTTTCATAACCTCCGTTCCCTGATGGAGGGAACGAGACGTTGTGTCGATGTAGTGACACTAGGGGTCACTCTTGGGAGCCCCAAACACCTCTGCTTTTTTGAAAAAAGGCCAATGAGAATTGGCAAGTGGGATTTGCATGCCACTCCCCCGGACATACGGGTATAAAAGGAGCTGGTATGCAACCACTCATTTAGGTTTTGTGCTGAGGAGCCGAGACCATTTCAGCGGGTAGTTCAGCGTTGTGGCAAGAGGGACACAACGTCTCATTCCCTCCATCTGGGAACGGAGGTTACGAAAGTAACCAGGATATTCTCTATCTGTCACTCACTCAACGTTGTGTCGATGTATTGACACTAGGGGTCCCTATACAAAACGCCACAACTATCTGAACTGTGTTACGTGAACTGGCGATGTGTGATGGGCAGACTGCTGTGTGCCTCGTAGCCAGCGCACCAGGCCGTCACGTAACCTACTCCAACACTCTTATGAGCGTCGAACGGTCCTTCAGGAACAAGTCGACTGCCCAACTACAGGGACAAGCTAGCCCAGCCGAGGCCTCTTTTCCCTCTCTTTTCTCCCCAAAAAGAGTGGAATTTGTTAACTGATTGGGAGCCATAAGTGTCTGTGTCGGGGGGTGTCCCTCCCAAGGGGAAGACACCGCGGAGATCACACCCTGCCCAAAAATGTATTTTGAGTAGAATATATCACATGGTCTTACCGAGTCTTGTCGGATGTCATGTGGAGAGGTCCCATGGTAGGTCCTACCCGAAGGGGGAGGAGTTTCTACAGAGCATGGCGACCGGGGGCAGAGGGGCCTCTACCCAAGGAAGACGCAATTTGCCATCAGGGAAACAATTTTTGCGGAAGAAATCACATGGGGTCGCCTTCAGGGAACCAACACATGTGGAGCACCTACCTCAGTACAGGGGCTCATTAGCTCATGTACTGGGCCGGTCAGCGAGTTTCTCCACAAACTCAGCTGCCAGAGGGCTAAGGAGGATCCAGGGTCAAGTCATACAGGGATCACAGTCTGTGAACATGACTGGGAGTCAAGAGCGCGTCTTCACCTCAAGGGATGGGAAGGGCACTATGCGCAAGCGGTACACCTGGCCAGTTGTCCCAGAACTTACCTGCTCGTGCCTGCCAATACACGGGACGAGACCGGCTCAACCCGGAGATTGTAGAACCTCGCAAAGGTGTTGGGTGTTGCCCAACCCACTGCTCTGCAGATATCTGCCAAAGAGGCGCCACTGGCCAGGGCCCAGGAGGCCGCCACACTCCTGGTGGAGTGGGCTTGTAACTCCGCAGGGGGTGGCACATCCTGAGCCTGATATGCCATCATGATGGCATCGATGACCCAGTGGACGGTCCTCTGTTTGAAGACAGTGCTTCATTTCCGCTGTCCACCAAAGCAAACAAAGAGCTGCTCGGAGCTTCTAAGGCTCTGCGTGCGATCCAAATAGATACGTAAAGCTCACACCGGACACAGCAACGCCAAGGCTGGGTCTGCCTCCTCATAGAATCCAGCGGATGAATTCAGCTTCAATGAATAGAACCGCTCGGCTCCGAAGAGAAAATCTGAATGAGTGGTTGCATACCAGCCGCTTTTATACCCGTATGTCTGGGGGAGTGGCATGCAAATTCCACTCGCCAATTCTCATTGGCCTTTTTAAAAAAAAAAGCAGAGGTGTTTGGGGCTCCCAAGAGTGACCCCTAGTGTCACTACATCGACACAATGTCAAGTGAGTGACAGACAGGGAACAATGAGTAACAGTACATTTAACTGACACTTTCAGTCTTTAGTGAGGGGTCACCCTCTCTCTCTCAGATCATGACAAGGAGACACATACTCTGCTGCGAAATCTATACATTCAGCTTTCTCTCCTAGAACATATGAACGTTTCCCCACATTACTCTCTCTGCTGAATTCAGGCAGTATCTGTCCTGTGACTTTAAAATATGTGTGTCTGATGGTCTCATATTTACTGTACTCAGTGAGGAAGTGAAGTTCATTCTGTATGACACCTTGAGTGCAGTGTGAACACAGTATGTCCTCTCTGGGTCTCCAGTTCTGTCTGTGCTGACCCGTCTCTACAGCCAGACTGTGCTCACTCACACGATACTTCATCAGAAGCTTCCTGCGATTGGTCAGATATGATGCCAGTTTATATTCTGTCTTTTGAGAAATAGGTTAATTTGTTTATTTCTTTGAGTTTTCTTTGCCAGTGATGAATATATTGTTCTTGGGTTGTGTTTTGTATTTGTTTTAATTTTGCCTGCCTGAATTGAATTGATGAATTTAGCTGGTGTTTGTCCACTATATATTGTAAAGGATCACTCTCTGGATGTGCTGCTCTGTATATAAACGTACAGTGATGGTGATTTTTCTGGGGAAGTGTCTGATAGGTGGAACCAGAATTTACTGGCTCTCTTTGAATGTCAGTCAAGAGAGGGAATCTGCCCAGTTCTGCTCGACAGCTCAGGTTAGAAGCACTTCTTTGAACTTCCATGATACAAAATTCAAGGTGGAATATTTCAACTAGACTTTTGTCCCAGGATTCATAATTTAGTTTATATTTGGGTCCCCAGATTTCACTGCTATACGGAAGGATGTGATTGATGACACTGTCAGATATTTTCAGCCACAGTTTGAGTGGGGGGTTAAATTTGAATAATAGTTTTCTTACACTGTAAAATGCCCTATGAGCCTTCTCTGTTAGATCCTTTACAGCCACGTCAAATAGTCCAGAAGCCGAAATTGTCAGACCTAAATAATTGTAACTGGTAACATGGCTAAGAAATTCTCCCCCAAATAAAAACATATTTTTTGTCTTTAAGATGATTTTTCTTTTGAAAAATTATTACTTTATACTTGGACCAGTATAATACTACAGTAATTTTCTAGAATCGAGAGGCTTTCACTCGTCAGTAGGTGAGAGCAGCAGTAGGTTGTCTGTGTTTGTAGGTCATCTCTCTCACTCACTCTCTCTCTCTCTCTCTCTCCCTCATTTGCTTGTGTGGAGGAGGTTTATTACACCGCAGCCATGCAGTTGTTCTGAGGTTAAATGGATGTTATAAATCGAGAATGATTGAGGATTTGGTTGCTGGTAATATCAGTTTGAGGTAGGGACGTTGTGTGGTTTTAAAGAGGTCATTATCATATTTTTTTTTTTTTTCACCCAGAGGTCAACTTATAATATCAGTAAATGTTTTGCACTAAAAACAGTCATAATTTATTTTTTTATCCCCATTTCCTATCACCATTTATCAGTATTTTCACTGATTCTTAAAATTAAGATCCTTTAAGATCCTATGCAAATGCCGCTTTTGTGATTGGTCAGCCTCTGCGAATATGAAATGAGTAACAACGCTTAGGGGCCGCTCACACCAAAATATTCTAATTAAACATGCACTAGATGAATGTCTTTGACCGTTACGCGGTGTTTTGCTGTTTTTTTGTTTGTTTTTTTTGGATGGGGGGGGGTTGTTTGTTTTTAGTTTTTCGTTTTTTCAGTTTTCCAGACATTTTACTTTTTTTTTTATTTATTTATTTATTTTTTTTGTAGCCATAGTGTCAGATTAAAAAGAATGTCAACTTTTAAAAATGCATCTCGAGATACCTGTGGTTCTTTAATAGTCATTGCGCAGGGCAAAGGCTTAGATTTAGGTAGGGATGTTAAATGTCCCTACAACTTTCAGAAAATCAAAAATGTCCAGACCAATATTTGGGCAACTTTAACACTTATAAAATACTTTATAAATCATTTTATTCTAATTTAAATGACTATTAAAAATTCTCAGTATCATTATTCATGTGTAAATTATTGTCCGACATCTGAAGCGGCGCAGAAAGGTGCCGTCACATAGCACCTTTAACTTTTCTCACGCTAAATTGTGACAAGTTCTCAAAACATCTAAAACATCAAATTGTTAAGGTCACACTGTTATAATCAGATATCTTGTTAAAAAAAAAAAAAAACAGTCAATATCAGTCGGTCGTTTTAGCTGGCAAGTTTTGAAAGTTCTGAAAGTTACAGAATATTACAGGTTGGTATGTTTCCAAAGTACAATGAAGTAATTATTCTCAAAAGGTTAACCCGTTAAAGGAAAATAAGATTTATCAGGATATTACTTGATGATCTCCTCTTTGGCATAACAACAAGGCATTTATAGGATCATTGTTGTACTCATAATGTACAGTATTTGATATAATCCAGGCTAAATCTACGATTTTGCCGTGGTTAATTTTCTACCATCTATCCTTTATCAATATATATAATATACGTCATGAATGCCAAAAGCTGTTAGAATAAATTTTTTTGTCAAGCTCATAATCTCATTAAATGCCACATAATCTCAGTTTATTAACAGCAGAGGCGTTACATGTCTCTGCTGTGTGCAGAATTAGGCGGTGTGAATTACGAGGTGTTTAAATGCAGAGGGGAGCTGAGTCAGGGTAGTTATAATAGATGACACCTCTCAGTGGAGATATCTACAGCTACAGAAGCATCAGGAACAAATGAATGGCAAAAAAGAGAGAAATAAACAACTCTAGCTGCTAGAGAAGAGGGAAAGATTTAGAGGAAAAGGAAACTTTTATTTATTGTGAAAAGTTTTCTTCAACCTGTATTGATTGCTTTCAGGATCTCCCGTTAAGCTGATAATAATTGAAAAACAGCTTGCTGTTCTCTGTTGGGATGTTGGAGGAAGAGAGAGGGAGAAAGTGGCTTTGATCTGGGGCTGTTCTCCAGACTGGAGAAATGGGCCCTTCAGAGGCCACAGAAATGAGTGGAGCACATAAACTAAAACACAGCCAGACAGACTGTCACACATCATGCTTTAACACACTCTTTCTTTTTCTCTCTCGCTTTTAACATGGCTGCTTCTTTCTTTAAAGTCAATATGAAATGGCATTCACAACCATTTTTACTTCCCTAATGTGAAAAGGGATATTGATTAACAAAAAAATAAAAAAATTAAAATGTAGGATGGACTTGAATAATCCATCAGGAATTGTTTGAATTTGTGGAAAGTTTCTGTGGCCCTGTCCCAAATGCTTGCAAAGTCCACGAGACCTCAGAGGGTCCCATCTGTAATTTTAGCACTCAAAAGTGTGCTCACGAGTGCCTCTTTGGCATACTCTTTGGCGAAGCCTGCACTAATGCAAGCTCCATAGTGGTCTTGTCCTCTGACCAATCACTGCTGACTGGTTTCGTGTTGGAGAAAAAAATCATGGCAGATGAGACGATATCAAGTGTGGATTTAACACTGATTTCAGTAATTGTTTTCTCTAATTGTGAACGAACAATCACTTGCTTTTCGAGTGTGTATGGTATCACTTTTTCATGTGATGTGTATAATTGGTTAAAAAAAATTTTTCATTAAGTTTACCAGAGATGGAATTACTCCAATTCAGTTTCAATTAGTTTCAATTCAATAGTTTCTCTTGTGGAAGTTCATAAAAGTGAGTAACTTAAAACTAAACCTTTGTTTTACATGTTTCAGTGAGGATTTTAGAATTATTAAGAGTCTCTAAAATATTGGGACATGTCCCTACCAACTTTCAGAAAATGGAAAATGTCCTTACCAACATTTGGGCAACTTTAACACTTACAAAATACTTTAACTTTATAATATGTTTTTATTTTAATTTATTAAAACATATAAAAAAAAAAAAAAAAAAAAAAATTAAAAATAAATCATTATCATTATTCATGTGTAAACGAATGGTCTACCTGAAGAAGTGTGGTTGTGCAGTATATACTGTATATTTGATTAATTTTGCGAACTACGCTCGTATGTGATGTACATTCTCCTTTCTATACATTTGCTTGTTTTATACACCTGCCTGCAACCATTCCTGGTGTTCGATTTATGTTTATTTGTTCTCTAAATATTTAAAAAGTTTCTTTCCTAAATGTTATAGTGCTTTATTGTCAGTGTGTCTCTTATAATTATCTAACAAAAACAAATATCCAAGTATGGGTTTAAAGTGTGGTTCTTAACCCTATGAATGGCATGAGTTTTTTGAAAAATAATTTGTAAAATGTATGTATATGAAAAACAATGGATAAAAATGTGCCAGCTGACTGAAGTCTTGAAATCTGGGTTTAGGGGGGTTTAGGGTGCCATTTGGGACATTGCCTGTGACAGGTTGTTGGAGGAAAGTGGCTGAAAAATAAGAGGGATTGGTGAAGTAAGCCAAAATGGAAGTTGTTTCAGAGATGGAGCAAGTGTTTACATTGTGATGAAAGCTTACAAGGAATAACATGAGTTATAATATATATAATATATTTATAATAAATAATAATACAAATAATAATAATAATAATTATAATGGTTTAAGTAGCAAAAGTGTATAGGGTCATTAGAGATCCTAGGTATGTAAGAGTGTGGTAAGGTATGTCGTTATTTTTATTTATTTATTTATTTATTTTGCGCATCAATAAATTCTATTTTTATGATTATTTCATACCTTAAGATTACTATCACATGATATCTATTTATTTGTTTATTTCAAGATAAATGAATACTATTTTCATACAAAGACAATACGATACGATAATACTATAACAAGTTGATTTTCTGTGCAACAATGGTGAATTATCAGTATTCCAAATCCGTGTACACATATAATATACATGCTGTTTCTTACTCAAGGTGGTGCTGTTGTTTCAGTGATTGACTTGATTTACATTTGAAATTGCTCTTTGATGAAGAAACAACATCAAAGTAAACTATATCAAGTACAAAACATGAACAGTTTGATATGACTATTGTCATTTGGGTGTACTACTGAAATATGAGTTGTGCATCTATTTAGACTCAATAACTGCCTGAGAAAATACTAATGTTTAACTTTTCTGTAACTTATGTATAGCTTATGTGTATCTTATGTGTTATGTGTAGCTCAATATGTTTTTGACAGCTAGTTAAGTCTCCTGAAATTTCAGTTTGAAAGTAACGAATACTGTTCTAGATTTGCCCTGATTTGTTGCATTATCTCTTTGATTCATGAAAAATAAAACATCAAAATATATTTAATTCTATAACTTTCCAGATAGTGTACAATTTTACACTGTCTGGGCATATTGTAGATCCATTTGTGATATATATATGTGCCGGGTCTCTAAAGACCCGAATATGTGTAACCAGGTGGAATTAAAAGGTTTTATGATCCCTGGTTTATAGTATAAACAAACTATTATTTTTCTTTTGCAATTATTTTGTGTTTGAAGTCTGTACTTTTATTTTGAAATGATTGTGTTGATGGAGCTTTAAGGGAGCGCTGCCCCTTTACTATTGGAGCTTTGGCGTCAAGATATGATTAGCACTAACTACGTTTCCATCCAAGGATTTTTTGTGGAAAAAGTTTTAGCGCATCAAAATAAAGCTGATGGAAACGCAAATTATCGCTAAAATTTCACAAGTGTCGACATAATATTTTTCCATTTAACTCTAGCGCTTACATGTCGATACTTCAAATGTCGTGAAAAACTGGTTTGGAAACACTTTTTGTCGAGAAAATTGGCATTAATGCAAAAATATAGTGTCGCGTGACAGAATTTACCCCAGCCTGTATTAATCATGATGACAAGGTATACATCCTTGAAAGCTAATTTTTATGTGATTATGGATTGATCTTAACGGCATACCTGCACAGATCCGATGCTGCAAACATGACACTTCCAGGAGTGCCAACACAAATATCTCATTTCATGCACATCGATAAGTGCACGGAGAACAAATAAATGGCCACTCTTTGTGATTAATTTAATCGCAGTATCCATCCGTTTATTTATTAAAGTTGCTTTTCCACACAATTCAAAATAATAGATGGCAGTCATGGAATTAGCCCACAATACTAAAAAATCTATGCTCAGAGATGTTTTATATCAAAAATAAATACAAAATACTAGGAGAAAAGCTTCAGTGTGCTTTTTTTGGAACACTAACATATGGCCCAATTCTATTAAATTATTGTTTAGCTTACTTTTGAAAAAATGCAGGCAAAATTCCCTGTATTAAATTAAATAAATTACCAAATGAATAAAGAATTAAATAAAATAATTAATTACCAAACGAAAAAAATAATAATATTTTTAGACCTATATATGCCTTTTCTTTACACAAACTTAAATTAGCCTTATCCTGTTCTGTAGATGAACATTCTCAGAATGTTCTACACTTTTTTCATGACTATACACTATCAGAACTATTTGTCCAATGCCGAGTTCACTTTCAGAAAAAGAGCTTTTGAACATTTTAAACTTCTAAATATTGTTAGCGACAGGCGCAACATCAGGACCAATATTACAGTCCAATCAGAAGGGCAACAGCTCCCTTTTGATTGCAGTTCCTCCTCTTCTGATTGCATTTATTTGTGAAATTAAAATAACAGTAAGCTGGCTAATTTTAATGAATTGTCTCAATATTGCCGATCTGGAACGATTTCAAGTTAAAGTTTTGTGTGAAATTGAGTAAATATAGTACTAAATAAGATTTTCCTTTTTTTTTTTTTTTTTTTTTTTTTTTTGCAATTTTATGCTATTTACTATATTAAATTGTGTGATATATCAGCATTGTATTGGCCACCCTGCTCTCTGGATATCGGCCATTAAAAAAAAAAAAAAAAAAAACATATTGGCCTACCACTAGATACACTTGTAGTATTTTTTAACCCTATCAATGGCATGAGTTTTTTATTTATTTATTTATTTATTTATTTAATTTATTTATTTTTTAATAATTTGTAAAATGTATATATATGAAAAACATAATGTTTAAAAATGTGCCAGCTGACTGAAGTCTTGAAGTCTGTCCCAAATGCACCCTTTTATAACTCATGCATCCTCACTGACATGCTGACTTGCACCCCATCAGTTAGCACTAGAATAGGTCACCAAAGTCTGGACTCAATACAAAAAGTGGCTATATAAGTCAATATGTTGTTTGTTATATTTCCATATCATTGAACATAAGCCCATCACTGGCCTGCAGTCCACAGCAATCAATTTTGCAATTGAGTTTTGGCTTTTATGCCACTTTTATTTATAAGACAGCAGACAGAGGACACAGAATAAATGGAGTAAGTGGGAGGAATGGTATCGAGACATGATGCAAGCCAGACTCAAATTTGCATTACTCACATGAGCACCATGTCTCAATAAAGGAAGGAATGAAGAACTAACAGAAGAGAGAATAAACAAATGATAGAACTAACTACTAAATGATATATCAGATATATAAGTGACCAAATTCACCAATCATTTATGATTGGGGACTAGAGAATCTTACGATCTGTAGGCATAGTATCACAAAATGTTCCAACCTTGCACAGAGTGTCTGTCCTCCAGAGAGACTAATGTGACTGGTGCTAATCCAGTTCAGAGTTCTGAGAAAGAGCATGACTCTTCCATATTCAAGGAAGAGAGGATTTGATTTGCATCGCTTCATTTTCATATCCTCTCTTTCCCCAAGTACACGTGCATAAGCTCATGTACAAGACACTTAAAATCGTCACATCTGAGCAGTAAGCTGACAGCTCAGGGCAGAGTTGAGGGTCGATGTTGTTATTTTCCAGTGACGTCATTAAACCTCAACACCCTTCTCATATTTCTCTCTCTCTCTTTCTCACTCACCACATGGATTTTTTAATCCACTTATGTCACTGATGGTCATTTATGTAATTTGGCTTGATTTCAATGAGCCTAAATCAGATATTAAGGAAACAAGATATTAAGGAAACAGACTATAGTAAGTGACTACAATCACTTACAAATATGGTCTGTGTTCTGCGACTGATAGCGGGTCCTTGAATAACATATAACGTGCAGCCAGTAAGTAAGGACAGCCTGTGGAGTTTCTGGTGCCCCCCTAAGGTAAGATGGTGCCCCCCTAGGGAGTTGGTGCCCAACGCAGAGTGTGTAATATGCATATAAGGAGTGGCATTACTGAGCCTTAGTCACCATTCTCTTTCATTGTATGGACAAAAGAGGCTTTCATTCAGCATAACATCTCCTTTTGTGTTCCACTGAAGAACTAGTTGGGGTGAACTATCCCATTAGATAGTTAGGAGAAATTATTATTTTATTTTATTTTTTACATTGAAAAAAGAAAATACACACTTCACCTTTAAAATATCCAGTATTAAAAAAAAAAAAAAAAAAAAAAAAAAATAATAATTATTTACATTTCTGTGGACAGAATAAAAATACTGCAATTTATGACAGAGTTGTATATATTGCTGAATGAAATGACTGAAAGCATGCAAGTATTTTGTGTTTGTGTGTGTTTTTGTATTTGGTGTACGGCTCACTATAAAATGCTTTAGGGCTTTGACAGACAGAATTTGCCCTGGTCTCGGAGTCTGACTAGTGGTCATCACTCTTGTGGACTAAGGCTTACACGGAAAGAGAGAGAGAGGGAGTGTGACCTTGATGACAGCAGTAAATTTGGACAGGAATGTCAACAGCCTCAAGACATATTAGGTTCACGCCAGTGTGCCTATAAGTTTACCTCTGCCAATTACACAGTGGCCATAAGATCACAGCAGCCAATCACAGAGCTTGACCCTTGCTTAAATCACAGCTGCCAAAACTGTTTTACACACCCGATGCTTGAAGAGTTCTTTGCTGGGCAGGAAATATGCAGGACACGAAGTATGCTTCACATACCCCTTTTTCACCAAGACGGTGCCAATTCAAACAAAAGGTGGTTCGTGGCAGGAAAAATTGGCTTTTCACGGGTACAGGATCATGTCCACAACATGAAAAATGTTAATAGCAACAACTCAGTTGGACTTAACTGATGCAAAACAAAACTAGATTGCTCCAATTAAAATCAACAAAGCTGTCTACACTGCAAGAGCCCAATGCAACACACCGCAAAACTACTCCAGCCCTGTTTTTATTATATTTAAAAATAACTTAGAAGATACAGACTCCTGGTGCTGAAGAGGCTTCTCATTAAGCCTTGTGTGAATTGATTGCAATTAATTGTATTCAATGTATACAGTATGAGTCAAGTTTGGATACACTTGACTGAACTTGCATTCCTTTTGATCTTACAAACGATTTGATCTTAAGCCTTATGCTTAAATGCTTGAAGGTAGTTTTGTCGATAAATACGAATTGTGCCTATGTATGAATTTCTTAACAAAACTAAAAACTGAAATATTTTATGGAATGGAATGAAGGAGTTGGACCAGATAGTGAAGGAAAAGCAGCCACAACAAGTGGCCACCATATATGGGAACTCCTTCAATACCATAAAATAAAATAAAAAAATCTTCCAAGGTGGCATCTCATGAAGATGGTTGATAGATTACACAGAGTGTGCTGGGGAAATCTTGGCAAAATTTGGCCTCATGGAAGCAACAATTTAAGATAGTTTTGTTTACCATATTTGGTCACTACATAATTCCCATACTAACATTAATGTTATTTTCTAGTTTGGACTTTACTATCATTCTAAAATGTAGAAAATAGCAATAAAAAAGAAAACTTTTACCTTTTAGTTAATGACTGCATTCCAAATGGCATAAATCACCCTCCAAAGGGCACTTTGAAGGGAGAACAAACATGATAGTCATGCTGTAAAGATCACTTTAAACAGGATTTCAAATAAAAATTATTTTAAAAGCGAGTTCTAAATGACCCTTATTTTTGAGCCCCACACCTTTTAGCCTTTCAAAGCACTCACAGTGGATGGTAAAGCCTTCAAAGTGAATAGGGCATAGGAATGATCACTTCTGAATGGAACGCACCCAATATATTAAAATATTAAAATAATTTGATTACAAGTAATTACATCTATTTAAATAATAGGACTGGGAAATGATACAGATTTGCAGTTTGATTTGATTTGATTCCGATTCACAAGCTCTAGATTCGATTTTGATTTGATTCAATTCTGATTAATTTCAGTATATTTCAGTTATAATGTCTTTTGCTTACATATGAAAGCGATTTGACAATTCTCGATACCAGTTTTTATACCTAAACAAAATACTAACTAATTTGAGCAATCTGTTTCAAGTTATCAATTATTCAAGTAGAATAATATAACAATAGAACAGATATAAATATGATACAAATAAAGAAAACGTTGCTTTAAGTTTTTAACAGCTGTATCAAACATTCAAGAAAGTATTTAGAAATTGAATAAAGCAATGTAATGTGACATAAAACTACTTAAGTTATCTAAAAAGTAAAAGTGGCAGGGTGTGCAACATATGCAAGGCATATGGGCACAGAATCGGACAGTGAAACGTTTAAGGACTAAACGTTTTCCCCAACTATTTACATTTACTTTAGACATAAATGACTGTTTACTTTAATACCTTACCAATACAGGCATTTTCACAGAACTTTGAAGTGTATTTTACCTATTAGGAACATATGAATCTGCATTACCAAAACTAATAAACCACCTGTCACACCCTGCCTACACCAGATGCAAGCATTGTGTCAAAAGCAAAGTCATTTTAATCAATTAAGATATCAACACTGGAAGCATCCAACAGTAAACGGATGCCCCATTCTATGTCTTGTGATCAACTGGTCGATGTTGGTCACATTTAAATTAAGAATGCGATTACATTACAGCCAGTTGTGATGATACAATTCATAATTTGTATATAATGTAATTATGTTATTAAATCTAGGCTTAAAACTTGCATACAAAATCTGCGATGCCCCATGTTTGCTTGTGGGCAGATTATGCAGCAACGCAGCTCATTATACCATTGTTTGGCTCTCAAGTGAGTGGAAATGTGGGACAGTTTTGAGAGAGCTCTTCCACAACTACTCCAGTGGTGTGGAATGGTCGCTTCCACCAGAGCTTTGAAAGGCAGTCAGAGGCTAATTGCATGCTGTCTTCAGACAGTATGTATTGTTAAAGAGTACAAAAGGTAACTCTTCAGCTTCCTGGAAGCCTGATCCATCGATGTGGGGTGGTGTATGGTCTTTTATGGTTTGATGGTCAGTGTGTATGTGTGTGGGACGAAGGAGGAGATCATTGAAGCACTGAGATCTTCGGTATGTTGAAATCCTAAACTACAGCCCTGCATATTCTCCTTTTTTCATTCATTCTTTCTTTCAGTCCTTTCCCCTTCCTCCTCCATTCCAGCAAAATAACAAAACAAAAACAATTCTTGCATTCAGTTATCTGCTGCAGTAGTCCAGAGCTAGACTTTAGAGACCTTGGATAACTGTTAGGGCTGATCAATACAACCTGGCACCAACATCAACTCTGTGGCGACAACACGTGCACACAGACAGGACACACAATCCTTCATCAATACTGTAGCATCTGATTCAGATTCAGGACCCTGGCCACTACTTAGGGCCCTTCAACTACTACCAATACTTCAATCTCTACAAATTTGTGTTGCCAAATCAATACCAAATAAGTACAATATGTAAGTACTAAATATAAAACAACAAGAGAACAAATGGAATAAACATATAGAACTAACAAAACACAACAAAACAAAACAACCCCCCCCCCCCCCCCAAAAAAAACAAACAAACAAAAAAACAAAAAACAAAAAAAAAACAAAAAAACATATATAATACAGTTAAAGATATAAGTTAACAACACATTTAAACAAATAAAAAAGAATAAAAAAAGAATAATGAGGATAACTTTCATCAAACAAGAGTTATTAAAATGGATAAAGTAAAAAAGAAAGGACTGCAACTAAATATGAAAATAATTGTGTGACGAGGAGGAGGCCATGGCCGGGCTGTGATGGAGCACGGCCGGTGCTGAATCAGCTAATCAGCAGGAGAGCGAGATAAGGGCAGTCGGAGATGCCGGTTGGAGAGAGAGAGAGCGCGTCTGGGAGCTGGCGAGCAAGTTTTTCTCTCTCTCTCTCTCCCCTCTCTCTCTCTCTCTCTTTCTCTCTGTGTCTCTGCTCACCCTTTTCCTCTCCCCACTCCTCCTCTCATCTCTCCCCCAGGTTCACAGGAGGCGCGGTGGACCACTGGCTAACAGAATGGCCGGAAGGGCAGCGTCTCCCCCCCAGAGATGGGGGGGGGGAGTTAGTCAGACCGGTGGCGCCCCGGCCTGAATCGGGTGGGGGAGGAGTGTGACAAGGAGGAGGGTGTGGCTGGGCCGTGATGGAGCATGGCCGGTATTGAATCAGCTGATCAGCGGGAGAGTGAGAGAAGGGGCAGCCAGAGATGCCAGTTGGAGAGAGAGAGAGACGCACGCAGCCGTGTTGCTTTTGTGTCTGTTTATGTTTGTTTTATTTTGAGTTTCTTATTAAACTTTATGTTTACTGTCCAGCCAGTTCCCGCCTCCTCCTTGCCTGTCCTTTAACTGTTACAAATTGTAAAAGGAAACATAAGTACTAGGACCATAACCACAATAAAGTAGATATTCTAGATTAGTGGTCGACCTACATGTGGTTTTCAAAGGTTGATTCTAAGATTATTATATTTGGTCCCCCCAATCCTTAATATGTGGTTACATACTTGCTCTCTAACCACTACCTCACTCTGTATATCTCTCTCTGCCACCCCTCTGTATCTCTAAGACACAACCGCTCAAAGTTTAACTTTGATGGGAGTATGAGATGTCCATAAAGCCCTTTACCCTGTTTGGATGAAAGAATTAATGATATTATAGTAGTTATACTTTTCTTTTCTTTTTTTTTTTTTTTTTGGTATTCATTTAGCTAAATAAATGGCCCAAAAGAGACTTCTCAAACAGAGAGTCTGTGTGGCATTAATGTGTTGTATCAGGCACTAATCGAGAAGTATACTACCCACTGATAAAAGCGCCTCCAGAGCAAATACTCAATTTTTTCCTCTCTAATTCATTACGTGAAGAGCAACGGGGCGAGGTTTACACACATGCCACAAACAGCGTGTGTGTAGGAGGGAAACTAAAACAGGCAAATGACCTCATCAGTAGTGCTGATGGGCACAAGGATATCGAGAGCCCTACCGATCGTAAACATAACACACATCACCTATTAACAACCTGCAACACACTAAAAACCACACACAAAGCAACTAACACACATTACTCATATCCCATTCACAGATAACGGTCCTCTTTCGAATGGCAAGCCAGAGAGGCACCTCATATCTCAGGACACACCAAAAGATCCATGCCACTGTAGTTTGGGAAGCTAAATCTGACAAAACCTGCCTTTAGGGACATGTTGGAATAGTCTTATTTGGAAAATGGTTTCAATCAGGAAGACTTGCAGACTTGAGTGAAATTCAAGATGACATTTATTTGATGAATATAAAACAGAAAATGTAATGTCTCTCTTTGGCGTAAGCCCCGTCTGGTAGTCCAAAGAAGTTGTACTCGGAACCATCATATCCTGCCGGAGATAGGAGGCAGGGGCGAGGAGCCTACCCCCGTGCAGGATGGGACTCCACTGGTGGTGGTGGGGTGGTGAAGGTTGCTGTGTTAGCACAACTGAAACAGCAATGTGATAACATGAACAGACTTATAAAGCAATGGCTTACATGTGATTGGCTAGGAGTTACCTAGCTAATGGTGCGATGATGTACAGCTGCTAGTTTTCCTGCTAGAACTACGCTGCGCTTACATTTCATAAAGTAAATCATATTTATAATAATAATGGTATATATGTATATATATATATATATAAATATTAGTATTCATAAAATGTAAAAAGTTTTCTTTTAAGGTTAGAGTTATACTTTCATAATTATAATCAGCTTTATATAAAAACAATAGAAGTCTACACTGCCCTTCCAAGCTAAAATGCAGTAAATGCACATACATTGAACCATGGCTTCAAAGTATGGTTAGGAACCAAGAACCAGTTATTTTGTGGAGCCCTTCCCGTTTGAAAAGAATACTAGAACCATCTGATTTTCATGACTTTGGCTCCGCTAATGGTTGATGAATGTGCATTTTTCCACTGATGGGTTGAAAAACTATACAAAAATATTCAGTGTTGCTTGCTACACAACTCCAGCAGCATCGCTGCACCTCTACTGAATCTAAAGTGTGAAACACACAGCACGACCAGTGTAATCCGATTCCTGATCTCATGACTTTTATGAGCTTATTCTTTTCAAATCTACAGCGTGAAACACAGTGCCATCAATGTAATCTGATTCCCTAACTAATGACTCTTATGAGTTGTTATTTTGCATATAATTTGATTCCCGAACTAATGACTAATGAATCTTAGGATGATTGGAATCAGAATCATTGAATTCCTTATGATTCCCTTCTCTACTTCTGAGTGTTTTGATTGTCCTGCCAAATGTTTAATAGTTTCTCTATGTTTTCCTTGAAAGCATAATTAAGCCAAACCCATCTGTCACAGGACAGATCGTAGTCTAAATGACGGGATTTCGGTTACAACTCAATTTTAACTCAATATGTAGTTACTTCATTTTGCATTTGCTGGACAGTATGGTGTACCTATTTAGATTGCTAAATATGAATGTGACTGGGTGTGTGTGTGTGTGTGTGTGTGTGTGTGTCTCAGCCCATCTGGTCGGATTTCTTTAAAAGGGCTTTCCCTCCCACTCACATGTGGTCATTTTCCTGTCAAGCAGCAAGTCTTTAGAGGAATGAAGGGGATGGCGAACAGAACATGAGCGCTAATGGATGCATGAGGTCAGGCCATAACAGCAGACCAGGACAAACACACGCAGATACAAAGCAAGTCTCTGAGGACCAGCTGGACAAAATGACCAGCTCCGAAGCTAGTAACTCCAGTCGTCTGTCTAACAGAGCGAATGAATTTGATAGAGTGTTTGCTCGCAAAGGCAGCGAAGGCTTAAACTGAAAGTTTCTATCTGTGAGAGTACATCCATGACAGTGATGAACAAACTGTTAAATGACAGCATTGCTAACAATTTGCCAAGTGGCTATTACATTGCATGACACTCCATTGTTGCATAATGCAATGGTGAATGTCAAGTCATTTTTATTTGTATAGTGCTTTTCACAACACACATCGTTTCAAAGCAGCTTTACAGAAAATCATACTTTAACAGAAAATGAAACTGTAATATCTATAAAGTCTTAGAGGCATTATTGATTTAATATGATTGTAAATTGTGTATAAAATTAAATCATTAAATAATTACATAATAATTGTATTTAGAACCCCAGTAAGCAAGCCAAAGGCAACTGTGGCAAGGAACACAAAACTCCATAAGATCTTGGTTAATGGAGAAAAATAACCTTGGGAGAAACCAGGCTCACTGTGGGGGCCAGTTCCCCTCTGGCTAAACAGCATAAATATAATGACAATATTAATTATTTGTGTCCAGTGCAAGTCATAAGTAAGTGTTAAGGGCCAGTGTTTGAACAAAGATTTTAATTATTTGTATTTGTAGTTCATCCTGGATTAACTGCAGAAGTTCACATAGATGCAATGTCCTTTGTTAGTAAACTGATGAAGGCTTTCGATGGCAATTAATTGATAGTCTATGTATTCCATTTCAAGAGTATTGTCCATCAATAGTCAAAGGTGATGCAGGCAGAGATCAATGAGGTGCATCGCAGTTCATCTGGCAGGCAATTTCGGTGAGGTTCGGTGGGGTCCATCCCATAAGTCCAAGGTTCAGGCAGTGACATATGAAGTATCCGATGTCTTACAGTTGGAGTTGGCATCAGTTTGTCCTCTGAAGTCCATCGTAGAAGACTGAAGTTATGTCTGGCTAGCACCGGCTGTAGTTTGTCGTCATCACTCAGCGACACGTAGTGTAATGGTGGCGGGCCCAAGCACACACATGCAGATGATTTTGGTGCCAGACAAGTAGTAGCTTGTCACAAGGAAACTAAAGCAAAAACCCCAGATAAGCTCTAAAAGCCACCAATTACACAGAAAAGGAGAAAACACCAAGAAAAAACAAATAAATAAATTAAATTGGAACCAAATTACCCCAAAGGTAATATAAGCATATCAGAGTCTTTGAAGAAGTTGTTTCAGTTGGATGTTTTATTCAAACAACCACACACTCAGTCCACAGTTTTGTAATGTACTAAATTTGTTTAAAGCAGAGTTTTAATATTCAACCACTCATCAGTAAACATCCAATAAGAAAAAAAAAAATAAAATATATATATATATATATATATATAAATCAGGGATGAACATTAGTTAACATTTTCCTTCATATAAACTGAGAGATAACAGCATCATGCTTAAACCCAATTTCAAACATATCAGGTCAGAAGAAAACTACAATAAACCCACTGTTTTGTTGGTTTTTAGACCGCAGGGTTACTCACATTAAATGAGTTTCTTTCAACAACAAATTCAAATAAGATACACAAAGAAAGACACAAATCTTGCTATATGAGGTTCAATGATATAACCCTTAAAATAAAAACATAATAATAATCGATGGGTATGCGCTGTGGGTACTGTTGGTTTGTACATGAGTGTTATGTGTGTGTGTAAAGCTGGCAGTGTTTTAGCTCTGAAGTGCAGGCGTCATCAGAGAAGGAACTATTGCACAGAGAGAACTGGGTACACTCGCCTGGGTTTCTCCATCGCAGTGCTGATTGTTGATGAGGATACCGTTCATATACTCCTGACGAGTTCAAGGACCCATCCGAGCACGGCACAGAAAAAGGAATATCCGTTCAGAGAACTATGTTATCATCCGTTTCATGGCCACTGGTGAATGCGAGTGTGGTGCATGCTGCGCTAATTTTCCACAGTAACACAGCCGTCTCCTTTGACTCTCGCACTATCTATTTCCATTCATAGAGCTACGTTATCATCCGTTTCACGGGCACTGGTGAATGCGAGTGCGGCGCATGCTGCGGTAATTCTCCACAGTAACACAGCCCTCTCCTTACATTTGACTCCCCTCTTGCTATTTCCTTTACCCCCCCACACACTCTTCCGCTTGCTGATGAGGTGCGTAAAATTTAAGGGCCGGAACCTTAAAAATTCTGTACCTCTGTTCTGGTAACCATGCTAATGCAAGTCCACTAATGCCAACATAATTGTCCAGCCTTTCCAAGAGAATGCCATGATCTATGGTGTCGAAAGCAGCTCTAAGATCTAAAAGCACTAGAAGAGAAATGCAGCCGCGAACAGATGATAAGAGCAAGTCATTTGTATCTCTGAAAAGTGCAGTCTCTGTACTGTGATGGGGTGTAAATCCTGACTGAAATTGTTCATATATACCATTTCTCTGTAGAAATTAGCATAATTGGGAGGACACTACCTTTTCTAGTATCTTCGACATAAACGGGAGATTTGAAATCGGTCTACAATTAGCCAATTATCCAGGATCAAGCTGTGGCTTCTTAATAAGTGGTTTGATAACTGCCATTTTAAAGTTTCTTGGCATGTTCTAAGGATAACAATGAGTTAATAATATTAAGATGAGGTTCTGAGATTACAGGGAATACCTCTTTTAAGAACTTAGCTGGTATTGGATCTAAATACATGTTGTGGCTTTTGATTGTTTGATAAGTTTTGTTAGCTCTTCATGACTTATGACAGCAAAGGATTGAAGTTGCTCATGAGGAAAATTATGAGACACTTTTTTTCTGAGGTACTGTGGCAGTTGACTGCATAATTCCAATTTTATTTCTGATGATTTCTATTTTACTTCCTTGACCCTTCAGATGAGGCTCATGTTTATAACAATAACCTGGGTGAGTAGATTCATTTAAACTAATATATTCATCCGGTTTAAGCCAGGTTTCAGTCAAGCAGAGCACATCCAAACTGTGATCTGTAATAATTTAATTTACAATTAGCGCTTTAGTTGAAAGAGACCTAAAGTTTAGTAGTCCTACCTTTATATGATGTTTATCTTCAATTGTTTTGTTTTTTTTTTGTTTATTTGTTTTTTTTGTTTTTCAAGTTTGACCTTAATCATATTTTTTCTAAATAATTTAGAGAGGGGTTTGTGTTTGGTAGTTCAGGGAACAGACACAGTCTCTATATGATATCTAGGTGATACAGTCTCTATGTGTTGTAGTTTATGTGACCTGTATGACATCTCAAGGCAGCTAGCAGATGTTCGGATTAACCAGTTTATTTGCTTCCTGACCTGGGCACCAGTTAGTCAAATGCTATCACTATTGTCACTCTGTGGGAATGTTTTTTTTTTTTTTTTTTTTTTACACTGTGTGTAGTATGTTTGTGCCAATTCAGTTTGTGTACGCTAAATAGTATAATCAGACCCTCTACTTTTAGATTTTCTACTTTAAAAGGAAATCACAAAAAAAAATAAAAAATAATAATAATAATAATAATAATAATAACAAAAAAAAAATGTTTCAAAACTGCCTTTCAAATCAAATTTATACACCTACATTTACTCATCCTCATTCCAAACCCATTAAACTTTCTTCCCTCTGTGGAATAGATAATATGTTTGGTAAAATGTTAGGGACTGACAGCCTTAGCAACCATTCACTTTCAGAAAATTTATATGGTTTTAGAATAACATGAAGGTGAATAAATGATGACAGAATTTTTATTTTTTGGTGAACTATCCCTTTAAAGAGGTCATGACAGAATCAAATTTTACTTGATCTTTTAATTTACAAGAGGTCACTGTCCTATAAAAACATACAGTAAATTTCAGAACTCAAAATTTCCTCCTCACTGCGAAGAGCATTTTTTGAAGCCAAGCTGACAAAATGACTCGTCCTCTACTTCCTCCAGATTGTGATGTCACACTGTGGAAGAAATTTGCATCTAACCGCCCCCACAACAACACATCAACGCGTAATTTACTCACCACTTCTGTAGCCCCACCCAGTAGCGGTGATCAGTGAGATGGCAAGGAGAGAGCAGTGCTGTGTCCGAAATCACCCCCTATCCACTATATAGTGCACTATTTTGGGTTTCAGCCATTTTGTGTTCGAATCCGTTCCTTACATCTCATTCCCTACTTTTATTCACTCATTCTTACCCACAATGCAATCTGCTTTCAAGTGTCAAATTGATGTACACTCGCTGTCACTATCTTGCCCATAATCCAACACGTGGAGGACTGACATGCAGGGAGAGAGAGCTCGTGCGGGAGAGAGAGAGCGAGTGGGTGAGCGAGAGAGACAGAGGGAGCATGAGAGATGACAGTTTACAGCTTAATTTCATTCGTGCAATGTTTTATTTCACGCTGGCTGTAGTTTTATTTTTTGACATATCAAAACTTAATTAAAAGTAACATAATAAAATATAGCAATCCAAAATCATACAGATAAATTGAACAATTTATAATTTATTTATATAGATGAAACGTTTGATATGGTTATTTTTATTTTTAAAGTGATTTATTTCTTCACTAATTCACTGAGGTGGGATTGTTAACTCAGAAGACATAGTTCATAGTGCATAGTTGAAATTATTCAAATATTCGGTTATCACGTATCACATGTAGGGATGTATTTGTTTAATTATCAATGGATGTTATTAATAACTTTAGTACTGTATTACAGTCGCATGAAGGCACTATGCACACTTGCTATGTCGTCTTGGCGCTCAGAAATGCTGCTGAGTTTGGATGGGAGAGTGTCAAGATGGTAAAAAACAAAAATAAATTCAATAATGTATGCTTGTACAAATGTTTTTATTATTGTTGGCAGTTTTCAGCAGTATTCATATTTAGATAATTATGGAAATATATATTAACAGGATTAACATGACAAACAGAATTAAGATTTATTGTATATCCCATTTTATAAGAATAACAAGTATTATTGTTGTTATTATAATTATTATTATCCTACATGTAAGAAAAATTTACAGATTTGTCGAAGTAGTTTCTGCGTAATCTTCAGCGCTCTCTCCGACTCTCCAGGAATATGTCAGCGTCCGAATTCACTCATTCATTTCATTCACTCCTTGCCTGATATAGGGCACTCACAGACATCCACTATACAGGAAATAGTGAATGAGTGAACAAGTGAGTGATTTCGGACGCAACTCAGGTCAGTCAAGAGCAGAGAGCCAGTCATAACAGTGGGTGTTTACTGTCAAGTCTTAACGGAGAAGCAGCACCAAAACTGAGTGTTTTTGACAGAGGTTTAGACTAAGGGGGATAAATGATTGTTTTACAAATATATGAATGTTTTTTGTGCAAAAAAAACTTCACTAATATTATAAGTGAACCTTAAGGAACCTATTAAAATAATAATAAAAAAAAAAGCATGTCATGACCCCTTTAATCAGTGGTGTTTCTTGTAAATTAACTCTTGCAAGGTGCATTATCCGTTCAATTCCCATGGAGCACACATACTGATAAAATAAACATTGTACATTGAATGCAACTAGCTTTGGAAGTAAATGAAAACATTCATTTTACAATCATTTCTGGAAGGTGTACAGTTAATACATTTCTGGATTACAACGGGGTCGGCAACCTATGGAGAGAGGAGTAGACTTTTACTGACATGAAATGCTGCTCCTGCATTCCAATCTACATCTTGATGTAATCCTCACGATCATGCAGTGTGTTTTCATGAGCGGAATGAGAGGCTAAACAAAAAGTTAAAATGTGACGAGAATGCTGTATACCAAACAGACTTGTGCAGCATGTGCAACCCATTCACGCATCACGAGCCGGCAGCGCTTTACTTTCAGATAATCGTGCGAGGAAACACGTCCACTTTGCTTCATTCAGACTGCGCAGATGACAGCCCACATTCTGTGTTCCATTTGTTTCTTTTTACTTTCAGAACAACACGTGATAAGGAAAACACCACTATTAACTCTTGAGATTTCTAACCCAGTATACAGGTACACCCTCCTTAAACCATGGTCACACTCAAAATTACATTAAACGATTAAAAGAGAAAACATAAACCCACATCGAGGGGTTTAAAAATCTGAGTCTATTCAAAACATAAATTAAACCTGGAAATAAAGTTTTTGGATTTTGCAAGTGCGATTCACAGAAAAAGCTAAATAGTTGATCGGCTTGTGAATGGCTTGCATGTGCAGTAAGAAAAGTCTCCCATTCAGCTGATGAAAACAGTGCGTGATCATAAGGAAGGATTACATCAAGATATAGATTGGAATACAGGTGCGAAAAACTTCATATAAATAAAATAGTCTGCTCCTCTCTCACTGTTGCTTGCTTGCAAGTGATTACCCCTCTGTGTGATTTTGAAACATGTATGACATAATATAAGAAATATTTAAGAATTCCACACACTTTGTTAACTCATTAACAAAGGTCAGGTTTTCTTTCATTAAAGCACTTTCACAAGATGCTCTGTCAAAATTCACATGCAGGATCATGATTATATCATAATCTTCGTGTTTTCGACAATTTTTTCTCTCAAACTATTATGCTTATAATTTGTAAAATGGCACTCCATGTCAAAAAGGTTGCTGACCCCTGGACTGTAACATACTACATTACATACTACATTATGTGGAATTTTAATTCAATCAACAAAAATTAAACTTTTCCTCCCTAAAGTATCCCAGATTTTGCTGACTCCATGTGGACATCGTAGGGTATGTAAGTATTTGGTACTCTCCCCTCTACTCTCCTTATCATAGTGTCATACCTACTCACTTCATGGACCTTCTCCCTATTTTCTCCTCCTTTTCTCTCCTCTTTTTACTTCTCGATTTAATGATCTGACCAATTATGGCTCTAGTATCTCATGGATGCTTGGCAGGGTCATAACTGGAAGAGCTCTGAGTTTCTTTTTAATCATTAGCTTTAAGAAACTGTCTGTGCATTCACAATTAATCCTTTCAGAGAGGCAGAGAGCAGCAGAGGTAGAGAGGGAGAGGTCGGCCGGCGATACATGCACTGAATGTATTTCACAGCAGGGTGTCCGGTGGTTATGTAGTATAGTCCATACTAACATACTTACTCATCTGAGCTCAAATGCAGGGCATCACTGCCACCTACTGCCAAGGAGAGGAACTGCCCATTGGAATGCCACTTCACTCAAGAGAGATCTTGTGGTTAAGAATCAGGTACCCAGCGAATAAAAGAAAATTACATTGTTTTTTATGTTTTTTGTTTTTTTCTCCATGTGCAGCACTGAAAGTGGTGAATTATTTTAAAATAATTAATTAAATTACCAACAGATGACAAATGCAATGTAGAGTAATTATAATGCCATGCAGGATGACACTGTAGAGACATATAAAGCCTATAATTATATATTTCTGAAAGCAGGAACATGTGGTACAAAAGCTTTGAGCACAGCTATAATTATACTGGTTTGCTGCAGAGAGACAGCAGCCAACAATAAATAAGACTTCCATAGACGGCACACAGATGGCAACATCAGGACAGCACAGAGTGTAGCTCATATGTAACAAGAAGAGAACTTATATAGAGCTGAATATGAAATAGAGAAATCTGGACTGTTAAGAAAGTGTGGGCAGTTTGAGGATGACAAAATTTGTGTGTATGGCACTAAAATATTTAATGTAATTTAAGACAATAAAAAAGGCTACTTTCAGTGCAATAATTACTGGGACAATCCATCTGGAGCAACCTGGAGTTGTCTTGCACAATGGTGGTAGCTTATGCAGTTAAACTTGAGTTATTACTGAAATAACATTCCTTAGACTATATATGTCCTGTGACAGATGGATTTGAAGGGCTCATCTAACCCAGGATATTTTCTGCTGGACAGTCAGCCCAGAAGCTCATATTTTTTTGTGCCCAACCATTTTTTTATTTTATTTTTTTAATGAAAGATATTAAAAACTAATGTTTTTTTTTTATTTATTTTTTTTTTTTTTTTTAATAGACATAAAAAATATAAGAATATATAAAGAATATAAAACACAACATTTATATTGTGTCATAAAAACAATAATAATCTTTAAAATAAATTGTATAATATATATATATATATATATATATATATATATATATATATATATATATATATATATATATACACACACACACACACACACACATTTAATTCGCAATCATAACTGGAAATAACACTGCTACAAGGTAATTTCATGACTTCATACATTCATTAACACTTTTGTTGGCAAACTTTCGCTCCAAAACATTTATAATTTTCAAACTTTTCTAACTGATGCTTTGAAGACTATCACGTCATTCTCACAATTTTGATAAAACCTTGCGTGTTACTCAGCTAGATAAGATTACCTTGAAGACTATTTTAAATGAACTAGATTTTTACATCACAGAAAACAAACAGAGGGTGAATGCTCATCCCAACAAATAGTAGCGGAGAGTGAGAACCGCCCACTTGATGGCCAAACACACCTTCTCTATGGTGCTGAACATAGTCTCTCTCATAGAGAGCTTTTGACTAATTTACAGCACCAGGCGCTCCTCCCCCTCCACCACTTGGGACAGAACAGCATCCAGCCCTCTGTCTGATGCATCTGTCTGTAAAACAAAAGGAAGAGAGAAATCAGGGTAATGCAGAAGCGGCCTGCCACAAAGTGCAGCTTTTACCTGCGTGAAGGCTTGTTGGCACAACTCCATCCACTGAACCAGGTCTGGGGCTCCCTTTTTAGAGAGATCAGTCAGCGAACTGGTGACTTCGGAAAAATTAGGCACAAACCTTTGATAGTAGCCGGCCAGCCCCAAAAACTGTCTCACCCCTTTTTGGTCTTGGGTCTCGGGCAGGTCACGATCACTGCGGTTTTATCAATTTGAGGTTGCACCTGCCCGTGACCCAAGTGGAACCCCACATACTGTACCTCCACCCGTCCAGTTGTGCACTTCTTTGGGTTTGCTGTGAGCCCCGCTCATCTCAGCGACCTCAGAACCGCCCCCAGATACTGCATATGCCGCTGCCATTCATTAGCGGCATACGCAGCTAATGCGGTCTGAGGACTCAGTCCATAAGCCGCTGAAACATAGCTGAGGCCCCAAACAAACCGAACGGAAGGGTCACAAATTGGTGTAATCCAAACAGTGTGGAGAAGCCCGTTTTTTTCACGGGACATTGGCGTTAAGGGGATCTGCCAATATTCCTCTATCAAATCCAGTGTCGAAATAAAATCGTGCCGAGCCCAACCAATCGAGCAGTTCATCAATACAAGGCATTGGATACGCGTCAAATTTAGACACCACATTAACCTTTCTATAATCCACACAGAACCGGACAGAGCCATTGCTCTTAGGTACCAGAACCACCAGGCTGGCCCAGTCACTGTGGGATTCTTCTATTATGCCCATATCAAGCATGGCCTTTAATTATTCCCATACTACTTGTTTCTTGTGTTCGGGTAAGCGGTAGGGACCACTATGTACCACTACCCCAGGGGTTGTCTCGATGTGGTGTTTTATGAGATTAGTGCCAAGGATACAGGGACCACCTCTCTTCATTGGTAGGTTGAGGTGGTAAATTTGAAAAGCCCCACCCCTATCCGTACGCACTACCTCATAATCGACTTCCCCAACTCGCCGTGTGACCTCAAAGGGCCCTTGCCACTTTATGAGTAATTTAGAGCTCGATGTGGGCAGTAATACAAGTACTATATCTCCCAGTGCAAATTCCCATAGCCGAGCTCCCCTGTTATACATCCAGGACTGACGTTCTTGTGTCTGTAGCAAATTCTCCTGTGATAGTCTCCCCAGTGTGTGGAGTTTGTTCTCAGGTCAAGAACACATTCAGTTTCATTTTTGCTCTGTGAAGGTCCCTCCTCCCAATTTTCCTTCATGACGTCTAACACACCACAGGGCTTACGCCCATATAATAATTCAAATGGGGAAAACCCCGTGGAGGCTTGCGGGACCTCTCATACTGCAAATAGCAGGGGTTCGAGCCACCTATCCCAATTCCGAGCATCTTCATGCATGAACTTACAAATTATATTTTTTAAGGTCTTATTAAATCGCTCGACCAAGCCGTCCATTTTTGGATGGTACACGCATGTCCGAATCGATTTAATACCTAATAATTTGTACAGCTTGCATAGTGTACGTGTCATGAAAGTAGTGCCCTGGTCAGTGAGGATTTCTTTCGGAATCCCTACTCGGGAGATTATTCTGAAGAGTGCCTCCGCAACACTACATACTGAGATGTTGCGAAGAGGCACTGCTTCTGGGTATCACGTTGCGTAGTCCACCAGAACCAACACAAAGTGATGCCCACGTGCTGACCGTTCTAATAACCCGACGAGGTCCATGCCAACTCTGTCAAAGGAAGAGGGCGCAATGGCACTTTTGGAGTGGACAGCGGATTCACCAGCTGACATCCGCGGCATGTCGCACACCACCGGCTAATATCCCCGCAAATGCCTGGCCAGTAGAAATGGGTCATGAGACGGCTTAGTGTTTTCCCTTGTCCCAAGTGACCTGCCATCGGACTGTGATGAGCCACCTGGAACAACATTTCCCGACGGCTCCTTGGTACTAACAACTGGGTTGTATGTCCTTCTGTCTTAGCATCCTTCATCACTCGATACAACTGACCATTTCCAATTGAGAAATACGGATATGTGAGTGCAATGCACGGCTGAAGGCGCTGACCATCAATTACTTTCACTTGGTCAAATGCGTGCTTAAGAGTCTCGTCTCACATCTGCTCCAGAGGGAAATACCCAGTGGGAATTCCCCTAAGGGCTGGGGAAGCCGAGGCTTCCCCCTCCCTTACGACATCCTGACGCAGAGCTGATGTAGATGGCCCCTGCTCCGCCTCCCCCGTCAGTGCATTGCGCACCTCACACTGTCCCACTGTATTACAAGACCCATCCACACACAACCCCTTTAACAATTTGGGAAAAGCCGGCCAATTAGTACCCAAAATTAGTGAATGGGTAGGCGGGAACTAACCACAGCCTCAATGTTATGCTTTTGACCCTGAAATAGAATAGTGACGGTCACTGCAGGATAATCATAAATATCCCCGTGCACACACCTCACCTTCACCCGAATATTTGAATCCAATGCCCCATTTTGAACCAATCATTGATGAATAGAGGTTTGATTACAACCTGAATCCACCAAGGCTTGGTATGTACCCCCCTAATACTCACGGGTATTTGGTATGTCCTGGCTTGATCGGGTGCGGCCTGTGGAGTGTTGAGGACCCGGATCACCATCCCCACCTCCATCACCGGGCACTGTTCATGGATGTGTCCCAGCTCCCCACAACTCCAGCAGACTCACGCCCACACCAGTGGCGGCAGCTTCCCCACCTGAGAGGTAGAATGGGTAGATCTGGGGGAGAGAGAGACAGGAGCGTTAGCACACCCCCGAGGCCGGGGCACTGTTTCCGGGGGAACGGGTTAGGTCGGAAAGAAGGAGGGGGAGGGGTAGGGATGACAGGGAGAGAGAGAGAGAGGCTCGCAAGCCCCCTGGTACATGGCTAAATGGTCCTCCGCCAACTGCACTGCTTCATCCAGCGATGCCGGTTGGTGGCACTGGACCCACTCCACAGTTCCTTTCGGTAGTTTGGCGATGAATTGTTCCAGTACCACGAGATCGATGATGCCCCCGACATCGCTGGGCTCCTCGGCCAGAACCCACCACCAGTAGGTGTCACGGAGCTGTTGAACGAAGGCATGAATGACCATGAAATGGAATCTGTGCCTCTTTGCAATGGGACCAGGCACCGCTCGTTCACTGACCGCAGAATGCGAGTTGGGGCATAAACCTGGAGGAGTGAATTGAAATAAGAGGGTGCTGTTCCAATGACCAGAGTTTGCATCAGGAGCTGTGTAGACAGGAAAGGTCTGATTTTCCTGATGTTGTAAAGTGCGAACCTGCAAGACCGGGTGGTTGCTGAGATGTTGGCAGTGAAGTTAAGCTGGTCATCCATCACCACTCCCAAGTTCCGGCTATCTTGGTTGGGGTTAGTGTAGTTGAACCAAGATAATTTAATTTAATTTATTTTTTTTGGCAACGTTATTGATATTTTAAATTCACTGCGTGTGTCAGTATCAGACAAAACCAAAAACCCACCGCTAGATTAAAAGGATGTCTGACCAAATTATATGGAAATCATTTAATTTCCTATGCCTCAGAACTTAGGCAAAGGTAAGCTTTACAGGGATGAGCTGACATACCGTGCACAACCAACAACAGCATGCCTCCGTTTACATTTGGGTTTTTGTTTCAGGCACTTTTTGGTAGAAGCAATCTCTGATAACGATCCACACTCGGAAAATCATTTCACTACAAAAGAAATAACAAGCCTCTGGCACTCTTCAAAAAAACAAAACCATTTGTACTAAATGCATTCTGAAAGCTACATTCATTATTTTCTGCCCTTATTTGACTTGCAAATGAGCTTCCAGTCCAAATCCAAATGTCCATGTCTTTATCTGACTGTGTTTGTTCGATCTAATATTTTCTTATATCTTTTTGACTTCCTAAGTAGCCTCATTGGTTGTGTGCCAGAGACGTAAACACATAATGATTATTAGCATACTGTGCTCACTGCTATTCCCGTCCATACTCCCCAGGTCCATCTGCCCCAGCACTGCCCATCATCAAACTGTTGCCCAAAGCCACAATTATGACTATTGTGGTTAATAAACTCAAGCACTGTATGAGAATGTACAATTAGACGGGACATATGCAATCCTGCGGCATGTTGTATTCATGAGCTCGATGACCTCTGATGAGCTCGCTTTAGCGCTAAAACTTAGCCTGAAAGGTCATTAAATACATACAATTTTATGGACTGGATTTGTTTTAATCAAGCAAAAAAAAAAAAAAAAAAAAAAAAAATCATGCATTTAATTTTAGTTACTGTGTCAGTGACATCAAGCGGTAAAACCCAGTAAAACCACAGTGCACAGATATTACCAACCCAGTGTCATGACAAGTCATAATAATTAGTATGAGATGGTGAAATTGGAAGATACGGTACAAGTAGGCTCGTACAAAAACGACTTCCATAGAGATAAATAAAAGAACCAATGAACATTGTTATAACAAGTTATTCACAGTTGAACCCCTAACTTAAACCTAACCAAAAAGTCAAACCCCTAACCAGGTGCATAGCTGCAATTACAGTAACTAGAAAATCTTAAAGGGATAGCTCACCCAAAAAACAAAACAAAAAAATCCTTCATCATTTACTCATATTGTTCCAAACCCATTTGACTTCATTTATATTTTATATTTCTCCTTTTAACACAAAAGGAGATGTTAGGAAGAATCTGTGTCTCAGTTGCCATTTACTTTAATTGCAAAATTCAGCCTAATGGCAGAATCACATGAGGCATTTTAATGCCGAGATCACCAAATAAGCTAGTGTATCCATTAACATTTATTTTGGCCAATCAGAGACACATTATCTCTGTCAGTGTTCCGTATCGATCAGAGGTTGTCCATTATGACTTCAGGTTAATTTGCAACTCAGCTTCATACACGGCTAGAATAGATCTCCACACAGTAAAGTACACACACACACACGTTGGTGCAGCTATTATTATGAGGACTCTCCATAGACATAATTATTTTTATACTGAACAAACTATAGATTCTATCCCCTAACCCTAACCCTACCCCTAAACCTAACCCTCACAAAAAACGTTCTGCATTTTTACATTTTCAAAAAAAAAAAAAAATTAAAAAAAACATTGTTTAGTATGTTTAAGCGATTTAAATTATGGGGACACTAGAAATGTCCTCATAAACCACATTTATAGCATAATACTCTTGTAATTACCAGTTTGTAACCTAAAAAAAAAAGTCCTTGTAAACCACTTAAACCTGCCCACACACAACCCAGAAGAGTAACTACAGCTCTTCTCACAGACTAATCAACAAAATAGTGCTCCATCTCTGTCCTCTTTGGCTTTCAATGGCTAGGCTATCTAAACAGCACCCATTTGTCTTTACTTCTATTTTGATCCTTTTAAAGAGAGGAAAGAGTCTTAAATTAGCTCTTTCAACCTTAAATGGCTCTGTAGGCCCTTTGTCTAGTGGACAATTAGAAGGGCATAGCACAACAGCCCATTTTACTGACAGAGAAAACGAGCGAGTAGTTTTATACAATTGAATCTCGTGACACAAAATTAAGCGAAACTCTCAGGCGAAGGGTTCAGTGGGGAGGCAGCGGATGTCCTAATTAAACTGATGTCCCATCTAAATTTCCAGTGTAGAGACGGAATGAATCAACGGTAACACCACACACAAACTAGTACGTCTCCACAGGTGTTGAGGGACTAGGCGTCGTCTCTACAGACTGAACAGCAAACATCAAGTCAGAACTCCAATGTGGATTTGCTAATGAGGGTTTTATGTCTCAGGTGTGTAGATCATCTACATCCATATGAGACATCAAGTGGAGAGAGAGAGAGAGAGAGAGAGAGAGAGAGAGAGCTAATGGTGAAGAAAAGAGATGAATAGAGATCAGAACTCCTACAAACTACAAAAACAAACAGCTTTAAACATCATCGGGGAGAATTTGTATTTTTATTTTTTATAGATAAAATCAAACAAATTTAAGAGAGACAACACAATGAACACAAAACTTCTCATACCTCTCTTGACATCTCTGTGTGATTGGAGCAGCCAAGATATTATATTTGTATTGTCTTTAGAACACTTACCACTGCAAGTGAGCACTTTCAAACAAGCATTGTTTATCCTGTGGTCTGAACTAACACGTTAGGCCACTGCTCCAACACAGTCTGGCTATATGTTCTGAATGGAAAACTAACATTGCACATACTGTACTTTATACACTGTTTTGCATACTAGTTTTATTTTAAAACGGAGGGTCTATTTTCACCCCGGTGTAAATAGCATCTGCCTCACAGTGCAGCTATTTGCACCCCAATAGTCTGGTGGAACCACAGAAATTTACGATAAAATAAACAATAGATGTCACTGCACGTCACTGCAGTGACATCTATTGTTTATTTTATCGTAAATTTCTGTGGTTCCACCAGACTATTGGGGTGTAAAGATGGCAAGTGAATGGCGCTTCCTTTCCACTGTCTGCCAAAGCAGACGAAGAGCTGCTCAGAGATTCTAAAGCTCTGCGTGCGATCCAAATAGATGCGTAAAGCACGTACTGGACACAGCAACGTCGGGGCTGGGTCTGCCTCCTCCTGGGGCAGCACTAGCAGGTTCACCACCTGGTCCCTAAAAGGGGTCGTAGGAACCTTGGGCACATAGCCCGGTCTGTGTCTCAGGATCATGTGAGAGTAGCCCGCTGACAGAGAATGCTTGCAGGTCTCCTGCCCTCTTGATGGAAGTGAGCACAGTCAGGAGGGCAGTCTCCAAGGAGAGTGCCTTAAGCTTAGCTGACTGCAAAGGCTCAAAGGGGGCTCTCTGTAGACCCTGAAGAACTACAGGGAGGTCCCATGAGAGAACGAGGCACGGTCTGGAGGGGTTCAGCCTCCTGGCTCCTCTCAGGAACCAGATGATCAGGTCGTGCTTCTCTAAGGACTTACTGTTCACTGTGTCATGGTGTGCTGCTATAGCAGCTACGTACACCTTCAAAGTGGAAGGGGACAGCCGCCCTTCCACCCTCTCCTGCAGGAAGGAAAGCACCGATCTGACTACGCATCTCTGGGGGTCTTCCCGTCGGGAAGAACACCACTTAGCAAACAGACGGCACTTAAAGGCATACAAGCACCTCGTAGAGGGGGCCCTAGACTGAGTGATCGTGTCTACCACCGCGGGTGGTAGATCGCTTAGTAGGTCTTCCGCGTCCCTTCCAGGGGCCAGACATGGAGATTCCAGAGGTCTGGTCGCAGGTGCCAGATGGTGCCCCGTCCCTGAGAAAGAAGGTCCTTCCTCAGGGGAATTCGCCAGGGGGGGGGCTGTCGCGAGGAGCATGAGGTCTGAGAACCATGTCTGGGTGGGCCTGTAGGATGCTACCAGGAGGACTTGCTCCTCGTCCTCCCTGACCTTGCACAGGGTCTGTGCAAGTAGGCTCACTGGGGGAAACGCATATTTGCGCAGTCCAGGGGGCCAGCTGTGTGCCAGCACGTCTATACCAAGAGGTGCCTTGGTCAGGGCATACCAGTGCGGGCAGTGGGAGTATTCTTGGGAGACGAACAGGTCTACCTATGCCTGTCCGAATTGACTCCAGATCAGCTGGACCACCTGAGGGTGGAGTCTCCACTCTCCCCTGAGGGTAACCTGCCATGACAGCGCATCCGCTGCAGTATTGAGGTTGCCCAGGATGTGAGTGGCTCGCAGTGACTTGAGGTGCTGCTGACTCCAGAGAAGGAAACGGCGGGCAAGTTGTGACATACAATGGAGTGCAGACCAGCTTGACGGTTGACATATACTACCGTTGCCATGTTGTCTGTCTGAACTAACACGTGCTTGCCCTGGATCAACGGCCAGAACCTCTGCAGGGTGAGCAGAATTGCCAGCGACTCGAGGCAGTTGATGTGCCGACGCAGCCGCGGGCCCGTCCACAAGCCGGCGGCCGTGTGCCCGTTGCAAACGGTGCCCCAGCCCATCTTGGAGGCATCTATCGTGACCACAACACGCCTGTAGACCTGCTCTAGGGGAACACCTGCCCATAAAAATGCGAGGCCCGTCCATGGGCTGAAGAGGTGGTGACAGACCAGCGTGATGACCACACGATGTGTCCCGTGGCGCCATGCCTGTCTTGGGACTCGAGTCTGAAGCCAGTGCTGAAGCGATCTCATATGCATCAACCCGAGCGGAATGGCTACCGCTGAGGATGCCATATGCCCCAGGAGCCTCTGAAAGAGTTTCAGTGGAACCACTGTTTCTGTTTGAACGCCTTCAAACAAGTCAGCACCGACTGTGCGTGCTCGTTCATGAGGGGCGATGTCAACGAGACTGAGTCCAACTCCAAACTGAGAAAAGAGATGCTCTGAACCGGGAGGAGCTTGCTCTTTTACCAGTTGACCCAAAGCTCTAATCGGCTGAGGTGCGAGAGCACCAGATCCCTGTGTGCACACAACATGTCTCGAGAGTGAGCTAGGATTAGCCAGTCGTCGAGATAGTTGAGAATGCAAATGCCCACCTCCCTTAACAGGGCAAGAGATGCCTCTGTGACCTTCGTGAAGACGTGAGGGGCCAAGTACAGACCGAAAGGGAGGACCTTGGCCCCTCACGTCTTCACGAAGACGTGAAGACGTGAGGGGCCAAGGACAGACCGAAAGGGAGGACCTTGTACTGATACGACCGAACCTCGAATGCAAACCGCAGGAAGGGTCTGTGTCGCAGTAGAATTGAGACGTGGAAGTACGCGTCCTTCAGGTCTACCGCCGCAAACCAATCTTGATGCCGGACACTCACCAGAATGCATTTTTGCATCAGCATCTTGAACGGGAGTCTGTGTAAAGCCCGGTACAGTACTCGCAGGTCCAAGATTGGCCACAACCCACCGCCTTTTTTTGGTATGATGAAGTAGGGGCTGTAAAACCCCTTCTTCATCTCGGCTGGAGGGACAGGTTCTATCGCACTCTTCAGTAGGAGGGTGGCGATCTCCGCACGCAAGATAGCAGCGTTTTCGTCCTTCACCAAGGTGAAGTGTATACTGCTGAACCTGGGCGGACGCCTGGCGAACTGAATCACTTATTTGAGTCGGACGGTCCGGACCAGCCATCGCGACGGATTGGAAAGCGCAAGCCACGCATCCAAGCTCCGTGCGAGGGGGACCAAAGGGACAATCTCGTCGGATGTACCGGCAGGTGGGGCCTCGCAGCAGGGCGGAGCTCGAGGTGCCACACCATGCCGTGGCCGTGCTGAGTCTAGGGACATCGAAGCACTTACCTAGCTCCTTGTGACCACCCCCGGAACAGCCTGGGACGGGGGAGGAAGAGGCCTGTCCTCACAACCTATGGAGACTGTCACATCGGGGGCAGATCTGTGCCACAGCTGGGCGTGCAGGGTCGGAGAGACCACCGCTGGAGCGCCAATCCTGCAAGGGTAAAAAGGTGGACATTGGTCATTATGACGGCCGTGCACACCGGTTATGTGACCCAGGGAACGAGGAAACCTCTCTTTTGCTGAACTGTTGGGTACCACAGCCACTTCGGCATGCGGCGAAATTAAATGAAAAAGCAACAAAAGATTCTCCTCCCAGCCCTCCACCGGGGGATGAAGTGGTCTCTTTACCAGCTCCAAGGTGGGTTTCTTCGTCGCTGGGTTGCCCATCTCAGGGGCGCTTCGAAGCCTTCCGTGGGTTCTCGCGGCCGGCCGTGAGACGAGTGGCATCTGCTTCCTGCGGTGGGCTCCACGCCGGTGCCGGGCCGAAGGGGCGGGATGTGGTAGAGCTGGTGCAGTCACCGCAGGGGGACGCCCTTGGCGATGAGCAGGAGGGGTGCGGGATATTGAGCCGTGCCAGGGAAGGATATGCCGGACAGCCTCCATCTGCTACTTCACCTTCGAGAACTGCTGGGAAAAGTCCTCGACAGTGTCGCCAAATAGGCCAACCTGGGAGATAGGGGGAGCAAGGAACCGTGTCTTGTCGGCCTCACCCATCTCGACCAGGTTGAGCCAAAGGTGGCGCTCCTGGACCACTAAGGTGGACATCGTCCACCCAAGAGACCGCGCCGTGACCTTCGTCGCCTGGAGAGCGAGGTCGGTCACCGAGCGCAGTTTATGCATTAAATCAGGGGCGGAACTACCCTCATGCAGTTCTTTTAGCGCCTTAGCTTGGTGGACCTGCAGGAGAGCCATGGCATGCAGGGCAGAGGCGGCTTGTCCAGCAGCACTGTAGGCTTTGGCCGTCAGGGACGACGTGAACCTACAGGCCTTGGAAGGGAGCTTTGGGCGTCCGCGCCAGGTGGTGGCGTTCTGCAGGCATAGGTGCACCGCGAGCACCTTATCCACCGGGGGAATTGCCGAATAGCCCCTGGCCGCCCCGCCATCGAGGGTAGTGAGGGTGGGGGAGCTGAGAGATCGGAACCGGGCAGTAAAAGGTGCCTCCCATGATTTTGTCAGCTCCTCGTACACTTCCGGGAAGAAAGGCACTGGAGTGGGGTGTGGCTGCTTTGAGCAGTGCCGCGAGCCCAGGAACCAATCATCGAGCCGCGAGGGTTCAGGGGAGAGCGGAGGGTTCCACTCTAGCCCGACGTTCGTGGCCACCCGGGAAAGCATGTCCGTCATTTCCTCATCAGCCTGTGACTGGGCGACCGCCCCCGAGGGGGGGAGCTCAGCTGAGGCTTCTGCGTCCGACTGGACGAGCCCGCTCTCCAATGCTGCACTCGAGAGCTAATCAGCTTTGCGGGCTCTGAACAAGAGGTCGAACTCGCCGTGAGATGAGCCGGTGGACTCGTCCGGAAGCCCAGTCAGGGCAGATGAGTGTGCTGGGGAATGGGAGGTCTGTGGGGAAATACCCGGTGGAGGTGGTCCCATTGGGCTCCCCAAATCGCCCCCAGTGCTTGCCGCGCTGGCCTCATACCCATAGGTAGAAGGACTGAGGCGGGGCGAAAGCAAGCTGTGACTGCAACATTGCCATGGTCATGTTCTCGCAGTGAGTACATGATCCATCCATGAATGCTGTCTCCGCGTGGGTCGCGCCCAGACACGAACGTGACCATCTGAAGTTGAGAGGTAACGACCGCAACCAGGAATAACACACAAACAGAAAGACATCTTTTAAAAAAAGTTCCGTGAGTGCCGCTCTTTTAGAAAAATATACTCTCTTTTTTCTGCCAAAGCACCCAGGGGCGTTCTCTGCAGTGCATCAGTTCAGAGGAGGGAGAAGCCGCTAAAATGCGCCGTCAGATCCAGCAGAGGTGAATGAACTCAGTAAACATTGACCGTTCGGCTCCGAAGAGAAAATCTGAATGAGTGGTTGCACGCCAGATCCTTTTATACCCGTATGTCTGGGGGAGTGGCATGCAAATACTACTCTCCAAATTTCATTGGCCTTTTATCAAAGACCAGAAGTGTCTCAGGCTCCCAAGAGTGACCCCTAGTGTCACTACATCAACACAATGTCGAGTAAGTGACAGATAGGGAACCAAGGTTATTTTTTCTAAGGGAATGTTAAGGTTAGGTTTAGGGGTAGAGGTTAATGTAATGTGTCTGTGGGACTCTGCATAAACACAATAAACACACTGCAGTGATGCCCATAAACTGTTAGTATTTAAATTTGGGTACAAATAGTATCTGACACTATTTGCATCAGGGTTGGGGTGAAAATAATATCTGCCTCTATTTGCACTGGGGTGTAAATAGCTTTTACCATTATTTGCACCAGGGTGCAAATAGCATCTGCCTTTTTGAAAATAGCATGTGAGATCAGTATGCATTATGCATGATAAACATTTCAAATATTAGTGTGCCACATTGTTGCCATATGACCTCATTACATGCATGTTTTTTAGCAAATATCTTCCAATTATCATAAAGCAAATCAGAACAATTGTTTTGCCTTTTTTAATCCAATTTTCTATAAATATATCTTAACTCTGGACAGTCTGATCAAATAATGAATAAATAAAGAAATGTTAAAAATCGTGGCTGATACTACTTGAAGTTCATTCATCACACTAGAAATGGAAGGTCAAGTTGAGCGCATTGGGTTTGGAACAACATTAGGGTGAGTAAATGATGATAGAATTTGCATTTTGGGGTTGAGCTGTTACTTTAATTTATCTATTCAACTGAATCTGATACAGGAAGTGATATCTTTCTGGTCATTTGAAACAAGTCACCATTTCTACTAAAGCTAGTTTTAGAACCTTTTCCGAAGGCCGCTCTCACTCTCTTTCTCTGTTTATGGCATCTTTAGATGAAGTACTGCTGAGTGTGAGGGGCACAGAGAGGACTGTTATTAAGACCTGTCTGCTTTTATTACAGTGGCTCAGGAGGCACACATGGGACAGGTTATAGCTAACCTGAACGGCCGTGATAAATTCGGCCTGAGCAAAGAAGACAGATTAAATTCAGTCATGGCCCAGTCGATGGCTCTGTATTAAACGCCAGTGGAAGAGAAGGATAAAACAGAATGTCACCAATATGGTTATTAACTGGAATCAGTCTCTGTGAATGACTAAGACAGTTAGCACATACTGATAATGGGACATAGGAGAGCGAGAGAGAGGTTTGGGGAGATTGGAAAGATGAATAGAGAAAGGGATGAGAAGTCAAATGTTATAGGGAAAGGGAAGAGGGGTGAGTTTAAAAGCTTATAACAATATCTGAGCTGTGGCAAATAAGTTAGATCACATGCTCTTAACATGTTGTGGCTGTGGGGCTCACATGGGTAATGCAGGTTCGAGTCTGGCCTGCAACACGTCAAAGTCACATTTACTCTGTGTCCCATTCCCCCAGTGTCCCCTTCTGATCCATTCTTCCAGAGATTTCCTGCCCCCTCTTTACAATTTTTGTCAAACGAAAAGGCAAAACCCTAAAAATAATACAAATAAATAAATAAATAATAATAATAATAAATCATAATCATTTTAAAAACTCTAATATCTAATAACAAAAACAGCAATACTGAGTATTTGTTTTTTTATGTATGAGCTATTATTATCATTTTGTGGTTGGAAAAAGAACAAAGTATATAATTAATATACAATATATATTAATATAAAATTATTAAAAAATATATATAAATATTTAAAAACCTAATAATAAAAACAGTAAACATAGGTAGTTTAAGTATATCATTAATATACAAAATATATATATAATTAATATTGTTTATATTTAAAAAAGTTAATAAAAAAAAACTTTGATCATATTTTTATGCATTATTATTATTATTATTATTATTATTATTATTATCATTTTGTGGTTGGAAAAAGAACAAAGTATATCATATACAGCATACAGTATATTGATATAAAATTAGGGCTGCACAATTCATTTAAAAAATAATCGAGATTACAGCTACAGCCGTTGCAATTATATAATCATGAAAAGTGTCAGTTATTGCATCCCATTTACTCTCACTGTGCCAACATTTTCTATTTACAAAATATTTTGGGGGCCATTGTGTGCGTGAATGCAAAGGCTAATCAGAGGCATTTAAATTAGTCTAAAGACATATCAGTTATACTCTGTACAATTTATTCAAAATGTGAATAACACTTTGTTTCTCATACAATTAAAATAATAATGCAAATCAGGAACAGTTCCCAGCTTGTTTTTATGCATAGCCCTTAAAAAGAATATGGCATGCAGCTGCCCCAAACAAAATAAGTATTTTAATGTAAATTCTATTAATCAAAATTAATAAATCGCAATTACAATATAAAAGGAAATAATTGGCAATTATGATTTTTGTTAAATAATAACAAAATATTTAAAAAGCTAATAATTACAAAAACAGTAATACTATGAAGACCCTGGAGCAGCAGGTCCTGGAACTCTTCTTTGCGGATGACTGTGCCTTGATTGCTCACACAGAGGAGACACTACAATGCATAGTCAAGTGCTTTGCGAAGGCGGCCAAGGCCTTTGGCCTCACAATCAGCCTGAAGAAGGCAGAAGTTATGTACCAGCCTCCACCAGGAGAACCCTATATTGTGCCGCACATCACTATCGATGGCACCAAACTCAACGCAGTGGAGCACTTCACGTACCTCAGTGTCATGTCCATTGATGCCACAACCAGCTAGGACCTAGACAACCACCTATCCAAAGCCAACAGCTCCTTTGGGCGCCTTGCTAGGAGAGTGTGGCAAGACCACTCTCTGCCCCTCTCCATGAAGCTAAAGGTATACAAAACGGTTGTAGTCCCCACCCTCCTATATGGAGCAGAGACATGGGTCTTGTACAGAAAGCAGGTGTGTCTGCTAGAACGCTTCCACCAACTCTGCCTACGTACCATCCTCAACATCAAATGGCAAGAGTACATCTCCAAGGAGGTCCTAGAGAAAGCACATTTGCTGAGCATTGAAGCCATGATACTGAAACACCAACTGCGATGGGTGGGGCATGTCGCAAGGATGGAGAGCTCGCAACTGCCAAAGGCTGTCTTTTTTGGCAAACTTCGTAAAGGAAAGCACTTTAAAGACCAGCTCAAGAAGCAGCTTTTACTAGCCGGAATCCATCATCATGGCACCAGGAAGCAAGTGACAGAAAAGTCTGGCATAGCTGCATCAACACAGCCAGCCTCAAGTTTGAAGCTGACAGACGAGCAGCTGCTGAGGACAAGAGGAAAAGATGGAAGGAGCAGGCTGCACTTCAGACACCACCAGCCCAGGGCATCCCTTGACCCAAGTGCGGAAAGGTTTGTGCCGCACGGATTGGGCTCCACAGCCATTTTCGAGCCTGCAGAAGATAAACAGACGATCCTTCTCCTCCCCTGATCCTCGCAAGCGAGGGAACAAGCCATATTATTATAATTTTGTGGTTTGAAAAAAGAATAAAGTATATAATTAATACAATATATATTCAAATACAACATTACTATTTAAAAATATTTACAGCATTTTTTTTCACAAAAGAGCAATAATGAAAACAGTAATAACAGGTATTTTTATGGTATTTTATTATTAGCTATTATTATTATTTTGTGGTGGGAAAAAGAACAAAGTATTTAATTAATGTTCAATATAGATTAATATGAATTTATTATTAATTTCAGAAATTTGTTCTCGTTGATTATCTTTTTCACTCAAAATTATGTTGCATTATGGAAGTAAAAAAAAAAAAAACCTTTTCACTAAATATATTACAGAATTATCAATATTTATCTTTATTGTTATGTTATTATTTTCATTAATTACAGCTGTTATTCATTTAATTTCATTGTGCAACCCTGAATTATTAATGAAAACTTTCACTCTGCTCCATGAGTCATTATTTAAACTCTGTTAAACATAACTATTGTTTTGCGGATGTGGCAACAATGCAACTGGAGCATATATGGCAGTAAATCTTTAATAAAATAATAGCAGTGAGGAATCTTCACTCACTGGTGCAGCAATGTGAGGACAGCTGCAGGCAGCAAAATAAAAAGAGAGAGATTGAAAGAATGATGGAGACTGATGAAGTGAGTCCAAATGATTGCCAGTTGTCAAACAGACCCCGATGGCCTAATCACACATAGCCTATGACATGTGACACACACACACACACACACACATACTTTACACCTGCTGTGATATCTATGATAAGATAACATAAGATGTCAGATGTATGGTTATTATCCATCTCTCTCACAGTCGACTGCCATTCTCTGTGTATACCTAGACAATAAACTGTAGGATTCAGCTAATGACCACGACCCACAGAGGAGAAAGGACAAGAATACGCACAGCTCAACATGACATGTCTGATCCAGTCTTAAACCTTACTTGACCCTTCATGTTGCAGTTCAACTTAAAGGAATAGTCCACCCAAAATGGAAAATCCTGTCATCATTCAGTCACCCTCATGTTGTTCCAACCCCATATGACTTTCTTACTTCCATGGAACACAAAAGGAGATGTTAGGCAGAATGCTGGCCTCAGCCACCAATTACTTTCACTGCATCTTTTTCAACATTGGGTGAGTAAATAATGACATAATTACAGTTGTCAAGGTAGAATTGTTCAGTAACATTATAAGGCAAAGCTATGCAAATGCTCAATTCCACATCACATCACTGCACTCCATTCCTTTCTACATTATAAAAAACTACACAACTAGAAAAAAAAATTGACTAACTTGCTCTCGCTGCCTGAATATGACAAAAATGGTCTACTTTGAACATTTAGAGTCATCTGGTTATCTAGATTGTATGCTAATTTACAGTGTTTGCTTACATTTGCTGACAGTGTGGTTTCCTAACTGTTCTGCATTCTTGGTAGGAAATCTAAAGCAGAGTATCATGGCAGGTTATCGCTGCAGTTTATAGCTTGTGCCAGCTCTCCTTGTTTATGAAATTGCTATATTTTCTGGCTTATACATTCTATATTGGGCTGCATATACACGTACTATCAAACCGGTGTGATTAAGCTGGGCTCAGACGCATACGATCAAACAGGTGCGATCAACATTTGTGCTGCTGTTTACAAGCAAAAGAGGGACTGAAGCGGTTGTCATTATGAAACAGCTGCTCAAATAGTCTTTTCAACATCACAATATCTTTATATGTTACAAACTTTCAAACAATCACTAAATATAAGTATAAAGCCGTTACCATCAGAACACACTGTTTTAGGGTTTTTTTATGTTTACTGGACTTCGTATGATGTTATTTGATAACTGAAAACTATTTTTGGCATTATTGTTTAAGACACCACCACTAGAGTTAGGTTTAGGGGTAGGGTTAGGGAATAGAAAATATAATTAGCCTGCTATGAAATCAGTGGAAGTCTATGAGATGTCCTCACTTCCGTTGTCACGGATCCACCTGACATTCCCGCCACAAACACTCAACCTTCCCAGCCCAAGTAATACTTCAACCTGCAATAATACAATAACTACCATCAAGTACTGTTGTCTGTTCCTGAATCGATCTGCTCATTCTACACTCACCTGCTAATTGCTGTCTGTGTTTGTTCCAATAAATACCTGCATTTGGGTTCACCACCATCTTTGAGTCTAGGTTACTGTCACAGGGGTCTGGTATCCTGTGACAGTAACCCAGACTCAGAGATGGTGGTGAACCCAAATGCAGGTATAAAGACTTGGAATAAACTTTGGAATATTGCTGGAGAGGAATCAATCAAGGGAGCATGCTGGAATGGCATCTGAAGAGTCAGGTAAGTAGAAGGTAAGTGAGTCTACATATAGTGTGTGTGTGTTTCTTATTATTTTTGTCATTATTTATGTGCATTTAGGTGTTTTGTTACATTTTATGGTGATTAGATAATGTTTATTGCATTTTGTTGAGTAATTTGAATTACCATGATGGTGTTTTGTCTTTGTGTGTTAAGTAACACTGTGCACATATGGGTCTGTATTGTTGAGCTATAAGTCATTATGTCCTTCCATCTTACCACCTTTATTATAGTGGTTATTAGTACATTTTAAAGTAACAAACAGATTTTCATATCATGAAGCATATTATTTTAACTTTATGTAATTTAATGATTTACAAAGGGGTAATAAAGTGACAGTTTTTGGCGAGTCAAATATGCCATAGAAGCACCATAAAATCAGCATTGGCAAAACCGGAGGACGGTTTTGGTGATTTAAAACTTGATGGAGCATTACCCTTAAAAACCTTAAGGAAATGTAACTCAGTAGACATAGTAGCCACACAGTAGACATTTCTGAAAAATGTCACAACAGTCACGTCATTTTCATGGGATCTCAATTGTACCTACATTTGATTAATGATCTCGAAAAAGTGGATAATTTAAACAATTTTCTCTTCATTTTATGTCTAAACTAAAACTTTCTGCTTATTTTCAGGTTTAAATTAAAAAATGTTTTCAATGTGGTCTTAGACTTTTGGGCCCCACTGAATACTGTATACTTTTTTTACAGTGAATTTCTGGCAACCACAATTATGCGGTTCTCTTCTTTTCTATCACACTATCCTTCACTCTCTTTCTCTGTCTTTCACTCTCTAACTCTGTTGGTATCAGGTCCACAAGGTGATGATCTGTTTTCAGTTCTTGCCAGACAGGAGTCTCCAGGAGAATATCCCTCTCATTACATACACACATACACACACAGCAGATGCTGACACACAACACTCAACATCACTATTAGTCCCCCCCCCAGAGAACCAAAGAAAAAATAAAACCGCTAAACTGAAACAACTGAAGGAGAGAAGGCAAGGACAACAGACAGGGTGAGTAAACGAAAAGAGATAAAGAGAAAAATATGAAACAGAGAGTTTAACAGACAGAACAGACTAATCACTGATGGAGGAGGGAGAGTAACAGAGTGACTGAAATTATGCGATGAAAAGAGATAGAGAGAGAGAGTTCCGGCAGTACTGAACAGTCATACTTTAGATGAGCTCCTGATGAATCTTTAAAATATCCTTCACAAACGATAAAAGATCAAGGCAAAATATATCCAGGCAACATCTAAGACAATGTTTTTGCCAAAATTTGACAGAAATCGATAGAAAGTGATTTTTCTTTTCACTGACACCTTCTTGGACTTGAGTCTGAATGAAGCAAGTTGTAAGGTGAACACTTCTAAAGAGCAGGACAAAGAAGGGGAGATTTACAGTAGGAAAACAAATCTAATCAGACAGCAGCAACTGGAGAGGAAAAACTGCGAAGAAAAGAAGGGTAAAACAACAATCTTCATTTCAAAAGCAGCAAACATCTTTGTAAAAAATCATATTTGTACATCAAGGAAGAGCAAAAGAAAACTTTCTGGACATAATTAGACTTTTGGTTTTGTTCAGGCAACAGTGCCAGTGAAGGTGTATGTGGAAATTATCTTGTTTTGGGGTTAAATAATACATTTTTATATCTTTTTTGGTATCTATTTCTAATATATTTGCTAAAGGAAATATCAAAAACAAACATATTTTTTATTTCCTTTTTTTTTTTTTTTTTTTTTTTTTCAGTTGATTTACATTCTAAAATCAACTATGGACACTGCAGCACGTTTTCCCCACCCCTTTGCTTACCCTCAGATGTGCTCAGAACATTCCATACAACTTCACAAGCAGAAGCAGATGAAGGAAACCCCTGAAACACTATTTGCTGATGTGCTCTGCTTCCAAATGTTCATCTGGCCCACCATAAGGATATACAGCCTCATCATATGAATGACCATGTACACCTTAACAAACAAAGAGTAAAACTCTTTGCAAGTGTACTGAAAAGCACAGCCCCCAATACAAAAAAACACCGGTGTGACAGACCTCTGTCTTTCTTGTGAAGAAGGAAGCAGGAGACAGGTCTACAATCCAATGTACGCCACTTTATTTTACATAAACTATACACTTTTCAATGTCACACATAACAATATGATTTCCAGCACCAGATAAATTCACAGACGTTTGCTTTTCACCAGTCTCTTAAACACATTGCTTTTCAGCCGTACGAATAACATCGACACACACACACACACACACACACACACACACACACAGCTCTGTGCTTCTCTCTCTCACCAACTGCAGCTCTGGCTCCTCTTTATCTCTCTCCCAGCTGAATGAGATGTGGACAAGACAACATTAGCAATGAAATGCTCAAACACAGCAGCCCTAACATCATTCAAGCTCTTGTCAATTATTCAATCTGGTTTTATGGTCTGGTATCTTTCCTGAGATCTGATCTGAAGGATTGATCACTCCTATACATAAAAAAGGAGATACATTTGACCCCAATAAATATAACGTTTTTTTTTTTTTTTTTTTTTTTTTTTTTTTTGTGGGCAGTGCCCTAGGGAAGCTGTTATGCAGGATAATAAATACTCAGATTGTCACATTCCTAACAAGACACAAATCCTAAATAAATCACAAATTGACTTTTTACCAAAACAACAGACATCAGATCACATCTACTCTCTTCATACTCTACTAGACAAAAACATCAAGGGCAAACAAAGAACAATATTTGCATACTTTGTAGATTTAAAAAAAGCATTTGACTCAGTTTGTTATGATGGTTTACTTTACAAACTCCTACAAATTGGCACTGGTGGAAAAATATTTGATATTACACAATCCATGTATGCAAAGAGTAAATGTGCAGTAAAAATTAGAAATCAGAGAAGTGCATTCTTCCAGCAGGGCCGTGGAGTGAGACAGGGATGCAGTCTGAATCCGACAACATTCAGTATCTATATGAATGATTTTGCAGATGCTCATGAGCAGTCCAGCATCCCTGGCCTCACTGAATTTTGGGGACCCATGACAAATTTTCACCATTGGGATAAAACTTAAACTGAAAAAATACAACTGGAATTTGCCAAAAACATTTTAGGTGTACATAAAAGCAACTCAAACAGTGCCTGTAGGGCTGAATTAGGTCTATACCCCCTAAGTTCAGAAAAGAGTTGTAGAGTTCTGGTATCACCTCAAACAGTCTGATCAGAATCTATCAAATCCTCCTCAACAGTGAAACCCCTGCTGTATCACACCCTCTGAATATTCTCGCTCTGAAACTTAATAATGAAACCAAATTTGATATCAACTCCAATTACAAACCTAAAATTAATGTTAAAGAAATTGAAAAAACCGAAAACATGATCACAATGAAACATTAAAAACTGAATTTGAACTCCACAACAAACTTCAATGCTATTCGGCCCTAAACATACAGTAACTACCAAATTTGCAAATTACTTATCAATTAAGCAATTTAAAGAAAGAAAGATTCTGTATAAATATAGACTGAGTGACCGTGATCTAGAGATAGAGCGAGGAAGACATCACAGGTCGTGATTCCAGAGAGGCCAGCGGATATGCAGACAGTGTGATACAAACCAAATAGAAGATGAGAAACACTTCCTTTTGATCTGCCCATAGTACCACACTGTCAGAGAAACATTCTTTAACCAATCTGAAACATTTCATCATTAATTCCATAAACTGTCTGATATAGAGAAACTCAGATACACTAGCGGCCAAAAGTTTAGGATAATGTACAGATTTTGCTCTTATGGAAATAAATTGGTACTTTTATTCACCAAAGTGGCATTCAACTGATCACAATGTATAGTCAGGTCATTCATAATGTGAAAAATTACTATTACAATTAAAAAAAAAAAAAAAAAAGTTCAGAACTTCTTAAACTACTTAAAAGTGTTCTCATCAAAAAATCCTCCATGTGCAGCAATGACAGCTTTGCAGATCCTTGGCATTCTAGCTGTCAGTTTGTCCAGATACTTATTTCACCCCACGCTTCCTGTAGCACTTGTCATAGATGTGGCTGTCTTGTCGGGCACTTCTCACGCACCTTACAGTCTAGCTGATCCCACAAAAGCTCAATGGGGTTAAGATCCATAACACTCTTTTCCAGTTATCTGTTGTCCAATGTCTGTGTTTCTTTGCCCACTCTAACCTTTTCTTTTTGTTTTTCTGTTTCAAAAGTGGCTTTGTCTTTGCAATTCTTCCCATAAGGCCTGCACCCCTGAGTCTTCTCTTTACTGTTGTACATGAAACTGGTGTTGACCGGGTAGAATTCAATGAATCTGTCAGCTGAGGACATGTGAGTCATCTATTTCTCAAACTAGAGACTCTGATGTACTTATCCTCTTGTTTAGTTGTACATCTGGCCTTCCACATCTCTTTCTGTCCTTGTTAGAGCCAGTTGTCCTTTGTCTTTGAAGACTGTAGTGTACACCTTTGTATGAAATCTTCAGTTTTTTGGCAATTTCAAGCATTGTATAGCCTTCATTACTCAAAACAATGATTGACTGACGAGTTTCTAAAGAAAGCTGTTTCTTTTTTGCCATTTTTGGCCTAATTTTGACCCTAAGACATGCCAGTCTTTTGCATACTGTGGCAACTTAGAAAACAAACACAAATACAATGTTAAGCTTCATTTAATGAACCAAATAACTTTCAACTGTGTTTGATATATTGGCAAGTGATTTTCTAGTTCCAAATTTGCAATTTAGCATGATTACTCAAGCATAAGGTGTTGGAGTGATGGCTGCTGGAAATGGGGCCTGTATAGATTTGACCAAAAATGACTTTTTACAAATAGTGATGGTGCTGTTTTTTACATCAGTAATGTCCTGACTATATTTTGTGATCAGTTGAATGCCACTTTGGTAAATTAAAGTACCAGTTTCCTTTCGAAACAGCAAAATCTGTACATTATTCCAAACATTTGGCCGCCATTGTATGTACTTGGAGTAGACAACACAACCACACTAGCATCTAAATATGTGTCTGCCATTCACAATATAAGAAATAGTTAAGTCATTTTGTTTCTTTTTTACCCTATGTAATATTTGTTTGTATTTACATGTTTCACGCTTCTTTTTTTCACTATTACTTATTGTTTTATTGCATCATTTTATTTATTTATTTAAAATCTATATAGAACAAGCTTTGTAATGCTTTGGCAATACTGTTATAAAACTGTCATGCCAATAAAGCTTATATGAATTTGAATTTTGAGAGAGAGAGAGAGAGAGAGAGTGAGAGAGAGAGAGAGAGAGAGAGAGGATAAACACGATTTTCCTTATTCAGTTCTTGGCAGCACATACCCTCAGGATATAGTACTGTAGAACCAGATTCAAAGACACTATAATGTTTTACTTCATTTGTTTTTCCCTTTTTTCCTTATCTGAACAGGAGCTTCACCTTCAACAGTCATTGATTTTCAGGGGAATGGACAGATGAGATGAACTGTAGGAATGCAGCCAGAAAAACGAGAGGGGAAAGGGATACGGGAGATGAGAGAGGGAAAGAGACATATTTAGTTTGGTGAAAGCAAGACAAATCATCCAAAAGTGGAGGATTGTTGATATGCACCAGTCTATAAACACATGGCTAGAGAATAGGTCCACATAGGTCAACAAGGTCAACTCTATGTGTTCTTAGAAGAATAGTTCACCCAAAAATGAAAATTCTCTCATCATTGACTCTCATCTGTATGACCTCATGCCATCCCAGATGTGTATGACTTGCTTTCTTCTTCAGAACACAAATGAAGAGTATTAGAAGAATATCTCAGCTCTGTAGGTCCATACAATACAAGTGAATGTGTGCCAAAAATTTAAAGCTCCAAAAATCAGCATAAAAGTAATCCATAAGACTCCAGTGGATAAATCCATATCCTCAGAAGTGATATGATAGGTGTGGGTGAGAAACAGATCAATATTTAAGTAAATTTTTGCTAGAAATTCTTATCCTTGCCCAGTAGTTGGTGAAATGCATGTACAATGTGAATAACCCAAAACACAAGAAGAAGAATGTGAAAGTTAAAGTGGACACTGACTGAACAGGGACGAGAATTTATAGTAAAAATGGACTTAAATATTGATCTGTTTCTCACCCACATCTATCATATCGCTATTGGAGACATTGTTTTAACCACTGGAGTCATATGGGTTACTTTTATGCTGACTTAATGTGATTTGTGGAGCTTCTAAATTTTGGCACCCATTCACTTGCATTGTATGGACCAAAAGAGCAGAGAAATTCTTCTAAAAATCTTAATTTGTGTTCTGCTGAAGAAAGTAAGTCATACACATCTGAGATGGAATAAGGATGAGTAAATAATGAAAGAATTTTCATTTTTGGGTGAACTATTCCTTTAAAGGGAAAAAGATGCAATGCAAGTGAATGGTGACTGAGGTTAACATTCTGCCTAAAATCTCTTTTTGTGTTCCACGGAAGAAAGAAAGTGATAAAGGTTTGGAACAACAGGAGGGTGTGAAAATGATAAGAGTATTTAATTTAAGTGACCATAAAGGGCATTTAGGGTATTTTTGGCATAAAAATTGATGCATCAACTAGAACGTGCATACTTAAAGAGATGGAAAATATTACAGATTACTAGATTTTTACATTTTCTGAAAAAAATGTGAAGATTGCTTTACTGTGCTTGACGCAACACATCTACAGTGTTCTGGGTGGTTGCTAGGGCATTGCTATGGTGTTCTGGGTGGTTGCTACTGTAGGTGACTAACTTACTGTCCTTAGTCAAAAGAGCCCACCCCTAAGTCTCTATGATATTCTGGTCCTTAGATATGGCTTTAGCCCCTCCTTCAATGTAAGTCTATGGGATTTCTTCAGCAGTTTAATCATCTATCAAGCAGAGATCGCAAGTCTGATTGCTTTGAATTGTAATAGCACACCTCTCCTCAACAAACCAAATGATTTGAGATATTTATGTCCGTAGCACAAACGTGTGGAGCAAATTTTTTGCTGAAGATGAACACTTATGGTTTGGGGATTTGAAAAGGCCTAACATTATATTAACAATAATAATAGTGATACATCAATGGCTGAGTCTTTCAATCAGGTAAAAACATTTACTGTAAATCAGTAAATCATTTTTCATAAACATATCTGATTTAAAAAAGTGAGCCAAAGAAGTCAAACACACATACACCCTACAAACACAAAACAAGAGCATGAATAAAGAAAACATCCTGTTTCAACAAGAAACAGAAGTGCCAACCGAAATAGGTGCCAAGATTTTTTCACCAGTTTTGCCTTGGCTACATATTCTGAAATCTTGCAAGCAGCTGAAATTTGTCCAAGTTTCATATCTCTGTAGACCTACTGAACCTGTTTCAAAAGCTTTTTCCACTAAAGTCCACCAGCTCCTCACTGAATGGTGATAATATTAAAATTAAAATCGTACTTTGTAAGCATAGCCATATGTACAGAGAATTGTGTATGTATTACCTGACAGTGAAGCACACACTGTCCTGCCTCCATCATCTCAGGATCGATTGGTGATATCTGGCCACGGCTCAAATTCTCCATCAGTCCATCGTTGTCTGATCTCCACATGCCTGGCCTGACACACGAAGAGCACAAATTTACAGTTTCCATTTACTCTCTCTCTATTTTTTTTTTTCTATTTATATATATATATATATATATATATATATATATATATATATATATATATATATATATATACCCAAAAGCAGAGCAAGCACCTTACAGCTGTGGTGGAATTCTATTAATGAGTCCATCTGGATAAGAGGCACAGTGCTTCGGGATGAACTCTGTGTCTATGTGTATTTTGCACACACACTTTGGTACACATTCTTATACTCACTCTATAGAGCTATCAAACACTCATACAACTGGTCTGCTGAAGAGCACACACACAGTTATCAATCACACACATATCTGAAATAGCCCAGACAAACAAATGTCAGATCTAACAGCGGTCTGGGCAGGTTACTCATCCATCAGACACATAATTGGCACTGCCAATCAGATCAGATCCTTGAATGAGCACCATTAAATGCAGGTGGAAACTCTAAACTATGCCATTTGAGGTTGTTGAACTAATGTTAAAGGAGGTTTGACTGATGTTGTGCTCCATGTATCACAGCTCTGAAAATACAGATCCGTCTCCTATAAAAAAAATAAAAATAAAAAAAAATAGCTTTTGTATATACATAATGGTATACAGTATATACTTTTAAAAATCCTGATGATACTGAACATCTCCCTTTCAATCAGTTAATTGAAAACACTATAATGGGACATGTTGTCACAATGGGGTAAGTTGTCTTCCTACCTATCTATCTATCTATCTATCTATCTATCTATCTATCTGTATATCTATCTATCTATCTATCTATCTATCTATCTATCTATCTATCTATCTATCTGTCAATCTGTCTGTCTTTCTGTCTGTCTGTCTGTCTGTCTGTCTGTCTGTCTGTCTGTCCGTCCATCATCTAAATCTAGTTTGAAAAATGGCATACTATTGAAAATAAACAACCACAGCATATGTGCATTTAAAATCCATTATAGTTTATTTTATGGCCTCTCAGGAATATTTAAATATGTCCTTATCTTCAGCAATAAGCAATTATGAAACAGAAACAGGAAAAACAGGAAATGTAACATACAAAAATGCCATAGTTTAAGCAATGTGATATTGTGAATTGCACAAAATGACAACATCTAAAATACATTACAATTTGCCCCAACAACCAAATATTTTGGAAACAGACAGTTAATCAGTTAATTTCCTTTCATAATATAGCTGAGCCTGGCTTTGTATCCCTGTGTGGATTTATTGTGTTAGCTTGTTTATCCAACAGCTTTAGCAAAACTACGAAGGTATTGAAATTTTAGTAGCATAGAGGTAGGACAGAATTCACAAAAATGTCCTAATTTAAGGGAGTTGAAGTGCTTATAAGCACTCCGAGAGAAAACAATTTTATTTTTGACTCTAGATACAGCCCTTAAAGTTAAAAAGGACTTACAGTAAATAGCTATCTGTGTCTCACCCACACCTATCATATCACTTCTGAAGATATTAATTTAACCACTGGAGTCGTATGGATTATTTTTATGCTGTCTTTATGTGCTTTTTGGAGCTTCAAAGTTCTGGCCACCATTCACCTGCACTGAATGGACCAACAGAGTTGAGATATTCTTCTAAAAATCTCTGTTTGTGTTCTGCAGAAGAAAGAAAGTCATACATATCTGGGATGGCATGAGGGTGAGTAAATGATGAGTAAACGATTCATTTTTGGGTGAACTACCTCTTAAGAAAACTAGCCATAGTTTCCCCAGTATTAGGTTTACATGTGCTACCTGCTGTGAGGCATGTTAAGCTTTCTTTAAAAATAAAATAAAATAAAATAAAAACTTGCTGAACATAAATGACAGATTGCAGCCTTGACTGATACAGCACAAGACTTCGGCATTTTCTTATTTTTTCGAGCTTAACTTTGAGGGGAAAAAAGTTCTCGATGAATATTTGTATGCCCTTTAGGTCAGTTCAAAACTGCTTCTGTAAAAAAAAAAAAAAAAAAAAAAAAGACAAGGAGAGTGAAAATTCAACTATAAATCTATTTACAATAGATTATTGTACAATAAGTCTATTTAATAACAGATTGTTCTAAAAAAATTGCAAGGGAAGAGAACTCAATGCGAAAATAATAAAAAAATAATAATAATAATAATAATAATAATAAAGCGACAAAAAAAAAAAAAAAAACGACACGCATAGTGCATTGGTATCAAAAATCCCCAAACCTTAATTTACAAGTTATATCCGGGTCTGTTTGGGTTCTATACAAGCAGAGAAAACACACCCCAGAGGGAGCAAAGATACTGCGCAGTAGAGCAAAGCCACACTTTCGTTCCCATGTGACATTGACAGAGCGCCATCTGCTGGTGAAAGCAAACAAGCCTTGACCTCTTCTGTCACACTGCAGCCTACTGTCACTGATCGATAAAATAAGATGCTGAACAACATGACAAGATCAGCTGATCAGTTTGTTTGTATTAATATCTGTCCCTTTCTTTACTCTGAAATTAGAATTAATAAATCAGAATCGATCATTCTCTTTTAATTAGTATGCAAAAGCAATTGGATCATTCTCTAACTGAATTCCTGTATTTACAGTGTGGCCTGGAAGAGTCACATTTTAGAGGACTCCTAAAGGATTACTTTAGGAATCTATAATATTTTGGAACCAATTCTAAAGGATCAGATAAAAATCATCTATGAATCAAAAAAGATCTCACTGGATAAACTGAGATTCCTCTGTAATCTTTATCAGAACCCCTCATGAATTGTTTTGTAATATATTTTTTTCTACTACCGGACATTCAAAGGAAATCAAAGACAGAATTACATGGGAGGGTTACTTTTGAAATGTATTCCACTAAAGATTACAGAATACATGCTGTAAAATGTAATTTGTAACTTATTTTGTTAGATTACTCAAGGTCAGTAACATATTCTAAATACTTTGGATTACTTCTTCAGCACTGGTAAATTTTTTCACTTGTTTTGACTATAAAAACTCTGCCAGTACAGTAAGACAAAATACACATGTTAAAAATACATTCTCTGAAAAAACTAAATATCTTATGCAGTGTTGTTTCTAAAACAAGATACATCAAACCGATCTTGTTTTAAGGATTTTTAGATATTTTTACAGGAACACAATACAAAAATTATTATCAAGAATAAGATTTTTGCCCTAATATCAAACGTCTTACTAGAAAAAAAAAGAAAAAAAGAAATATATATATATATATATATATATATATGATCTAACGTGAATTTTCTTGATAAAAAACATATGATCGTGCCTGGTAACGTGCATGTAAAATGGCTGGAAATAGCATTTTAGCTTAGCGTAAAGCTGACAATTTACACAAGGTTTATTTCTATTTCTGCAACTCCAAACTTACTTCAAACATATTTCTCTGTCTGCTCGTATGAATGTAACACATCATAAGAAAGTGTTTCACCGCTGTTCAAATGCACTTTGGATCACATCATTTATATGTATAAATGTTTTCCATCTGAAAGGACTAAATATTAAATGAAACAAATGACAATAAAATGCAAAGTAATCTCTTCAGTAATCAAAATACTTTTTGAATGTAACTGTATTCTAATTACCAATTATTTAAATTGTAACTGTAGTGGAATATAGTTACTTACATTTTGTATTTTAAATACGTAATCCCATTACATGTATTTCTTTACTACCCAACCCTGTATATATATATATATATATATATATATATATATATATATATATATATATGTATATATATTATTGACAATAATAATATTCCTAGGGAATTAGGTTTTCTAAAATATCTAGTTTTTGATTTATGATTTGTAGGAATCCTATAAGATTTTCCTGTAGAAAATGATTGGTTCTAATTATGATATAAATTCTCATAGGATTTCTTTAGGATTTTGTGATGAGTTAGTTACTGCCTTGGTGGCCTTGAACTAGAAACTTAATTTGTTAAACGTTTATTTAACCAGGAAAGAAGCCTCACTGAGATTGAACATCTCTTTTACAGGAATAAATAGATACAAATTAAAATAAATAAATAAATAAATAAATAAGCATGACATTTAAAAACAAAAGCAAATTGCATAAGTGTAAGAGCATCAAAAATACAATGAAAGCCAAAATAAAACATGAAGTTAAATACTTAAAACCATTGACAGATGTTTTTCATATGATTAAAATATTTTTCTCCAGTTCATGAATAACAGATTTAAAACAACTCAATGGCACCAAGTCTTGTAACTTTGAAAACTTTAAATCTGTTTGAAGAGTATTCCAATCAGAGGGAGCAGAATACGCAAAAGGTTGTTTCCTTAATTCAATTCGAGCCGATGGAACGGAAAGAATAGACAAATTTAGAGAGTAGAGGAAATACATCCCAGCACTTTAAGCCCTGAGTCCAGGGGTGCCAGGTGACTGAATCCACACTCAAATACTCAAATACCATTACAGTAAGTAGTCTTTCTGGCTCAATCCTCTAATTGTCCCTCTCAATGTGCTTCCAAAATCTCACTGTCCCTCTCTTTGCTTCCATCATAACATTGTGTCTCTTATTCCATCCTTTCACTGTCCTTGTTTCCCCATTTACACCTGGTATTACAGTACCAACCATCTCAGGTAATCCAGTCACAAACGAACAGTGCTGAAACAGGTGTAAACCAATCCAAAACGTTTTGTGATCGAATCACTCAAACCACATTTGGAGGTTATCAAAAGTGCATGCGACCACATCAAATCCGTAAAGACAATGTATTTTATTCTGTTTTTTTTTTTTTTTTTTTTTTTCATTTTATGGTATTTTACTCTCTTATTTTAAGCTTTACTTCCTTCCTTGCTTCCTTCCTTCCTTCCTTGCTTCCTTTCTTACTGATGCGTCCTGATGCACCCCAGCAAAAAAATAAGGACCTACTCACCAATTTCATCAAAACAAAAGTATTAAACTTTGCCCAAAGGGTACGACTTCATGAGAAAACAACCATCCAATCAAAAAAAAAAAAAAAAAACATTTAAAAGCCCACATGCACAATACTTAACAGAAACTTTTAGTATGCCTTATATCAACATGAACACATGTACATTCAAAGTTCAGTTCCCCCTGAAGCAACACATTTATTATAAGAAATTCAAGTTTATTAGATAGTAACAGTCTGCTTAAAGGGATAGTTCACTCGAAAATGAAAATTCTCTCATTATTTACTCACCCTCATGCCATCCCAGATGTGGATGACTTTCTTCTGCTGAACACAAACAAAGATATTTAAAAAAAATATGTCAGATCTGTAAATCCTCACAGTTTAAGTCAATAGGTACCATTGTTTTAAAGCTCCACAATGCACATAAAGGTAGCATAAAAGTAATCCATAAGACTCCAGTGGTAAAATCTATATCTTCAGGAGTGATATGATAGGTGTGGGTGAGAAACAGATCAATATTTGAGTCCTTTTTTACCATAAATTCTCCTCCCTGCCCAGTAGGTGGCGATATATATGACAAATGCAAATTGGCAAAAACAAAAGAAGAATGTGAAAGTGAAATTGAAAGTGGAGATTGATAGTTAAAAAAAAAGAAAAAAGAAAAAGAAAAAGACTTAAATATTGATCTGTTTCCCACCCACACCTATCATATTGCTTCTGAAGACATAAATTGAACCACTGGAGTCGTATGGATTACTTTTATGCTGCCTTTATGTGCTTTTGGAGCTTAAACATTTTTATGTGCTTTATCAGCATGCAGTGAAACACTGATGTATGTGATGTACTGTATGCAGCCACAAAATCAGAGAATTTCCGCTCAGCGAAATCTGATCACAACTGGGCACAATTGAAATGCATACTAATATCAAGTGTGAACAGCAACTGCATTGTCAATTACCACACAAAATAATTTTGACTCTTTAGTTGCTTGTATTTTTATTTTTATTTATTTATTTATTTTTTTAAATTAGAGGAATATTTTGGGTGTAAACAGGGTCTCTGTCTGCCTCTCACTGTCCCTCTTTCTGCCTCCATCCTCTCACTATTCCTCTGCCTGCCTTTTTTTCTCACACAATCTCTAGGGAATCTCTAGTGTGTGTGAACTGTTTTAGAATAAGAACTCATTTCCCTGGTTCCAGTCAGCAGCACAGGAAGACATATATCCTCCCTAATATGCATCGTGTGTTATCCTGCACAGGCTCCCCGTGGGCCTCCATGGTAATTTCCATAGTGAATTCATCAAACAAGACAGAAAAAAGAAAAGGATAAGTCAATTCATTAGCCAGATATGATGACAAATACCCCTTCTCTGAAAGAGAAGGAAAATCGTATTAAAAGCTCAGTTGTGTGTGACTAGCCTGAATGAGCTGTTGCGAAAAAATGCGTACCTGTCTCTATAGGTAATAACAGATTCTTCAATTATTGTTGTTCCTCATAACTCTGACAGTTTGTGGTTGTGTGTGGGTGGGAGGTTGGTGGTCACTGTTTCTGTCCTTTGTATTAACCTTTTGTGTTTCAAAGCTTGGATACTAGGGATGTAAAAATGCACTGATGCATCCATTTGTCAATTAAAATTTAATGTAGTGATTACAGAAGCAAGATATTTTTTTTTTTTTTTTTTTTTTTTTACATTACTCTGAAGAAAATGTGACTGATCATGATGCTAGGGTGTTGTGTGTGGTTGCCAGGGGTTTACTATGTGGTTGCTAGGGTGTACTGGGTGGATACTAAGGCATTACTAGTTGGTCACAAGGTTACTTACTGATCTAATTCGAAAGAGACTACCCCCAACTTTCTATGATATTCTGTTTTATTGTCCACCAAGATAGAATTGTAGGTCTAATCATTTAGAAAAGTATCAGTAATAGTCACTTTGATAACACCCATTATTGGACACTTTTGCTCACAAAATAAATATATCATGGGTGACTGTGAATAATGTATTTCTACAATGGCATTGGTAACAGAAAACTAATGCTTATACATGATGTTACATCCATACCATTAGGTGTCAGTAAAACTCCAAACTGATTGCCATATTGGCCATCATAACATAAACAAAAGATTGCACCTTTAGATTTTAAGGGGAAGTTCACGCAAAAATAAAAACCTCTCATCATTTTCTCACCCTCATGCCATCCCAGATGTGTATAACTGAAGGACAAAAATGAAGATTTTTTAGAAGAATATCTCAGCTCTGTTGGTCCATACAATAAAAGTCAATGGTGGCCAGAACTTTGAAACTCTAAAAATCACATTAGGGTAGCATAAAAATAATCAACAAGACTCCAGTGGTCAAAGCCATGTCTTTAGAAGTGATTTGACAGGTGTGGGTGAGAAACAGATCCATATTTAAGTCATTTTTTTACTATAAATCTCCACCTTTGACCAGCCCTTGCCAGTAGGTGGCGATATGCACGAAGAATGTGAATCGACAAAAAAACAAAAGAAGAAAAACGTGGAAGTGGAAGTTGACATTTATAGTAAAAAAAAAAAAAAAAAAAGACTTAAATGTAGATCTGTTTCTCACCCACACCAATCATATCAATTCAGAAGATATGGATTTAACCACTAGAGTTGTATGGATTACTTTTAGGCAGACTTTATGTGATTTTTTTGGAGATTCAAAGTTCTGGCCCCCATTTACTTCCTTAAATGGACCTACAGAGCTGAGATATTCTTCTAAAAATCTGCACCTGTGTTCTGCAGAAGAAAGAAAGTCATATACATCTGTTTCTGGGATGACATGAGGGTGAGTAAATGATGAGAGAATTTTAATTTGGGTGAACTATCCTTTTAAGAATTTGTTTGTAACTCCATACCTGAGTCTGACTATGAGCAATAGTGTTTTCAGTTGAAAATATCATCACAGACAGGTTCAACTGTCCATCTATAGCAACATTTGTGTCTTATATATTTTAAAATAATCATGGTCCATACCTAAATAATCAAATCAACTAAAGAACTAAACTGAATGGTAAAAAAACAAAAAAAACAAAAACAAAAAAAAAAAAACAAAAAAAAAAAACATTCATCACATTAGTAAATAATCAGATTGAATTGCATTATCACAGCAAACATTTACACCACCACTGTATCCTGAAGTCTCAAAATACCTGTTACCTCTCCCAGCGTATGAGTACAACAACATCTGCAATGACACTTTCATATTAATTAAAAATAGTTTCATTTGATAATTTGAATAAGTGTGCTTTATTTATTCTCACTGAAAAGTAATGCTAATGTATGATTTTCAAAAGGCTGTAAGAAGAACAACTGAGAGGCAACATACAGAAAAATATCTTCTCCATTTTGTGAATACATAAAGAGAAATAGAAGGGCGTTAATACAACACAGACACACACACACTCACCCACACACACAAACATACAAATACACACTCGCACCCTATGAATTTGCATTCCCCACAGTTGAAGTGTTAATTAACAAGAACATGAAAGGACTACAAACTTTACTTGTTGATTTAATTAAGCAGTGGTGAGAATGATTTTGACATTGTACTGTATATTACAGCTATTTTGACATTATTCCAGGGACAAACTCAAACGCATTGACACTGTTCACAATATCTTTGTTTTCTGTGACAGGACAGCACTGATAGAAACAGAAATAAACAAATAATGAATGGGGTGAGGTGAAGAAACTAAGGTGGGAAGAGGCGATACTGTATAGATAGTATCAGGGAGCTGGACTTCTGACTATAAGTATAAACTGTGGTCCACTTTGCAGCTTATTCTTATCAAGAACCATCAATTTAGACAGGATGAGATTGTTTGTCCAATACATAAAGCATTCAACCACAGACACGCTGCGACCAAATGTTCCAGTACCCTGACATTAACCCCATTCTTCTGAGTTACTGACAAGTGCCATCTCTCATCAGACATCTCTGGATAAATTCAAACAGGCCTATGTTCACCATGACCTGTGGCGCTACATAGCGCATTGCACGAGTAAACTCAGAGACAGATTCTGGGTGCTTCTGAAATGGAAGGCTGCAGCCTAGTTAGGCTGTGTCCTTCCTAGACCAGTCCTTCTGAAGCAGTAGGCTAGACTCTTTCTAAGCACTCAGCACTAGAATGAGACGGTCTAGTAAGTGTGCATGGCAAACCATATGCTTAGAACCATGTGATATTTTAATTTGTTTAGAAAACACATATTCTTCAGAAAACAAGAAATGTCCTTATGTCCTTAATCTCTAAATTATTTTAGCAAAATTTGTTATTCACAAAGCTAGAGTCACTCAGAAAAAGCCTTTATATAATACATGTTGCAACACTGATCTTAGAATGTATATTTAAATCCTTTCAACAATGAAAAAACGGAACCCTAGACTTGTAAAAACTATAAAACATAAAGCTTTTCAAATTAATGTAATTGCCCTTTTATTAATTTTATTTACTTATTTTTTGGTGCTTTGTATATTCTAATTTGTTGTATTATCTAAACTACTTGCATTTTTATTTTTTATTTTTCTACATATTTTGGTGGTTTCTGCCTCCACGGTCACGCGACTCATTTTCCGCCCCCTTTTTTTTTTATATATATATATATATATATAATTTAGGACATTTGCAAAGGATTGTTGGTGATTGAAGGCCACAAACAATACACCTGATGCATCCTCTAAAATATGGCAAACAAACCCTGTGTCTCAATCAGCTCTCTAGCACCCTATGTCCTGAATCAGTATATTGTAAATACAAAATCGGGCACTGGTAAGGGTACTGATCCACTGAACATTGGGACACTTATGACTCAATCACCTGCAATGAGCTCGCGCATAGAACCGAAGCTGTCATTAATCAGCACCATCGCTGTATAAATGGTTCATTTTCATTGAAGATATTCAAATGTACAGTGTTATTGTAACAGATAAATGGCATAAATAAAGAAATAAAAATATATTGGAGCGCATTTTAAGCCTTCTTTTAACAACTCAAATATTTAAAATATTGTTTCACTTTCATGGTAATTATGAATGAAAGACATTACAAACAACAACTCTTTTAAAGAGAAAATAAGGCTTGGACTTCAAAGTTTTACACTTGTGCTTGTCTTCTAATGGCTTGAGAGACTTCATAAGACATGACAATGTTTCCGGTAAGGGAGCTACGATGCTCCCTGGTTTTTATGGTGCATTGTGGGATTTTTTAGCGAGCAAATGTTTCAGTGCACTGGAACGATTTTGCGAATGAGACTGCCTTAAAAATGGCTGACTCCCAGATCAGTGCCCTGTCAGCTGAACCAGGGAACTGATTGAGAAGTACCCGAAGGCAGCGAAACGAGGCTGCCTTCCAAGTGTCCTCACAATTGAGATGGCTTTCGACGATGCTTGATGTCATGGCAGCTGAGATATCCAGCCTAACAAGGCTGCAGCCTTCTGATTGAGAAGCATCCTCTGGCCCCATGGAAACCATGAAGTAATCGCATTCACATAATCAAAAATAAGCATGATTCGAGGTTTGAATTATTTTTTCTCTAAGATTACATTTTTATACCTCTGATAATTAGGTTTAGGGTTGGGGTTAGGACGTATGTTTAATAAAATATGCATTCCAACTGATTGTATAACAATTTACAACTAGGGATGTGACGATATATTGAATTTTGATATATCGTGAACCAAAAAAAAAAAGACTAAACATATTGAGGCAAAACTCAATATTTCGAAATTTGAAACTTTTCGGAACATGTGATCATAAATGAAATGACCGTCAAACATCATAATCTCTCTATCGATTGATTTTACCCCTACTGCACTTTTTTTTTCTGTTTGCGGAGTTCACACAAGGTCCTTGAAGTGCTTAAAGTGCCTGAATTTAGCTTTTAGAAATTGAAGTAATGGAATACCTGGAAAATGATGGCGGCAAATCAATGGCAATAATCCGCAAGCATTATTGACGCTCGCGCGAGCTATAGATTAAAGCCACACAAGGAAAAAGAAAGAACCCGCACGTTCATTTAAAACCCTTGCATTGCTCGCGTGAACACCTTTTAATTTTGTCAGTCGTGGGGCGGGCTCTTACTGTTTTGTATGTAACCTCAAATATCATTGTATATTCCCTTTTCCAGGAAGTTAGTTGTGATTGGCTCCCTTTTATTATGAAGAACCATAACAAACTCACCTGTTCTTTGTGAGAGACAAGGCTTCATCAATGGACACTTTGCATGTGAGTCAATATTACTTTATTTGTTCCTAATTCTTCATATAATAAAAGGGCTGAATTAATGTTATATAATATATGTAAGTACTATGTATCTTTGCCAGACACTTTAAAAAACAGGAAGTTGACTAGCTAATTGTTGCATTTCTGTGACATTACTATAGAAACTTAAGGACTGCTATTTATTTCTATTTAATATAATATACAATCTGACTTTTGTCATTGCAGTTGTAAGACACTTTATAATTAATTGAAAGGTTGTGAGCCCAGGAAAATAAATCATAGCCTTAGTAATAGGAGGTTGCAACGTGTTTGCTTCTACATTGATGAATTTAAACCAATTATTTCAAAGTTGCTATAAGATGACTATCTTTAGTTTGCATAATTTATGTCACTTTAGATAAAAAAGTAAATTAGTGTACACATAAATAAGCATGCAATATAAACATTTTAGAGAAAGCATTTTTTTTTTTTTTTTTTGCCTAGATATTGCTGTCTTGTCAATATGAGTTGTTGATCATGTTTTATTATGCTTTCCATCCCTTGTACAAGGGTTCCTACCTACACGTCACCCACAGCTATGCTTTTAGGCCTAAATTGTGCCTAAATTGTAATTAATATCTGTAGTTAACTGCACCAGGGGCATATTAGCCTTCTTCACAGGATACTTTTCAGAGATGACTCTTTTTAGATCATTGCTGTCATACAAATGTAGATAGATGATTTAACTCTAAATGTGAGGGAACGTAAACCACCTCAGAAAATGAATTTGTTGTTTTTTTAACACATTTTTCAAGACTCAAAAAAATCAATTTCACACTATTTTAAATACTGTTTTTATTTGTAATCTTACAGTTTCTCAGATTCTCACAGTATGCAATGATGCTAGATAAAGATGGTGAAGTAATGCCAGAGCTATTATTCCAAGTCACTTTACCTGAGTAATTGCAGAACTCTTTTGAATATTTTTGTGAGATATTTGGCCCACTCACAGTCCCTCCCCCCAGCCTCTCAAATATCTGTTGCCCCCATAGTAAACAAAAAACATTTAAGGGTTAATATCACTAGGTGATCACTTATTACTTTGTGATGTTTGTAGCTTGTTTTAGTTATATTTTGTTCTTTATTCTGCAGCACATTCTGAAGCGCCATCTTTTGGAGCAACTTCACTGTGAGAGAGCACTTTTGAGAACTCAACTTGACCTGGATTACATGGAGTTTGTGTGTCGCCAGCAGCTGTATCTCTTGACTGGCTCTCACTGACCCTGCACTGTAAAAAAATATCCCTTGCCTCAGCAAATATTGCTCATTAATAAACAGATTTTAGATTCCATGGGAAACCACGTGATGCAGAATGTGATTGAATTTCAAGCAAGCATATTTGGGGCTGGCTGCCATTTTAGATTAGGAGAGCTCGTGGTGGACAACACAAAGTTTTTGTCAAAGAGTTCAAAGGTAAATTACATTAGCCTATTGATGTGCATTTTTTCACCAGGCAGATACTCCTCATCTTCAACCGTTGCTCAGGGCCTTCACTCACGCGGCAGCTGCAACTCCTCACTTGCATCGCAGAAACTCAGCAAACAACAGGTAATTCCAGCAAGTTAATCACATTTCTACACCAATTTAAAGTATTTAATGCAAACTTCAAATTGTACACCTTGAAACCAGCTAACATTACATACATCAATATCATGTGATGCATAAATTTCAGTCTCTGTAATAAGTTTCACTTTTGTGGTTGCTGCTGCCTCAAACTGACGGCATTGACGTTGTAAAAGACAATAATTAATATTCTGTATGTGGCACTTACACCATACTTTTCTCATGGGAAAATACTGTGCTTTCTCGTTGTTAGGCGGTGGTGGAGAATTCCCGCTAATTTTTCACCGGAGAGACAATTAATCTTCAACCGCTGCTCAAGCGTCACTCACGCGGCAGAAACTCAGCAGGTAACAGGTAACTCCAACAAGTAAATAGCTTTTCTACATGTTTTAATGCAAATGTCCAAATGTCTCATTGAACTCCTTCATCTTAAAGGGAAACCAGCTTACATTTAGCTGAGTGTTGGTTTATGTTCACTGTTCAGCTTAATCAAATGATTTTAGTAGTTCACCCAAAAATGCTGTTTGTCTTGTCATTTGGCCTTCTCACCCCCTATGCCTTCTCAAATTTGTATGACTTTCTGTCTTCTGTGGAACACAAACCAAAATTTCCACTCAAGTCATGTGGATTACATAGATGCTGCCTTTATGGATTTTTGAAAGTTTTTAACCTCACTGATTTGCATTGTATGGACAAACACTCATCATATATCCATAAAAAAATCTTTGTTTATGTTCTCCTGAAAAAAGTCAAATTTACATTTACATTTACATTTACTCATTACACAAATGAGTTTGACATGGCATAAGACTGCATAAATGATGAGAGAATTATCTTTTTTGTTTTGCCCCAAGGAGACACCCTGATATCAACATGTGTAAGTTGGTTTGTAAAAAAAAAAAAGTGGCACATTATAAGTATAATACTGTTGCAATATGTAGCAGGGTTTGCAATGGTTGAAAATTGTTTTGTCATGACTCTTAAATGTTAAGATATTGAACTAGAGTCATTAGATAGAACACTGTGTAAAAGGGAAACAACATGCCTAGCAGGATCCTGCAACTTGGCCTAACATGCATGAAAAGAGAAACCATTATTAGGCCCAACATAGAAAACTAAATGGCAAGTACAGAACATGTACAGCATATGGCATAAAATGGTGAGAGAAATTAATGGTAAATATTGGCTAATTGAAATACAGTATTAGCCTAAGACAAACATGAGCCAAGATACTACAAATCGCTTTTCTACATGTTTTAATGCAAATGTCTCATTGAACTCCATCTTAAAGGGAAACCAGCGTCATTAGCTGAGTGTTGGTTTAGGTTCACTGTTCAGCTTAATCAAATTATTTTAGTAGTTCACCCAAAAATTCTATTTCTCTTGTCATTAGGCCTTCTCACCCCTTATGCCTTCTCAAACTCGAATGACTTTCTATAAATATTGGCTAATTGAAATACAGTTTATGCCTAAGATAAGCATGAGCCAAGATACTGCAGTACATGCACTGTTATCCCTTACTGTAGTTTATAGGGTAAATAACTGTAAAAGGACCAGTAAATTACTATAATATAATCATACAGTATTTAACTGCAATATGCATTGCATCATGGGTCATTTCTGAGACATCACTCATTAATAACAGTAAATTACTTTTTATATAATTAATACATTAGGGATTTACATCTGTGTAACAAAGGTTCAGGTTGGGCAGATAAAGGAGGAAGTGGGAACCAGTTTCCACAGTTCAAGTGAGTCCGTTTTATTCACAAATAACCAGCAATCGCTGTACAGCTTCACTCAGAACATGAGACGGCTTTTCAGCATCACTCAAATGAACAGTCTGCTTTTCAGCATCACTCAAATAAACAGTCTGCTTTTCAGCTTCACACAACACAAGACTTTCTCTCAGGGAACATACACGAAGACTCTGGTCTATCTTTTTATATCCCCCGACTCTCACTGTGAAGACAGAGACAGTAATTAGTCACAATTCATCACAGGTGGATGTCCTTACCGCTTTCTCTCTCCCCAGAGGGGCGCTCGACCACGCCCTCACCTCCACAGTCTTTCTGTGTTCATACTATTTTTTTTTCTTTTTTTTTATTCATAAATCCTTGTAATTATTATTTGCATTAACACGCACATAGGCAGACTCTGTTTGATCTCAGAGCATTTCTAGAGGAAAAATGTGGTGTCAGCATTTATTATGGACAGGGTTGTGGAGTAACGAAATACAAGTAACGGGAATATGTATTTAAAATTCAAAATATAAGTAACTGTATTCCACTGCAGTTACAATTTAAATAATTGGTATTTAGAATACAGTTACATTTAAAAAGTATTTTGATATAGATTAATTTGTATTTTATTGTCATTTGTTTCATTTAATATTTAGTCCTTTCAGATGGAAAAATGTATACATATAAACGATGCGATCCAAAGTGCATTTGAACAGCGGTGAAACACTTTCTTATGAAGAGTTACATTCATACGAGCAGACAGAGAAGTAAGTATGAAGTAAGTTTGGAGCACAAGAAATAGAAATAAACCTTGTGTTAATTGTCAGCTTTACACTAAGCTAAAATGCTATTTCTTGCCATTTTACATGCACGTTACCAGGCATGAACATATTTTTTTATCAAGAAAATTCACGTTGGATCATAATTTCTTTTTTCTTGTAAGACCTTTGATATTAGGGCAAAAATCATATTCTTGATAATAATTTTTTTTTAATTGTTTTCCTGTAAAAATATCTAAAAATTCTTAAAACAAGATACATTTGATTAATATTGTTTTAGAAACAACACTGCATAAGATATTTAGGTTTTTCAGTGAATGTATTTTTAACGTGTATTTTGTCTTACTGTTCTGGCAGAGTTTTTATAATCAAAACAAGTGAAAAAATCTACCAGTGCTGAAGAAGTAATCCAAAGTATTTAGAAGACATTACTGACCTTGAGTAATCTAACGGAATACGTTACAAATGACATTTTACAGCATGTATTCTGTAATCTTTAGTGGAATACATTTCAAAAGTAACCCTCCCAACCCTGATTATGGAGTACACACAGAGACAACTGCAGGTAAGTTTAATGATGAAATTTGCCTCTATAATATTCACAATTCTAACGTATTGGTAGTAAAATAAACTGTATGTTTGCAGGGGTGTAAAAAGTACTCAGAAATTATACTTAAGTGAAAGCATGGATACTGAGTGAAACTTTTACTCAATTAGAAGTCCAAGTATCTACTCAAAAACATACTTGAGTGAAAGTAAAAAAGTATTCACATTAAATTGTACTTAAGTATTAAAAAGTAAAATTTAACTTTTTTCCTTGCTAGAATGAAATCAAGAGAGGAGATTGTGTGAGAGAGGATGTTGTTTAATTTGATTGGTTTGTTAAGTCACCTTTTTTCTGTCTCTGAAGACTGTCATATTTTTCCTCCAGTGGCATTCACAACCTGATCATAGAATCATTTTACAATAACTTTTGTACATAACACCGCAATTTCCTGGTGGAATGAACACTAGAGGTCCTAAAACAACAATTAATGTGATCCCCTTTCATTCAAATCACGAGTAAAATGGCAGATTATCAGTTAATAAACACTTATTATAGCACATGACACATTTTAATGTTTGCGTTGAATAACCAACTACATTTATAAGTGTGGCATGGGGGGGGGGTTGGGGGGGGGGCATGGTCATGTGTCTGTCTGTGGGAGGGAGAGCGGTAAGGCTCGTCACCTGGGTTGTGATTACTCTAACACCTGTCTCTCATTATAGTGATGGTGGAGGGAGACCTGATAAGGCACGCCAGAGTGTCAGTGTGGGAGAGAAACAGCAGAGAAAGACCAAGTGTACAGCAGTGGCGTGTTCTGTGTGCAAAGATTTAATGAGTGTTTTCGAAGCCTTTTATGTTTATGTTGAATGTGAATTATTGCCTGAGTGAAATATAACAAAAAGTAACTACGCTGTACGCAAAAGAATGAAAGCAAGAGAATGACTCACGCTTACAGTTCGCTGCCTCCTGACTCCTCCATTGCCCACGAACTTAAACATATCACAGTGGTGCTGAAAACCCAGCTTTGGAGGATTACACCATTATGGAGTCTTCACCGCTGGGCAAAGTTATCAAGTCCCTCGTCAGCATCCAGGAAAACCACCATCGAGCCCGATGGAGTTACGCCTGTGCTCAACAGCTCCAGGATGCCTGCTGGAGATGGTTGCTGGCTGAGAGAACACACGGCACCATGGACATCATCGATCTGGTGGTACTGGAGCAGTTCGTCTCCCAAGTTCCCCGAGGAATGTCCAAGTGGGTACAGTGCCACCACCCGGCATCGCTGGAAGAGGCCGTCCAGCTGGCAGAGGACTTCATGGTGATGTATCTAGGTGGCAGCGAAGTAGTGTTTTTTCTTCTCCCTTTTCTCTCTCTCCACCCCCCTCCTGTCCCTCCCAGTCCCGCCCGGTTCTGGCTCCCCGGAAGTGGGCTGGTCTGTCGGAGCTATGGGGAAGCTAGGCACTGCCAGGATCGATGTCCGGTGATGGAGGTAGGGACACTGATCTGGATCCCTGACACTCCGCAGGCCACCCCTGATCGGGCAGGAGCATATCGTATACCGGTAAGAGTAAAAGGGGATACACATCAAGCTTTGGTGGATTCAGGTTGTTCCCAAACCTCTATCCACCGATTCTTGGTGCAAGGTGGGGCATTGGGTAAGAATAAAAGGGTGAGGTGTGTGCATGGTGATGTTCACAAGTATCCAGTGGTTACCATTGAGATACGATTCAGGGGAAAAAGGCATATAGTTGAGGCCGCGGTTTATTCCTGCCTCACCCATCCACTAATTCTGGGAACCAATTGGCCTGAGTTTAAAAATGTATTGAGGGTAATATGTGTGGATGGGTCCTGCAAAGTGGTGTCATGGTGTGTGACATGCGACGCGATGGCTGGAGAGGCAGTTGATGTGGACGAGGGAATTCCCATACTCGGGCTTCCCTGAGGGGGATTTCCCTCTGGAGCAGTCATGTGATGAGTCCCTTTAGCACGCCTTTGACCAGGTGAAAGTAATTAATGGTCAACAGCTCCAGCCTAATGTTGCGCTCACATATCTGTACTTTTCCATTATTAAAGAGCAGTTGCATCGAGTGACTCAGGACACTCAGACCAAAGAAAATACAATGCAGCTATTAGTGCCAAATAGCTGCCGGGAAACACTCTTCCAGGTGGCTCACTATCACCCAATGGCTGGCCACTTAGGCCACAAAAAGACTTTGAACCGTATAATGGCCAGTTTCTTTTGGCCGGGCATTCACGGTGACGTACGCAAATGGTGTGAGGCATGCTGTGAATGTCAGTTGGTGAATCCACCAGCCACCCCAAAAGCACCACTGCACCATCTACCATTGATTGTGGTCCCCTTTGAGAAAATTGGCATGGACCTCGTCGGGCCATTAGAGCGGACTGCACGCAACCATTGCTTTATATTAGTTCTGGTGGACTATGCAATGCAATATCCAGAAGCAGTGCCTCTACGCAACATCTCAGCATGAAGTGTTGACCACTCATCAAAATGATCTACTGAGTGGGGATTCCAAAGGAATCCCCAAATACTCACTGACCAAGGCACAACGTTCATGTCATGTACACTACGTGAACTGCACGAATTATTAGGCATTAAATTGATTTGCACCAGTGTTTATCACCCACAAACCGACGGGATGGTCGCACAATTTAATAAGACCTTAAAAAACATGATTCGTAAGTTCGTACACGAAGACGCTAAAAATTGGGATAAGTGGCTCGAACCCCTGTTGTTTGCAGTATGAGAGGTCCCGCAAGCCTCCACAGGGTTTTCCCCATTCTAGCTACTGTATGAGCATCGGCCACGTGGCGTGCTCAATGTCATACGGGAAGCTTGGGAGGAAGGACCTTCGAATAGCAAAAACCAAATTCAATACGTTCTTGACCTTAGAGCAAAACTCCACACTTTGGGGCAGGTAACACAGGAGAATTTGCTCCAAGCACAAGAACGTCAACACCGACTGTATGACAGGGGCACTTAACTACGCAAATTTGCACAGGGAGATAAAGTGCTTGTATTGCTACCCACTTCGAGTTCCAAATTACTCGCCAAGTGGCAAGGACCCTTTGAGGTCACATGACGAGTTGGAGATCTCGATTATGAGGTTAGGTGAACGGATAGGGGAGGGGCACATCAAATCTACCACCTCAATCTCCTCAAACCATGGAGGGAGGCGGTGCCTGTAGCCTTGGCGATGGTAGTCCCGGAGAGAGTGGAGATAGGGCCGAAGGTGACTCCCAAATCAAATTCGTTCACCCCGGTCCCTCGTGGAGACCACCTTCCACTGTCGCAGCTTACGGACATTGCCTGGTTGCAAGCAGAACTTGCGGATGTGTTTTTACCACTTCCCGGTCGCACGAACCTCGTAGAGCACCATATTGAGACCATCCTGGGGGTGGTGGTTCGTAGCCACCCCTATCGCCTTCCTGAACACAAGAAAAAGTTCGTTCAGGAAGAATAAGAGGCAATGCTTGAAATGGCCATAATACAAGAGTCGCACAGCGATTGGGCCAGCCTGGTAGTTCTGGTACCGAAGAGCGACAGATCGGTCCGGTTCTGTGTGGACTACTGGAAAGTGAAAGCGGTGTGTCCAAATTTGATGCTTACCCAATGCCGTGACTTGATGAGTTACTCGATCGATTGGGCGCGGCTCAATTTTACTCGACGCTGGACTTGACGAAGGGTTATTCGCAGATCCCTTTAACTCCAATATCCCGAGAAAAAACTGCTTTTTCCACTCACCAAAATGAGGCGCCACACTTCAGCGCCTCATGGACAAGATCCTCAGACTGCATACGGCATATACCGCCGCATATCTAGACGACATTATTATTTATAGTAATGACTGGTGGTGACATATGCAACATCTGAGGGCTGTCCTAAGAGCGCTGTGACAGGTGGGACTCACGGCCAACCCGAAGAAGTGCACAATCTGGTGGGTGGAAGTTAGGTATCTGGGGTTCCACTTAGGTCATGGGCAGGTGCATCCATAAGTTGACAAAACTGCAGCGATCACGACCTGCCTGACGCCCAAGACCAAAAAGGTAGTAAGACAGTTTCTGGGGTTGACTGGCTACTACCAGAGGTTTGTGCCTAGCTATTCTGATGTCACCAGCCCATTGACGGACCAATCTGGTCTAGTGGACAGAGTTGTGCTGACAGGCTTTCCTTAAGGTAAAGTTCGCACTTTGTGGGGGTCTGCTTTTACATGCTCCTGACTTTTCTCTTCCCTTTATTTTGCAGATGGATGCATATGACAGGGTGCTGGGGGCGGTGCTCTCACAGGAGGTGGGGTGGAGGAACAGCCGGTGCTGTTTATTAGTCGCAAGCTCTCCTTCAGGGAGACAAAGTACAGTACCATAGAGAAGGAGTGCCAAGGTGAAGCGGACACAGCTGAACCTGGGCGGACGCCTGGCGAACTGAATCCCATAGCCGAGTTGGATGGTCCAGATCAGCCATCGCGATGGGTCCTCCTGGCCCTCCACAGAGCAGCGAATCTCCTTGTCCCTGGGTCGCCCGTCTCAGGGGTGCTTCGAAGCCTTTCTTGGGTTCTCGGCAGCCGGCCGTGACAGGTGGCATCTGCTTCCTGCGGTGGGCCGGGCCATGGGGCGGGCTGTGGTGGAGCCAGTGCTGTTGCTGCAGGAGGACACCCTTGGTGATGAGCAGACGGGGTGCAGGGTTTTGAGCCGTGCCGGGGCAGGATATGTTGAATGGCCTCCGTCTGCTGCTTCACTGCCGAGAACTACTGGGCAAAGTCCTCGACAGGCCAACCTGGGAGATGGGGGCGTCAAGGAACCGTGCCTTGTCAGCCATTCTCATCTCGACCATGTTGAGCCAGTGGTGGTGTTCCTGAACCACCAGGGTGGACATCGCCCGCCCGAGAGACTGCGCCATGACCTTCGTCACCCGGAGAGTGAGGTCGGTCGCCGAGCGCAGTTCCTGCATCAACCCCAGGTCGGAACTACCCTCGTGCAGTTCTTTCAGTGCCTTGGCTTGGTGTACCTGCAGGAGAGCCATGGCATGCAGGGTGGAGGTGGCTTGTCCAGCAGTACCGTAGGCCTTAGCCGACAGAGACGACGTGAACCTACAGGCCCTGGACGGGAACCTCGGGCACCCGCGCCAGGTGGTGGCACTCTGCAGGCACAAGTGCACCGTGAGCGCCTTATGCACCTGGGGGATCCCAGAATAGCCACTGGTCGCCCCACCATCGAGGGTAGTGAGGGCGGGGGAGCTGAGAGACTGGGATAGGGTCGTGAAAGGTGCCCTCCACGATCTTGTCAGCTCCTCGTGCACTTCTGGGAAGAAAGGAACCGGGGCCGTTTGTTGCCGTGAGCGGCACTCCGAGCCGAGGAACCAATCATCGAGCCGTGAGGGTTCAGGGGAGAGTGGAGGGTTCCACTCAAACTCGACGCTCGCGGCTGCCCGGGCAAGCATGTTGGCCAGCTCTGCATCAGCCTGCGACTGGGCGACTGTACCCGAGGGAGGAAGCCCAGCCGAAGCTTCCGCGTCGAACTGAAAGAGCCCACTCTCCGATGCTGCGCTCGAGAGCTCATCGTCTTCCCGGGCCCCGAATAAGAGGTCGAATTCGCCCTGAGACGAGCCGGCAGTCTCATCCGAGAGCCCGACCGGGGCAAGCGAGCGTGCTGAGGAATGGGAGGACTGTGGGGGGATACCCGGTGGAGGTGCTCCCACTGAGGTCCCCAAATCGTCCCCAGTGCTAACCGCCGTGGCCTCATACCCATAGGTAGAAGGACCGAGGCGGGGAGCTGCTGGGGTGGCTTGCTTTCTTACGAACGTTGCCATGGTCATGTTCTCGCAATGAGGACAAACCCATCCACGAATGATGTCTCCACATGGGCAGCGCCCAGACACGTAAGACAACGATCGTGGCCGTCAGGAGCCGAGAGATAATGACCGCAACCAAGAATAACACACAAACGGAAAGGCATCTTTAAAAAGACGTTCCATGTGTGCCACTCTTTTAGTGAAGAAAATATACTCTTTTAGAATATACCCTTTTTGTTGTTTGTTTGTTTCTGCCAAAGTGCCCAGGGGCGTTCTCTGCACTGCACCGGTGCAGAGGGAGAGAAGCCACTGAAATGCGCCATAAGAATCCAGCAGAGGAGGTGAATGAAAATCGCGGAGAATTCAGCTCAATGAATAGAACCGCTCGGCTCTGAAGAGAAAATCTGAATGAGTGGTTGCATACCAGCTCCCTATATACCCGTATGTCCAGGGGAGTGGTATGCAAATTCCACTCGCCAATTCCCATTGGCCTTTTTTCAAAGATCAGAGGTGTTTGGGGCTCCCAAGAGTGACCCCTAGTGTCACTACATCGACACAGCGTTGAGTGAGTGACAGACAGGGAATGTGTGTTAAACTCTTAAAGTGACAGTACCATAAAAGCGTTTGTTTTTCAGTGTAACTAGGGCGCCACCATTGTCAACCTTGAATGTGGACCTCTTTCGGTATAAGCCACCTCCACCCATTTCAGCAATACAAAAATTGATACTGCTTTATATTGCAGGCTGGCAATACATGTGATCATATTATTATCATGCATTATAATTTTCATGAACACCTTGGTTTGTAGCGCATATAGTTTTACAGTTTATCGCATTTTGCAATTGCATTATCACATGCTGTAGCACAGGCAGAATGAATGAGAGATCAGGTGCTGAAATGCACAGCTCTGTCTGTCACAGCTACCGCAAACTTTACACAACCAGGAGAGAGCAGAAAGCAGCTGGGAAAATGCTTAAAACTGCATCTTGTTTCATTTTGGTGAAATAATAAACACATTATTCTATTATTTCTTGTCAGAAAGCATTCCCACTTTCTATACGGTGTTTATAGACATGCAGATCTTGCATTCAGCATGTCTTCTGAAACATCACGTTTGGAAATAAATAAATATAGGCGTCGGAGGTTTCACAGATAAAAATATTAATAAACGCATTATACTCTCCGTTCTTGTCAGAGGGCATTCTCTCTTTCTTAGCAGTGTATAGTGAACTGACACACAGATCTCGCATTCAGCATGGCTTATGAAACATCGCCTTTGGAAATAAACAAATAAAGGCATTACTGGAGGTTATGCAGGTACATATAAGTGGAGGTTTACATGGAGACAAGAAACACGGCATCGTCAGGCTCTCAGTAAAGTAAGAAGCTGATTTGATTATTGTCTCTTCAATACAACACACAGCAACAAGTGAATGATCTACTTATTCTTTTACTATAAATGCTGATGTTAGAAAATTATTCGATATTGGCATATTATTCTGCTGTATATCCTGTGGTTGTGTGATAGTTTATAAGTCCATATCACTAAATTCTGGTCTTAATATCCTTCTAGTTATTTACATTGCAGTCAATGAGAGCGGAACTTTGTCACATTTGCCGGAAACACAGCCACTTGCTTACTTCCGCGTTGCAAAATAAGGTAGATGCAAATTAATGTAAACTTAATGTTATTACTTGCAAATTGTACATATTATTTAAAACTTTGAAAGCTCATATCAATATATATACAATTTCAAGGAATTAGATTAATTGATAGAATGTAGAATTTTGTAAATTAAAAAAAAAAAAAGTTAAAATGTGATTATAATAATTAAAGGTGCTATATGTAATATTTTTATGGACTAAATCATAAAATGAATATAATATGTCATTAGAGAATTAGGAAACATGCTAAGTTGAAATACTGGCTTCTCCGATAACAATGCTACAGCCAGTATATTCTACTTTGAAGTTTCCAATCCCGCTGGATTGTTTATGTTTTGGCCTGTGTGATCCTGCCCACTGCCCACTCACCAATAGTATTTTGACACCACGGGGTTGCCAGATTTGAACAAGTTTGCAGGCAAACAACACTGCGTGCTGCAGCCATGGAAGCCAGCAAACAAACTGGATCAGAGATAACAGATTCCACCTGACCTAAAAAGCCTCGCCATCTGTCTAAAAACCACCATGACCAGAGGCGTAGTAAAACAAGGATAAATATTGGAGATGCCTTTGGAAGATGGAGACAGCTTAAAGCCCAGAAATCATTTAAAGAGCTTCTATTATGGTTTTTCACATATTACCTTTCATGTAGTGTGTTATATAGCTGTATTTGAATGTAAAAAAGTCTGCAAAGTTTCAAAAATCAAAGTGCACGACAAATGGAGTTATTGACTCCCAAAATAAAGAACCGATTCTGAACACCTGTAACGAGTCGTTAGTAATTCCAGACTTCCTGTACTAACCTACATAATTTGGTAACAAAAACCCACCTCTGGTCTTCATTGGCTTCTCACGAACAGCTTTGACCGGCCCTAAAACACTACACTAAGCGGTAGACCAATCACAACAGACTGGGACATCTGACCAATCAGAGCAGAGTAGACTCTCTGAAAGGAGGAATTTAGAATGAATTCTTTAAAATGGATCATTGAACAAGTCATTTTTGACACTGGGAAAAAAAGGTAATGCTGCAATTTAAATTATGAGCAAATTAAAGTGTTTTTTTGACCTTGGATGCATGTAAATCTATTGTATGAGACCTTTAAAACAAAATTATGCACATTTAAAAACCATAATTGGTGCTCTTTAAAACGGATGCTGAGTTGGCTAATTCTGGCAACCTGCATGAGCTTCGAGTCTTGAGCGGGGCAGACAACTCTCCAATATTTTGAATTTGGACTGCAGTACCCATTCCAAATGTTGTTGTCAATCTTACATATAGCACCTTTAATACATTTTTTTATTTTATTTTTATATATATATATATATTACAAAAATTAAACATTTCCACATACTTTTTCTGGACAGGTTCTGTTCATTTCTGTTGCATGTTCTGCACCTGATCAGCCTGAATGTAGTCCACAATTTTTGAAGGCTTATTTGTTTGTGATCTTTTCTTATAGTTAAAGGTATATGAGAAACTATTTTTTTTTTTTTTAAACTTTGAGCATTTAAATTGTGTATTAAAGAACTTTATTTTGATGAGAAATTATAATGTGCATTTTGTGCAAGCATTTTTCGAAAAAATAAAACTTTTTCTGCCATACTTTGTCATTTACTTACTTTGTGTTATCATATCGAATCAAGATAATATAGAATCATGAACCTCATATCGTATATCGAACCAAATCGTGAGATAACCATATCATCCCATCCCTATTTACAACTAAAAACAACTGGCTTTACAGCTCATTTTTGCTGCTACTCTGAGCTCCAAGGTTGTTAATAGATGGGATGTGTTTCTGTTGAAGCCATTAGTCCATCAATTTCATTTTTTAGATCGTGTTTAATAGCAGAAATCATGGTGAAGAACTACACGACCCACAATTCTGAAGAGAATCGATTAGCGGTCAACAACGTGCACAATACAAGTGGTGCAGCGACCACCCACTAGCATGACGTACTGTAAATAACCCAATCTAATCCGTCTTCTTTCACTCTCAAACTAGTTTATGTAAACAAAAATTAAAATATATTGTTTCTGTACTAATAATCTACAACTTTAAATGAATAGCTTTATATATATATATATATATATATATATATATATATATATATATTATTTATTTTTTTCAGTCTTTTTAATTCAATTACATCATTCACAATGCTTCATGGATTGTGTAATACACGCCACCATGAAAGACGGTAAGTATACAGTTTGTCCAATTTTCAAATACTTTTTTTGCTTCAAATCAAAGTTTGTAATGGCGTGACACCTCGGAGCTGCTTGGTTTGGTTCATGGCTTAGAACTCTTTTATAAAGGATTTTATGAAATCCCTATGGAAAACCTGAATGGAAGAAATACTTCCGGAACCAAGATGGCTGAAAAGGTGGACAGGCACTGTTGCGCTCTACATGCATCATTTGGTCAGTTTCAACGAAAAAAAAAACAAATGATAGTCACAGTCTCACATAATTTATTTTCTCTTATCTACAGTTGCATGGGAAAAACAGTTATCATAGATTAACTGAATTTCACAGTCTCTCTCTGCCATCAGTTTTAACCAGAGTTCCTCAGCAGGAAAACAGGAACATCACACTATAGGTGACACTCAGCAGAGAAGAAGCGAGATAGACTGACCTGAGATGAATTAACACCCACCGCACACAAAAACCCAACGTAGCCTAAATGAATACGATGGTGCTCTTCGGCTCCAGTATTCTTTCATGATATTTATCTTCACTGCAGCCGACACTTTTATGCAAAGCAATTTACTAATTGTAGGGAGCATGTTTCGGGCTAACTGCTTTGCACTTACAATCCTCAGGTTAGAGCATGGTTTATGGTCAATGGTATCATGGAAGAGAATCACGGCTCAAGGTTATCCAAGTCAAAGCATCTTCCACCAAGATCTGAAGTCAAATTTCTGTATTGATTGTCCAATGACCATACAATTACAGTAACACAAACACTGAAAGAGGTGAATGTATGAGAATGGATCCTGCTCACCACTTTGCAGTTGTTTGCAGAAGGAGCACAGAGTTAAATACAAAGAATAAAACATACAAATCAATGCCATGTTTGTGTGTGCATGCTTCTGTGGATAATGGCTGCACTATGCTGTGGTCAGGCCAGTGTAGATCATTCACACTGCATCACATCGACTGGCTGCACTCCAGACCAGATTACTAATCCCGAACATCTGCCTGCTGTTAAATTATACATGCAGACAGGTGTTAACCACACACGTGCAAAACACAAGCACACACACACACATATAAACACACATTCAAGATCAGACAGACACAAATAATGGACCCCCTCATGCAGTCTGAAAGATCCAGTGGGCAGTGGCTCATGTCATATATTATGTGTGTTCATGTTAATCAGGGGTAGCATAGCATATCAATATTTGGGGGGCATGATGTGGTTTTATGTAAACCCATATTCAAATGTGTATTTCAATAAACTTTTATGGGTAGGGAGGATTTGATTATATATTCTTCTATTGGGCATGTCATGGAATGTTTTCTTGAGCTGCAATACCTGCTCTGCTCAAGAGGGGGAAGTCTGAGTGAAAGTAGCTGTTGTGAAGTTGCATGAAGAAGATGCATCTTTATGGGAGTGAATTGTGAACAAATTCTGAAGGGAGTTGATATATTCTGGCTGGTTCATTTTTCAAACATGTTCCAAGGCTAACAGTGAAAGATGTTTTTATAATGAAAATGTACTAATTGGCTACAGGTTTGCCAAAGGGTAAGACTAATTGCATCTAAGGTCAATAGATGGATTTGATGCAGAATACATAATGAATCAAAAACAGATGGCATGAAAGAGATATTTCCAAATGTATTATCTTTATTACAATATTTTTGTAAATTCTTTAATACAACATTATTGTAAAATCATCACGGAAAGGTCTGGTGACAAAGAGAAAAATTCTTATAAGGTCCAAAGAGACATTTCACTGTTACTCATGGATAAACCACAGAAAGAGAACCGTTCTTTGCACTGCTGAGAATGTTTCGGTGTTCACAAGAATAACAGAACTGGACCACCAATAACAGCTTGAATACATTGTAAAATCTGTACTGATTGGAAACAGCCTCTCTCTCACACACACACGCACACGCATATTAAACATTTTCAAGTATACAAACAAATCTTGGTTAAATTTTACATACGTGCACTGACATACTGTATAAAAATAGACATTTGTATTGCTTTCTGTACAAACATATACACACACACACACACACACACACACACATTTATTTATGAAAACAGAGAAATGAAAAGGTTACAATCACAGTGTTCACTTTTGTACAAAAGGACCAAAAAGTCAGTACCCAATTCTGACATAAACAATATTAACCAAACATTTTCACATGCGACTCAATCAAGGCTACAGCACTGATCTCACTTTCTCCCTCCCTCGTTCTTTAAATAATTAATTCACTTTATGAAAATAGAGTGAAAGCAAAAGAATGAGATAGGGAGACTTTAACAGATTGTTGTTTAGCTCTGGCGTACGTCCTGAAGTAATTTGTTAATTTCGGCAACAAGTTCGCTAGCGTCGACAACTTCGTGTCTCGTTTCGTTGCGTTTTCCCTGCCGCTGGCTGAGCACACTCTCTAAGTCATCCTCTTCGTAGTTCTCTGGAATTTCCTCCATCGCTGGCAGCCATTTTAAATGCGCCTGTGATGCTGCGTGATTGGTCGAGCCATGTCCACTCGTCACAACACCGCCAGCATTCTGATAGTGAGCATTGGCGGCCCACAAGGCCACGCCCTGTGGGTAGGCGGAGTTCGACACTGATGCCTTACCTGGCAGGAAACCCTTCCTGATCTCCATGGCGACAGAGGACTGGGCAGCACATTCGTTGATCTCTCTGACCTCAGCGTAAGAAGTTGGCAGGAGACGTTGGAAGACATTGTTCATTTCTGACAGTAGTGAGCCACCACATTCCTCCTCGTTGTCCTTACCAAATGTGGAAAAGCTCTTCTTAGCTGAGTCGACTGACTGCTGGTCCTCCTCTAGGACCTGAGGCCTGCTCTCCTCGCCGGGGATGTACATGTTAGCACGGTAATCTGATGATGCCTGAGATGGCATCCAGCACTGGTCAGAGTGACCCAACATACGGCACTCCTCCGTACACAACCTCATGACTGTTGAGAGAAAGAGAGAGAAATTTAACAGGGAATTTTAAGAGTAGGCCTATCCATCATCCAACTTTTTTTTTAAAGGTCAAAACTGTTCTCCCTTGAGTAGCAACACTCATATGAAAGAAAAAAACAAATGCGATCTCTTTAATATCTCAGTTGTTTCTCCCAGATAGAAATGCAATCTGTCATAGAATCACGTTGCTAGACCTACATTTTTGCAAAATGATTTTTGCGTGCCTTGTTCTGTGTATCCGGGCAGTTTTCTGGTGATATGAACACAAGAGGCAAAACAACAACAATGACTTTAATATCTTTCACACATATGACAAGTAAAAGGGCACATTATCAGTTCATAAACACTTAATACTGGTCTTGTTCCTCACACAATTGTATCTTATGACATCAGAACATTTTTACTATAGCGCATGATATATTTTTAAGCTTGTTCAAATTGCTCAGTAGCTCAATGCAAAAGACTTTGCACTTACGATGCAAAGACCGGGACACAAGTCCTAAATTCAACACGTGAGCTGAATGTATCATAGAAGCAACACAAAATGACATGGTTTCTTCAGCAATTGAGCTTTTCATCTCACATTTGCTTTTTATGAAACTATTAGTTAGGTTTAGGTTGAAGGTTTAGGCTAGGTGGGGTACTGTAGGTTTTGCTGATTTAAAACCTAAATCTTAACCTTAAAGGGATAGTTCACCTAAAAATGACAATTCTCTCCCACATGCCATTCCAGATATGAATGACTTTCTTTCTTCTGCAGAACACAGTAGGTAGTACAGTATCACACTATCACAGTAGTATCACATCAAGCTAACATAAAAGTTATCCATGAGACTCCAGTGGTTAAATCTAAATCTTCTGAAGTGATATAATAGGTGTGGGTGAGAAACAGAACAATATTTAAGTCCTTTTTTACTCTAAATTTCCACATTAAAATTCACTTTCAGATGTGAAAGTGAAACAGAATAGGCACCACATGTGACTTTTAGATGTTAATGTGAAAGTTAAAGTAGAGATTTAGAATAAAAAAGGACTTAAATTTTGATCTGTTTCTCATCTGTCTCATCAACTTTTATGTTTTCTTTATGTGATTTTTGGAGCTACAAAAGTCTGATCACCATTCACTTGCATTGTATGGACCTACAGAGCTGATATACTCTTCTAAAAATCTTTGTTTGTTTTCAGCAGAAGAAAAAAAATGTCATATAGATCTGGAATGGCATGAGGGTGAGTAAATGATGAGATACTTTTCATTTTGGGTGAACAATCCCTTTAAATCTGTTTTGAAGAACTTGCTTATAGCGCCATTTAGTGGACATTTTTCTTTGGCACTACCGCAATACTGTAAGGATATTTTGCTGAAGTCTCCTGCTTCTCGGATTTTTCTACAAAGAAAAAGACCCAAGTTATCCCACACATCTTCACTAGAGTTTCAAAAGAGATCTCCTCAATATTTCAAACTATGCTCAGATCTAAGTTATCTCACATAATGTGACATTATTTTTTATAACTCTTACTTCATATCAACAATTGTCTCATTTGTGTCTGTTTTTATTTTTTCCAATGGAATTTTAGGACAAACATCAGAGATAAAGTTGATACTTCAATGAAACATAATTGAGAACTCCATTTAGTCTCCTGATCTTTGAAAGAGCAACCTCTGAGCAATGAAAATGTTCTTATGGGCTTGTGAGAATAGAGAAAGGAAAGTAAGGAGAACAAAGGGAAAATGACAGAAAGCACTGAGGGATGAGTGAAAATGGGTAAATGAAGAGGGATGATAAGGTTAGGAAGTTAGAGAAAGGATTTCAGAGGTGGGTGGGTTGGGGAGGGGTTGAGAAGGAGAGAGAGAGAGTTTGTCAATCTTTCATTTCTAGTTTCTCTTGTGCAGCCCGACATCCTTTGTTGAGCTGGATTATCATTCATTACTTTAGCAACGTCGCCTCACACGAATCAGATATGACTGAATTTAAATTAAAGACAAAGCAGCAAGAAGGGGAAAAGAAGAGAGGACAAACTGGAACAGAGTGAAACATTAGGGTGGGGAAAACAGAATGGAATGGAAATTACAATAAACTGCTTTGGTGAGGAAAGAGTGAATCTCTCTAATCAATGCTCACAGGCTGCTTTCTTTCTTCCTATAAAAGAGGAGGAGTTGGGCTCTCTGGGGAGGGGAGAGGGAGAGAGAGCGAGAATATGAGTGGAAGGGGGTTTTAAACTGCAATGTGAAAGCAATTACTGTGAATTTTCTTCAGTTCAGATTTTGAAAGCATGGTACTGTCACTCAGAGGACAGAATGAATACAGGGAAATAACATCCCAATCCCCACCTCCACATACATACTCTGTCTTAAGCTAAAGACAAAAAATGAGCGATGAAACAGATTGATGCTTTAAAAGATGGTGGTTACAAAAAATAACATGATTTCAGCCAAACACCAAAGGCTTTTTGCTTAAAGGGTTACCCAATATGAAAATTCTGTCATTCACCCTCATGTCGGTCCAAACCCATATGACTGTCTTTCGTCCATGGGACATACAGTATGAGGAGAAATATTCAACAAAGATTAACGTTGCTATTTTATATTGAGCTTAACCAGGGTTGGGGAGTAACGAAATACAAGTAACGGGAATACGTATTTAAAATACAAAATATAAGTAACTGTATTCCACTACAGTTACAGTTTAAATCATTGGTATTTAGACTACAGTTACATTCAAAAAGTATTTTGATTACTGAAGAGATTACTTTGCATTTTATTGTCATTTGTTTCATTTAATATTTAGTCCTTTCAGATGGAAAACATTTATACATATCAATGATGTGATCCAAAGTGCATTTGAACAGCAGTGAAACACTTTCTTATGAAGTGTTACATTCATATGAGCAGACAGAGAAGTAAGTTTGAAGTTTGGAGCACAAGAAATAGAAAAAACCTTGTATAAATTGTCAGCTTTACGCTAAGCTAAAATGCTATTTCTAGCCATTTTACATGCACATGTTACAAGGCACGAACATATTTTTTTATCAAGAAAATTCACGTTGGATCACAATTTCTTTTTTCTTGTAAGACCTTTGATATTAGGGCAAACATCTGTACAAATATCTAAAAATCCTTAAAACAAGATCAATTTGATTAAGATTTTTTTTAGAAAAAACACTGCATAAGATATTTAGGTTTTTCAGAGAATGTATTTTTAACAGGTGTATTTTGTCTTAATGTACTGGCAGAGTTTTATAGTCAAAACAAGTGAAAAAATCTACCAGTACTGAAGAAGTAATCCAAAGTATTTTGAATATGTTACTGACTTTGAGTAATCTAATGAAATACATTACAAATTACATTTTACAGCATGTATTCTGTAATCTGTAGTGGAATACATTTCAAAAGAAACCCTCCCAACCCTGAGCTTAACATTTCCTTTTGCATTTCATGGAAGAATGAAAGTCATACATGATTGGAACAAGACGAGGGTGAGGAAATAATGCCAAAGTTTCATTTTTGGGTGAAAAACCGTTTCACGTGCACAATGAATATAAAAGCACTGCCAATCTGCACTTATTTGAAGTTCAGCTCAGGAGTCAAGACAGATAGTAACAGGTTATTTAATTTATTCCTTGACTGCATTCACAATATAATAAAACTAAGTCACCATAGACAGTATGTTGGATAAAGCATCATAAACTGTTAACGAGCTTTGTACTCAATGCAATCAAGCTGATGAATGTCATAGTTCAGAGTGATAATAATAAGAGGAACCATTAAGACCAATCTGGGATCATTTCTTACCTGGGTGGAGACGGTGGTGTCCATCACTGTGAAAGAGGTCTCCGAAGCCGTCGCCTAGCAACCGGTCGATGGGCGAATCGCGGCCCATCTCGCAGTCGCTGTCGCCTGCATCACTGTCGCCACGCCCACTATCTTTCAGACTGAACTTATCCATGTCCTGGAGGGCGTACCTGTACATATTCACACACAAAAAAACACACACATAGTTATAAGTCGAAAGCAATAATGAGTTGTTTGCAAGAGATTTATCTATAGAAAGATCACTTTAAGTCAACAATATAAAAAAATATATATTTAAAATAAATTATTAACTTCTAAATATACAGAAAATCTCTATTTAACTATGATTTTTATATATATATATATATATATATATATATATATATTATATACACACACACACACACACACACAATATACTGTATGTCTATAAAACACATCCAGAATGAAACACATAAAGGATTTCTGAGATCTGCACAGTCATCTAACTATTACTCAGTACAAAGTTTCCCATAATCATGTCTATGCATTGCATACAGTCTATGAACATGCATATGCAGAGCAGACAAGCACACGCCCCACATATCACAGGCACCAATCAAACACAAAATCTTAATTTTTAACATAAATAGACTGTAATCTTTATATACTAACATATACACAGTGACCTATTCCATGCTGTTTGGCACTATGCATTTATCATAAAGCCCAAAATGGCCCTTACACAGTTTGATTTATATGAGATGAGGCATGAAGGACAAAAAGGCAAAACCATAAACTAATGCAAGCATGTTTCTAAATCATCAACATGATATTGAAATATGTCATTAGATGAAACATCGGTTGCAACAATACGCACAGTATAAAATGACATGATCCAAGAACAAAACGCAGATGAGAGGAACGGGGGGAAAAAGCACAGAAAGCAAGCTATGACCTCATGTGAGGAGCAGTCCAATCAGGATCTGCGAACGTGGGTGACCACGGCAACAGGGAAGTTCTGTCCTATTCTACCACAAACATTTTGGAATACCTATCATCCAATCCGATCGAACCACCACCCCACAACAGGTTGAGTATCACTACCCGTCTACTTTAACATCTTATTTAGAGCACATCATGCCCATATAAAGAGTTGGAGATTGGAGCGTAGTATTTGTTGGTTGTAAGTTTACCTGTAGCTGCGAGAGTATTTGTTTCCTCTGAAGCTGGGCCTCGGCTGATACTGACCCTGATGGAGTATTGAGAGGAGCTGTGAGACTTGCTATAGCAAAAACAGATGACATAAATAAAAAAAATAAAAAATAAAAAATACTGATGGAACACAACACTCATTCACACGCACACACAGAAATGAACATGAAAACAGTGTTAGCACACAAAGACCATACAATGGCATGAATGTTAACAGATGAAAATGAATGAAAACATGATGACACTGAGTATAAACAAAGAATTCACAAGCACTTTATAAAGGTTAATGTTAGTTAGAATGTACATCAGCTGCTGTTACAAGTGTGCATTTTACCTCCACGGGGGGTGTGGCATGTGTAAGTTCCAGGGCGAAGTTCTCAGGGATGTGATTGGAGGAAATGGTGACCAAGCTGTTCAGTGATTGCCGGCTGTGCTGGCTCTGCCGGCTGCCCATGTGAGCCCGTTCAGGCTCTGGCGAGGAGGTGGGCGAGCAATGGTGTGCCCGGATTGGGAGGATCCCATTGACCGTGGGCATCAAAGTGATGTCACCCTTGTGGATCTGCCGTGATGGTTTTTTAGGGTGCTGTTGGTAGGTGGACTCTGCCACCCTGCAGTTGTAAGAGCGTGTGTCCTTCTTCTCACGTGAACAGCGAAGGGCAAAGGCCAACATAATAATAAGCAGAACGGCACAGATTGCCCCAAGGGAAATGATGATGATCATGGAGACATCTAGAGGGTTCTCTCCGGTTCCTCCACCCGTCAGGTGGGGGTTCATGTGGTTCTCAATATTTTCATACAATGAAAGCCTTAATAGAGCTCTGGTGCTCTGTGGTTGGGTTCCATGGTCCTGTACTAGAATGTTCAGTTCCACATGGTCCAGAGGAACTTCTTGCATGCTGACATTGGTGCGAATTTCACACATTTTAGCATCCATGTTGAAGTAACCTGCTTCGTTCCCCCCTATAATAGAACATGAAAGGTCACCATTGGCACCAGCATCACAGTCTATTGCCCTTACAACAGTGACCACATCGCCTGCCTCTGCATATTTGGATAGTGGAACATCAGCTGTGTTGTTCCATAGCTGTGGCATCATGATGACCGGCCTGTTATCATTCTCATCCAAGACAGTTAATGCAACAGTCACATTGCTGCGAAGCGGAGGACTTCCGGAATCCCGTGCCTGAACCAGGAAGGAGATCTGACTTACGTCTTCACGATCAAAGGTACGTAATGCATAAATGTCTCCATTCGATGGATCAATGGTGACATAAGTGGAGATGGAACTCCCATGGATCATGCTTTCAAGTATAGAGTAGCTCACTTGTCCATTAGGGCCTTGGTCTGGATCTGAGGCCTGCACAGATGACAGGTATGCTCCAGGTGAGTTATTCTCTGCCTTAGAAATCTCATACCTGCTCTTTTCAAACCTTGGTGAGTTGTCATTCTCATCCTGGACTTGAACAGTGAAGTGTTTGACTGTAGACAGACTTGGAGAGCCTTTGTCCTCAGCTATAACAGTCAAGCTGAGCTCTGATCTTTTCTCTCTGTCAAGAGTTACATTAGTAAGGATCATGTAGTTCTTCTCATAAGTCTTCTGCAGCCTGAAATGACCCTGGCCGTGGAGTCGACACTCCACCTCTCCATTCAACCCGGAGTCCAGGTCATCTATCCTCACCAGAGCTACAAACGTATCTAATGGTGCTGCCTCTGATATATAAGCTATTTCTTCATTCCCTGTGGACATCAGGTTAATACTGATATCAGGTTTGTTGTCGTTCACATCCACTACTTTGATTATAACTTTACAGTGTGCGGGCATGGAGTTGGGGCCCATATCTTGAGCTTGAACATCTATGTCATAAGAATTTGTTGTTTCAAAGTCCACTTTTCTCATCAACGTTAGCTGACCATTATCGGAATTAATCTTAAATGTCTCTAAAATTTTAGGGGACACATGACTGCTAAAAGAATATAAGATTTTTCCATTAGTGCCTTCATCTGGGTCAGTGGCATTCAGATCAATTAGCAGACTGCCTAAAGGTGAATTTTCAAGCAAATGTATCTCATAAGATGGCTTCTCAAAGACTGGATTGTTGTCATTCGAGTCAGCTATGCTGATTTTGAGGAGCGTCGTTCCAAATTTGGGGGGAACGCCCCTGTCTGAGGCAGTGAGCTGGAGTTCATAGCTCGCTCGCACCTCCCTATCCAATTCTTTGAGCACAACGAGCTCCGCGTATTTCGCGCCATCGGTTCTGGTAAGAATATCAATCTTAAAGGAGTCAGAAGGGGTCAAAGAATACGTGTTTAGAGAGTTCTCCCCGACGTCTGGATCGGTGGCGCTGTCAAGGGGAATGCGCGTCCCCACAGCAGCAGTTTCAGATATCTCTATGGGAATGACGGAGCGGGCAAATTGTGGCGCGTTGTCGTTAATGTCCAAAATCTCCACTTCGATGTGGAACAGCTGTAGGTGTTCAGTAGGGAGTGTCAGAACGTCAAATTCGATAGTGCAGTTGAGATTCTTTTCACACAGTTTCTCGCGGTCTATTTTGGTCCTGATGCTGATCTCTCCGTCCTGGTCGCGCACGGCGAGGAGAGATGCGCTGCCGCGCTGCATGGCTCTGAATCGCAACGGAATCGAGCTCGGAAGTTTCGATAAAATATCGGCAACATCTTCTCTAAGTGTGGCGATCACTGTACCAACCTTCTGCTCTTCGTAAACGTGGTAATTCAGAGTTTTAGCTGAGGCATACCGCGCCAGTGTCACAAGCACAGCAAGTTTGAGTAAAGTGACACAGAAGACTGTGCCCTTGTTGGTATCCATGTTGGTTAAAAAAAATAAAAAAAAATAAAAAAATAAAAAAATAAAAAAAATAATAATAATCTTGCAGGCACAAAAATAAACTCCCAGAATGATTGTCGCTTCCTTTGTTGAGCTGCCTCAATCCTTTGCATGCGTTGTTATTGTTTCAAAAACATTTCCAAATCCAGAAGAATGTCTTCAGAAATGTTCCAATGTGTAAAAATAGGTCTTGGAAAATTAAGACAGCACAGCAGCATAAAGTAAACAATGTCATTAAAACCAAAAGCACATATCTCTCTGTCACCAAGGAGAAATCTGTTGCACATATCAAGAGACTGGAAGCGCAACCTCCTTCTGGAGAGTCCGTGCGCGTGTATTTCTCTCCTGCTGTCTGAAAATACTCTATGACTGACTAACCCAAAATAGCAAAGGACCCCTTAGAGCCACGGCTTCAGACAAAACGCTTCTCCTAAATCTATGGCTGCCCCTTCTATATGCGACTGACCATTCAACACAGAGCCACTACAGATCCCAATTAAATAAAGGGGAGAAAGGAAGTGGATAACTCCGCCCTTTAGGGTCTCTCTCTCTCTCTCTCTCTCTCTCTCTCTCTCTCTCTCTCTCTCTCTCTCTCTCTCTCTCTCTCTCTCTCTCTCCTGAACGCGCTTCAACAAAGGATGAGAGAGCATAAATGAAGACTAACTCGAACTGAACTTTCACTTTCCATGGCTGTCCGTTTTTAAACAATTAATTCACTTATTATCTTAACTATTTTATCTCAAACCTCTAAATGCAAATTTGTGCAGACACAGGAAAGATGCATTTATTAGCTGGTCTCATTTACAAATCAAATGTAGCCTAGATCTAACTGTGAGGTATACAAAGTCAACTGGCATTCATTTTTAAAGGATTAATCTTTGGATCAGCTGTCCAATACGGGCCACAAAATTGCATTAGTGCATTTCTTAAATCCTTTTTGTGTCACCCGCTTTCCCTGTTATGGGTGCAATGTTTTCTCACGCGCTACTGACTAGTCATCTGCCATCTTCACTTGAACTTAAGCCGTGTGTAGAATCACTTGTTCAGACGAATGAGTGAAAAACTTGCTCACGCGCGCATGCAGCTATACGCGCACGTGAATATTTCTGTTTTAAATCGCGTAAAGTCTGCTTTTTGTGATCCTTGCCAGAAATGTATCAACCCAATATCCATGTAAGCGCTTATCCAGCAAACAGAACGTTCACTTAACGTTAGTGTATGGTTCCCATTTGGTTATTTTTTTCAGAACCAACCCCAAAAACGTTCTAGGCACGTCTTTTTTTAGGTTTTATTTTTATAACCATAGACTAACCTTCCCAGAACGTTGCAGGGAGGTTTTTGTGTGACAACCCAGCAAACAACAACAACAACAACAACAAAACGTTGTGAAATCGTTACGTTTTTCCACGTTGTAAAACAGATGTCCATTTTTAACGTTGCAAATAGCCTTCTACGTATTGCACAACGTTGCAGAAATTTTGTTATAATGCGCGCCTTCTTGTAATGCTGACATTTTCTGGTAATCACTTTCCCAAACAGTCAATGGGGCTTATAGAAGATTCTTAAATGTGTGTGTTTTTATGTTGTATTTTGCAGAATGGTTTTCATTAATTTCCATCATTTTATTTATTATTATTATTATTAATAATAATACTACTACTACTACTACTACTACTACTACTAATAATAATAAGGCCTATTTATTTTTTCGTCATAATTTCATTATTTTTCATAAACTTTGCAGAGAGGTGTTTCATAGACAACACTGACTGAAGAATAGGCCTATCTGGACAGGGTCCCTTGCATTTGTGCATGGGCCATGGTTCCTATTTTAAACTATGGAGGAAAATTAGTTCAGTTTGAGAGTGTAAAAACGGGGACAATTCAATTGCTCTATCACGCTCATGGGTAAACGGATGAATAAAACACATTAAATGGCCTATTTCCTGACTCTGACTCAAATTCCCATGGTGATAAATTAACCCGTGGAAATGTAGCCAACCATATCAAACCCACAGAAGTTGGGCTTGGATTAATAGAAAGCCCTATGGCGACAGATTTGACACAAATGCTGTCCCTCTTTTTCCAAGTCTGGAGTCGCTTTTAGGCACTGGGGTGTTCTATAAACCCACTGACTGTTTGGGAAAGTGATTATACTGGGAAATTTCTGTTACCAGAAGGCGCACGTTTGACCCCGCCGCGTTCTTTTATGTGGTTTATTCTTTTCGTAAGACACTGTGTTTGCAAATCATCTGCATTTCGCCCGGCCAATTTTAGCAGGACGGTTTTAACCAGGTTTGATACGGCCGAGCGCCCTCTTTGGCTCCGACGCCTTAATGCAATTACCTCTGCTCTAATCACATTTCCCGAACAAAGACATCCAAGTCTTTGCAAAATTTCTGGAATGCCCAGTGTTGCATGACAAATCACACATTCTAAAAGAAGTGTGATAAGTAAAAACAGATGCACGGCTTAATGCACTTAGGTACGGTATGGCTTAAAATAAATAAATAAATAAATAAATAAATAAGTAAGTAAAACTAACCTGACTTAACCTATTTAAACACGTGACCAATGCAATAATGAAACAAATAAATTTATGCAGAAAACCAGAAAAAAAAATAAATAAATAAAAAATAAATATGTGCAATTGATTAGGCTTAGATGGCATAATGAACAAGAGAACGAGCAAACAGCACATACAATCTGAAAGCTACATCTGCATTTTGGTGCCAGTACAACTTTACAACACCATACCAGGCCACTGCATCTCAATCTCCTTGACAGGGGAGCATCCCGTGCAATAAAATCAAGCCATGGATTCAGCATTGTCATTGATATTCTCTACTTTCCCAGCCACACAATAGCCGCAGCAGGTGGCGCGCAGTTCCAATGAGGTTAGCTTCCAAACTCCGCAAACGAACTTTCCTTTTAAAATGCGCGTGAACGAGCGCGCGCTGCTGTTGTAAAGGCACGCGAGCATCTGTTGCCTAGTCTGTCTCATTATCCGTCATTCGATTAGCGCTTTCTCTTTCTAGGCGGGCTGCGTCTCGCTTTCTCAATAGACCCACGGTCACAAAGGTCTCGGACAATACACATTGTTATTCATACCGGGCCAAAGAGCCAATTTTGTAATCTTCCCTCTGCTTGGGACTGACTTTTATTGCTTTATGAGTCGTTCAGTTGGAAATAAGAGCGGGATAACAAGACTCAAGAGCCTGTTTGCTCGCATGATGCATGTGGTGCGCACTTTTAAGAGCACCATATTGAGCTACGTGTTGAGGAGAGGGCGACAAATGTATTGCACCGTGTCCTTTAACAGTAGCCTAGTCTGTGATAATCCAAGCCTGCTATAAACTCCCAAGTTAGTGTATGTATAGGCTAATTTGTGGAAATTATATGACAGGTGCAATCAATCTATCTATCTATCTATCTATCTATCTATCTATCTATCTATCTATCTATTTATCTATCAGGGTTTTGTTATTGAACGCATCTTAAAACATGCTACATTTAGCATATGGATAATGTTTAAAAAAACATCTTTGTTTTTCATTTTCTTCTCAACTTCAACTTTTCCATTGCACTCCTCTATACTGCATTTCTGGCTTCATTTTGAATGTATTTTCCATCTCTGTTATTGTAGGAATAGGTTCCCTATAGCAGGAACTCGAGCTGCGTAATTGCATTGGGACACGCCCTGAGTGTCACGTGGTCTGAAGCCCTAATACAATCACAGCAATTTATTGGCTGATGGCACTTAAGCGACGCCCCTTGGGAGCTACGTCACAGGCTCCATAAAGGCGCTCGCTTCACGCCATCGAGTCAGATTTTCTGTTCTTCAGTGCACGATCTTGTCTGGCCCATGTTGTTCCAACGACTCACATCGAAGCAAGGATCATTATTATTCTCCCTTTTGAGTGGCAACACAGGATGGAATTTAGGAAGTGCTTACCTCCGTGCACGCGAGTCATCATCTGTGAAGATTCCCATGACATGTGTATATGTCTGTGTTTTCACCACGTTGGAGGGTTCAGATTGTGCACAGTGTGATTTAATGAACATCAGGACGCTCCGTGAAAGGCTCGCCTCCTTTAGCAATTCAGTCAAGCCACATGCTGGTGCAGACTGCATGTCTGCCAGCGCCACAAGTCTGTTTGACTCACAGGAGGCCGGCGCGGATGCCGAGGATATGGGAGTTGAACAGCAGGCCGATCTATGGTTCTCTCTGTCACTCTCCCCGGATTTGGCTAGATGGTCTCCCGTGGAGTTTGCACATAGGCATTTGTGTCCTAGCCCTGAGGCCTGCACTGCGGTTTTCTTTGGCACTATGGAAACAGTGGTGGCTCAGCGGTAAGTGGTGGCACTCTGGTTACCAACCAGAAGGTTGGGGGTTCAAGCCCCAGCACCACCAAGATGCCACTGTTGGTCCTTGAGCAAGGCCCTTGACCCTATCTGCTCCAGGGGTGCTGTATCATGGCTGACCCCATCTTAGCTGGGATATGTGAGAAAAATAATTTCACTGTAAATGTGCAAAATGTATAATGCGTGACAGTTCACATGTTCAATGTGCAGTTCTGGGGATCTTGCTAATGGCCAGGAATTGCTGGAGGTTATTATATGTGCAGTGGAAAAATTGCACCTGGAATGGCTGAATGAAGTGTAGTCAGAGGATTGTAAATCAATCTTGGACAATATTTTCTATGCCTCGTAGGCTGCTCCCTTTTTCCCCAGACTACCATCGCAAGATAAAATCTTGGAATCAACCTTATTCGGCCAGGTATTACGAATCAATCAACCTCGGAGTTTTCTAATGTTAGTCAAGCTTCCGACCATGGATATACTTCAGTCACGGTGATGGAAGAGATTTGGCTGGCCATCTCTCTCCTTCTTTGGCGACCACATGGAAATCGAGAGTAGCCATGCTGAGTTACATCGTCCTTGTTGAACAAGGCCTACCAGGTTTCAGGCCAGGCAGTTTCGGCTTCACACACGCTGGCAGTTTTTCAAGCCTACCAGGCCCATTATATGAGGGAGCCGGACTGGATGCTGAGGCCTTCAAGGAACTGCTTCGAGCATCTGATTTGGCACTAAGAGCTACCAAACATATTGATCGTACTGTTGGTTGGAATATGGCAGGCCTTGTGGTGGTGGAACGCCATCTGTGGCTTACACTCATAGATATTCGTGACCAGGACAAGGCTTTTCTAATGAACGCCTCTGTGTCACAATACGGACTGTTCGGTGATGCAGTCCAGTCAGTGGTGGAAAAATTCTGTGCTGTGAAACAGCACACTGCTGCGTTCCAGCAGATGCTTCCTTGTAGAGAGAGAGAAAAGCCAACTGCAGCTCCGGTGCGTTCACATAACATGAGTTTACACCTCCTCAGAAGGATTGGGATCCTCGTTCATTCTCGCCATCATGGGCGTGTCCACGTTGGCATTTGGATTTTGAACCGGCCCCTTTTAAACGGCCGGCAAGACACCAGAAGCGAACCTGACAGACTTGCAGTGAAACGAAGGGTGAGAGTCCATTCGGTGAATGACACTGGACTGTAAAAACATTCCTGTTTGCCCTTTGGACAGTATTGGGTTCACGCTTCGAACACCCGACAACCGGAATATAGTTCAGTTTCCCCCTGCAGCTTGCTCTGGGGAGTGAACATTAAAAACTCACATTTAGAATTCAGCCTCTGTCTCCGTGACCAAGGGTCTCGAGACATGCATAACAAAACACACAGTGAACATAAGCACCACACGTTGTCCCCCATAAAGAATGCTGGGGCCATCGTGGTGAACCACTTTTCCCAAATAAACATTTCCCCAATGTTTGTAAATTTTCTCCCATTCAAAATACCAGGAACAATGTTTATTCTGTCAGCATCCCTGCTGCAAAGGCATCTCAGGGCGCTCATCATTTATGCCTGAATACAATAAAGGCAAAAACATTATCAAATTCCCTTCAACCAGCCTCAGTAGTAGAGGAGTGAAGGCTTCCCTCAGCTGTGCTGCTGGTTCGGGGGCAGTCGCCAAAGGTAAGCCAAGCGTCCCATCTAGTGGTTACAGGTCACGCTGCAGGCAAAAGCCATGCATTAATTCCTCTGTCTGCCCGTCTGTCGACTTGGCAGTGGCTGAAGGGTATTTAGAACTGGGTACATCGAATGATAAAGCACCGTTACGTAATTCAATTCAGGTGAACTCCACTGGTGTTCAACGGGATTGTTCTGACAGATGTTTCTGTTCAAGAAGCCCCATTTGTTATTCGGGAAATTAATTCTCTCTTAGAAAAAGGGGAAATAGAGGAGATTCCCCCTTCTTAGAGAGAGTGCGGAAATTACAGACGTTATTTTCTGGTCCCGAAAAAAGATGGGGGCTTGTGTCTCATTCTGGATTTAAGACGCTTGAATTCCAAACTAATGAAATGTCAATTCAGAATGCTGACGCAGAAGAAAATAATGTCACAAGTGCAGCCAGAGGATTGGTTTGTGACAATAGATTTGAAGGACGCTTATTTCCATATTCAGATTGCGCCAAAGCACAGGTGCTTTTTCAGATTCGCTATCAGGGGCGATTTTGCATCCTTCCGTACGGACTAGCACTGGCACCACGCACTTTTACAAAATGCATGGATGTGGCTATGACGCCCTTGAGGCTTCAGGGCATCCGCATTTGAATTATCTCGAAGATTGGTTGGTGCTTGCCCACTCATGGTCTTTGGCTGCCCAGCATTGAGATGTCATTCTCAGCCATCTGAGCAATCTAGGGCTGTATGTAAACCTAGACAAGAGTGTCCTGTTACCAAGGCAACAGACTCTGTTTCTAGGGGTGGAACTAGATTCGTGGACGATGCAGGCGCATCTGTCTCCAGCTCATGTTCTGTCATTCCTTCGGTGTCTAGCGATGTTCAGTGTGGGATGCGTTCTCCCTGTGAGAACTTTTCACAGGCTTTTGGAGCTCCTGATCATGGCTTCTGCTGTCATTCCCCTGAGCATGTTGCATGCGAAACTTTTTTAGTGCTGGATGAATTCCAAAAAGGGACTTCAACCACTGATGCATGCGTTCCGTCTCTTCAAAGTGACGCGTGGGTGCTACCGAACTCTGTTACCTGGAAACGGATCAGCCTTCTGATGTTGGATATTCCACTGGGACAGGTGTGTGGCCGCAAAGTTATAACGACAAATGCCTCCTCCACGGGTTGGGCCGCTTTATACGAGGGTCATCCAGCTTAAAAGGTTTGGACAGGCCAGTGGCAATATTGGCACATGAACTGTCTGGAGATGTTCACGCACTGCTAGCGTTAAAATTTTCCTCCTGGAGATTCAGGGCAGCCATATCCTTATCCAGTCAGACAACAGGACGGTGGTGTCCTACATCAGTCTCCAGTGAGGAATGTATTCTCATGCCATGCTGAGGCTGGCATGGCACATTCTTCTATGGGCACGGGACAATGTGTGGTCTCTACGAGCCGTGCATGTTCCGGGCTGGTTGAATTTGGGGACAGATCTCCTGTCCAGACAGGCCTTGATGCCCGGAGAGTGGACATTACATCCTCAGATAATAAAACAAATCTGGAGAAGGTTCGGCAGAGTACAAGTGGATCTGTCACACTCTCCCCTCTGGTTTTCTCTCTCACCCCCACCAGTGTGTTGGCACATCAGTGGCCGACAACACATCTTTAAGCATTTTCACCGATCAGTCTGCTGCACACAGTTCTACAGAGAGTTTGGGAGGATTGGGTTCGGCTTCTGTTAGTCCATTTTGGCCATCTCAAGTATGGTTTTCAACTCTGGTCTCTCTCCTGTAGAAAGTGCCTTGGGAGATTCCAGTCAGAACAAACATGTTGTCTCAGGCTTGGGGCAGCATATGGCACCCCCGGCCAGACTTGTAGAAGTTATGGGTATGGACCCTCAATGGGGCACTCTTTTGAATGATGGGTTATCCCCGCCATGGTTGATACCATTCTGAATGTTAGAGCTTCATCAACTAGGAAGCTTTATACATTCAAGTATTTTTTTTGCCTTTTGGTGTACAGCACGAGGTGAAAATCCAGTTAACTGCCCTGTTGGTACAGTGCTGGATTTTTTGAAAGAGCGTTTTGGGGCCAGGGTTGCCCCAGCAATGCTTAAAGTCTATGTTGCTGCCATAGCAGCTGAGCATGCATTTATCAATGGAGTCTCTGTTGGTAGACATTCTCTTGTCTCCTGTTTTATACACAGGGTTTGTAGGCTTAGACCTTATCGTCCCATCCACGTTCCTTTATGGGATTTATCTGTTGTTTTAGAGGTGCTCTCGGGTGCTACATTTGAGCCCTTGGCAATAGTCGCTGATACATTTCTGACCCTTAAAATGGCCCTGCTGGTGAAATTGGCATCGTTTAAAAGAGTTTGTGATTTGCATGCCCTGACGTTAATCCTTTATGTATGGATTTTGCACAAGGGTGTTCAAAAGTCATGTTAAGACCTTGCTTGGGCTATTTGCCCAAGGTCGTTTCTACATCATTTCACTTGCAGACTATTAATATTCAGGCTTTCTATCCTCCTCCATTTGAGTTGGATGAGCATGAAAGACCATGTGAAACTCAGGGCGTGTCCCAATGCGATTATGCAGGGTCTCGTTCCCACTCAGTGAACCAGGGATACGCTTCACGTAACTGAGACGTTATCCTTAATCCTGATTTTTATTTTTTCAACTGAGAGTCAGTGTCATGTACTTCCCTGAAGCCATACACACACACACATGCATGCACAGACCCACAGTGGCAATGAGTAATACAAACCTCTCAGCCTCAGTTCAGGCACCATCACCCAGGACAAATCATTCTGACACTGATGTCTGCTGAGGTAGCTCTTTCTGAAGAGTGTGTGAATAAGAAGGAGAAAGGAAAGGGAAATGAAAGACAGACAGAAGGAAGGAAGGAGAAAAAGATGTCGCTGACTTCTTATAGTTAAAAGAGTGTCCAAGCTGAATCCAACACTATATCCTCTTAAGTAAACTTAAAGCTGAAGTATGTCATTTGCGTGGCTTCATCTAATGGAATTGCAAAAATAATGCTTGTTTTCGAACAGATTTCCCAAATACTCCCCCATCTTTCATTGGTCAGACAATGATGTAACTTATAATTTAAGTAAATGGATACCAGAGAAGCCTTTTATTGAAAGAAAGCTGCTTAAGACACAAAGGTGGCATTTGCGTTTATGTGCACTGTGGCAGCAGCTTTGTGACACAATAGTTGGGTTTTCATTTTATGTCATAATCTCTGAGGTTCCCCTTCGAAAACCTATAAGAACACCACTTATGCATGTACACTGACACATAAGCCATGTCCTGTGGCAGAAACATATGTTAAACTTCTATCTCCGAACCTCTTAAACACCATAAGAAAAACTGTTTGCATTTACATGAGTTACATCCATTTCAGAATGGTGCTTTCTGCAAAAAAAATAATTAGATGTTTTCTTAAGTGCATGCAAATGGAGTCAAAGTCTTGACCAAATGAAAGATATACAATAAAATATATATATGGAATGAAAGATATAGTAGCCACAGTGAAGTCTAACCACACGACTTAGTGATACTATTTTGAATACAAATGTTTGTTGGAACTGGTTTTGAGAAACACCAAATCGTCGAACTTTGTTGGTAATGATGGAACTTAAGACCATAGTTGAGAAACATACCCCTGGTCAGAATGCTCAAACAAATACAAACTGTTTACAATCTACAAATAAATTACTTTCATTACTTAACAGCAGTTGTAAATGGGTCAGTGCCAGAGCTTGGCAGGAAGACAAGCGAAGTACAGAAGAACAGTGTTTTATTTTGAAAACTGATTCTTAATTGCTTAATGCTTTCTTGGCTCACATTTCAGCAGGCAATCCCCTAGTTAGCCCACAGAGTGTATGAAACACCTCCAAATAAAACTATATTTTTTCAGGACTGTGTGGATTTATACATCTGATACATCATGATGGTGCCGCAGATGGCAGCCTCGGTGTGGAGCGCTCCTATTATTTTGTTGTTTTTGTTTGTTTGTCCTGTGTTTAGAAATCTTTTTCCAGTCAGTTTTACCAGAGACAAACTGCTGAACATTCGACAGCATATACCAGTCAATCTTTTCCCGGGTTTTGAATATTCAGACGTTTTGCTGGACATTTTGGTTGGAGGCGCGGCTGTGTTGTTCAGGAGACGCAGGCGAGGGAGACGAGCAGGCACACTGGTCAAGCTCCGCCGGCACGGCTTTCAAACAGCACTGCCAAGCATTCATCTAGCGAATCTCCATTCTCTTCCTAACAAAACGGACGAACTACATCTCCTCACCCGCACAAACAAGGACTTTTCAACCTCTGCTGCCTTGTGCTTCACAGAAACCTGGCTGATGTATTACATCTGCTGGGCTTTCAGCTGTTCAGAGCGGATCGCATTGCGGAGTTAACAGGGAAAACGAGAGGCGGTGGAACATGCTTTTACATCAATGAATGTTGGTGTACAGATGTAACAATGTTAAAGAAGATGTGCTGTCCTAATTTGGAAGCGCTCTTTATTAACTGTAAGCCTTTCTGTTCGCCGCGGGAGTTTTCCTCGTTTATTCTGGTGAGTGTTTACATCACGCCAAACGCGTGTTTGAATGCCGCGCTGCAACAGCTGGCTGATCAAATCACAGACGTGGAACAAAAATACCCGGACTCAGTTATTATTATTCTTGGGGATTTTAACAAAGCAAACCTCACACGTGAACTGCCCAAATACAAACAGCACATTACATGCCCAACCAGAGACAGAAATACATTGGATCACTGCTACACAACAATAAAGGATGCATATCGCTCTGTCCCTAGAGCAGCTTTGGGACTCTCTGATCACTGTCTGGTTCATCTTCTTCCAAACTACAGACAGAAACTAAAATATGTTAAGCCTGTAGTAAGGACTGTAAAAAGATGGACCAATGAAGCAGAGCTGGAACTACAAGCCTGCTTTGACTGCACTGATTGGAGTGTTTTTGAGGCTGCAGACACCAATCTGGATGAGCTCACAGATATTGTTACATCATATATCAGTTTCTGTGAGGATATGTGCATCCCTACTAGGACTTATTTAACATTTAACAATGACAAATCATGGTTTACAGTGGAACTCAGGCAGCTTCGTCAGGCCAAAGAGGATGCTTACAGGGGTGGGGATAAAGTCTTGTACAATCAGGCCATGAACACACTGAATAAGGAAATCAGAGTGGCTAAAAGATGATACTCTGAGAAGCTGAAAGACAAGTTTTCAGCTAACGACCCTGCATCAGTGTGGAGTGGCATGAAACAGCTTACTAACTACAGGACTCCTGCCCCCAACCCTGTGGTGGACCAACAACTGGTTGACGACCTGAATATGTTCTGCTGTAGATTTGAAAGTCACAATCTCACACCCCACACCCGCTCTGATCTTCACTTCACAAAAACACCAACACCTCCTGCATCCCCCCTCCTGCTACTCAACCTGCACTTAAGATCTGTGAAGATTATGTGTGCCGTGTCTTTCGAAAACAAAGGATAAGGAAAGCACAAGGCCCAGACGGCGTTTTACCTGCATGTCTTAAATCCTGCGCTAACCAGCTGGCCCCCATCTTCACACAGATCTTCAATAGATCACTGGAGCAGTGTGAAGTCCCATGCTGCTTCAAACACACCATTATCAACCCCATCCCAAAGAAACCAAAAATCACAGGACTTAATGACTACAGACCTGTCGCCCTGACGTCTGTGGTCATGAAGTCATTTGAGAGACTGGTGTTGGCCCACCTGAAGGACATCACTGGACCCTTTCTAGATCCCCTTCAATTTGCTTATCGAGCAAACAGGTCTGTGGATGATGCAGTCAACATGGGATTACATCATATCCTGCAACATCTGGACAGACCAGGGACATATGCAAAGATCCTTTTTGTGGACTTCAGTTCAGCTTTCAACACCATCATCCCAGCTATTCTCTGGACTAAATTACACCAACTCTCTGTTCCCTTGTCTATCTGTCAGTGGATTACCAGCTTCCTAATGGAAAGGCAGCAGCTTGTGAGACAGGGGAAATTCACTTCCAGCACCTGTACAATCAGCACTGGTGCCCCCCAGGGATGTGTGCTCTCCCCACTACTCTTCTCCCTCTACACCAACGACTGCATGGCCAAGGGCCCCTCTGTCAAGCTCCTGAAGTTTGCAGAGGACACCACTTTCATCGGCCTCATCCGAGATGACGATGAGTCTGCATACAGAAGGGAGGTTAAACAGCTGGCTGTCTGGTGCAGTCAAAACAACCTTGAGCTGAACACGCTCAAAACGGTGGAGATGATTGTGGACTTTAGGAGGAACACCCCAACACTGTCCCCCCTCACCATTCTAAACAGCAATGTGGCAGCAGTGGAGTCATTCAGGTTCCTGGGCACTACCATCTCACAGGACCTGAAGTGGGAGACCCACATTGACTCCACTGTGAAAAAGGCCCAGCAGAGGTTGTACTTCATTCGCCAGTTGAGGAAGTTCAACCTGCCACATGTGCTGCCGATACAGTTATACTCAGCAGTCATTGAGTCTGTCCTCTGCACTTTAATATCTGTCTGGTTTGTTTCAGCTACAAAATTGGATATCAGAAGACTACAAAGGACAGTTCGGACTGCTGAGAGGATTATTGGTTGCCCCCTGCCCTCCCTTCAAGAACTATACACTTCCAGAGTGGGGAAAAAGGCTGGAAAAATCACTCTGGACCCCACTCACCCTGCCCACAACATTTCTGAACTGTTGCCTTCTGGCCAACGATTCAGAGCTCTGAGCACCAGAACCGTCAGGCACAGGAACAGTTTTTTCCTTCAGGCTATCCATCTCATGAACAGTTAAAACTGCCCCATTGAGCAATAACTGATGTGCAATACACAGCTTAGTCTTTTTATATTATCCAACACATCCAACCTCTTCTGCCATTACATTCCCTTGCGCTGTATATAACCGATTTGTATTTAGATTTGCACTACATATGTGTATGTGTGTATGTATGTATGTGTGTATGTATGTATGTATGTATGTGTGTGTTTGTGTGTATATATATATATATATATATATATATATATATATATATATATATATATATATAGTGTATTGTGTATTCTATATATACTTATTTTCTTTTCAGTATTATTATTATTTTTTATTTTTGTTTATTCAATTTTTTATTATTTTTTAAAAGTCTTGTTGCTGTTATGTATTGTTGTGTACTGGAAGCTCCTGTCACCAAGACAAATTCCTTGTATGTGTAAGCAAACTTGGCAATAAAGCTCATTCTGATTCTCTGATTCTGATTCTGATGTATAAAGCGATACATCTTTTAAAGCTGTGTTAACAGCAATGGAGGCTCTTTTAAGGATTTATGTCCCAGGTTTTATGTCTTAACTGACTGTCATGTTACATGATTGGAAAAATGTTCTGCTTTTAACAGAGCTTTAAACAAATGAAGCACAGTTCTCTTTAGTTTGTAATTTTGTGTGACTGTCTGTTTTACATTACTTCCTTTATTCCACCGGGGAGACATGAGTGGCCAAACACATGAGTTTTAAAACAACATCGCATGCTAGCCAAAGGCTTTCTAGCAGAGGTAGTTAAACATCAGGGGGCCCACACTCCTCTATGTTGCTCATGAAAGTGAAGGGGTTCCTGGGTTACATGTTTCAGGCAGTCTATGTATTCTGAAGTTTGTTAGAGGTAGATTTACGGCTGTGGTTAAAGGAATGGAGAGCAGCTCGGCAGCAGAGAAGTGAAACTCTAATGGATAAATTTGGTTTAGGGGTCCCTAGGTGGCTTAGACATGAGACGAGACTTCATCATCCAGCTGCTGCACACCTTACACATATTTCAGGCTTTAGATCATGTCCATGTGTGGGCTGTGGAGTGAGTCTTTTTGTGGGTGTAATGCAGGACAACAGACCTTAGCCTGGGTTGACACTGTATTTATTTTTACACTAATGACAACAAGGGTTCAAGGGATTGAAGTACAGTCCATTTAATGGGCCTTTTTCATGAAACAAAAGCAAATTAATTTCTGTGTAAATTAACGTAAAAACATTCTTACGTAAATAGTTGCAATCAATTTAATGATACAATTTGTGTACAAATGTATTAATGAACAATTTGTTCATTTGTTCGTGTCATAAATAAGGCCCAATATGTCAGAACTGTTTTAAAAGTTCCAATGAAATGGTTGGATAAGCAAAGTGTTGACTTGCTTCCTATTGAAAGAGGAAGTTAGGGTCGGACATTTTTTAATAAAAAAGGTGGTGTTGTTCAAATGTAAAAGTTAAGAATCGCTCATGGAAAAATGTCCTGGTTACTTGCTTAACCTCTGTTCCCTGATGGCAGGAACGAGATGTTGTGTCAATGTAGTGACACTAGTGGTCACTCTTGGTAGCCCGAAACACCTCTGGTCTTTGATAAAAAGCTAGTGAAAATTGGCGAGTGGTATTTGCATGCCACTCCCCCGGACATACGGGTATAAAAGGAGCTGGTATGCAACCACTCATTCAGGTTTTAGGCTGAGGAGCCAAGACAAGGTCCAGCAGGTAGTTACGCAAGTAACCAGGATGTTCCCTATTTGTCACTCACTCGACGTTGTGTCAATGTAGTGACACTAGGGGTCCCTATACAAAACGCCGCAACTGGCTGAACTGTGTTACGTGAACTGGCGGTGTGTGATGGGCAGACAACTGTGTGCCTCGTAGCCAGTGCACCAGGCCGACACGTAACCTCCCCCAACATAGTTATGAGTGTCAAACGGCTCTTTGGGACAAGTCGACTACCCAAAAGATAGAGACAGGCTAACCCAGTCGTGGCGTCTTTTCCCCTCCTTTTTTCCACTCCCAGCCCACTGCTCTGCAAATGTCTGTTAGAGAGGCACCCCTGGCCAGGGCCCAGGAGGCCGCTACACCCCTGGTAGAATGGGCTTGTAGCCCTACCAGGGGCGGCACGTCCTTGGCGTGATATGCCATAGCTATGGTGTCAATGAGCCAGTGGGTGATCCTCTGCTTGGAGACAGCGCTTCCTTTCCGCTGTGCACCAAAGCAGCCAAAGAGCTGCTCAGAGATCCTAAAGCTCTGTGTGCGATCCAAATAGATGCGTAAAGCACGCACCGGACACAGCAATGACAGGGATGTGTCTGCCTTCTCCTGGGGCAGTGCTCGCAGGTTCACCACCTGGTCCCTAAAAGGGGTCGTGGGAACCTTGGGCACATAGCGCGGTCGGGGTCTCAAGATCACTTGAGAGTAGCCTGGTCTGAACTCCAGGCACGTTTTGCTGACAGTGAATGCTTGCAGGTCTCTTACCCTCTTGTGGAAGTGAGTGCAGTCAGGAGGGCAGTCTTCAAGGAGAGTACCTTAAGCTCAGCTGACTGCAAAGGCTCAAAGGGGGCTATCTGTAGACCCTGAAGAACTACAGAGAGGTCCCATGAGGGAACAAGGCACGGTCTGGAGGGGTTCAACCTCCTGGCGCCTCTCAGGAACCTGATGATCAGGTCATGCTTCCCTAAGGACTTACCATCCACTGTGTCATGGTGTGCTGCTATAGCAGCAACGTACACCTTCAAGGTGGAAGGGGACAGCTGCCCTTCCAACCTCTCCTGCAAGAAGGAAAGCACCGATCCTACTGCGCATCTCTGGGGCTCTTCCCATCGGGAAGAACACCACTTAGCAAACAGACACCACTTAAAGGCATACAGGCGCCTCATAGAGGGGGCACTAGCCTAAGTGATCATGTCTACCACCGAGGAGGCCAGCTGTGTGCCAGCGCATCTATGCCGAGAGGTGCCTCGGTCAGGGCGTACCAGAGCAGGCAGTGGGAGGATTCTTGAGAGGCGAACAGGTCTACCAGTGCCTATCCGAATCGACTCCAAATCAGCTGGACCACCTGAGGGTGGAGTCTCCACTCTCCCCTGAAGGTAACCTTCCGTGACAGCGCATCCGCTGCAGTGTTGAGGACTTGAAGTGCTGCTGACTCCAGAGGAGGAGTAGGCGGGCGAGTTGTGACATACAACGAGAGCGCCGACTGCCTTGGCGGTTGACATATGCTACCGTTGCCGTGTTGTCTGTCCGAACTAACACGTGCTTGCCCTGGATCAACGGGCAGAACCTCCACAGGGCGAGCAGAATTGCCAACAACTTGAGGCAGTTGATGTGCCAACGCAGCCGCGGGCCTGTCCATAAGCTGGCGGCTGCGTGCCCATTGCAAACCACGCCCCAGCCCATTTTGGAGGCGTCTGTCATGACCACAATGCATCTGGAGACCTGCTCTAGGGGAACACCTACCCGTAGAAATGAGAGGCCGGTCCAAGGGCTGAAGAGACGTGACAGACCAGCGTGATGGCCACGCGATGTGTCCCACGACGCCATGCCCATCTCGCGACTCGAGTCTGAAGCCAGTGCTGAAGCAGTCTCATATGCATCAACCCGAGTGGGGTGGACACCGCTGAGGATGCCATATGCCCCAGGAGCCTCTGAAAGAGTTTCAGTGGAACCGCTGTTTTCTGAATGCCTTCAAACAGGTCAGCACCGACCGTGCGTACTCGTTCATGAGGCATGCTGTGAATGAGACTGAGTCCAACTCCAAACCGAGAAAAGAGATGCTCTGAACCGGGAGGAGCTTGCTCTTTTCCCAGTTGACCCAAAGCCCTAATCGGCTGAGGTGCGAGAGCACCAAGTCCCTGTGTGCACACAACATGTCCCGAGAGTGAGCTAGGGTTAGCCAATCGTCGAGATAGTTGAGAATGTGAATGCCCACTTCCCTTAACGGGGCATGAGCTGCCTCTGTGACCTTCATGAAGACGCGAGGGGACAAGGACAGGCCGAAAGGGAGGACCTTGTACTGATATGCCTGACCCTCAACTGCAAACCGCAGGAAGGGTCTGTGTCGAGGTAGAATCGAGACATGAAATTACGCGTCCTTCAGGTCTACCGCCGTGAACCAATCTTGATGCCGGACACTTGCCAGTATGCATTTTTTCATCAGCATCTTGAACAGATGTCTGTGTGAAGCCCGGTTCAGTACTCGCAGGTCCAAGATTGGCCGCAACTCACCGCCTTTTTTGGTACAATGAAGTAGGGGCTGTAAAACCCCTTCTTCATCTTGGCCGGAGGGACAGGTTCTATCGCACCCTTCCGTAGGAGGGTGGCGATCTCCGTGCGCAAAGTAGCAGCGTTTTCGTCCTTCACCAAGGTGAAGTGGATACCGCTGAACCTGGGTGGACGCCCGGTCCGGACCAGCCATCGCAATGGATTGGAAAGCGCAAGCCACGCATCCAAGTTCTGTGCAAGGGGGACCAAAGGGACAACGTCGTCAGACGTACTGGCAGGTGGGGCCGTGCGGCGGGGCGGAGCTCGAGGTGCCACACCATGTCGTGGCCGTGCTGAGTCTAGGGACATCGAAGCACTTACCTGGCTCCTTGTGACCACCCCTGGAACAGCCTGGGATGGGGGAGGAAGAAGCCTGTCCTTGCAACCCGTGGAGACCGTCACATCGGGGGCAGATGTGTGCCACAGCTGGGCGCACAGGGGTTGGGAGACCGCCACTGGAGTGTCAATCCTGCAAGGGAAAAAGGTGGACATGGTCGTGATGATGACCGTGCACACCGGGCATGTGACCCAGGGAAGGAGGAAACTGCTCTTTTGCTGAACTTTTGGGTAATGCAGCCACTTGGGCATGCAGCGAAATCAAATGAAAAGGCAACAAAAGATTCTCCACCCGGCCCTCCACCGGGGGATGGAGTGGTCTTCTTACCAGCTCCAAGGCAGTGTGTTTCGACGACTCTGGGTCACCCATCTCAGGGGCGCTTTGAAGCCTTTCGTGGGTTCTTGGCAGCCGGCCATGAGACGGGTGGCATCTGCTTCCTGTGGTAGGCTCCACGCTGGGGTCGGGCCGAAGGGGCGGGCTGCGGCGGAGCCAGTGCAGTCACCGCAGGGGGACACCATTAGCGACGAGCAGACGGGGTGCGGGATCTTGAGCCACGGGATCTCTGCTGCTTCACTGTTGAGAACTGCTGGGCAAAGTCCTTGACGGTGTCGTCGAATAAGCCAGCCTGGGAGATGGGGGCAGCAAGGAACCGTGTCTTGTTGGCCTCACCCATCTCGACCAGGTTGAGCCAAAGGTGGCACTCCTGGACCACTAATGTGGACATCGTCCGCCCGACAGACCGCGCCATGACCTTCGTCGTTCAGAGAGCGAGGTTGGTCGCCGAGTGCAGTTCCTGTATCAGATCTGGGGCGGAACTACCCTCGTGCAGTTCTTTTAGCACCTTGGCTTGGTGGACCTGCTGGAGAGCCATGGCGTGCAGGTTAGAAGCAGCTTGTCCAGCAGTGCTGCAGGCCTTTGCCGTCAGGGACGACGTGAACCTACAGGCCTTGGATGGGAGCTTTGGCCATCCGAGCCAGGTGGCGGTGCTCTGCGGACATAGGTGTATTGATCCATTCTGTATTTTGTGTGATCCAAATGAATATTGATTCAAACCCTGCTTTGACTTCATCTCTAGCCTTAAATTCATTAGGTATACCCCTGGGTTGACCAATTGAGTCTATAAACACATTAGGGTCTGTTTTATAAGCTCTTTTAGTTCTGTTCTTATCTTCTTTTATGAACTGTCCTAATTCCCACTGTGCCATGGTAATTTCCTGAATCAGTCGAACTCTAACACATATCCCTTTCCATCCTAGTGTAAGGAGGCCATAAGTTGTTCTTTTCCACAGACCCCAAAAAAATCTGCCACCACTATTGTCTGATCTTCATATAACTCTATTGAATGTAATGCTATAGTTTGATTTTCACATTCTCCTGGATATATTTTCATTCCTTTTCTTGATCCTTGTGCTTAAAGTACTGGGGCTCTTACAGGTATATTTGATTGCCAAGCATGTGTTTTGTCTAAGTACCAAATAGTAGCACATCTTCCCTTGAATCCTCCCAAATCATGAGTTCCTTCAGGCTTACTATAGCACTCATACTCTTGGCTATAATCTATGTCATACCATTTTGGGATTTCTACCTTTCCTTCTTTTATTTTAATATTTTCTTTTATATCCCCATATCTACACCAATCTCCCCAATGTGGTTTATTAAATTGATCCTTAAGGATAGAATTTCCCAAAAAAGCCAAACACTCAGCTGAGCAATAGGGTCTAAAATGCTTTTTTAGATGACAAAAGTTCCTATTAAATTCAGCACATTTTCGATAGTCATGTGGATTTGCAACTACTATTACCTTGTTTAAGGGTGATTTCGAACACAGTAGGCAATTTTCCATACCTGTCTCTCTTGCTGTAAAAGTTGCCCATTCGTACCATTCATTATTTTGCGCTGTTTCCCTTAAAATATCTAATTTGCTAATTTTCTCATTACTATTGATATCATTTTCAATGTTTCTACGTTGTTTTGATATCTTTTGTTCTTTATTCAATTCTTGTTCTGTTGGGGTTATTATTGAGTTGTTACTGGGTCTGACCGAGGGCTGAAAAATCAATTGTAGGGAAGTCTGATTGTAATTTTGAGCAGTGGTGTTGGCTGTAGCTTGGGTTTGTAGTATCAGATGCAGTAGACATGTGATGATCATTAGACATGCTACTGGACTCATTCCTTCCACTCTCTTGATTTTTTCTGCTTTGCTCAGTTCTTTCTGAGCTTTTGCCATTCTGGACTATTTTATCCTGTGTCTCTGGTCTCTCCTCACTTTCTTCCTTATTGTCTGTTTCAAATCTCTCTCCTTCTCTTTCCTTCCTTACTCTGGGAACTCTTGTGCAGTGGTTTAGATGATACCAGGTGGTGCTTCCTTCCACTTGGACTGCTGTTGGAGTAGCTGTCACCACTTTGTAAGGTCCTCCTCTCCTGGGCTCATTCCACTTTCTCCTGAATAGCCTTAAATATACTTGGTTGCCTGGGACGACTGGACAAGATGTCTCTGTCTCCTCTTTGGGCTCCTTTGTCTTTTCCTATAAATGGATAGCTTTATGTATTGCAGTTAGTTTCTTCATATATGACCTAAGTTCCATTTGTAATTGCTCAAGAGGGGGTCCTTTGTAGGGACCTCTACAATATGGCACAGGCATGGGTCGACCCGTAAGCATCTCATGCGGTGTTAAGTGCGTGCTTCTGTTAGTTTGCATGCGATAGCTCATTAGTGCAAGAGGTAAAGCATCAATCCAATTAAGTTTAGTACTTTCACATATTTTGTTAAGTTTGGCCTTGAGGGTACCATTTACCCTTTCAACCATCCCTTGTGACTGTGGGTGATAAACACACCCTAGTCTCTGTTCTAATCTCAGTTGCTGCAATACTTGTTTTACAGTTTTTTGAATGAATGCTGATCCATTATCTGAACTTATTTCTGATGGTATTCCAAATCTAGGGATTACTTCTCTTGTTAGAAATTTAATTACTGTTCCTGCTCCCTCATCTGCTGATGGTATTGCTTCTACCCATCTGCTAAATCTGTCTATTACCACAAGCATATACCTTTTGCCTTATACTCACTTTATCGTGTCCACATAATCCATCACCAGGTGCTTGAATGGTCCTTCTGGTACTGGTATGTGGCCTATTGGTGTCGCTGTTCCTTTCCTAACATTGTTTTTGGCACAAACTTCACATGTGGACAGAAAATAGTCTATCATTGCATGTAAGTATGGAGACCAATATCCCTGCTGTTTAATTTTCCTTATCACTTCCCCCCTTGCGCAATGGTCAAAACCATGCGCATCTGGAATGAGAATATTTAAAAGTGAGGTTGGTGCAACAATCTGTCCCTCATGTGAGCGCCAAATATCTTGTGTGTCTTTTGTGGCTCCTATTTGGTGCCACATGGAGTGTTCATAAGTACCTGCTTGTTGATGAATTAGAATAATATCATCTAAATGAGGTTGTGGTTCTATAAGAACTACTGGAGATAATATTGCTACCTGACATCCTGATGCTTTTTTAGCTTCCAAATCTGCTTTGTTGTTACCCTTAATGAAATCCTTTTTTATGAGCCTGACATTTGATGACTGCTAATCTTTTTGGTAGCATCATAGCAGAAATTAATTGACCTATCTGTTCAACATGTTGAATGGGACTTCCATCACTTTTTTTTGAAGCCTCTCTGCTTCCACACTGCTCCAAACAAATGACATGCACCATGTGCATAAGATGAATCTGTGAAAATATTTGCTGTTTGTCCCTTTGCTAATTGACACGCAGTCGTGAGAGCTTTTAATTCTGCTAATTGAGCAGAGCAAGGCTGTGCACACTGTTGGGATATTACAGGTACAAATTCCTCCATGTCTTCCTTTACAACTGAATATCCTGTATGATATCCCAAATAATCTCTAAAACTAGAACCATCCACAAAGTAAGTGACTTCTGCTTCAGAGATTGGCATAGACTCAAGATCTGGCCGTAGCCTAGTGAATGCCAATGAATTAGCTACACAATCATGTGGCTCACCTTCATAAGCCAAAGGAATCAGTTCAGCTGGATTAACTGTATTACATCACTTAATGGTAACATCTGGATATGTAAGTAATGATGAATATGCTAGAATGTGGGCTTGAGTCAGAACAAATTTTCCTTGTTCTAGTAACTCCACTATTTTGTGATGCATATAAATGGTTACTGGGTATGCCATAGTTAATGTAGATGCTCTCTCATATGCATAATATACTGCTGCAAGGCCTTGTCGGTAACATGGTGGGTAACCTTGCGCTACATTGTCCATCTTAGTGCTATAGTAAGCTATGGGTTGTTTTTTCCTACCTCTGCAAGTCTCTTGCATCAATACAGCTGATGCATAGCCATCTGCTCTGAATGCCACATACAGGTGAAACGGTATAGTGTAGTCGGGATTACAGAGGGCAGGTGCCCTTTGTAATTCTTTCTTCATAGATTCAAATGCTAGCATCGCATCTATATTCCATCTTAGTGGAGTACTTAAATTTTGCAGTCCTGCTTGTTTCATGATTTCTCTCAGTGGAGCTGTTTTTACTGCATATTCCTCTATCCAATCAGAACTGAAGCCCATCATTCCTAAGAAAGTCATCATCTGTCCTACTGTTTGTGGCAGTGGTGTTTTACTTATGCCTTCTAAGTGATCTGGGGCTATAGCTTTTGTGCCATATGAGAACAATCATCCTAAATACTCAACCTGTGGTTGGCAATACTGTAGTTTTGTTTTGGATGCCTTGTGACCTCCTTGAGCTAATTTAGTAAGTACTTTAATAGAATCTCTATGACATTGTTTCAATGACATGGAACAATCATCAAATCATCTACGTACTGCAGCAGAGTACTATCTATCATTAGGTCTTCTAAATTAGCCTTTAGAACTTGATTGATTACCTGTGGTGAGTGTTTAAATCCCTGCGGCATTCTGGTATAGGTATACTGTTTACCAGCATATGTGAATGTAAACAAGTGTCTACTTTCCTCTGCAACCGGAACACTGAAAAAGGCAGAGCATAAATCAATCACAGTAAAGTATTTGGCATCAGGAGGGACATTTGTCAGCAGCGTGTGCAGGTTTGGAACATCAGCTGGCCAATCCTCTACTACATCATTGATTGCTTGTAAGTCATGAACGAGGTGCCATTTAGATTTGTTTGCTTTGATCACAGGACAAATTGGAGTATTACAGTAACTGTTTGTTTCCATTAACACTCCTGCTTTCACTAGACCTTCAAAAGTGTCTTTTATGCCTGTTTCAGCCTCAGGCCGCAAAGGGTACTGCAGTTTTCTTGGTAGTCGTGCACCTGGCTTAAGTTGTATTCTTATTGGGCTGGCTGAATTTACCAGTCCTACATCTGTGTCATGCTGAGACCATAACTTATTTGGTACCTGATGCTCCACTTCCTTAAACAGTTTAGCATCAATAGTCTCTACCAATCATCTGCGTTTGTATTTTTTTACTAGTGACTACTTCCTGAGGAGTACCCATCAATAAACTTTCACACAAAATTTTGATGTAATTTTTGTCAGCAGAATGAAAAATCAATGGATTTACTGTTGGTTCCCATTGGCACTGTTTAACTTTTTTCATCATTGGCCCCAAATCTTTTGCATTCCAATTTTTCCCTACATATAATGATACATGTGGAGCAGAATCTGCTACATTAAACCAATTTTTTACAAATTCACTCTCAGTTATACTCAAAGCTGCTCCCTGTTTACTTACGATGTATTGTGAGGTCATTTCGATTTTTTGTCCTTCAGTTCCTTCCTGCCATTTCTTTTCTATTTTTGTATTTCTCTCAGGATCATATATTATTGTACAGTGAAATTCTGATTTTGGCAGCTGTGCTTCAGGAAACTGTGCTTCAATAAACTTTCCCCATTTATTAATTGTTTGTCTCACATCATTTTCTATCTCTCCTATCCAGTACACATTTGCTCTTGGCTCAGAAATCATCATTTGAGTTCTTATTCCCTGTAAGTCTGTATACACTCCCTCTGGAGAACACCAAATTTGAAGTCCCAATTTACATAATGCATCTCTCCCTAACAAATTAACAGGAGTCTGATTTGATACAAGGATAGGTATAGTTGCACTTTTGTTTTTAGTTTGTAGACACACTGGAGCGGTCATATGAATTAGCTGCATTTGTCCCGAGAATCTTACTGTCTTTGCAAATTTTTCAGACAAGGGGAGATGTGAGGCATAATTTGAATTTACACACGTGTAAACCGCTCCTGTGTCTATTAGCATGGGTGTGGTTTTTCCCTCTATTTTAACCTGCAGCATAGGTTCTTGATCAGCATTGGTTGTTAAAATTGGAAGCTGACTCTCCCCTGTAGGATTATCTGGGCATCCCTAATATCCTTGATTTGGACCTCCCCAAGGGTTTACTGGGCCTTGAGATGGACCTTGAAAGGGCTGTTGCCAACTTCCCCCCCTTCCACCCCCAGGTAGCTGTTGCCATGTACTTATGGGGCAATCATTTTTGTTATGTCCAGGCTGTCCACATCCCCAGCATCTTCTCTGAGGAAAATTATTAGGCCTGCCTCTTCCTCTCTGTCCCCCTTGTGATGGTTTGGTTTTCCATCCCATCGTCCCTGGCTGTTGAGCATAGACATTGACAATGGGTGCAGGGATCTTGTGTGTATTTGTAAGGATTGCTGTAGGTGGATTCAGCTGGATAGTTGGTGATGGAGCATTTACAGGAGCCATTACTGTCATTTGCTCTGATTCTTCTTTCTTTACTATAGCTTGAATCTTTTTCTTATGCTTATGAGTTAGTTCTTCTGAGTCAGTTTTCTCTGCAGCTCTTTCTCTTGGTTCTTAAGCTTTTGTTCATTTTTTTCTGTATTGCTCCACTGCATGAGTCACATGATCGCAAAACTCCTTGTGTTTTTTGGAGGTTAAGCCAACCATGTCCTCCAGTTTGCTCTTTACAGCTTGTGGCATGGCATCTATCACAGCATTTCTAAACAATGTAGCCATTAATGGGTCTCTTTCTGGATCCCCTTCAGTCTCTTGCTTCCATCTGTTTAGTTGTCTCTGAACATATGTGATTGGGTTTTCTGTTTCCCCCAGCTGCTCCCCCTTTAATGCCTTAGGGTCCACTCTGGTTGGATACTCAGCACGCATTGCTTGCCACACTGCTGGACAGTATGCATCAAAAACAGTTCCATCCATGTAATAAGAGTCCACAGCTCTATCCAGACCAGATGTTTGAAGGATTTCTTCCATCTTTGCTCTTCCTACAATTTTTGCCAGGAGTGCTTTAATGTCCCCCACAGATAAAAGTCTGCCCATTGTTTGTTCTTCAAACACTCTAATCCACTTCCCAGCGCCCTCGTGGATATCAGGGAGGCGAGTGACCAGCCCCTCAAGGTCCTGTGTAGCCCAGGGCACATAATGTCCCTGCATACCTTTAATTAAAATGTGGAGTTGTTGTGCCAATGGTCTAAGCCTTCCTCGTTCTTTCCCTTGTGCCCACCTTCCTCCATCAAATCATGACTCCTCTTCACTTTCTATATCCCTACTGTCTAATTGGACTCCATTGGACTAATATGGAGTGGTGGTGGCATAGTGGGATAAAGCGCATTACTGGTAATCAGGTTGCTGGTTCAATCCCCACAGCCATCACCATTGTGTCCTTGAGCAAGGACTTAACTCCAGGTTGCTCCAGGGGGATTGTCCCTGTAATAAGTGCACTGTAAGTCACTTTGGATAAAAGTGTCTGCCAAATGCGTAAATGTAAATGTAATGTAAATGTAATAGTCTACTTCTATTTCTCACCAATTTATCTGTGTCTTGTATTAATTTATCTGTTTCTCTAATTTTCCTATTTATTTGTGCTTCTATTACTTGCGCTTCCGCTTCAATCTCCTCTTGTTCTCTTCTCACTTGCCCTATCGGTTCTTCTTCACATTCTTTTTCTTTTTCATACTGTACTTTTATTTTCTCTAACGCTGTCCTTGCCTGTTCATAACAATCTAAAGGCAAGTTTCTCTCACTTTTTCTATCCTGTTTCTTCTTTGGTCTCACTCCCAGTTTTGTTTGTCTTTCTTTTTCTAACTCCATATGTCCCTCCATCTGCATTTCTCCTAAAACCTCTACAGTTCCCTTGAGTATTGGGAACTGACCTTCCGAGGGCACATATGGAGGTGGTTTAACAAGGACTTCTCTTTTTTTACTCATCTCTTTTTCTGCATCTTTCAGTATTTTTCTTGCCTGTCTTATATTTTTCAGAGAATTTTCTCCTTCCTTTTTGAACATGGCTAGCACTTCTCTCTCTTTTTCCTTTTTGTTTCTCTCTTTTTATTTTTATTTTTTATTCTTATCTTTGGTTTTATAGTTTTTTATCAATGTTTCCATTTCCTCACACAACCCTACATCAAATGTCCCTTCCTTTAGCCATTTTGTCATCATATCTTTGGTTCTCTTTTGCCATTTACTTGAAAGCTTATCTATAAGTTCTTTACACAATGGATATTTTAATCCTAATATGTCCACAGGAGTGACTGCCATGATTTTTCCTATAATACACCAAATCCTATCTTTAGGAAAAATATATCATTGTATCAATATTTGTGACAATTTTTATTTTTGTTCAATTAATATGATCTTCCTAAAGAAATTCAGTTATTTTTATTGATTTATAAACCAATTTACCTTATCACCTTCTATAACATACACTTTAATTGTAATAATTATTATACCACATATGTGTACAAATGTCCTATATGTTGTCAATTTACTTTTAGGATCACTATCCAAATGGTGCCAAACCACAATAACAGCTACTTTTTCTTAGAATAGCTGAATCCTTATTTCTTTATTTTATTCTTTATTCTTTTTTCCTTCCAAGTTATTTTTACTTGGCACACAAAGAATGAAAAATTATTTTATCACACTTCATTTAGATAAATCATTACATTTAGAAGATGAACGTACATCTTACTATTTTAATTTATTTCATACTACAATAATCTGTAAAGCCAACAATTTTTCTAATTTCTTTCACCTTCACTTTTCAATACACAGCATTCATACAAGTCCCTTTATTATTTTGTGGGGCTCAATTCTCATACATACCTATTTTCATACATACATGTCCCCTTTTTGGGGCTCATACACTCATTCTTTGTCCTTTTACTTAAGGCTCATTCTCTCATTCTTTGCCCCTATTATTATTTAGGGTTCATTCTCTCATCCACTCCTCTCAAGTGTGACAATAATTGTGCCCTCTGTTGAATCACACTTATGTGACAGTCCAGAAGGCACCCACTGTCCACAAGATACAGAGTTTATTTTCTCATACAGCCACAGTCACAGATATAATCACACAGACACAGACTTAGTCACAGACACTTATATATACACTTTTTACAAACACAAGGCATTTATAAACACAGAGTTCTCAAAGAATACAATAAAATTCTAAAACGCAACTATTCTACCCCCCTCTTAGGTGACCTGCAGGATTTGCCTTTCTTGCCTTCCTGGCTTTTTATTTATTTATTTAAAAAAAAAAAAAAATGTCTGCTTTTCATTTACTGTTATTCATCATGGCCCCCTTAACAGTAAAAACAGATAATTACAGGATTTGCCTTGCCTTATTGGATTTTTTATTTTTTTATTTTTTATTTTTTTTCTGCTTTTCATTTACTGGTATCCTTCAAGGCCCCCTTAACAGTAAAAACAGATCATTACATGCATTTATTTCTTCTGGAATCAGAACCCTTTATACTTTTTTGTTTGTTTGTTCTTTGAATTTGGAGGAGCTTTTTGAATGTCCTTACCACCACGGGCAGATTCTGGCAAGCAACACAAGCTAATTATATAAGCAAAAAATGCTTACCTTTTTAAGTGGCCACTGTTTGAGTTGCTTGTCCAGATAGCTTGTTGTGGCATCCACTCTGCTCTTTTCCAGTGTCCCATCTGGGTAGCCAATTTGTTGTGGCTTCTGCCACCTTTATGAAGAATCACTCTCAAAGTCTTAAGGTTTTGATTCCAGAAGATAGACTTTATTATCAGAGATTGCAAAGCCGAGTCAGTCTGCAGAGTAACTCCAGTAAATGGGTTCCTTCCCACTTATATATGATCTACCAAGGCATGGCCAATACATTCCATACATGTCACCATTATACATCGTCATATTCTTTGACTCCAGTCCATTTATTTTAAGAAATGGACAGGAGTCACCTGTGAAGGAACTTCACCATATATTTTCTCAGCAGTCATGAGAGCAGTTTTACCCTACGTGAGCACATTCCATTCCTATACAGGCTGCTTCATACACACACACACACACACACACACACACTAAAATTCATGCTTAACCTTCAGAAATAATTGTAGAATAAAATGGCTGTATTTACATTGATTATACTTGATTAATTTATACTCAACTTGATAAAAATATTCTACACCTGTGACTGGGCAATCGACCCCGAAAGGGGGAGCCCAGCTGAGGCTTTTGCGTCCTACTGCCTGCTCCCCGATGCTGCGCTCGAGAGCTCATCAGCTTCGCGGGCTCCAAACAAGAGGTCGAACTCGCCATGAGACGAGCCGGTGGACTCATCCGGAAGCCCGATCGGGGCAGATGAGCATGCTGGGGAATGGGAGGTCCGCGGGGGGATACCCGGCAGAGGCGGTCCCATTGGGGTCCCCAAATCGCCCCCAGTGCTAGCCGCGCTGGCCTCAAACCCGTAGGTAGAAGGACCAAGGCGGGGAGCCGCTGGGGTGGCTTGCTTTCTTATGAAAGCAAGCTGCGACCGCAACATTGCCATGGTCATGTTCTCGCAGTGAGAACATGAACCATCCACGAACGCTGCCTCCGTGTGGGTCGTGCCCAGACACGAAAGACAGCGATCGTGACTGTCTGAAGTTGAGAGGTAACGACAGCAACCAGGAATAACACACAATCAGAAAGGCATCTTTAAAAAGACGCGTCTTTAAAAATACGTTCCGTGTGTGCCGCTCTTTTAGAAAAATATACTTTTTCAGGAAAATATACTCTCTTTTTTCTGCCGAAGCACCCAGGGGCATTCTCTGCAGTGTACCAGTGCAGAGGAGGGAGAAGCCACTGAAATGCGCCGTCAGATCCAGCAGAGGTGAATGAACAGTCGTGAGAATTCAGCTCAGTGAGCATGACCGTTCGGCTCCGAAGAGAAAATCTGAATGAGTGGCTGCGTACCAGCTCCTTTTATACCCGTATGTCTGGGGGAGTAGCATGCAAATACCACTCACCAATTTTCATTGGCCTTTTATCAAAGACCAGAGGTGTTTCGGGCTCCCAAGAGTGACCCCTAGTGTCACTACATCGACACAATGTCGAGTGAGTAACAGATAGGGAACCATAATGTTCGACCACTAATCTGAATATCGCCATTTTACGGTATGTACCTTTCAAACTCTATGGTGGTTACACAGCCCTAACAAATTATCAGTACACTGCTCATACTTTGACATTGTCTGAATTAGTTTAAACCACTTTGTTTGTTGCAGTGTATAATATCTATCAGAGTGGTGTATTGGTGTCTGAAGAGGTGTGCATACTGTGAATTTATGAAGGACACCCCCAATCCCCCTCAAATAAAAATTAAATTAAATTAAACATGCACCCAGTTTCTAAAATGCATATATTTATATTTATATACAGTACATATGTAAAGTGTGTAAGACATATATATTTTCCATAATTTTTTTTACATATACAGTATATATATATATATATATATACTACCTTTCAAAAGTTTTGAAACACTTGACTGAAATGTTTCTCATGATCTTTTGATCTGTAGGCGTATGCTTAAATGTTTGAAATTAGTTTTGTAGACAAAAATATAATTGTGCCATCATATTAATTTATTTAATTAGAAAACTAAACTTTTATTAAAAAATGTATGAATTGGACCAAATAATAAAGAAAAGCAGCCAATAAGTGCCCAACATAGATGAGAACTCCTTCAATACTGTTTAAAAAGCATCCCAGGGTGATACCTCAAGAAGTTGGTTGGGAAAATGTCAAGAGTACATGTCTGCAAATTCTAGGCAAAGGGTGACTACTTTGAAGATGCTAAAATATAACACAGTTTTGATTTATTTTGGATTTTGTTTAGTCATAACATAATTCCCATAGTTCAGCATTATGGCTCATCACAACTGAGAGACACAACAGACTGATTAATTACACAAACTGAAGGCGCTTACCTCTTATCAGACTTCCCACATTTGAGTGGACACGCTGTTTAAAATGGAGGACATTGCAGTTTCTATAGTGATCGACTCTTGTGCACCGTCTACCACGAAATAGGAAGAATTACCCCCACTTGGACGGCTATTTTTCCACTGAGAAAGCTGATCTTCAGAAAGCTGACAGCATCTCTGCTTGGGAGTGGCAACAGGTGATCGTACAAGCTCCGTCTCTCTCTCTCTCTCTCTCTCTCTCACACACACACACACACACACACACACACACACACACACACACACACACACACATCCATCCATCCATCCTTGTTTATCCAATAACTTGTTAGAAACAGCACAAGCCCTGATACACTATATGGCCAAAGGTTTGTGGACACCATATGTGCTTGATGAACATTTGATTTAAAAACTTTAGGCATCAATTTCCCCCTTTGCTGTAATAACAGCTTCCACTGTTTTGGGAAGGCTTTCCACTATACTGTATGTAGTAACATAGCTGCAGGGATTTGCTCTCATTCAGACACAAGGCTATCAGTGAGGTCAGGAACTGATGTTGGTCACTGCGGCCTGACTTACAGTTGCTGTTCCAGTTCACCTCAAAAGTGATCAGTGGGGTTCAGATCTGGGCTTTGTGCAGGCCAGTCAATTTCTTCCACGCCAGACACAGTAATCCATTTCTTTATGGACCTCACTTTGTTCACATGGGCATTGTCATGCTGGAACAGAAAAGGGCTATCCCCAAACAGTTGTCACAAATTTGGAAGCACACAAAGCCCAAGCCATTACAAAAAGAAACATTAAGATTTTTCTTTACTGGATTTAATGGAGTAACCAAATTTGTTAATTAGAAGGGGGTGTCCACAAACTTTTGGCCATATAGTGTATTTCTGAAGTGACATTTTTGAATTACTAATGATGGCTTGGACGCATCATTTGGTTTGAACCAGCAACGGCAGATTCTGATCTGTCGCGTAAGAAAGTAGTTCCATGCACAAATGCATTTTTTATGACCATACTCAGTTTTTCCTAATTTTTTTAAATTTACTTGTTCATTGAACTGTTAAATTGAACTGTGTATATAAGCAATATCACACTCGCAATCGTGCTATATGGCCCTAAATAAGCACTGCTGTGATTACCTATGGCACTCGGCCTGTGGCCGAATCACAGCAGTGCTGATATATTGCAGTCTTGCTTAAATATATATATTGGCTGTTGTAATTATAGTTCCACATGAACTTACAAAATGTATATCAAGGTAAGGTTCTTGCTGACATGGTGTACAGTACACTACTAAGAACCATGGTACGGTAACTTGATGTTAAATATGTAATTAAATGAATAGTTGTCATTAATGTTCCTTTCATTAGGCTACTATGGAAACTGTTAATACTTTATAATTACTCTAATTAACAAACTAATACATGCATAATTCGCAATAAATTGTTAAGCATTGTATAGCTCATGAGTGTAGTAATGTTCACGTTAACAAGCTATCTTGTACTGCCATATATAGTCTACATAATTTATGATTATTTTTTTTATTATTATTTCTGTACTATAATTTGCTTTTCTGTGGATAGTGAAATTGTTTTCCTACTTAGAAATATCAATTTAAATTATTTGATATCACGAGAAAAAGGCACCACCGACAGCAGTAAAAGGCAAAAAATAAAATAAATACATTTGATGTAGGCTAATTACGGGACACAGTTGTCCAGCATCTGCAAAGAGCATCAGAAACTAGCACGGGATGCAATAACATGCAGTATTTTCACAAAGTTGAATTGCATAAGTTAAATATAAATGTATGTATATTACGTTTAGCAGGGAAATAAATTTACAGTGCAACTTATGGTTACTCCAGAGATGCTTGTGCAGCATTAGCAGCTGGGAATGTTTCAGTAAGGGGAAATATTTTCCCCTTACTGAAATGGAAAATATAACTGGTTAGCAAATATCAAATCACGTCTTAAATTAACATTCTGATTGGTGGATCAGCTTAGTCGGACTGTCTTGTTTGTGCCATCAGTTGCGCTCCCGCGTCCCTCAGCTCCATGCCTGTTTAGAGAGAATCTCTGTACACTTTAAAAAAAATAAAAATAAAATCACTCAACTGTGTACGGTTTCGTGATAGTAGACTGAAAAAGTTCAGGGTCAAAAGCTAACCCAGTTCTTCTGGCGGCCATACGTATCATCACTTATTTTAGGTGAGCATATGCAAAATCCTAAGAAAGATAGGTGGGCATATGGCATATGCCCTAGACTACTTTGATTCTATCATGTAGAAGATTTGAGCCAAACAGAGAAATGGTGCTTGAGTGTACAGATCATCAAAATATATTTCCACCCAAATGCTCCCATTTACTTATGCATGATCCACTAATAACCCACCACTACCAGAGGAAGATGAATGTGTAGCTGTAAGTAGAGGGAAATAAAAATAAATAAAAATAAAGGGCTGGAGGAACTGTCTCTTAGCATGCACAATGGAACACCATTGTTTTGCTTGATGTGTAATTTGTAGAAATCTAACTGTTTGATATTGCAAACAATATCACCAAAATGATATTGTTGTGACCCACAGAAAATAATCACAATATTTCAAATAAACAAATGTAGCAAAGTAACCAATTGCCATCTATCGTGCCCTAATTATTATGAATATCAAACATTTTTTCATTGTATAATGGTAATATACATTACAAGCTAAAAATATGGCTTAAGAAACAAAATATATGTATAATCCATAAAAACATTTATACTTTTCATATTTAGTTGTGTCCCGTTTATATTTGCCTTGGAAATAGAGACATTTCAGCATATCCAACGCAGACATGGCTAAAATGGCAAGCACTCAAATGTGAATCATTTACTTCAAAATACTTGGCAGAGGAACATAAACAAATACTAAGCAGCCAGATTGGCACACTAAGAGCATGCATGTGAGCCTATGTGATGTTCTACAGCGACTGAGGGAGCTTCACTTGAATCACACAGAGCGGCACTTACATCAGGTCCAACTAAACGCTTGATTCTGAATCTCTATGAGCTTAGTGCCAAAGCTGATCTAAAGGCAACAATTTTGGGAAACAAGGGTCTATGATCTATTAAAATTAGCTATCTCTCCGTCGCTCTTTCTCTGTCTCTTCTTCTGGGGTGGTATAGATCTCTCCTCATCTCGTTAACCATGGTGAAAGGAGAACAGTTATCAAAGCCCCACTCTGCTCTATTAAGATTGACATAAGAGATGTCAGACAACAAAGGAAACAGCTAGGAAGAAAACAAGAATTCTCAAACAATGACAGCACTGTTTTGAGGACCAGTAAACCTAAAAGATGCTTACATGAAGAGAAAAAAAGAGGCACAGTCTTTCGAAGCAACTCCAACTTAATCAAAAACTCACTGTGTATCTACAATACTGCTTGTACAGATAATGAAAATGATACTTCAAACAAGACTTAATGAATCATTCACCCAAAAATATCTATCTATCCATCATCCATCAATTCACCCAAAAATATCTATCTATCTGTCAGTCTGTTCGTCTGTCTATCTATCTATCTTAGGTTCATACTGTGTGTATCTTTTCTGCTTGATGTGTTCACTTGTTATACATCATTCACCAAATGTAAATGTATATCTCTAAATGTGTAAAAAGGAAAAAAATTTGATTCTGAGGGCCTTAATAGTGTTAATATTTCCTCTTCCAGCTGTCGTTCGCAAAGACCCCTCTATCAAAGTTTCTCAACTATACATTTCCAATCAATCTGGAACACACAGAGCTCAAGCTAATAAGATAGAACAGATAAAACTCCATTTTGTTATCTCCATCCCCCTTCCCATGTCTTCTCGCCCTATTCGCCCACATCGCCTCAGTGATTAATGAATGGCAGCTAGCATGACCAGATGCTAGCGGCTGATAGCGCTTCCATCACAGGCATGGCTGAACTCTCTTTACCTGAAGATGTTTGGTTGTGATAGCATATGGAGATGCTGGGCTAAGATAAAGCTAGTAGCCTTGATAATAGTTTCACTTAAACACACATGCTAACAGATGTTAGCAGGCTGATAGTATTAGCATCAGGTCTAACAGCCGCTGATGCTTTAGGGCAGAAGTGGGCTACTGTTAGCAACTGCATGGACATCATTTGCCTTTCTAGATTTTATGAAAATACTTTAATAATTGTTGGTAGACAGATATTAAAACTGAACAGCAACTCTTTCTCACTCCTGTTATTATCTATTAGAATGGTCCGTCATTAATATGTTATTATGCAGGAATTCATGCAGGACAAATGAGTAGTACTACATTAACACTTTAGTTACTACTATTAACTAAGATGGACATATGATTAACCAATCAGTAAGTAATAGCGAACTGATGACTAAGGTAGTTCACTGTTAGGTAATCAATGATTAATGAATTTTATCTGCCTCATTGACAACTATTAACTAACTATGGCTCATTTAAAATAACTACTAATTAATTACTAATCAAAACATTAACATGTCTAAAATGTGATCATGCATGGGTTCTTTGTGGGAATTAATTTATGAATGTAACAAGTCTCTAAATCAAGGCTACAATGTCTGCTAGAGTATCATAGTCAAGGATGTAACCACATATTCAGGATTGATGGGGACCAAATTTAATAATGTAATAATTACCCCCCCCCCCCCCAAAAAAAAACAAAACCCAAAAAACAAAACAAACAAAACAAAAAAAACATACAAAAAAAACAAACAAAAAAAAAACCTATCAGTATACCAATATTATGTCCCCTTCAATGTCTATGGTGGTTACGGGCATGATCATAGTCAGCTTACCTTACAGAAATATAGGAATGTATGTGCCCAACTTGTGTATTCCTTGGGATATCTCTTCTGTTCATTAAAAAAAATTATTAACTTCTGCATGTTTGATATTGTTGAAGGTCTTTTTTAAATAATTCTGGTAACCCATAAGTAATGAGTCAAGTGTTACCACATAAGTATGAAGGAATTACTAATGATCTGGACCATTATTTTAAAGTGAGGTTCATGGTAACGCATTATTAATTAATGAGATCTTACTGTTTCCTTTCTTGGGAGTTAAAGGTTATCTGGACCATCATTCTAAAGTGAAAACACATTATAAACCATTAATAGTAACTGAGATGTTACTTGTCAGTTAGTAATGAATACTCAAGTGTTTGTTCCTACATTTTATTAATTTAATCAAACAGATAGTTAACAAACATTCACAGACATTCAAAACATTTTTTTTTTTTCTGCCATTGAATTATGAATCATTGAAATAATTGAACATAATTGCATAGGCTACAAACCTTTAGCAGGATAATGCTTTTAATTCCTGGTGCTCACGGTTACTACATGTTTTAAAAGTCTTATCTCTTAACATAAAGTAAAATAATAAAATTATGTGTCTAAAGGACAAGTGTGTTGATCTCCACAACACTTCAACAGAAAACGGAGAGAAAACCGGCATGCAGCATGAGGCCAATTCCACATGTGTATTTCCACTCTAGACAGTCCACTCTGTAAATACTTACAGTTTTTATCAAATTAATTTGACATATTTCCTCCTTTGCCTGTATTTGGTATGAACAGAATAGAACTTATGTTAAAGTTTACGAGCAGGCAGATCGACGGGAGGGCGGAGCAAAATCACACTCGCTCTTCTTTCAGTTTCAGTGTGAGCATTCAATATGGCGAACCCTGATTTGATTAGAAGCTTGATGGACCAGACACTAATTCTTTTTTCCATTGGATCCATTAAATTACTCAGAAAAAAAATGCACTTCACACAAAATTAAACACTTCTTGTAAGATTAACCTACATTATCTATAAATAAAGAATTCATTTAAAAAATGTTTTGTAAAAAAATAAAGTGTAAAAAGTGTATATTCAAGTGTGTATTCATTAATTAATAATGAGTTACCATCAGGGTTGGGAGGGTTACTTTTGAAATGTATTCCACTACAGATTACAGAATACATGCTGTAAAATGTAATTTGTAAAGTATTCTGTTAGATTACTCAAGATTAGAAACATATTCTAAATACTTTGGATTACTTCTTCAGCACTGGTAGATTTTTTCACATGTTTTGACTATAAAAACTCTGCCAGTACAGTAAGACAAAATACACATGTTAAAAATACATTCTCTGAAAAAACTAAATATCTTATTGACTATATCTTATTAATATCTATATCTTATTAATATCTTATCTTATCCTGTTGTTTCTAAAACAAGATAAATCAAATTGATCTTGTTATAAGGATTTTTTTTTATATTTATACAGGAAAACAATACAAAAATAATTATCAAGAATATGATTTACTAGAAAAAAAGAAATTATGATCTAATGTGAATTTTCTTGATAAAACAATATGATCGTGCCTGGTAACGTGCATGTAAAATGGCTAGACATAGCATTTTAGCTTAGCGTAAAGCCGACAATTTACGCAAGGTTTATTTCTATTTCTTCTGCTCCAAACTTACTACAAATGTACTTCTCTGTCTGTTCGTATGAATCACACCATAAGAAAGTGTTTCACCACTGTTCAAATGCACTTTGGATCACATCATTTATATGTACAATTGTTTTCCATCTGAAAGGAATAAATATTAAATGAAACAAATGACAATAAAATGCAAAGTAATCTCTTCAGTAATCAAAATACTTTTTGAATGTAACTGTATTCTAATTACCAATGATTTAAATTGTAACTGTAATGGAATACAGTTACTTATATTTTATATTTTAAATACGTAATCCCGTTACATGTATTCCATTACTCCCCAACCCTGGTTACCATGATCCTCACTTTAAAATAATTTGTAGTTCCTTCATGTTTATGTGTGGCAACACTTGACTCATTACTTATGGGTTACCAAAATTATTTTAAAAAGACCTGCAGCAATATCAAACCTGCCAAATTTAAACATTTGAAATGAACAGAAGAGATATCCCAAGGAATACACCAGTTGGGCACTATATCCCTATATTTCTGTAAGGTAAGCTGACTATGATAGTCTACTAGACGCTGTAGCCGTGATTTAGAGAGCTGTTATGTTCATAAATTAATTTCAGCAAAGAACACACGTGAGGCCCATGCTTCTCTGAAGGCGCATTTCATGATCATGTTCACAATAAAAACATAATCATTCACATTTTAGACACATGTTAATGTTTTGATTAGTAATTAATTAGTAGTTATTTTTAATTAGCCAAAGTTTGTTGATAGCTCTCAATCAGGAAAATCAAATTCAGTAATTACTGATTACCTAATAGTGAACTACCTCAGTCATCAGTTTGCTAATACTTACCGATTGGTTAATCATGTTTCCATATTAGTTAATAGTAGTAACTAAAGTGTCAATGTAGTTCTACTCATTAATCCTGCATTCATTCCTGCATAGTTACATATTAATGACGGATCATAATTATAAAGTGTTACCCAGTTTACCTATACTCTTCAATTGACCATGGTGAGTTTCCACCAAAATACCAGTTACAAATTATTTTTGCTACTTTACTGGGGTTTCTTTCAAAAAGTTTAAGCTTTCAGAATCTTTCTTTCTTTCTTTCTTTCTTTGATTACAGTGGTGGTGGCTACCTTTGCAAAAAGGTATTGTGGTGGTATAATGCTATGATAGCATTAAATGTTAATACCATGGCAATTTTGTATATAACATGATATTCAACATATACCATGGTGTTTAAACATCACTTTAAGAAACACTTGGTACATATCCTTTTATTTATTTATTTATTTATTTTAAAACATAATACCAAGTTACCACAGTTTTGATTTAGCAACAACAACTGAAGAAGCTTTGGCATTTTTAACAGAAACTATTGTCATCATTGTAATTTTTTTAAAGGTAAACATATTACAATGCAAAATCTGAAATTTAAACTGAATAGGTGAACTAATAATACTTCGTTATTATAGTTTATATTATCATACAAAAGTTAAAGTTCTTCCACGTGAGACATGACTTAATGGTCAAAGACATCCATCTAGCGCTTATTTACATAGTAAACATACAAAAAAACAGTGCAGGTGGATGCACAAACACTGCGTCTGAAAATGTTCTGTGGCCCAGTCAAAAATATACCTATAATCTGTGATTAGATATTGGACATGATTTGACATTATGTGTCTACTGCAAGGGTCACATATCCTCTTTTACTGGGCCTTTGATGACCTTTGGGCTTTTAAACCCTTAATACATACAAATCCCTTTTAAAGGATGGAGTGAAGACATGAGAGAGCAGAGGGACAAAGACAGATAATAGCTTTTTCACTCTCATTTTTTCTTCTCCTCTGTGGGGTGTAAAGATTCTTTTGGTCTAGCTTGTTGGAGTGCTGAGATAGAGAGTGATTAGAGGAACCCACCATTAATTAAAGCAAAATAGAAAAGAAAGAGTGAAATTAAACCTGCTGCGATGAATACTCCATTAACTATGAAAAGTGATGAGGGGGGTGTCAGTTAAAGATGCAGAGAAATAGACAGTCAGTTTTCACATCTAGAAGGGCACAGTGACCCAATATTTTTTCACCCAATTTGTGGAAAATCAAAGTTGCAAATTAGTCCTTAAGAACATAAATAAGCTGTTCTACGTGGAGGAGTGTTAATATGGTGACAGGGTTATCTAGGGTTGCTGTTAATTCTTTTTCTCCCTAATCACATCATTTGCCTTAGTTCTCTGAGAGCAAAACCAGAAACTCCATTCGTAGATCATAAGCAGTATTCAAACAGACTATGTATTCAAACGTGTTCACAGCCTAGTTGTGAAACTCATTGACCAGCAAGGTCTTGCTGGGTAAGCTAGTTAAGAAGCCTTGTGGGGACCCCAGCATCCTATCCCTGCTAAAAAAAGAAAAAAAAGAAACAAAATTTAACTAAATGAAAACAGTACTATGCTGGCTTAAACTGGTTTAGATGGCCAAGCTGGTGCTTATATACCATTTCAAGGACATAAACAATAACAAAGGAATTAGAACACTACTGCACATGTCTTGCCCTGAAGCAGCTTTTTTATAACCCAGAACTGTCAAAATTAAATGACTAATGCATACTTTTAGAGTCTAGCTAAAACAGAACAAACGAACTATGTGCAAAAACTGAAAATAAACAACGATATGTCATTACTGAATTCTTTAAATAAGACTAAACATATTTTCTCAAAGAACATCAAACATTTTCCTCAAGTGACTTATCCAGATACTGAGTGCATACACACAAGCGATTTGATGAAAGTCGTTTAGATGCTCATAATTATTTCCTTAGCAGCAACGTAAGGAATATTGGAATCCTATTATAATCAATGAAGCTGCTAACGCTGTAAGCATGTGACTTGCAGAGAATGTATGTATATATATATATATATATATATATATATATATATATATATATATATATATATATATATATATAATTATATTGTGTATATAAATACACAAGGATTTATATATATAAATCCTTGTGTATCTCTTTCTTCTGCGGTAGCTTTTATACTACTCCAGCTACTCTGAGATTCTAAACAGATATTGTTGAGTTTTGTGTGACAAATTGCTTGTTGTGTTTCTCATTTACTAGTCGCTTTGGATAAAAGCATCTGCTCTATGGCTAAATGTAAATTTAAATGACTTGCACAGCACAATCTACAGTTGTGCTCAAAAATTTGCATACCCTGGCAGAAATTGTGACATTTTGGCATTGATTTTGACAATATGACTGATCATACAAAAAAAAAAAAAAAACTTTTATTTAAGGATAGTGATCATATGAAGCCATTTATTATCACATAGTTGTTTGGCTCCTTTTTAAATCATAATTATAACAGAAATCACCCAAATGGCCCTGATCAAAAGTTTACATACCCTAGAATGTTTGGCCTTGTTACAGACACACAAGATGACACACACACAGGTTTAAATGGCAATTAAAGGTTAATTTCCCACACCTGTGGCTTTTTAAATTGCAAATTAGTGTCTGTGTATAAATAGTCAATGAGTTTGCTAGCTCTCACGTGGATGCACTGAGCAGGCTAGATACTGAGCCATGGGGAGCACAAAAGAACTGTCAAAAGACCTGCGTAACAAGGTAATGGAATTTTATAAAGATGGTATAGGACATAAAAAGATATCCAAAGCCTTGAAAATGCCAGTCAGTACTGTTCAATCACTTATTAAGAAGTGGAAAATTCGGGGATCTCTTGATACCAAGCCAAGGTCAGGTAGACCAAAAACGATTTCAGCCACAACTGCCAGAAAAATTGTTCGGGATACAAAGAAAAACCCACAGGTAACCTCAGGAGAAATACAGGCTGCTCTGGAAAAAGACGGTGTGGTTGTTTCAAGGAGCACAATACGACGATACTTGAACAAAAATGAGCTGCATGGTTGAGTTGCCAGAAAGAAGCCTTTACTGTGCCAATGCCACAAGAAAGCCCGGTTACAATATGCCTGACAACACCTTGACATGCCTCACAGCTTCTGGCATACTGTAATGGTCACAACCATAAGCGCTACAGGTGCATCTCAATAAATTAGAATGTCGTGGAAAAGTTCATTTATTTCAGTAATTCAACTCAAATTGTGAAACTCGTGTATTAAATAAATTCAATGCACACAGACTGAAGTAGTTTAAGTCTTTGGTTCTTTTAATTGTGATGATTTTGGCTCACATTTAACAAAAACCCACCAATTCTCAAAAAATTAGAATACATCATAAGACCAATAAAAAAAACATTTTTAGTGAATTGTTGGCCTTCTGGAAAGTATGTTCATTTACTGTATATGTACTCAATACTTGGTAGGGGCTCCTTTTGCTTTAATTACTGCCTCAATTCAGCGTGGCATGGAGGTGATCAGTTTGTGGCACTGCTGAGGTGGTATGGAAGCCCAGGTTTCTTTGACAGTGGCCTTCAGCTCATCTGCATTTTTTGGTCTCTTGTTTCTCATTTTCCTCTTGACAATACCCCATAGATTCTCTATGGGGTTCAGGTCTGGTGAGTTTGCTGGCCAGTCAAGCACACCAACACCATGGTCATTTAACCAATTTTTGGTGCTTTTGGCAGTGTGGGCAGGTGCCAAATCCTGCTGGAAAATGAAATCAGCATCTTTAAAAAGCTGGTCAGCAGAAGGAAGCATGAAGTGCTCCAAAATTTCTTGGTAAACGGGTGCAGTGACTTTGGTTTTCAAAAAACACAATGGACCAACACCAGCAGATGACATTGCAACCCAAATCATCACAGACTGTGGAAACTTAACACTGGACTTCAAGCAACTTGGGCTATGAGCTTCTCCACCCTTCCTCCAGACTCTAGGACCTTGGTTTCCAAATGAAAACAAAACTTGCTCTCATCTGAAAAGAGGACTTTGGAACACTGGGCAACAGTCCATTTCTTCTTCTCATTAGCCCAGGTAAGACGCCTCTGATGTTGTCTGTGGTTCAGGAGTGGCTTAACAAGAGGAATACGACAACTGTAGCCAAATTCTTTGACATGTCTGTGTGTGGTGGCTCTTGATGCCTTGACCCCAGCCTCAGTCCATTCCTTGTGAAGTTCACCCAAATTCTTGAATCGATTTTGCTGGACAATCATAAGGCTGTGGTTCTCTCGGTTGGTTGTGCATCTTTTTCTTCAACACTTTTTCCTTCCACTCAACTTTCTGTTAACATGCTTGGATACAGCACTCTGTGAACAGCCAGCTTATTTGGCAATGAATGTTTGTGGCTTACCCTCCTTGTGAAGGGTGTCAATGATTGTCTTCTGGACAACTGTCAGATCAGCAGTCTTCCCCATGATTGTGTAGCCTAGTGAACCAAACTGAAAGACCATTTTGAAGGCTCAGGAAACCTTTGCAGGTGTTTTGAGTTGATTAGCTGATTGGCATGTCAAAATATTCTAATTTTTTGAGATAGTGAATTGGTGGGTTTTTGTTAAATGTGAGCCAAAATCATCACAATTAAAAGAACCAAAGACTTAAACTACTTCAGTCTGTGTGCATTGAATTTATTTAATACACGAGTTTCACAATTTGAGTTGAATTACTGAAATAAATGAACTTTTCCACGACATTCTAATTTATTGAGATGCACCTGTATGTTTGGAGAGGAGTCAACAAGGCCTATAGTGAAAAGAATACCATCCCCACTGTGAAGCATGGTGGTGGCTCACTGATGTTTTGGGGGGGGGGGGGGTGAGCTCTAAAGGCATGGGGAATCTTGTGAAAATTGATGGCAAGATGAATGCAACATGTTATCAGAAAATACTGGCAGACAATTTGCATTCTTCTGCATGAAAGCTGCGCATGGGACACTCTTGGACTTTCCAGCACGACAATGACCCTAAGAACAAGGCCAAGTTGACCCTCCAGTGGTTACAGCAGAAAAAGGTGAAGGTTCTGGAGTGGCCATCACAGTCTCCTGACCTTAATATCATCAATCCACTCTGGGGAGATCTCAAACGTGTGGTTCACGCAAGATGACCAAAGACTTTGCATGACCTGGAGGAATTTTGCCAAGACGAATGGGCAGCTATACCACCTGCAAGAATTTGGGCCCTCATAGACAACTATTACAAAAGACTGCACGCTGTCATTGATGCTAAAGGGGGCAATACACTGTATTAAGAACCAAGGGTATGCAGACTTTTGAACAGGGGTCATTTCATTTTTTTGTTTGTTGCCATATTTTGTTTTATGATTGTGCCATTCTGTTATAACCTACAGTTGAATATGAATCCCATAAGAAATAAAAGAAATGTGTTTTGCCTGCTCACTCATGTTTTCTTTAAAAATGGTACATATATTACCAATTCTCCAAGGGTAAGCAAACTTTTGAGCACAATTGTATATTCACTTTTAGAGCCTGTAAAGAAATACTCTGACCTAACTAGCCAGCTAAATCTACCTATCCAACTTTAGTTCGCAAAAATGCCGTTCACCTACCAGAGAGAAGATGTGTGCTGCTCCATATCCTACAGTGTTAGTATGGCACGTATCCAGCCATCTTGCTTCATTGCAATGGATCATTCATCCATTTATGGTTGCTTTTTCAGAGATCTAAACTTTTCATCCAGCCCCTGAACATCATAGTCCAAATATAAATAATGAACTTTTTTCACAATTGTAATAACGTTAGTAACGTTAGTTGTGTTAAAGTCACTGTGAAAGAAACACCTCCTGCAGTTGTTTTGAATGAGTTTGACAACCATCTGGAAATGTTCAAGGAACAAACACGTCACTTCCTTAAACCAATGAACAGTCTTTGAAATGGTCTATCGCTGGTTTAACTGTTCAATCCAAGCCTGAACAGCTGACAAACACACAAAATCCCTCTAAAACCAGTAAAACAGACTAGCCTTAACAGCTTGGCCAAGCTAAACCAGGCTGGTTTAAGCTGGTGTTCAGTGGTTGCTTGTTGCCTCATAACAGCCTTCTATCTGAGACACACTGCTTATATTGGACATCATCTATTTAAAAACAAACAAACAAACAAAAAAAGTTTTATATGCCAGCAGATCAGGTAAAGACTCACATTAGTTAGATGATATCAATAATTCATGGCTTAGAGCTCATGATGAAAACATTGATAATTTGATCCATTATAAGTAAAGTAAAAAAAAAAAAAAAAAAGACATTAGTGGATGACCATGTAATTTAAATTGTTGAAATAAGTTAAATGGGAGCATTGCTGTTTTTTAGACATCACAAAAACCTCATCAGCATGGTTTGATCTCTGCGTAAAGTTGTTTTCCATATTTCTCTCTCTCAGCGCTGTCTCTCAGCATCTTCCTCTCGCTTTTATCTGTGGTGCTGTTAGGAGACTGCTGCAATAGCTTCATGTGTGTTGCATTTAGCACCCTCATTAACCAGGCTTTTGTTTTGCAGCACCACGTTCAGACTTTACACTGTGGAGAGAAAAACAAAAGCGCAAGAAAAAGAATGTAAAAAAAGCACAACACACTTTTGAGTGATTAAACCTTTTCTCACCTCTCAATTCTCTGCCAACGGCTGAGCCGGAAATAAGGGATCATACAGACACAGGCAGAGAGAGAGAGAGAGAGGGGGAGAGGGAGGAATATATGGAGAGTTGTAGCATGTTTGATCTGATGAGAGCTGATGGAAATGGGTCAGGTTGTGCAGTCATGTAGGGTTGTGTGTCTTTTTGGCCTCTGGTGCATGAATGACCTGTTGGGGCTAGGTGCACAGGTTTCACACCCTTAGGGTGTGCATAAACTCTTACTGCAGTGGCGGCCCTTGCATTTAAAGTCTAGGCTTTCATTGTGATTCATGCCATTAAGAAAACACAGTTTCACAATTAATAAGACACCCTATGCCTTTGGGTATCATACATTATGTCGCAGCAAACTAATAATACCAATTGACATTTTAAAAACACGTCCGCGCACAAAAGCCAAAACTTGAAATGACATTTAATTCTCAAGCAAGCCTAATTTTAACTGCAGCATGAATGTTTTGTGAAATGAATGTCTCCCGAACAAACATTCAAAAATCATAATTTTTTCATATGAATCTACCAAAGAGGTCTATAATACCTGGAAAAAATCTATCTAATAATATTTGCGATTTAAATGTTGCTTGCAATTAATTTTGTTTCCTTAGGGTACATGGTTATGCTGTGTTCCATTCAAGTTGGATGTGGGATATTCCTACTTAATATCTCTGACCATAAATGCATTCCATTCCCCAATATTCGGAAGATGACGTTTAAGGAACAAAACTGCAAGGCTCCCGTTAGCTTAGCAGGGGTTTGACTCTCATTAGAGATGTCTCCTAGCAACCCAACTGATAAACAATGCTGCAGCACTAGCATTTTGCTTCAGGTGTATGATTATCAAAAGAGATTATAATGTTTTATACACCTGTTTCTGCAGGTGTTTGTTAAACAAACTTTAATATCATGTAATGTGGAAACGAACTCATTTATCGATATAACTTAATAAAGTGAATGTTTATCACTTACTTTGTATATCTCCCTGAGTGTCAACATGTTTGTGTGACATCATTCCCCTGCATCTCGGCGAAATTGGAGTTGAGAATTTCTGCATGAGCCTACAAGTTGTAATTCGGACTTCAAGATGCATTCCATTGCACTTTTCCTAGTAGGAAGTTGTAAAATCAGATTTTCCGAGTTGAATGGAATGCAGCACTACTTTTCAAAATTTGATCCGACACTGAATGCTCAAGCAGCCTAATTTACATTTAGAAAACTCCTGATGTTGCTATAACAATGCAAATAGCACTTACCAATTTACTTGAAGTGAAAATCAGTCCTCCTTTCCTGTTCAATTAATCAATCGCATGATTATTCAGAAAATCTTGTGTTTTTAAATCCATAAGGATCTCTTTCTCAACAGCAATACCAGCAGTGATGACAGCCGACTGGTCAGCAAAATCTCACGCTCTTCACTTTCAAATTATGTACATCACTTAAAGCGTGATTGCGTCACTCAAGGCCAGCTAGAGGACCTAGACTGGGACATATCCTATAGATCACACCCACCAAGAACAAATAAATCAATCTGATTGGCTGATGAATCTAACAATCTGACTATAGTTGATCATTAATTTGCACTGTTGAGGGATTCTGTGGAAATTCTGAAGGCCTGACAGGGTGGAGCTCAGACTCGTGTGCTGCTTCAGGCATGCGATTTGTGAAACAGTTGTCACACTTTGCTTGTAAGCATCAAGGAATAAATTCTGACTGGATAAACTTTTCTTTTTTCTCTATTTGTTTGTATATTAATAATGAGTGGAAAGCAATTAAAAATACATAGTCAAAAAGGTGATTGAGAATGAAAGAATGAAAAATATTTATTTATTTGGGATGTTAGGCCAGCAGGGAAGGCTTTGCTTGCCCTGAGAATTCGCCACTGTCTTACTGTCTGTCAGATGCCAAGCCATGCAGGAAAGAACACATGCATGTTTGTGTAAAGCAACATGGCTATCACCTCATTTTGAGAATGTTACCTTTACAGCAGATAATTGGGGTTTATAAGATTCTTACTAAGCTACCTTAGAGCATGCATTTATATGAGCTCATATACTGTATGAGCTTGATTTATAAGTGAAAGTTTTGACATCCATTGTATGTTCATGAGCACTAAAAGAAGAGCTTTTTCCACAAAGGCTCACGTTTATGTGAGAACTTGCAATGTTTAGCACAAAAAAAATACAAAAAATACAAAAACAACATTAGTTTCTGTGTGCGTGCCACTGTGAATGAGCTTCCCTACTGAACATGCAACGGTCAAGATTTTCACTGAAAAATTACTTACATTTTAGGTTGTTTCTCACCAAAATCTATCGTATGTCTTCAGAAGACTTGGAATATGATATGACATGATATTTCAGGGTTTCCATTTGTAAACTGCTGAATTGTATAAAGGCCACTGCTTTAACAAGATGAACTCAGAATCCCATCTTGCATTCCAATTAATCTTATCCAGGAATGTTTCTAGGCATAGCATATTATCTATCGTCATAATCAATCATTATAAACATCTAAAAAAACATATATTTTGATAATATATAATATGACCTTCAGTGCACCTGCTCTGATATAATCTGTCCTCCAGTGCATCTGCTGTGAAGTACAAGGTAAGATTTGATTTAATTACAGGGTGCATTAAAGAACTCACGCTGGGGGGTCCGTCCATACAGGAGAAACTCACCTGCGAAAAGGTTAAAATCCTTTAAATTGATTCAAAACACACAACATACATTGTGTACACACCTGATTACATGGTGTAATTCTTTGGACTCTGGTCTTTGTATCCAGTGATTTTGATGCCTCTGTTCATTTAGCCATATGCTCAACCTGAATTGACATCAGAGTGCTGGGATTACTCATAACCTTCTCTCTTATCTCAAAACAAGAGCTAAGTTGCTTAATGGTTAAGGGTTGGAGTCGTTAACGCAAAAGCTCAATTCAGTCCTATTGCAATTTTGCTGGTCTCCATTAAATCTTCCAGCAAGACAATTGGAATTGTGCATGTAATCATGAGATATACATCTTTTTGGATGAAGAGCATCAAATGTAGTAGAGAATGCCTGAGTTAGGGCAAATAAATGAATGTGCATTTGTTAATAAACAGTAGCATTAATGATTTGTTTGACATTTCTAAAAAGCTCATTTGGTAGTTTGTTCATGTGTGACACTGTGGTGACGAAGCTGAGAAAATTCAGCTATAATTCTTTCTTGATTTGCACTTCACTTACTATTTTTCTTTCACCACCCGCCTAACTTTCTCCCAATTGTGTGGCTTGTAAGAGCCAAAACTAAAATCTATTTCATTTGCTGCTGTAGCTTTAGGTCTTTTTCGTTACTCTTCATTCTTTCTTTCCCACTCTCTCTTTCCCTTAGTCTTTGTAGAGTTCTGTCGGTGGAGCCATATGGTAAGTGTGAGTGGATCAGGGTGGTTAATGGGTGTTTCACCCCAACACAAAAGCAGGGGGCCTGCTGAATGATGCCCATGAATGCATGAGGACAAGCGGGGTGAAAAGGGACCTGTAGCTGTGTCATAAAGGAGCGCCAGGGGAGGGACCCCATGTGACATCAGAATACAGGGACAAAAGAGTTTAGCAGGTCTTTCTCCTTGGTACTCTCCACCCCCTGCCAGAAAGCACCAGCTAATTATCCACAAACCTGACAGGAGGGTTTGTGATTGTGCGTGCATGTAGACTGAGAATGAGCAGCTAGTTCCACATGCTTTGGGCTCCAACTGAGAGCCAAACATCTCCAGCTCTCTGATGGATGATTTTTTTTTTTTTTTTTTTGTATGCAATTGTGTGTGTAATGACTTATTTCAGGATATTGCATAAGATATTAGATGCATCTTTGTTTCTCAGCAATCGCTAAAACAATCTATACTATTTCAACAATAATATGACACTAGATAAGTACATTATGTGGTGCAATGCAAGTGGTGCTTGCCCCTGCAGAACTTTGCCTGACAACTTTCCCGTTATAGTTACTAGGGTGTTCTGGGTGGATGCTAAGGTGTTCTGAGAGATGGCAAGAGCATGGATACTGAATGCAGTTGCTAACTACCTTGACTCGTAAACGCCCAGACCCTTTATGGCTTTTTTTTTTTCTTTTTTCAATGTAAGTGTATGCATATTTTTCATCCCATTTTATCATCCACATGACAAAACTATTGTTCCAAACACTAAGAAAAGTAACAGCATACCTCTCCTCAATAAGACACACAATTTAACCCTATGAAGCCGCTTGTATCATATTTGGTACAACATTTTCTAAAGCCTCTACATCATCAACATAATCAATACTTTGTTGAATGCAATGCACTAGATGTCTACTGTCTCCTGGTGAAAGTGTTTGTGCTGTTCTGGAAGAACTAAGAAATATTTACTGAATTAAAGCAACTCGTGCCTGCTTCAAATATGGCACATTATTTCATAGAAAATTCAGATTGAAATGCGTGTATCAAACATGATACAAGAGGCTTTCATCTGAGGTATATCATCTGATCACTTAGAAAATTAAGGGGTTTAGAATAAACCACCAACATTAGATACTGTATGTGCAATAATATTTGTTATGCTTACCTATTCAAGCACCACTAAAAAGTTGAAAAGAATACGAGGGTTTGTGTGCAATAATCTCTCCTGTCTAGAACTGCAATGATTGCATCCTAAGCAGTCTTCTATGAGAACGATGGACAATGATTGTATTCACTGGTCACACCCCCCTTTTTCCCTCTGTCCATCTCTAAAACACATCTGTTTTCATGGTCCTTGAGTGACACACTATTGCAAACACTCATTCAGTTGTATCCCTCCCACTCTCTTTTGAATGATGATGTTTGGTATGAATGTGCTGCAGCACTAAAAGGAGAAGAACGTTTGGTGTGGTGTTTGGGTAAAGGATCTTTCAATTCATACACACATCATTATCCCTGCAAACATTCACTTTACAGATGGACTTGCTGAAAACACATGTACTCACCCTATTGTCAGATCATATACATTCTTTCAACATTTCCCTTGTAAAGCATTCTTTTGCATCTCAAATGTATTTATATTCTGTTCTAAACACAAAACAGACAAATGGGCTGTGAGCTGTGGATTTAGTTTGCACTATAAATCAAAGTTGTTCTATGGACAGAACTCTTATTGTTCTAGTTTTTTTTTTTTTTGGCTTCTGCCTTATATTTTTTGAAGGATATGTAAAGCTGGAATTGAACCCACATTTCCCACATGAGCACCACAACCCAACATTTCAGGACTCCCACGTCTTTATGGGCTTTTTAAAAACACCTTGGTCTCCTCAATGCCCCAAAAGTTGTATATTTTAAGTTGTGTTTGACTGTTCTAAACTTACCACTACCACGCTAGTGTGTTCTGGGTGGTTGCCAGGTCATAGGTAAGTTGTTCTAAGAGATTTTAAAAGCATTGCTTTGTGGTTGTTAGGGTGTTAGGTTTGGGAACAGAGATGACTATGGCTATCAGTTCCAATGAGGAAGGAACACTGAATCCCATCCCTATTCAGGGTGGTTTCTAGGGCATTGTTAGGTGGTTTCTAGAGTGTTCAGGGTGGTTGCTAAATGGTTGCTTATTGGCACAAGTGAAAATAGTCCACTTCTAAGTCTCTGCAATATGCTGGTCCCTATGTACCTTGTTTAATGGAAATCTATGGATTTTTTTCCCCCCTTTTATCATCTGCCAGGCAAAATGTGTATGTCTGATCACTTAAAGTAATAGCATACCTTTCCTCATCAAGTGCATGATTTGAGATACATATAAACCTGTAGAATTTTTGTCCATAGCATAAAAGGTGCAAAAGTTTAATACACAGGTTAAGGGGTTTGAACAAAGGGTTTAGAACCTATAATCCTGAGTAATAATAACAGTGATACTTGCCTGAAAGAAACCAGACTGATCTCACTGTGAATTCGGCGACAGTAGGTCGAAAGCTATTCAGCTGAAATCGGTCAACGCTTACCAAAATTCTAATAACTGCTACCAGTGGCCGAAGCTGGAAGTGTTGTTAAAAGTATGGGCATGTGTGAGCTCCAACTTCCAAGGGAAATGTCTACAGAGTGGCGCCAAAAGCGAGTTATAAAACAAATAGTTTTTATTTGTAAATTATTTAATACATTCAACAGGAATTAATATTTAATTGCATCTATGCTCAACACTAAACATAAATGTAAGTGGAGTAAAAATGTAATCTTACAGGGAAAATGCAACCTCCGAATCATGTTCTTCATGGATTATATGAACACCGTTACTTCCTGTTTTCCATGGGACCAAGACCCATGTCTCTGAAGCTGCTCACACAACACAGGAAATGGCTAACATGTTTGAATTCAAACAAAGATGTCCTGATGGGAGATGGGAGTTGTCAGTAACTCGGAAGACTGGGGTCGATGTCAGGGTACATTTCGGTAGTAATGATAATACATTTCGGGAGTAACGATCAGAGGTGGGTAGAGTAGCCAAAGTAAAGTAAAAGTCTCAAGTAAAAGTACAATTACTTTAAATAAATAATTACTCAAGTAGAAGTAAAAGTACTAACATAAATAATTACTTGAGTAAGAGTAAGAAAGTATTAAATTAAAAGAGTATTTAAGTTGTGAGTTACTTTCACAAATGACATAATGCATGTTAACTCCCCTAAATTCCATTACATCATACACATTTAAAATGTATTACAGAATTATTATTATTATTAATGGAAATTCTGTCATCATTCACCATCATGTTGTTCCAAACCCGTATGACTTTCTTTCTTCCATGCAACACAACAAGGAGATATTAGACAGAATAATTGCCTGAGTAACTATTTACTTTCAGTGAATGTTTTTTTCTATAAATATTTTGAAAGTGAATGGTGACCAAGACTGTCAGTCTCTAAAATTCTGTCTAACATCTTTTGTGTTCCACAGAATACAGAAGATCACACGGGTTTGGAACAACATGAGGGTTGGGAAAAGATGTCAGAATATTAAATTATGGCTGAGCTATCATTTTAAAGGGATAGTTCACCCAAAAAAGAACATTCTCTCATAATTTACTCACCCTCATGCCATCCCAGATGTGTATGACTTCCTTTCTTCTGCAGAACACAAATTAAGATTTTTAGAAGAATATCTCAGCTCTGTAGGTCCATACAATTCAAGTGAATGGGTGCCAACATTGTGATGCTCCTAAAAGCACATAAAGGCAGCATAAATGTAATCCATAAAACTCCAGTAGTTAAATCCATATCTTCAGAAGTGATATGATAGGTGTGGGTGAGATACAGATCAATATATGTCATTGGTTTTCTATACATTCTTCTCCCTGCCCAGCAGGGGGCGATATGCAGAGAAGAATGTGAATCACCAAAAACACAAGAAGAAGAATGTGAAAGTGATCTGTTTCTCTGTTTCTCATCCACACATTCTCATATCACATTGCTTCTGAAGATATACGGAACTCTCGCTGTGTCTGAAACCATCATGGTTACTTGCATAACCTCCGTTCCCTGATGGAGGGAACGAGACGTTGTGTCGATGTAGTGACGCTAGGGGTCACTCTTGGGAGCCCGAGACACCTCTGGTCTTTGATAAAAGGCCAATGAAAATTGGCGAGTGGTATTTGCATGCCACTCCCCCAGACATACGGGTATAAAAGGAGCTGGCGTGCAACCACTCATTCAGGTTTTATGCTGAGGAGCCGAGACAAGGTCCGGCAATTTCAGCGGGTAGTTCAGCGTTGTGGCAGGAGGGACACAACGTCTCGTTCCCTCCATCAGGGAGTGGAGGTTACGCAAGTAACCATGACGTTCCCTATCTGTCACTCACTCGACGTTGTGTCAATGTTGTGACTCTAGGGTTCCCTATACAAAATGCTGCAATTGGCTGAACTGTGTTACATGAACTGGCAGTGTATGACGGGCAGACAACTGTGTTCCTTGTAGCCAGCACATCAGGCCGACACATAACCTCCCCCGACATAATTATGAGTGTCGAACGGCCCTTTGGGGACAAGTCGACTACCCAAAAGATAGAGACAGGCTAGCCCAGTCATGGCCTCTTTTCCCCTTCTTTTTTTCTCACTCCCTAAAAAAATGGGGAATATTCAACTGGGCCGACCAGGTCTAGTCGGGGGGTGTCCCTCCCAAGGGGAGGACACCGTGAAGACCACACCTCGCCCAGAGAGAGGGGGGATATTTAAGTGGAAAATATGTCACATGGTCTTGCCGAACTATGTCGGAAGTATGTCACGTGGAGAAGTCTCATGGTAGATCCTACCCAATGGGGGAGGAGTTACTACAAACTTGGAGACTGTGGCAGAGGGGGCTCTGCCCAAGGAAGACACAGTTTGCCAACAGGGAAAAGAATTAGCGGAAGATATACATCGCATGGGACATGCGGAGCACCTACCCCAGAACAGTGCTCTTAGTTAGCATGTGTACTGGGCCGGCAGCGAGTCTCTCCGAAAACTCGACTGCCACAGGGCTCGGAGGAAGTCAACCAGGGAACATAGTTTGTGAACACTACTGGGAATTAATGGCACATTTCTCCAGCTCAGAGGAGGTGAAAGGCGCTATGTGCAAGCAACACACCCGGCTGGCTATCCCGGGCTTATCCACTTGTATAGCATGCCACTACCCAGGACGAAAATGGTTCCACCCGGAGATTGTAGAACCTGGCAAAGGTGTTGGGTGTTGCCCAGCCCGCTGCTCTGCAAATGTCTGTTAGAGAGGTGCCCCTGGCCAGGGCCCAGGAGGCCGCTATACCCCTGGTAGAATGGGCTCGTAGCCCTACTGGGGCGGCATGTCCTGGGCGTGATATGCCATAGCTATTGCGTCAATGAGCCAGTGGGCGATCCTCTGCTTGGGGACAGCACTTCCTTTCCACTGTGCACCAAAGCAGACAAAGAGCTGCTCAAAGATCCTAAAGCTCTGCGTGTGATCCAAATAGATGCGTAAAGCGTGCACCGGACACAGCAACGACAGGACTGGGTCTGCCTCCTCCTGGGGCAGCGCTCGCAGGTTCACCACCTGGTCCCTAAAAGGGGTCGTGGGAACCTTGGGCACATAGCCCGGTCGGGGTCTCAAGATCATGTGAGAGTAGCCTGGACCGAACTCCAGGCAATGTTTCGCTGACAGAGAACGCTTGCAGGTCTCCTACCTTTTTGACGGAAGTGAGAGTGCCTTCAGCTCAGCTGACTGCAAAGGCTCAAATGGGGCTCTCTGTAGACCCTGAAGAACTACAGAGAGGTCCCATGCAGGAACGAGCGCGGTCTGGAGGGGTTCAGCCTCCTGGGGCCTCTCAGGAACCTGATGATCAGGTCGCGCTTCCCTAAGGACTTACCATCCACTGTGTCATGGTGTGCTGCTATAACAGCAACGTACACCTTCTAGGTGGAAGGGGACAGCCGCCCTTCCAACCTCTCCTGCAGGAAGGAAAGCACCAATCCGACTGCGCATTCCTGGGGTCTTCCCATCGGGAAGAACACCACTTAGCAAACAGATGGCACTTAAAGGCATACAGGCACCTCGTAGAGGGGGCCCTAGCCTGAGTGATCGTGTCTACCCATCCAGGGGCCAGACATGGAGATTCCAGAGGTCTGGTCGCGGGTGCCAGATGGTGCCCCGTCCCTGAGAAAGAAGGTCATTCCTCAAGGGAATTCGCCAGGGGGGGCTGTCGCGAGGAGCGTGAGGTCCGAGAACCACATCTGGGTGGGCCAGTAGGGTGCTACCAGGATGACCTGCTCCTTGTCCTCCCTGATCTTGCACAGAGTCTGTGCAAGTAGGCTCACTGGGGGAAACACATATTTGCGCACGCCAGGGGGCCAGCTGTGTGCCAGCTGGCCCCCTGGCCTGTGCAGAGAGTTGCCGAGAGGTGCCTCGGTCAGGGCGTACCAGAGCGGGCAGTGGGAGGATTCTTGGGAGGCGAACAGGTCTACCTGTGCCTGTCCGAATTGACTCCAGATCAGCTGGACACCTGAGGGTGGAGTCTCCACTCTCCCCTGAGGGTAACCTGCCGTGACAGCACGTCCGCTGCAGTGTTGAGGTCACCCGGGATGTGAGTGGCTCGCAGCGACTTGAGGTGCTGCTGACTCCAGAGGAGGAGATGGTGGACGAGTTGTGACATACAACGAGAGCGCAAACCGCCTTGGCAGTTGACATATGCTACCATTGCCATGTTGTCTGTCCAAACTAACACGCGCTTGCCCTGGATCAACAGCCAGAACCTCCGCAGGGCGAGCAGAATTGCCAGCAACTCAAGGCAGTTGATGTTCCAACGCATCCACGGGCCCGTCCATAAGCCGGTGGCTGCTTGCCCATTGCAAACAGCACCCCAGCCTGTTTTGGATGCATCTGTCAACACCACGACATGCCTGGAGACCTGCTCTAGGGGAACGCTTGCCCATAGAAACGTGAGATCAGTCCAAGGGCTGAAGAGACGGTGACAGACCGGCGTGATGACCACATGTTGTGTCCCACGGCGCCATGCCCATCTCGGGACTCGAGTCTGAAGCCACTGCTGAAGCGGTCTCATATGCATCAACCCAAGTGGGGTGGCCACCGCTGAGGATGCCATATGCCCCAGGAGCCTCTGAAAGAGTTTCAGTGGAACCGCTGTCGGTCAGCACTGACTTTGCGCACTCGTTCGTGAGGCACGCTGTCAATGAGACTGAGTCCAACTCCAAACCGAGAAAAGAGATGCTCTGAACCGGGAGGAGCTTGCTCTTTTCCCAGTTGACCCGAAGCCCTAATCGGCTGAGGTGCGAGAGCACCAAGTCCCTGTGTGCACACAACATATCCCGAGAGTGAGCTAGGATTAGCCAATCTTCGAGATAGTTGAGAATGCGAATGCCCACCTCCCTTAACGGGGAAAGAGCTGCCTCTGCGACCTTCGTGAAGACGTGAGGGGACAAGGACAGACCGAAAGGGAGGACCTTGTACTGATACGCTGACCCTCGAATGCAAACCGGAGGAAGGGTCTGTGTTGAGGTAGAATTGAGACATGAAAGTACAAATCCTTCAGGTCTACCGCTGCGAACCAATCTTGATGCCAGACGCTCACCAGAATGCGTTTTTGCATCAGCATCTTGAACGGGAGTCTGTGTAAAGTCTGGTTCAATACTCGCAGGTCCAAGATTGGCCGCAACCCACCACCTTTTTTTGGTACAATGAAGTAGGGGCTGTAAAACCCCTTCTTCATCTTTGCCGGAGGGACAGGTTCTATTGCACCCTTCTGTCAGTGGGTGGCGATCTCCGCGTGCAAGGTAGCAGCGTTTTTGTCCTTCGCCAAGGTGAAGTGGATACTGCTGAACCTGGGCGGATGCCTGGTGAACTGAATCGCGTAGCCGAGTTGGACGGTCCGGACCAGCAATCGCGATGGATTGGAAAGCGCAAGCCACGCATCCAAGTTCCGAGCGAGGGGGACCAAAGGGACAACCTCGTCGGACGTACCGGCAGATGGGGCCTCGTGGTGGGGTGGAGCTTGAGGTGCTACACCATGTCGTGGCCATGCTGAGTCTAGGGACATCGAAGCACTTACCTGGCTCCTTGTTACCACCCCTGGAACAGCCTGGGACAGGGGAGGAAGAGGCCTGTCCTCGCAACCCATTGAGACTGTCACATCGGGGGCGGATGTGTGATACAGCTGGGCATGCAGGGGCGGGGAGACCGCTGCTGAAGCGGCAATCCCGCAAGGGTAAAAAGGTGGACGGTGGTCGTGATGATGACCGTGCACACCGGGTATGTGACCCAGGGAAGGAGGAAACCCCTCTTTTGCTGAACTGTTGGGTACCGCAGCCACTTGGGCATGCGGCAAAATCAAATGAAAAGGCAACAAAAGATTCTCCACCCGGCCCTCCACCGGGGGATGGAGTGGTCTTACTACCAGCTCCAATGCAGTGGGTTTCATCGACCCTGGGTCACCTGTGTCAGGGGCGCTTTGAAGCCCTTCACGGGTTCTTGGCGGCCAGCCATGAGACGGTTGGCATCTGCTTCCACCGGGGGAATCGCCGTATGGCCCCTGGTGGACTCATCCAGAAGCCCGATCGGGGCAGACGAGCATGCTGGGGAATGGGAGGTCCGCAGGGGGATACCTGGTGGAGTCGGTCCCATTGGGGTCCCCAAATAGCCCCCAGTGCTAGCCGTGCTGGCCTCATACCGTAGGTAGAAGGACCAAGGCGGGGAGCCGCTGGGGTGGCTTGCTTTCTTATGAAAGCAAGCTGCGACCGCAACATTGCCATGGTCATGTTCTCGCAGTGAGAACATGAACCATCCATGAACACTGTCTCCGTGTGGGTCATGCCCAGACACGAAAGACAGCAACCGTGACCGTCTGAAGTTGAGAGGTAATGACCACAACCAGGAATAACACACAAACGGAAAGGCATCTTTAAAAAGATGCATCTTTAAAAAGACGTTCCGTGTGTGCCGCTCTTTTCTAGAAATATACTCTTTCAGGAAAATATACTCTCAGGGGCGTTCTCTGCAGTGCACCAGGGTAGAGGAGGGAGAAGCCACTGAAATGCGCCATCAGATCCAGCAGAGTTGAATGAACAGTCAGCTCAGTAAACATCGACCGTTCGGCTCCGAAGAGAAAATCTGAATGAGTGGTTGCACACCAGCTCCTTTCATTCCCGTATGTCCGGGGGAGTGGCATGCAAATACCACTCGCCAATTTTCATTGGCCTTTTATCAAAGACCAGAGGCGTCTCGGGCTCCCAAGAGTGACCCCTAGTGTCACTACATCGACAAAACGTCGAGTGAGTGACAGATAGGGAACACCCTCTATCCACTATATAGTGCACTATTTTGGGTGTCCACCATTTTGTAGGAGTGTCTGAATTCTGAGTGAACCACTCATTCCCTACTTTTGTTCACTCATTCTTACCCATATTGCCCATAATCCACTGTGGGGAAGACAGACGAGCTGGGAGTTTACTGCTTCCTTCACTCCTGCAATGTTTTATTTCATGCTGAATGTATTAAATTACTTTTTGACAAATCATTACTTGATTAACATAATAACATATAGAGAGGCAAAACATACAGATACATTTTAAAATATTCTCTTTGTTTATATTTATACAGAATTTTGCCATTAAGCTGAAGAATTCTTTATTTACTAAATAATTCACTGAGGTGATATTATTTTAACTCAGGAGACAGCACACAGTGTAAAATGATAATTCTGTGGATGATTTAAATATTCGGTTATAACATGTAGGTTATGATAATTCGGTCGAATGAGGGCGAGATGCGCCCAGAAATGCTACCTATTTTGTATTGGAGTTTGAAGATACTAAAGTATATCAAATAAATACAATAATATATATTTGATAAAATGTGTTTACTCGTTATATTAACATATATATTAAAAATTACAAACAGAATGAAGATTTATTGTATTAATATATTATTTAAACAGAAAAACAAGGCCCAAGTATTCTAAAAGTTCATATGTGACACTGTTTCTGCGATAGCCCCAGAACTCCGATGCTCAGTGTATATGTCAACGTCCGAATCCACTCACTTATTTCGTTCACTCACTGCTGAGATATAGTGCACTCACTGCTATTCACTATATAGGAAATAGTGAATGAGTGAACGATTTCGGACACAGTCACTCTCTTCACCATACAATTGCCTCGCGCCCGCACATCTCTCATGCATGTGCTTCGCGCCCCTCGCTTTGCACGCGTAGAAATGCTGTCTGTTCGCGCTCCAGTTGTCAATCACGCGAACGGCAGAACATTTTCCAGTAAATGCAATAAATATTGCTAATGACATGCGGGATGCAGGACATAGCGTACTTATATATTGCTGCACTGATTTAAAAATGTACACTTAAAAACTGATGTCATAACATCCCAGTTAAAGAATCACCATGAAAATTACCATCACATTACACAGAAAAGCCCATGTTAGCATTAGAGCCACAACTTACCTCGATGTGCTGCCTTAAATTGAAGCTGTCTTGGTGTTAAATGAAGGCACTGCATGATGAAACTATTCTTTTTTCACTGTGCGTGTGTTTCACTTTGAAGAGCTTAATGCTGCAGCAGTGATAGACTCGGCTTGAGTGACAGTCTGTGACAGCGTGCGCAGCTGTGTGAACTTCCGCTAAAAAGTCCCATTCAATAATCTCTCAATAAATTACACAATAACTAAAATTAAACCCAGTAATGTAATGACAGGAATGCTGCCCATTGTAAAGAAGTACATTTTTTTCATTCAAAATTTACATGAGTGAGAGTAAAAAGTACCCACTTTTAAACCTAATCTAAAAGTAATTTTTTTCCAAAAAGTTACTCAAGTAAATGTAACGGAGTAAATGTAGTGCATTACTACTCACCTCTGGTAACGATGCACTTTCTGTAGTAATATGTAGAGTTACCGTGTAATTATGTTGCAGCAAACACCATTTAATAAACACTCTCTCACACACACCTTTTCACTGTGTTCACATGTTTCCACTGTGCAGCTGACACAACACTTTATCTTCAGTCCTCATTTTTTAAAGGGTTTGGAGTTTGCAGAGCAAGACGTACATAAACACCCTCAAGTTCCTCCCTGTGTCAAAATTTTCAGGTTCTTTTCTGAATGCATATCAAAATAATGACCATGTCTGGCAGTGAGAAGAGGCCTGCACCACTGTTGACGATGTCAGGGAGGTCTCATTAAAGGGGCCAATGGACAAATGGGGAGCGTTGGAGTCTTTTGTCTGAATGGAATACCCTTACACTAAACTTCCACTCCATCACTCTGGGGCACTAATGGCTCCTCAATCTCTTTCCAATGGACTCAGTCTAAATCTGCTATGGCAGAAAGCACCAGTCCAGGCATGAAATATTGGTTCGCCCTCCCAACTTCTTTTGTTTGTATGGGACAGTCAGATAGGGAGGTCCAGAATGCTTAGCTTGAGGTTTTTTATTAGGTTCACTGATGGGTCATGCCAACTTTCAAGGGGTGATTTACATCCCGGTGGTCTGTTCAGGTCTATGAATGATGGGTTGAATTTGTGTGTGTGATTTGGAGCATCGGCCAAAATTAAATTTGGAAATGGAGAGGGTCATTTGTTTTACCGCCTTGCCATGCTAAAATAAGTTGCTCTTTTCAGGTGTGAAAATGAACTGTCAGGGGTTTGGATACAATTATTTTAGCAATAGCAATAGTTCAGCATTATGCAGAGTTAAATGCTTTCATTCCCTGTCCTTGCCTGACATTTACAGATAAAGCCCACAACACACACAAAAATAGACATTAAAAAGCAACATTTTTCCAAAATTCTGCAGTTTGAAGTAGTCAAACTGCTTCTGCCCTTGAACAAGAAATGTTTTTTTTTTTAGTAGTTATTTTTAATTGGAGATTAGAATTGTTCCTAATTCAGACACAAATGGAAAGAGATTCACAAAAATGAAATGAGATTTGCCAATAAAAAAAAACGATTTACAAATATGTTTTTTAACTGACAAACACAGTTCTGTCCAGCATTCATTTGTGAAACACCTGCATTTATTTGTGGATCGCTTGCTGTGCATTTGTGGATGGCAGCTCACATCTGTGAATTCTGAAAAAGTTCTTGCGTGAGAGCTGCGGGCAATCTACAAATAGGTGGACTCCACCCATCATCTACTTAAGCCAATCAGATAATGGCCACATTACACCAATCGTAGCATGTTCTATCTTCAACCAATCACGCTTCGTTTTACTATTAGGGTGGGACCAGAGTCACAGCGCTCTCATGAGCATGGAACCAAGCACTTACAGATAAGCTCCAAGGCCGCAAACTTTTAAAGAAACAAAAGCCATCAGATGGATACTGTGACTTAAGGTTTGTATCATTTTCTCTCTGTCATATCATATGAATCACATTAGATGATCTTAGGAGCACAAACCATAAATTATTATCCTATATTACACTGTGTACAAGATCTGCTATGCAAATAATTTGGTTTCACATTATGTTAATGTATTTAATAAAAGCAGTTGTAAGGTAATATTTATTAGAATTTTGCATTTTAGCATTTTTCTGTGCATGTTTTAAGAGTTTCTATTACGGGGTCCCTTTCTAAAATACAGCTTTATGTTCTGACAGTGATAATTGATTAGTTATTTCCATCTTTTTCAGATGTTTCCCCGGTGTACTGCCCATAAACTTTGAGCACTTGACTCACCTGCCCCAAGACTCAGTGGTTCCAGCTACAATACAGGACACCTTTTAAAATGTGTAATATGAGATTCTTTATTTTTCTGTTATGTCAGATTTCTTTTAAGTTACAATGTCGTCTTGAAATGAAAGTGCAATAAAAAAATTAAATAAACCGTAACATTGTCTTTGGGTTGACTTACTTAAAAATGAAAATTCTGTAATTTACTCACCCTCATGCTTTTTTAAAACCTGTACTATTTAGTTTCTTCCATGGAATATGAGAATACATTGTAAAATGTAGATGCTGCTAATGAGGCTGAAATGAAAGTGAGGCTGTCAATCCCTATCATTATTCCTGACATCTCCTTTTGAGTTCCTCCCACAGAAGTCAGTCGTTTGAGTTTGGAACAACATGAATATGAGTATAAATGATGACTCATCTCATTTGACAATATATTTTTTGTCATTTAGTTGACAAATCTTTTATTGAGTTCTATCAAGGCATTTTGAGGTAAATAGGTTTAAAAGAGTGTCTGTTTTTTTAACACTTTAAAGCAAGTCTGTTGGCTAAAAGGTATGATTTTTTGGTTACAAATTACAGGTTGTCATGCATGTAACTACAAAAGACAATACATTTGAGTACATGTATTTATACACACTAACACTGGCATTGAACTTTACAACTAGAGTGCTCGCATTTTGCTCGAGTTTGTTGTACATGAACATCCTCATTGCCATGTCATGGTGTTGTGTCAGTTGTCTGGGACGGATACTCCTAGTCAGAGTAAGAGCATTCTGCACAAATGACTGGAAAAAATAACAGTTACACATTAAAAACATGTCCATTACTGTATAGAAAAGAACATGTTACACAAACAAGATTGGGCCATGGAGCTTTGTGATGACTTATCACCAGTAGCACAAAAGTCCCACAACTGTTTCCATCTTTTTGTGATGTGGAGCAGAGAGCACCAGAGGCCTATGTCTCAAAGCAGGATTAAGTAGCTAGCTAGATAAGTTTAAACTTAGTTTAAGCGAACTCTGAATTCGCGGTACCAGTAAAGTGAATAGGCTTTCATCGGGGTTCCTCGCCATAGTAACATGCACTAATCATCTAACCTGCTCCAGGGCAGGTTATGTTCCCGATCAGAAATCTCATCCAGATACTGGACCAATCAGCTGTGAGCAAAGTGAGCAAAGCAAAGTCACTCCCACCAGTATATCTCACTCCAATTTAAAATGCACTTCAACGAGACAATTTTAGAAATGTACAAAATAAGCCATTTATGATCATTATTTATTGCAAGGAATATATGGTTGGCAGTCTTGCATTTGTTTAAAGACATATTAATGTTTTCCCAATCATTTTCCCACACTGGCCATAAAATACAGTATGAATAAATAAACCTAAAATAATTATATAATTTCAAGTAAGATATTAATACAATATCAACAATGATAGAATGACTTTAAAATATAAAAACTTAATCACTCCACAATATACTGCAGATACATCAGAAAAGTGTGAATGCCACCCAAACCCCTTCTTATTATGATTTACTGGCAGATATGCCATGAACATACAGCATTTAACTTGAAGATCAATAAAAGCACACTAGCACACCAAATATGTCTTTATTGTGTCTTATGCTGCTAGAAAGAAAGAACAATTAAGTCTTTATTAGTGCATACCATCTACTCATTTTCCAATTGCTCACATATGTATTATTCAATAGTGTATTAATGTCTAATAGTATTAAATTATATTAAGTTAGTAATTTAAATAAATACTAAAGCTTTTAATTTCAGCTTTTTAAATTTCAAATCAAAGTATTAAACTTTTAAAATTACAAGCCTGAATGTTCTTGTTGTGGACCTATATAAAGTTACTTTTGCACCGATATATTATCTATTTTAATATTTTCATCACATTCAGATTTTTTTTATCCTCTAGCAGCAGCAGTAGCAGCAATGTTTCTTCTTGCTGAGTAAATGCCTTTAAATTCTTTATCATTTATTGGTGATCCTCTGTGCTGTGTGAATATATTATAATTATTCATGATTTCATAGTGATTAATCGTGTTGTGTAAATGTGTTTTGATTGATCACATTTTTTTAATGTCCACTTGTGCTGTGTTATAACTGTTTAAATTCTTATAATTTATCATAATTTTCATAAAAATCTTCAGCGGAGAAGTAAATCTCGCTGACTCTCTCACGAGACGTGACTCGCGCTATCTTGCACTCGATTGGCTGTTCGCTTCATTCATGTGAATGCGCATGTGAACTAATCATAAACTCGGGATCAAACCCTGAATTGATAGAGAAAGCTTGTAACGAGTGTCTTGATACCACTTAACTCTAATGAAGCCTGACTGGATTTGGTGAGTTTTGTCAAACTAAAACCAATCCTGGAATCCATAATTTTTTCAACTTTTTTTTGTGATACATGTGACACAGTTCTCCAGTATCCTCGCAACCCTTTTATTATTATTATTATTATTATTATTATTGTCCTGTATCTCACAGCCCATATACTTCCTGAGTAAATAAGTGAAACATGCATTGTTCCCTTTCTGTCACTCACTCAGAAACACTGTGTCGATGTAGTGACCCTAGGGGTCACACTTGGGAGCCACAAACACCTTTGATTTTGAAAAAAGGCCAATGGGGATTGGCGAGTTGAATTTGCATGCCATAAAAGGAGCTGGCTCGCAACCACTCATTCAGATTTTCTCTTCGGAGCCGAGCGGTTGTGTTCAGCGAGCTGAATTACTCTGCCGATCCATTCACCTCGAAAAGCTGTTGGATTTACGGCACATTACAGCGGCTTCTCCTCCTCTTGCACTGGTGAAGAGCAGAGAACGCCCCTGGGTGCTTCAGCAGCTAAAAGAGTATATTCTTCCTACTGAAAGAGTACATTTTCCCTTCTAAAAGAGTAGCATTAACGGAGAGCATCTTTTTAAAGATGACTCACAATTTGTGTGTATTTCCTGGTTGCGGTCGTTACCTCTGCGCCTCCGATGGCCATGATCGTGGTCTTATGTGCTTGGGCGCTTCCCATGTGGAGACAGCGTTCGTGGACGGGTCATGTTCTCACTGCGAGAGCGTGACCATGGCAACGTTGCGGTTGCGGTTTTTCCTTCGTTAGAGGGAAAGACCACCCCAGCAGCTCCCCGCCTCCGTCCTTCTACTTACGGGTTTGAGGCCACGTCGGTTAGCACTGGGGGTGATTTGGGGACCCCCAATGGGAGCCACTCCGCCGGGTAACTCACCATGGACCTCCCATTCCCCAGTACGCTCGTTTGCCCTGCTAGGATGAGACCGCCGGCTCGTCTCAGGGCAAGTTCACGATCTCGTTTTGGCATTTGCAAAGTGGATGAGCTCTCGATTGCAGCATCGGAGAGCGGGCTGTCCAGTCTGATGCTGAGGACTCGACTGGGCTCCCACCTTCGGGTGCGGTTGCCCAGTCGCAGCTGGCAGCCATGCTTGCCCGGGTGGCTGCGTGTGTTGGGCCCGCTTCGGTGAAGGGCGAGAATGCCGCTACCCTGCGTGTGGAGATCACTACCCTTCTGCGGAAGGCGGTGGGTTGTGGCCAATCTTGGACCTGCAAGTACTGAACTGGGCTTTGCACAGACTCCCGTTCAAGATGCTGATGCAAAAACGCATTCTAGCGAGCATCCGGCATCAAGTTTGGTTCGCGGCGGTAGACCTGAAGGACGCGTACTTCCATGTCTCGGTTTTACCTAGACACAGACCCTTCCTGCAGTTTGCTTCCGAGGGCCGGGCGTACCAGTACAAGGTCCTCCCCTTCGGCCTGTCCTTGTCCCCTTGCGTCTTCACGAAGGTTGCAGAGGCAGCCCTTGCCCAACTAAGGGAAGTGGGCGTCCACATCCTCAACTATCTCAACGACTGGCTAATCCTAGCTCACTCTCAGGATGTGTTGTGTGCGCACAGGGACCTGGTGCTCACGCACCTCAGCCGGCTGGGGCTTCGGGTCAACTGGGAAAAGAGCAAGCTCTCTACGATTCAGAGCATATCTTTTCTCGGTTTGGAGTTGCACTCAGTTTCGATGACGCCGCGCCTCACGAACGAGCACGCACAGTCGGTGCTGAACTGTCTGAAGGTGTTCAGATGGAAAACAGCGGTCCCACTGAAACATTTTCAGAGACTCCTGGGGCATATGGCATCCTCAGTGGTGGCCACAACGCTAGGGTTGATGCGTATGAGACCGCTTAAGCACTGGCTTCAGACTCATGTCCCGAGATGGGCATGGCACCATGGGACACATCGCGTGGTCGTCACGCCGATCTGTCGCCGCCGATCCGTGCCTCTTTAGCAGACATCTACAGAGCAGCGTGCTGGGCAACACCCAACACCTTTGCGAGGTTCTACAATCTCCGGGTTGAGCTGGTCTCATCCTGTGTATTGTCAGGTATGAGCAGGTAAGTTCCGGGACAGCTGGCCGGGTGTACCGCTTGCGCATAGTGCCTTTCCCCTCCCATGAGGTGAAGATGTGGGCTTTGACTCCCGGTCGTGTTCACAAAGATGTGTTCACAAAGTTGTGATCTCTGGATGACTTTCCTCCTTAGCCCTGTGGCAGACAAGTTTGCGGAGAAATGGCATACTTCTGACAAGACACGGTAAGACCATGTGACGTATTTCCACTCAAAATACCCCCCCCCCTTTGGGAGTGACACCCCCTTGACATAGACACTTATGGCCCCCAGTCGGTAAACAAATTCCACTCTTTTTGAGGAGAAAAGAGAGTAAAAGAGGCCACGGCTGGGCGAGCCTGTCCTTATTTTTTGGGCAGTCAACTTGTCCCCGAAGGGACCGTTTGATGCTCATAAGAGCGTTGGGGGAGGTTACGTGACGGCCTGGTGCGCTGGCTACGAGGCACACAGCGGTCTGCCCGTCTCGCACCGCCAGTCCACGTAACACAGTTCAGCTTATTGTGGTGTTTCGTATAGGGACCCCTAGTGTCACTACATCGACACAACGTCGAGTGAGTGACAGATAGGGAATGTCCTGGTTACTTTCATAACCTCCGTTCCCTGATGGAGGGAACGAGACGTTGTGTCCCTCTTGCCACAATACTGAACTACCAAAATGGCCGGGACCTTGTCTCGGCTCCTCAGCACAAAACCTGAATGAGTGGTTGCGAGCCAGCTCCTTTTATACCCATATGTCCGGGGGAGTGGCATGAAAATTTCACTCGCCAATTCCCATTGGCCTTTTTCCTAGTGTCACTACATCTACACAACGTCTCGTTCCATCCATCAGGGAATGGAGGCTACAAAAGTAACCAGGACGTTTTACAGGGTTAACATAATTATTTCTTGTGAGTAACATTGGATTGGTCATTGGAAAGCTAATGATCAAGACCCTCTATAAATGGGCAATTTTCAGCTGTCGACATTTAACAAGACACTACACATGTTTACAGCTAAGAGAAAATGATACCAACCTTAAGTCACAGTATTCCCCTGATGGTGTTGTTTCTTTAAAAGTTTGCTTGACTCCATGCTCATGAGAGCGCTGTGACTCTGGTCCCGCCCTGATAGTAAAATGAAGCGTGACTGGTTGAAGATAGAATGTGCTACGATTGGTCTGAGTAATGTGGCCGTTATCTGATTGGCTTGAGTAGACGATGTGTGGAGTCCACCTATTTGTGGATTGCCCGCAGCTCTCACGCAAGTAATATTTCAGAATTCACAGATGTGAGCTGCCATCCACAAATGTACAGCAAGCGATCCACAAATAAATGTGCGTGATTCACAAATGAATGCTGGACAGAGTTGTGCTTGTGAGTTAAAAAATATATTTGTAAATAAAAAATTGTATTTGAAAATCTCAATTTATTTATTTTACTTTATTTTTGTGAAACTCCTAACATATATTTGTAAAAACAATTCTTTTTATTTGTGAATTACTTTCATTTTTGTGAAACTCCTTACATTTATTTGTGGATCTCATTCAATGTATTTATGAACCAACTTTCTATTTGTGAATATCTTTCCATTTGTCTCTGAATTAGGAACAATTCTATCTCCATACCCCTCCTCCTTCCCCAGTTCCTAAGAATGCTGTGAAATTCTAACTTTACTAAATAATGATTTTGGGGACTAACTGGCCTGAATTCGGAAATGTATTAAAGAGAATATGCACGAAAGTGTGGAGATGTGAAGTGTGCGATGCTCTGGCAGTGGAGGCGGAGCCAGGGCCGTCTTCGTCAGCTCCACATCAAGATGCCGCCCCTCCCATCCTCAGGGATTTCCCTCTGGAGCAGTCGTGAGACGAGACCCTCAAGCACGCCTTCGACCAAGTGAGAGTAACTGATGGTCAACCACTCCAGCCGAGTGTCTCATATTTCATATGAGCGGTTGTATAGAGTGATGCAGGACACTCAAACAAAAGAAGATACAACCCAGCTCTTAATACCGCGGAGCCACCGGGAAATGCTATTCCAGGCGGCTCACTGTAATCCAATGGCGGGACACCTAGGGGAAAGGAAGACACTGAACCGTTTAATAGCCCGTTTTTATTGGCTGGGCATTGGTGGCAATGTCCGCAGGTGGTGTGCAGCGTGCCGTGAATGTCAGCTGGTGAATCCATCGGCCACCCCAAAAGTGCCATTGCATCCCCTTCCATTGATCGAGGTCCCCTTTGAGAGAATTGGCATGGACCTCGTCGGGCCATTAGAGTGGTCAGCACGCGGACATCGCTTTGTATTAGTCCTAATGGATTATGCAATGCAATATCCGGAAGCAGTGCCTCTGCGCAGCATCTTAGCACGCAGTGTTGCGGAGGCACTCTTCAAGATAATCTCCTAGGTGGGGATTCCGAAAGAAGTCCTCACCGACCAGGGCACAACTTTTATGTCATGGGCACTACGCGAGCTTTACGGATTATCGGGTATTAAAGCGATACGCACCAGTGTCTTCTACCCACAGACAGACGGCCTGGTGGAGCGTTTTAATAAAACCCTTAAGAACATGATTCGTACGTTCGTGCACGAGGATGCTAGGAATTGGGATATATGGCTCGACCCCCTGTTATTTGCAGTACGAGGGGTCCTGCAAGCCTCCACTGGCTTTTTCCTATTTGAGCTGCTGTATGGGCGGCGCCCGTGCAGGGTGCTTGACATCATCCGCAAAGCTTGGGAGGAGGGACCTTCAGATAGCAAGAATGAAATTCAGTATGTTCTTGATCTTAGAGCAAAAATCCTCACCTTGGGACAACTAACACAGGAGAATTTGCTCCAAGCTCAAGAACGACAGAGCCAACTGTATAACAGGGGTGCTCGGCTGTGGGAATTCGCACCGGGAGATAAGGTACTTGTATTACTACATCCAGCTCCAAATTACTTGCCAAGTGGCAAGGACCCTTTGAGGTCACACGATGAGTGGGGGATCTCAATTATGAGGTAAAGTGAACCGATAGAGGGGGCGCACGTCAAATATATCACCTCAACCTCCTGAAATTTTGGAGAGAGGCGGTCCCTGTGACGTTGGCTATGGTAGTCACGGAGAGGACGGAGCTCGGGCCAGAGGTGAATAGAAAACCTAATCATAACACCCCGGTCACTTGCGGAGACCACCTCTCACCATGTCAGCTCGCAGGGGTTGCCAAGTTGCAACAAGAATTTGCAGATGTGTTCTCCCCTCTACTGGGTCGTACGAACAACATCTAGCACCACATCGAGACCGAACCAGGGAGTGGTGGTACGTAGCCATCCCTATCGCTTGTCCGAACACAAAAAGAAAAAAGTTCAGAAAGAATTGGATGCGATGCTTGATATGGGGGTAATAGAGAAATCCCACAGTGATTGGTCCAGCCCGGTTGTTCTAGTGCCTAAGAGGGACAGGTCTGTACGGTTCTGTGTGGATTATAGGAAAGTCAATGCGGTGTCTAAATTTGATGCGTACCCGATGCCCTGCATTGATGAGTTGCTCGATCAGTTAGGTACTGCTTGATTTTATTCGACATTGGATTTGACAAAGGGTTATTGGCAGATCCTTGACACCCAATTTCCCGCGAAAAAACAGCCTTCTCCATGCCATTTGGATTGCACCAATTTGTGATGCTTCCATTCGGTTTGTTTGGAGCCCTGGCTACGTTTCAGCATCTCATGGACCAAATCCTCAGACCACATTTGGCTTACGCCGCTGCCTATCTAGATGACATTATCATTTACAGTAATGATTGGCAGCGGCACATGCAGCATCTGAGGGTGGTCCTGAGATCGCTGCGGCAGGCGGGACTCACAGCAAACCCCAAGAAGTACGTGACTGGGTGGGTGGAGGGACGGTATCTGGGGTTCAATTTGGGTCATGGGCAGGTGCATCCCCAAATTGACAAGACTGCGGTGATGACCCAAGACCAAAAAGGGGGTGAGACAGTTCCTGGGGCTAGCTAAATAATTTGTGCCTAATTATTTGGACGTCACCAGCCCGCTGACTGATCTCACTACAAAGGGGGCTCCAGACCTGGTCCAGTGGACGGAGCAGTGCCAACAGGTGTTCACGCAAATTAAAGCCACACTTTGCAGGGGGCCGCTTTTGCATGCACCTAATTTCTCTCTCCCTCTCCTATTACAGACAACGCTTCAGACAGAGGACTGGGGGCCGTACTCTCGCAGGTGGTGGAGGGGGAGGAGTGCCCGGTGATGTACATCAGCCGCAATCTCTCCTTGAGGGAGACCAAGTACTGCACTGTAGACAAGGAGTGTCTGGCCATCAAGTGGGTGGTCCTCACCCTCCGCTACTACCTGCTGGGGCGGGCCTTCACCCTCTGCTCGGACCATGCCCCACTCCAATGGCTCCACCGCATGAAGGATACCAACGCGCGGATCACCCGTTGGTTTCTGGCTCTCCAGCCCTTTAAATTCAAGGTGGTCCATAGACCGGGGGCGCAGATGGCTGTCGCTGACTTCCTTTCCAGAAATGGGGGGGGGAGTGGTAGACAGGCTGGATGGCTCCCCGGCCTGAGTCAGGTGGTGGGGGTATATGGCAGCGGGGGCGTGGTCGAGTGCCCGTCTGGAGAGAGAGAAAGCGGTGAGGGCGCTTACACCTGAGCTAAATTATGTCTAACACCTGTCTCTAATTCCAGTGAGCTTGGGGAGAGCGGCATATGAACAGCCACACCACCGCTAGAAGGGAGAGAGAGTCTGGTACGAGAGTCTCACGGTGAAGCTACTGAGTTCATGATGCTAAAAGAGTTGTGATAAAGACTTTGTGATGATTAAGAGGCTGTGACTAGGAGCCTGTGATGCTAAAGAGTTTATGAAGCTGAAGAAGTTACTGTGTCAGTTGTGACTGCGTTACCCCTAAGTTTGTGATTAAAAGCTCAACTAAGACCTGAACCTTCCTGTCCCAGTGACCTTCCTTACACATAGATTACACACAATAATAATGAGGAAACTGAGTAAGGGGGTGAACATTTTGAGAGTGCAGATATGTAATCTGGCCCCTTGGTAGAAAGGAGAAAAAATGTTGGCCCTCGCCACCTTCAAAGTTGCCCATCCCTGGTCTACATAAATAGTGATGTAAATGAATTCCTTTAATACAAATATTTACACAGATGAGTCTGTGTGGGTGGCTGTGTGTGATTCTTTGAAAAAATCTTTGTGTAATCCCAGATGTTGATCCAAGTCCAGGCTTGGTTGGGGGGCAAATGTGTCGCCTTAACTTTCCTTGCATTTCCTTAAGATGTTATTGAATGCAGGCATGCATCACAATGAGAACTTGAAAGCATGGTTCCTGTATGGGTCCCATCAGTGCATTATAGAGCCCAAATAAGCATTCCCTAGTATGCTGGCTCAAGCAGTTTCCTTCACTTTATTGTTTTAAAGTTTAACGTAAATTTGTAGAGAATATCTTTTTGTTCTGAGGTGGAACAAAATATTGTCCTTAATGGGGTCATGATGGGGCCATTCATTTTATGGACATAAATGTCAGCAGTAATAAAAGTTGTTAGAGCATGATATCAATCTTCTGCATGTTTTGATATTTTGGTGCAAGATCTGAATTTACTTAGTAACGAGAATGCATCTCTGTAATGTAAAACTAATTTAATTTGTGGTTGTCCAGCCAGAAACGTGAGGGGAGTTTTATGAGATGAGTAAGCTTGACATCATGCATTCTACTGGAAAGGAGGGAACGCCCAGTGAAGACATTGCATTGAACAGAAGAAAAATGTAACAGAAAATTTTAATGTTATGAGAGAAAAGGAGCAGCAGAGAAAAGAGAAAGGTAAAAGAATACATGTACTGACAGAATGGTGGTCCAAAAATAACTGTATTTCTACAAAAATTTTCTTTGTGTTCAAACTCAACAGTACATCCCACAGAGATGTGATATTTCTCCAAACCTTAAATCATAATCCTTGCACATTAGCTAAAAAAACATCTCCACCCATTGAAAGAAATGCAAAATACGAATGAAAGAGAAATATGTCAGCAGCCAGAGTGAGCGACCTGACAAAACAGGAACCCCACCCCCACCCCCCGTCAAGGAATGTAATTGTAAAAATACACAAAGAAGGTTTTAGTGAAAGAACATGTAGATTGTAGCTCACCACCTCATGCTGAATTCAACGTTACCACCTCTGTACTAACTGGCTAATCCATATGTGTCTCATGTGAGACTTTCGGATGTTGTCAAAGGAGTTTTCTTATTTCGAGACTACATATATCACTCACATCAGTGTGTGACTGCAAGTTAATAAAGCAGAAAAGGCAGTACACTCTTGCTCCCAAGTATAGCTGAATTTTAATCTCACTGCAAATGTGAAGTTTTTAGCTGAATGCTCATTGAGTGCATTTACATGCACATTCTTACACCAATTATACTTAATAAGCCAATGTGTTCGGTCATGCAAATGCCTTCTTTTATCAGGGTAAGAAAAATAAAAAACACAGGTATTTTTGTCCATTACCTCGATTTCAAATTGCATGTAAACACCTTTTTTTAAATACCGGTGTAACCAGTCCCGCTTCAGGTGGGATTCGAACAGGCGTCAGCCGGCATGGGAGGCGGGTGCACTAACAAGGAGACTAAAGGCTACAGCCCCTAGCATCAGTCGCTAATGCACCTCTTGAGGCCAGGGGAGTGAGGTTTAGACATAACGTACAACTATCACGTACCAGCTGGCTCCTGTTACACTCACTCCCCTAAACCTCACTCCCATCCGGATCACGGCACCAGTTGTAGCGTAGTCTGAGTTGTGTTCTGAATAAACTCTCGGAACATTGAAATCCTTGCCATCAAGTCCTCATTTATTGAAACTGGTCAAATAAATAAGCATATTTTGAGGACACTTGCAGCAAATAATCAATTGCAGATTGCACGACGCTGATTATTGGCACTGAGAAAACTCACACCAACTGGGCATTTTACAAAACTAATTTTAAGAACATATAATAATCAATATATACCTGGTTAAACAAATAAGCATATTTTTGAGGTGTCTTGCAGCAAATAATCAGCATGCGGTAGCAATGCACAATGCTGAGAAAGGATAACTTAAATCAAGTTAAAATTGATAAAACCCAATTAAAATAAGGATAAAATAATCATAAATAATTCAATGTGCACCTTGCAATACATCTAAGAATCATAAATACACTGAAAATAGGGCATAATCCTCAGTTACAAAAAATATGAAGCCAACTGAAATGCTACTTAAACCCTCATGACTTACCACTGAAAAAACTCACACCAACTGAGAAGAAGCAGAGTGCGCAAACTCCCCAAATAATTTGGGTGCAGCCATGAGAGAGAGAGGAACTCCAAATATGGTCATTAAAAGTGGAATCACCAAATATTAGTTTCTCAATGTACACCTGCTACACCGGCTTATTGAAAAAGTGTTGTACACATGTCTGTTTATTTTTTTATGTCAAATGCAGAGAATAATCTGATGATTTCAAATGTCATGTAAATTTTTTTTTTCTTTTTTGCATTGTCAGACAGCTTTCTGTGTTTATATCACCGTCTCCCACTAAACACGTGCGAGTATAAGGAATGGCGGATGCCGTAACTGGCCCCCAAATATCATATGCGTGAATTTATTACTATGAATTTTATGTTAAAACTTAGGGAAATGGTCACAGGCATAGATAGCTCTGAATAAGTTTTCTCTACCTCAGAACCTGATTCCTTAATGCTTTTTTCTCTTTTACCATGCTCTCACAGCAGGGTCATCTCTCCCCCACTTATAGAGTTGCGACGTATTGACACAATCAGAGAAACAAATTTCCGCCATTTTTATCCATCATTTTAGTCTGTCCAAAGTCTGGTATTTAGTACTGTCTACTTGTGATCGAATCAACCGAGACAAATGTTAATGCCGGGTGTTAACGTGGCATCTGTCTCTCCTTCAGACACACTGTATAAATAAAACAGAGAAGCATCAGGTCAAAAAGGCAAGTAAAACACAGAGACAAACAGATTTGTTTGTGCTGTATATGATCTTGAAAAGGAAGAAAAGAGAAAGATAGAATGTTTGAGAGAAATCGAGAAAGAGAAGCAAATGTTTTCGCACACAACAGAGAACTGTCTGTAAATGTGTGATAGTGAGAGACCGACTGCCAGTCCAACTGAGAAAAAGAGCAAAAGAAAGAAAGAATGGGACGATAGCTACACTGAAAAGTCAAAAGCAAAATAAGACACCTTTAGTAAAAGATATTAAAGGTGTTAGCTGTGATAGAGGCAAGGCTGAACTCATTTGGAGGAAAACCAAAGGACAACCTGTGCTGGAACGCCTCCATAAACACTGACTGAGAGTGAAAGAAAAGGAAATGAAAAAGACAGAGACCAGTAGGAATGCCTCCTTAACGCCATAGGCGGTTTTATCTCTGTCTTTCCATTTCTCTCGCTCAACATGTCTTGTAAATTCAGCAAACATGCTTCCTTTGATGTCTCACAGATGGCAGAATCCTCTTCCTCACAGTTTCTCTGTCTGTCTGGGCAATCCTTCCCTGCCAAACTGAGGTGTGCTAGTCTTGGTTCAAAAACATGTGTAAGGAAGTATAGCCTTTTCACAACTGTTTTTGCTCAAACCTTTTTTGTTGCTTAGGATTTTGCATATGCCCACCTGAAATAAGTGATGATACGTATGGCCGTATAGTCGTTTGACAGGAACTTTTTCAAACTACAAACGCGATGCCGAATTGTGTATAGCATTTACACTACCGGTCAAAAGTTTTGAAACACTTACTCATTCTTTATTATATATATATTTTTTCTTCATATTTTAGAATAATAGTAAAGTCATCAAAACTATGGAATAACATAAATGGAACTATGGGAATTATGTTGTGACTAAACAAAATCCAAAATAAATAAAAAAATGTGTTATATATTAGCACCCTTTGCCTAGAATTTGCAGACATGTACTCTTGACATTTTCTTAACCAACTACTTGAGGTATCACCCTGGAATGCTTTTTAAACAGTATTGAAGGAGTTCCCATCTCTGTTGGGCACTTATTGGCTGCATTCCTTTATTATTTGGTCCAAGTCATCTATTTCAATATATATATATATATATATATATATATATATATATATATATATTTTTTTTTTTTTTATTTTAATTACATTTTAGTTTTATAATGAAATAAATTAATATGGTGGCACAATTATATTTTTGTCTACAAAACTAATTTCAAACATTTAAGCATACACCTTCAGATCAAAAGATTTTTAAGATCATGAGAAACATTTCAGTCAAGTGTTTCAAAACTTTTGATCGGTAGTGTGTATATATATATATATACAGGCATGTATTCAGACATTCTCTCTAAACACGCATGTTCATAAATTCACAGTAATCCCACCTCTTCAGACACTACTACATCACTGGATGAAAGATAATATAGTTATTTATGTCATGTCTAAATGAAAGTTATTGAAACCTCTATTTGAAATATGGGTAAAACATGACAATAAGTCTGTACTTGTTAACATTAGATAATTCATTAAGTGTTATTAGGTGTGTTAATTTCTCAAAGTACTATTGCTTATGTTAGTTCGTATTGCAACTAATATGAACAAATGCAGCTTTTACTGTAAAACAAAATATTAGTATTATGTAGAAACGAACATTAACCAAGATTAAAAAATGCTGTAAAATAAGTGTTCATTGTTAGTTCATGTAAACTATTGCGTTGATTGATGTTAATAAATACAATCTTATTGTAAAGTGTTGCATAATTGACTCCAGGGCCGATTCTAAACTTTCTTGGCGGTTCAGCCCCAGACCTGACTATAACAGGGTTCGGGAAAGGAGGAGGCAGGAACCGGATCAACATTCAACAAGACTTTATTTATAACTTAACATCAAACTGAACTGGAACATAATAACACATGTCGATGACACACACACAGACACACACATACACACACAGCTCCGTGTGTCTCTCTCTCTCACTGGCATCCCTGACTCCTCCTCTTATCTATTTCCCACTGGTTGAGCCACTCAGCGCCAGGCGTGCACCCTCACGGCCCGGCCACACCCTCCTCCTCATCACACTGACCCTTACTTTTTTTTTATTTAAGGCCTTGTGTGACTGTGGTGGTCACAAATCTCAGTACTCAAGGGGGGCAATAGAATTACCTTCAAAAGTCTGTGCCATTAAAATTAATTTTTTATTATTCATGTAAGTTATTGACTTTACCTGCTCAGCAATATTCTCTTTAAACAGTTGCTTCACCATTTCAGTTGGCATGATATTACAAAACACATCGTAGAAGTGGGCAGTTCACACTAATGTCCACTATAGTGCCACTAGCAGCAATGTTGAGATTGCAACCTAACTTGTGTTGTGTACGCAAAAACGCACAAAATTAAGCTTGAGTAGCTAGAACCATCCATTTTCAAAAATACTTAGGGTATGTATGGTTGGGCCAGTGGGGTAGTGTACTGATTTTGTTTTTTACTTACATGTAAGTAAAAGTACTGCTACTGAAGAAATAATTCACTTCAGTACTGAGATATATTCCACTTCAGTAGAAGTACTGAGAAATATTATTACTTAAGAGTAAATAAGTAGTTTGCAGAAAAACTACTCAAGTAATTACGATTACAAGTTATTTTATGAAAATTATATATATATATATATATATATATATATATATATATATATATACACACACACACACTACCGGTCAAAAGTTTTGAAACACTTGACTGAAATGTTTCTCATGATCTTAAAAATCTTTTGATCTGAAGGCATATGCTTAAATGTTTGAAATTAATTTTGTAGACAAAAATATAATTGTGCCACCAATAAATAAAATAAAAAAAAGTTTTTGAAATTGAAGACTTGGACCAAATAATAAAGAAAAGCAGCCAATAAGTACCCAACATAGATGGGAACACCTTCAATACTGTTAAAAAAGCATCCCAGGCTGATACCTCAAGAAGTTGGTTGAGAAAATGTCAAGAGTTCATTTCTGCAAATTCTAGGCAAAGGGTGACTACTTTGAAGATGCTAAAATATAACACATTTTTTATTTATTTGAGATTTTGTTTAGTCACAACATAATTCCCATAGTTCCATTTATGTTATTCCATAGTTTTGATGACTTTACTATTATTCTAAAATGTGAAAAAAAAAGAAAAAAAAAAAAAATATATAATAAAGAATGATTAAGTGTTTCAAATCTTTTGACTGATAGTGATATATATATATATATATATATATATATATATATATATATATATATATATACTGCTAAAGTCATTAATTGCAAATTATTATTACGGTTTGATATAATTGTTTTAAGTGGTATATATTCCATTTTTTCTTTACCCGTGATGGCAAACATACTTAATACTGTGTCCTTACAAAAGCATTCTAAAGTGCTAATTTGGTACTCAAAATTTTTTTCTTATTATTAGGACAATTGAAAATGGTTGCGCTGCCATGCGGAAATCACAATACAGTGGGGTTTTCCCCCATTTGCTGAGTTATTGAGTTCTTACAAGTTGCTTTACACTTGCAAGTAAAATTTTGGTTTTAAAAATAAGCAAAAAGAAACACATTTCTCCCGAAATTCTATTTTCTCCTGAAGTCTATTCTTTTAGCGAGATGAAGGCTATTCCATGCATTACTTTTTTTTTTTTAAATAATCTCTAACCAGGATAGAGAGGGAAGAGGACGGCCAGATGCACAACAACAAGACAAGTACGCTACCGGTCAAAAGTTATCGAGGTGCCTCGGTCAGGGAATACCAGAGCGGGCAGTGGGAGGATTCTTGGGAGGCGAACAGGTCAAACTGTGCCTGTCCGAATTGACTCCAAATCAGCTGTATCACCTGAGGGTGGAGTCTGCACTCTCCCCTGAGGGTAACCTGCTGTGACAGCGCGTCCGCTGTAGTGTTGAGGTCGCCCGGGATGTGAGTGGCTCGCAGTGACCTGAAGTGCTGCCGACTCCAGAAGAGGAGACGGCGGGCAAGTTGTGACACACAACAATAGCACAGACCGCCTTGGCGGTTGACATATGCTACCGTTGCCGTGTTGTCTGTCTGAATTAACACGTGCTTGCCCTGGATCAATGGCCGGAACCTCTGCAGGGTGAGCAGAATTGCCAATAACTCGAGGCAGTTGATGTGCCAACGCAGCCGTGGGCCCGTCCATAAGCCAGCGGCGGTGTGCCCATTGCAAACAGCACCCCAGTCCATTTCGGAGGCGTCTGTCATGACCACACATCCAAGTTCCGCGCAAGGGGGACCAAAGGGACAACGTCGTCGGACATACCGGCAGGTGGGGCCTCGCGGCGGGGCGAAGCTCGAGGTGCCACAACATGTCGTGGCCGTGCTGAGTCTAGGGACATTGAAGCACTTACCTGGCTCCTTGTGACCACCCTCGGAACAGCCTGGGATGGGGGAGGAAGAGGCCTGTCCTTGCAAGCCGTGGAGACTGTCGCATCGGGGGTGGATGTGTGCCACAGCTGGGCATGCAGGGGCGGGGAGACCGGTGCTGAAGCGCCAATCCTGCAAGGAAAAACCCATGGACGGTGGTCGTGATGACGACCGTGCACACTGGGTATGTGACCCAGGAAAGGAGGAAACCGCTCTTTTGCTGAACTGTTGGGTACCGCAGCCACTTGGGCATGCGGTGAAATCAAATAAAAAGGCAACAAAAGATTCTCCACCCGGCCCTCCACCGGGGGATGGAGTGGTCTTACTACCAGCTCCAATGCAGTGGGTTTCGTTGACACTGGGTCGCCTGTCTCAGGGGCGCTTTGACAATTTTCGTGGGTTCTTAGCAGTTGGCCGTGAGATGGGTGGGCTCCACGCCGGGGCCAGGCCGAAGGGGCGGGCTGTGGCGGAGCCGGTGCAGTCACCACAGGGGGACGCCCTTGGTGACGAGCAGACTGGGTGCGGGATCTTGAGCCACGCCGGGGCAGGATATGCCGGATAGCCTCCGTCTGCTGCTTCACTGTCTAGAACTGCTGGGCAAAGTCCTCGATGGTGTCGCCGAATAGGCCAGCCTGGGAGATGGGGCAGCAAGGAACCATGTCTTGTCGGCCTCACCCATCTCAACCAGGTTGAGCCAAAAGTGGTGCTCCTGGACCACTAATGTGGACATCGTCCACCCGAGAGACTGCGCCATGACCTTCGTCGCTCGGAGAATGAGGTCGGTTGCCGAGCGCAGTTCCTGCATCAGATCTGTGGTGGAACTACCCTCATGCAGTTCTTTTAGCACCTTGGGTTGGTGGACCTGCTGGAGAGCCATGGTGTGCAGGGCAGAGGCGGCTTGTCCAGCAGCGCTCTAGGGTTTGGCCGTCAGGGATGACGTGAACATACAGGGCTTGGATGGGAGCTTTGGGCATCTACATCCAGGTGACGGCGCTCTGCGGGCATAGGTGTACCGCGAGCACCTTATCCACCGGGGGAATCGCTGTATAGCCCTGGGCCACCCCATCATCGAGGGTAGTGAGGGCAGGTGAACTGAGAAATCGGGACTGGACCGAGAAAAGGGGCCTCCCATGATTTTGTCAGCTCCTCGTGCACTTCCAGGAAGAAAGGCACTGGAGCTGGGCATGGCTGCTTTGAGCGGCGCCGCGAGCCCAGAAACCAATCATCGAGCCGCGAGGGTTCAGGGGAGAGCAGAGGTCTGCGGGGGGATACTCGGTGGAAGAAATCCCATTGGAGTCCCCAAATCTCCCCCAGTGCTTGCTGCACTGGCCTCAAACCCGTAGGTAGAAGGACCGAGGCGGGGAGCCGCTGGGGTGGCTTGCTTTCTTACAAAAGCAAGCCGCGACCACAACGTTGTCGTGGTCATGTTCTCACAGTGAGAACATGAACCATCCACGAATGCTGCCTCCATGTGGGTCACGCCCAGACACAAATGACAGCGATCATGACCATCTGAAGTTGAGAGGTAATGACCGCAACCAGGAATAACACACAATCGGAAAGGCATCTTTAAAAAGACGGGTCTTTAAAAAGATGTTCCGTGTGTGCCGCTCTTTTAGAGAGATATGCTTTTTCAGAAAAATATACTCTCTTTTTTCTTCCGAAGCACCCAGGGGCATTCTCTGCAGTGCACCATGCAGAGAAGGGAGAAGCCGCTGAAATGCGCCGTCAGATCCAGCAGAGATGAATGAACAGTCGTGAGCATTCAGCTCAATGAGCATGACCGTTCGGCTCTGAAGAGAAAATCTGAATGAGTGGTTGCATACCATCTCCTTTTATACCCGTATGTCCGGAGGAGTGGCATGCAAATACCAAATATCGCCAAGTTTCATTGGCCTTTTATCAAAGGCTCTCAAGAGTGACCCCTAGTGTCACTACATCAACACAACGTCGAGTGAGTGACAGATACGGAACTCAGTTGCCTCCACATCTGAGACCATCAATCCGCACATTTTATCACGTGGCTTGTTGAGCGCATCTCCGTGGCATTCACACACAACTCACCATGCGCCCCACAGAGAACCACACATTATGGCGACCACGAGGAGGTTACCCCATGTGACTCTACCCTCCCTAACAACCAGGCCAATTCGGTTGCTTAGGAGACCTGGCTGGAGTCACTCAGCACACCCTGGATTCAAACTCATGACTCCAGGGTTGGTAGTCAGTGTCAGTACTTACTGAGCTACCCAGGCACCAGAAGCTAGATTGGGCTCACTGTAAACTGATGGCCTATTGCCCGAACAGGGATTTGCACCTGCACCCTCAGATTAAAAGTCTGATGCTCTACTGACTGAGCAGTTTTTGCCCTCAATTTCTGTGATATTTTTGTCCCCATTAATTTCCAACACTATTGGCATTGTATCTTTCTAAGGTTTTAAAAAGTTTGTTTTAGACATATAGTGGCAAGTAAACAAGATATCCTCACATATATGTCAAACTACATTGTGTTAATATTTGACACCATTAAAACATTGCCTACCTTAAAAACAAGTGAAGTTTGATCAGTGGTTAAACGTGTTCAGACAGCTCCCTCGTACCTGAATGAATGGCTCCTTTCCAGAATAAAATGAAATATCACAGTATTACAGTTCTTGTATAGTGACAGGGCAGAAAGTCTTGAAGACGTTAGAGAAGAGAGGACACAACAAATTTTAGTTTATAAACAGATTTACCGCATATAACATTCTTCTTCCCATCATTTTTTTTTTTTTTTTTTTTTTGTACTTTGTAATTGTGGTGAAAAATAACTGTAGCGTACGTGAATAGGTAAAATACATTTTTAATCAATTCAAGTAAAAGTATTATTATTAATTTACTCAAGTAGTGTAGTTGTAACTTGTTACTTTCTACCTCTGGGCAGGGCAGATCCTCTTGTATGCAATATGAAAAAGAGGTGTGCTGACACCTGAATAGTGTTGAGCAGCTCCTATGTGTGACTGCATATGTGTGATGCAATATAACATTTTGGAGGTGTGAAGACTTGTATTAAGCAAACAAATTAAAGACTAAAACTAAATAAAGAAACAGACAAAAGCGGTTAGAATGCCCCCCACATAAGAATATAAAAAATGGAAATAGATATGAATGACAGGATGTGGAGAACTGAGACAAGGAGAGAGAGAGAGAGAGAGAGAAAGAGAGAGAGAGAGAGCAAAAGAGAGGAAGTTAAGGTTTTAATGCATCAGCCAAGAAATTCCTGTTTATTATTAATGGCCTCTCTCTTAAAAATGACACATCCCCAATTTCATCAAGTCACCGTCTCCAGGGCTGTTTATCACGTGTGAGTGTGTATCTTTGTGCCTGAATTTCACTGTGTGGGCTACAGTATGAAAGTGTGTGTGTGATCTCCATCACTCTGTGCCAGAGGCTAGATTAATCCAATCTATCACCACCAAAACCTGTGCGACCTTCATGTGTCCCCACTGAATCATCAACCCTTTCGACCCCCCTATGGACACAAAAATAAAATAACAGAAGAAAAGAATTTCCTTAATATACCCCCCATTTTATGATGAATTGAGGTTGTGTTTAATTATTTCTGCAAACTACAAATTGCATAAAGAATCTGTAAAACAGCATGGGTCTTGACGCGTACTTTTAATATCTTTCATATTCCAACAGATTTCTTTAATTTTCCTATTAGAACTGCTTCCTCACATTACTTTATCGCAAAATAAAACCACAGATTTTTACTTGCATTACTGTGAAGGGGTTTATTTTGTGTAAATGACTGGCTGGTTGTACATTATCTCACTTATTTACAACTACTTACAAAATAAGCCAAAAAAAAAAAAAAAAAAAAAAAAAAATTTAAGCAAAAAAATAAATAAAAATAAAATAATAAAAAAATAAAATCAAAGGAAATAATGAGACAACAGATTGATTTGAGATAAATTTAGGAAATCGGTTGCTAAGGACAATGTTAAATTATACATTTTGTGGTATTTATACTGTACAAAAAAAACTACTTTTACTTCTAAATGCCATGATTGACAAATCAGAATTCATTATTCAGTAGAGCCAAGTAATTAGCTACAATACATTACACTGATTTCCAAAACTCAACGATGAACAGACAAAAGACAAAAATCAATGTAAAGGAAGGAAGTAAGGAAAAGAAAGAAAGAAAGAAAGAAAAAGAAAAATTACAGCAGCTATTCCCCAGCAGAATCTTCCTGTGTGAGTTAGTAGTATATTAAAACTCTGGGTCCCTCTCTGGCAGACCTTCACAGGTCAAATGTGGACATAAAGCATCTGAATGGCAAGAGTGAGTGTGCAGGTTAGAAATGTGAACACCTTAGAGCATGCTTTATGCTTTTCCAGACCAGGCAGGAGAAAGATTAAGAGGATGTGTTCAATCTTAAAAGAAAAAAACACACCTCGGGGGATATATGGAAAGTAAAATGTTCAGTTCCCTTGGTTGTTCTTCTGTATGGCTTATATTATTTTAAAGTAATACTAGTCTGCTAGTCATTGATAAAACTGTGGTACCACTACAAATGTTAGCAGCATCCAATCAAATTAAATCTGAAGACTTTAAAAATTATTTTATTTCCCTATGTCTGAGGTTTATTCATAGCAAACAATCAATAATTTCTGTCTGTGTCATAAATCGTTTTGATCACTCATTGGTTTTGAGTAGCTTTCGGTGAAAAATGAGCAATAGGTGCTTCGTTCTGTGCCTGAAATCTGCTGCAATAGCATTAAGTGGACATAGTGATTAGGTAAGGAAATGCTATTCTTAACATTTTCTCCCTCTATTTTTTCCAGACACCGTTTGAGGGTGACAGGAAGTAAGGCATTAGTGTTGTTTATGTCTTTCTCCAAAATGGTTCCCCACATCTGGTGGCCATTACTCTGCCCAGATCCCAGCACTCTGGTCCAGAATCCGTGGCAACTGTTCAAGCCAACATGGACTGATAAAATCTCAGCACTCCAGGGCCATTATGCTAATTTTATTTGTGCAATGCTAGTCTAACTTTGCCCATCAGATAGCATTAGAAACTACAGTACATGCCTGTGGTGAAGCCGAACTGATCTTAAGGGGGTACTCCTGAGTTTTTCAGACAAGTCACTGTAACAGGGATGGCATAAACTGGAAGAGGACACTGATAGAGTCAGGAAGGTTCATAAGGGCTGTCTCAGTAACTATAATGTTTTGAGTGATATAGGCGGTCTGCCTCAGGGTGGATTTAATGTGTTGTTCCCGGCTCGCGACGAGTATGAGCTTTTGGTCGCAGCATCAGAAGGTGGGCTTCTGCTATCGGAAGCAGACGAATCTTCTGCGCTCCCGCATATGGGCAGTAGAGCACAGGATGAGACGGATGCTGAGATGGCAGCCTTTCTTGTCCGGGCGGCTGTGAACATCAGGCTAAGTGGAACCATCAACACTGCCCTGAGCATTCGCGGCTGGTTAATGGGTTTCTGGTCTTAGAGAGCCCCGCTCTGGTGCCTTTCTTCCCGGAAGTGCACGAGGAGCTAATGAAGTCATGGAAGGCACCTTATTCTGCCCGTACACACTTGTCCACCCTGACTACCCTCAACGGCGGAGCAGCTAAGGGATATGTTGAGATCCCCCAGGTAGAGCACGCTGTAGTGGTGCATTTATGCCTGCAGGGCACAGCCACCTGGCGCAACCGACCAAGGCTCCCTTCCAAGGCCTGTAAGTTCTCTTCCTCATTAATGACGAAGGCTTACAAGGCCGTGGGTCAAGCCGCTTCCGCCCTGCATGCCATGGCCATCCTGCAGGTCCACCAGGCCAAGGTGGGTAGAACCGACCCAGGGCTGATGCAGGTACTGTGTACTGCGACCGACCTCACCTTACGGGCGACAAAAGTCACGGCGTGTGCCCTGGGCTGGACGATGTCCACACTTGTGGTCCAAGAGCGGCACCTGTGGCTCAACCTTGTGGAGATGCGTGATGCCGAGGAAGTCCGCTTTCTCGATGCGCCCATCTCCCAAGGGGGGCTTTTTGGCGACACTGTTGAGGATTTCACCCATCAATTCTCGACGTTGAGAAAGCAGACCGAGGCGATTAAGCACATCTTGCCGGCACAACTCAGCCTCCGAAGTCTCGCGCCCCATCTGCTTCTCGCCAGAGCCATTCCCCTGCGGTACCGGCCCCAGCTCCTGAACCATCGGAGTCCGTACACCGGCCTCAGAGAAAGAGATCCTCCCGTGGGAAGTCCTGCCCGTCAGTCGGCCCCCAAGAAACCCAGATGGGCTTAGATGCGGCCCTGACATGGGCAGCCCGGGGATGAGGCGACTGCCTTTGACCAGTCTGACTGCGTGGTGATTATTCTATCCCTGAATGCCCCCTGGGCCTTGGCACCCACATGGTAAGTAAAAGGGGAGTGCCCTCATTTCCTGGGCCAGCGCACTCGCTACGTCCATGTGCTGGAAATCTTTCCAGTCAATCAGGCGAACGCGAGTACATCCCATTTCCTCGTTCGTCCCCTTGTTGCCGCTGTCGCAGGGGCTGGAGGCCTGGTTAGTGCTGTCCAGCCCCTCGCGGTGGCTCATTAGGACAATTCGCCTTGGCTACGCATTCCAGTTCACCAGACACCCGCCCAGGTTCAGTGGCATCCTCTCCACTACGGTGCGGGACGAGGGTGCCTCCATCCGCTGGGCGGTAGATAATAGAGCCCATCCCTGTAGCCGAGGTGTGCGAGGGCTTTTACAGCCCTTATTTTATCGTACCCAAGTGAGGGGGAGGGTTGCGCCCAATCTTTGATCTGTGTGCCTTGAACAAGCCTTACAGAATGTTAATGTAGAAGTGCATCCTGGCGTCAGTACGATGTCAGGATTGGTTCGCAGCCATCGACCTGAAGGACACATACTTTTATGTATCAATCCTTCCTCGACACAAACCCTTTCTTCGGTTTGCCTTCGAGGGACAAGCATACCAGTACAAGGTCCTCCCCTTCGGTCTGTCCCTGTCCCCTCGCATCCTTACCAAGGTCTCAGAGGCTGCCCTGGCCCCGCTGAGGGACAAGGGCATACGCATTCTCAATTATCTCGACGACTGCTAATCCTAGCTCACTCGCGAGACCTATTGTGTGCACACAGGGACCTCGTGCTTCAGCACCTCGACTGACTCGGGCTGCAGGTCAACTGGGAGAAGAGCAAGCTCTCCCCTGTGCGGTTCTCTCTGTGGTCCTACCTGCCCTACAGAGAGCCTCCTTTGAGCCCCTGGAGTAGGCCGAGCTCAGCACTTTGTCTCTGAAGACGGCCCTCCTGGTAGCACTCATTTTCATCATTTTCAAGAGGGTTGGGGACCCGCAGGTGCTCTCTGTTACCAGCGAATGCCTGGAGTTCGGGCTGACACACTCTCACGTGATCTTGAGACCCAGGCCCAGTTATGTGCCCAAAGTTCCCACCACTCCTTTTCGGGACCAGGTGGTGAATCTGCAAGCGCTCCCTTCAGAGCAGGAAGACCCGGCCTTGTCGTTGCTGTGTCCAGTTCATGCCCTGCGCATCTATCTGGACTGCACACAGAGCTTTACATGCCCAGAGCAGCTCTTTGTCTGTTTTGGAGGACAGCAGAAGGGGAAAGCTGTCTCCAAGCAGAGGCTAGCCCATTGGATTGTGGATGTCATTTCTCTCGCATACCAATCTCAGGACTTGCCATGCCCCTTGGGTGTCTGGGCACACTCCACTAGTGGTGTTGCGTCCTCCTGGGCACTGGAAAGGGGTGTCCTCTATAGCGGACATATGCTGAGCTCCGGGTTGGACTACACCCAATATCTTTGCGAGGTTTTACAACCCACGCATAGACCAGGTTTCGACCCAAGTGTTACGCTGTAACAGCAGGTAGACCGGGCAGCCGTTTGAGTTTTTCAAAAGGTGATAATGTGCGCCTTTTTGTACACAACAGTTCCCCATATCTGGTGAACCCTGGACACCTCTTTAATACTTAAGCACTGTTCGGTGACTAACTCGGCGGAGGAGTAATGGCACAAGGCCCAGTACTTGTGGTATGCCCCTTTTCAGGTGAGCCCGTGTGCTCGGGCTCAGTGCTCCATGCGTGGTGATTCCCCCTTGGTAATCCCGTATGATGAGTTTGTTTCCCCTCGCCAGAGCTTTCTCTGCCTTGGCCACTGTTGCTGCGTACCCTCTCTGTAGATAGGGTCCTCCGGTGGTATCATTTCATATGTGAACTTCCCCATTGGTAAGTCCATGTGAGATAATCCCCACATGTTAACCTCCCTCTGGTAGGATGTGGTCTCTGTAGTTCTCCCCCTCCTGGAGAGGGAAGAGCACTTCCCAGCGTTATTCTAGAAAGTGCTCGGCATGAAATTGCTTAATAGTAATCAGGTAAGCCTCTGCCAGTAGCCTCCTTGGGTAAGTGCCTCTTCCCCCATTAACAGGACTAGGGAGATGCCTTACCTAACTCGCTGGAAGGTCACGACGTGGTTGAGCGTTCGCTGCGAGGCATGCAGCAGTTTGCCTGTGTCCACTCCTCTGTACCTTGTGACACATTCAGTGCCTGCGGCATTTCGTATAGGAACCCCTAGTGTCACTACATTGACTCAACGTCGAGTGAGTGACAGACAGGGAATGTCTTGGTTACTGATGTAACCTCTGTTCCCTGATGGAGGGAATGAGATGTTGTGTCCCTCCTGCCACGGCGCTGAACCAGCCGCTGACATGGCCGGGACTCTCTATCGGCTCCTCAGCATAAATCTGAATGAGTGGTGCACGCCATCTCCTTTTATAGCCATATGTCCGGGGCGGAGAGTGGCATGCAAATTCCACTCGCAAATTCTCATTGGCCTTTTCTATTTTAAGCAAAGGTGATTGGAGCTCTCAAGATCAAACCCATAGTGTCACTACATCGACACAACATCTCGTTCCCTCCATCAGGGAACAGAAGTGACATCAGTAACCAAGACGTTTACAGTCTCCCGCGTTTGGATGAATAGGAGTGAATGGAGTGTGAACTGTTATGTGACCTCTCTTTTAGTATAGTATTGTATATGTAGTCATTTAGCAGACACTTTTATTTAAAGTGACTAACTAACATGCTTTTTACTAAAACAATCCTCCTATAAGGCTCAAAGGTGATGGATCACCCTATGTGGGGTTCAAACCTACAACCATCTGATTACCATTCTAGACTTTCAAATGCAAAACCACACTACCCACAGTACTATTATATCGTAATCTAAACCACTGTGAGGGGTTCTGTTGAATGGACGGGAAAGCAGGGGGTATAAATTGGGTTAGTTTTCTGGGAATGATGGATTACAGTCACACTCAGACAGGATGTTGATGTTCTTTAAGGACATTCCAAGAATGGAAGAAGGACTTTCATCTACATCTACATGAGCACTACTTAAAGGAATAGTTCACCCAAAATGAAAATTCTCTCATCATTTACTCACCCTTATGCCATCCCAGATGTGTGTGACTTTCTTTCTTCAGCGGACCACAAATGAAGATTTTTAGAAGAATTTATTTTGAAAGTGAATGGGTGCCAAAATTGTGATGCTCCAAAAATCATGCAAGTCAGCATAAAAGTAATCCATGTGACTCCAGTGGTTATATCCATGTCTCCAGAAGCGATTTGATAGTTGTGGATGAGAAATAGATCAATATTTAAGTCAATTTTTTACTGTAAATTCTCCTTCCTGTTCAGTCAGGCTGCACTTTAACTTTAACTTTCATGTTCTTCTTCATGTGTTTTTGATGATTCACATTTTCTTCATGCATACGCCCCTTACTGGGCAGGAAGAAGAATTTCATGCAAAAAAGGACTAAAATATTGATCTGTTTCTCACCCACACCTATAATATCACTTCAGAAGATATGTATTTAACCACTGGAGTCATATGGATTACTTTTATGCTGCCTTTGTGATTTTTGGAGTGTCAAAATTTTGGCACCCATTCACTTGTATTGTATGGATCTACAGAGCTGAAATATTCTTCTAAAAATCTTAATTTGTTTCTGCAGAAGAAAGAAAGTCATACACATATGGGATGACATGAGGATGAGTAAATTATGTGAGAATTTTCATTTTTGTGTGAACTATTCCTTTAATATGCACCATATATGAGCCATATATATATATATATATATATATATATATTGTACAAGCCTATTCAGTTGAATTTATAATATAATTCACATGAATATATAATTGAATATATGAGTAAACAAATTTATGAATGAAAAGTATGACTCAGACAAATTGTTAGGAAATTTAGTCACATACAAGGATAGATCATTAGTTAGGAAATAAGTAGGAAAAAGAGCAATGTAACCTGGGTGAAGTTTTGATTGGAAATAAAGATGCTTATGAAAACTGCCTTTAAAAATCTGGTGTATATCCATCCTACATCATTCCTTCTGTGAGGGTGAAATAGTATAATCAGCACCCTGAGTTTGCTCATTTATACCATTATGGATTTCTATAAGTTAAATATAATTGAAGCTTTAAATTGCTTCAGTCCACTCCAGGGGCAAGAATGACTTATCTTTTATACTCAGAGGTAACCCCCCATCCTTCGCTTGCTTTCTCACTCTCCATGTACATTAAATCACTGTCCGTGTTTCCAGTTTATGTTTGATTCATGAGTGATGTAAATGGCCATATGAATATGTAATGTTGAATATGAATGATAGATTAGCTTAATAAATTAAGACATTACAGACATTACAAATTAATTTTCTGTTACATTTTCTGTTTCTGCTTTGCAACGATGTGTGTTGTGAAAAGTGCTATACAAATAAAAATTACTTGACTTCACATGTATTTGGATATTTCTCAAGATACCACACTGAATTGAAATGAATGCAACCGAAACAACATTCTGTGTAATCCAATTCATCATTATTTAATATACAGTAAATCACACCAAACATATTGTCAAAAAACACGTACAAAAAAAGCTTTTAGTAAAACTTCAGCAGGCATGTCATAAATATGTTTAATGGAGTTGAATGAACAGGTCAAAGTACCTTTCAAACAAAAAGGCAGACAACAACACTGTGGGAAAATTCAGATCTGTTTCCGGATTGTTTGAGAACTGCTTCGGTGAATATTAGATTGTTTTCTGCATGTCCTCTGGATTAATGGGAGTGAATGGAATGTTTACAAATGACAAAGGAAATTTTGCAGCTGAGCAACTGTGCTTGGGGGTATGGCAGTTTCCTGCAAAGTTTTCTATACACTCAAATACATCAAGCTAGCATAAGACATGCATCTGATGTAACACTAAATCAGTGTACCTATTTTAGCACAGGCATAAACTTCTAAACCATAACACCAAAACTTGGAAGTCTCAACTTAGTTTTTAGGCTATACAGAGTTAAGACATTATGAAAACTTGAGCCCCTTCTAGCCGCAATATTAGCTGCTGACTGACATGATATATGTTCGACCATGCTTAGGATTTCTTCGGCCTCATTCATTAATGGTTCAAATTCAAATCCACTGCTGCCGCAATATTTTAACATGCTTCCACTGAAGCGCTTTCGTCTATGCTTCACCACAGCCATAATAAGCCCCAACTTTGCAAGTGCAAGTGCCCTTCTCCTCCAACGCATACGTACTACCCCGGTACCTCACTGCAAAAAAATATTCTCTCCTCAGGCAGTGCAGTAAAGCCTGGTGACACCGCAACCATGGCATGTCTTTCGGGCTGTGCGACTAAGCACCATAACTGTGATGTGCTTTTCTGATTAACCATCTCATATTATGCCACTTATGCCAAATGAATCACTACCCATTTTAGTGATTGACAGTCAGGCTACTTCAGCTCACCTCTAAACAGTTCGCCATAAGCCAGCTTCTCAGCATCAGTCATTTTCACCCAAATATAATATACACCCTCCCGCCAAATGCTGTGCTTGACAATTCAGCCCGTGCGTATCACAGAGTGAGCACTCATTTAAATGCAGTGTAAATAACTTTACACAAAAACATGGGCCCTTCCCGTCTTGCGGTCTCATGCTCGAGGATTCGGCCCATTCATATCGCAAAGCGTGCTTGTTTAATATACAGCATTACTAATTTTTAAGTGAAACAGGAGCTCTCCCGTTGAACGCTGTGCATTCCCATGCTAGAGGATTCAGCCTGTTCACAGCGCTGAGTGAGCTCTTGTTCGAAATCCAGAATCAATAATTTTCATGTGGAAAGCATAGGCTCTCCCGTCGAACGCTGTGGTTTAGGATTCAGCGCATACGTTTCGCAGAGTGAACCCTCCCATTTGAATGACTTGCGTCTGGAGGTGGCTTAAGGTCAAGTTTAGGGTGAGGCAGGCACGCCTGCCAAGAGCAGATCAGGTCCATTCTTGCCTGGGGCAGACAAGCACAGGCATTACGGGGTCCTCTCCCTTCCCTGAGGTAGGGGAAAAGGGGGGATGACCTCCCTGCCCAGGCATTGCAGATTCCTCCATGCAGCACAAAAGCTCCTGCGAGAGCTCATTTCCATGTGCCGGTAACTGCCACCCAAGACGGCGTAGGCAACGTGCATCTCCAAGATTTCAATTATAGACCTTTTCATCTGGAAGCATCAGTCTAATTGGCATCTGCTAAACATATTAAAAATCAGAACTGTAAACTTTATAAATCACTAACATCTCAGTGATATCTGCTGAATGTCTTATTGACTTCTGAGACATACTTAGTGAAATATGTATAACAGATATAAACACACATCAAATAAACTTCTGGGTGATGTACCTGTGCTATCGGGCACTGCTTCCACAATGATTAGATTTTCTCCTCTACTATCTCCAATTGCTATCCCCTAGTTCTCCTTTTGGAATCCCAGCCGACCTGTTATTACAGTCATTCATTCTGCAATGGGGCAGCAATCACCACTGCACAAAGGTCTACCTGAGCAGCAAATTCAATCTCTCGGCCGTTGTTTTTCAGATAATTTCCACAGTTATATCAGAATGAACTGTTTCAGAAGAGCTCACCAAATTCTTATTAGCTTATTTGCCCTTAAAGGAATCACCCATTTAGTCATCTTCTCCAATCTTCTTGTACTCTCATCTAATGAAAGGGCATATACATTTGGACATCCATGCGCAGGTTTCTCGTATGTTCGTTCATAGGTACGCATATGCGCATATCGATAATATAGACACGTTCATAGGCGTTTAATCATACATGAATGAATAAATATCTTCATCAATAAATTTTTTGCAACTCAGCCGTCATTCATAGCTCAAGGCTCCGCTCGTATCCAGGGCCTCTAGAAAGCTTTAAATTCCATCGTTCGAGTGCCACGCTAGATCTCCCTTACGAGCACGGTGTGAGTTACCATGCTCTGGCCATGGGCTCCCCCGTTCTAATGCCGTGTGAGCTTCCAGGTTTTGGCTGTGGGCTCTCCCATTCGAGCGCTGTGTGGGCTCTCCCATTCGAATGCGATGTGGATCCCTGTTCGATTGCTTGCTGGGCTCACCTGTTCATTTACATTTACATTTATGCATTTGGCAGACGCTTTTATCCAAAGTGAATTTCAGTGCCCTTATTACAAGGACAATACCCCTGGAGCAACCTGGAGTTAAATGCCTTGCTCAAGGACACAATGGTGGTGGCTGTGGGGATCAAACCAACCTTCTGCTTACCAGTTCAGTGCTTTAGTCCACTATGCCACCACCACTCCATGCTGTGAGCAAGAACCCTCTCTCATTTGCACCACAAGCTCCCATTCGGATTGCAGCATGAGCCCTCCCTTTCAAATGTCCACATCTGGAGGTATAGGCATGCGTACTCACAAATGCATCCGCCGCCAATCAACATCTATCAAACAAGTTGGAGCCCTCCACTATGGACAGCGAGCCACAAATGTTTGCCTTCTCTTCATTTCAAAGATTACATGAACATGTGAACTCATGAAACAAGGATGGGCATTTCTGAATTATCCAATGAAAGTAGGGAATCTAAATGTAGAAGGCAAAACGTGTAAAGCGATTGAAAAATGCCCATCCAGGTTTGAAAACGCCCACTGATTGGACAATGTCTATTTTTGCTCTGCAGAGACACAAGTCTCCACCATTGAGCATGTGTGCTGACCACTAGGCCAAATGTTTAACATTGTGTTCTATAGTTTAACATCTTTGACTTTATATTGATATTATATTTGACTTTATATTGATTTATAATGATATTGCTAGTCTGCTTTGTGTCTACATTTGAGCCAATTCCCCTAACTATCTTTTAACATGGCTGTTCTATACATGGTAACAATTTATAATAATGGTCTGTCATTAATAGGTAACTATGCAGGAATTAATGCAGGATTAATGAGTAGTACTACATTAACACTTTAGTTACTACTATTAACTAATATGGAAACATGATTAACCAGTCAATAAGTAATAGCAAACTGATGACTGAGGTAATTCACTGTCAGTTAATGAATAATTACTGAATTTAATTTTCCTCATTGAGAACTATCAACTAACTATGGCTAATTTAAAATAACTACTAATTAATTACTAATCAAAACAATAAAATGTGTTTAATATGTGAATGAACATAACAGCTCTCTAAATCATGGCTACAATGTCTGGTAGAGTATCATATTCTGCTTACAGATGTATGTGCCCAACATGTGTGTGGGATATCTCTTCTGTTCATTACAAATTATTAACTTTGGCAGGTCTGATATTGCTGGAGGTCTTTTTAAAATAATTTTGGTAACCCATTAGTAATGAGTCAAGTGTTACCACATAAACATGAAGGAATTACAAATTATTTTAAAGTGAGGGTCATGGTAACACATTATTAATTAATGAATACATACTTGAATATACACAATTTTTGTTTTTTTTACAAAACTTTTTTAGAATTATTTTTTTATTCATAGATACTGTTGGTTAATTTTACAAGAAGTGTTTAATTTTATGTGAAGTGCATTTTTTTTCTGAATTACTTAATGGAACCAATGAAAAAAAGAATGAGTGTCCAATCAGGGTTCGCCATATTCAATGCTCGTGCTGAAACTGAAAGAAGAGCGAGTGCGATTTTGCTCCGCCCTCCCGTCGATCCGCCTGCATGTGGTAAACTTTAACATAAGTTCTGTTCTGTTCAGACCGAGCATAGGCAAAGGAGGAAACATGTCATATTAATTTGATAAAAATGGTACGTATTTACCGAGTGGGCTGTATAGGGCGGAAGTACACATGTGGAATCGGCCTCATAGCTGCACGCCGGATTTCTCTCCATTTTCTTTGAAATCTTGTGGAGATCAACACACTTGTCCTTTAGACACATAATTTTATTATTTTACTTTATGTTAAGAGATAAGACTTTTAAAACATGTAGTAACCGTGAGCACCAGCAATTAAAAGCATTATCCTGCTAAAGGTTTGTAGCCTATGCAATTATGTTCAATTATTTCAATGATTCATAATTCAATGCCAGAAAATAATATTTTGAATGTCTGTGAATGTTTGTTAACCATCTATTTGATTAAATGAATAAAATGTAGGAACAAACACTTTGAGTATTCATTACTAACTGACAAGTAACACCTCAGCTATTATTAATGGTTTATAATGTGTTTTCACTTTAGAATAATGGTCCAGATAACCTTTAACTCCCAAGGAAGGAAACAGTAAGATCTCATTAATTAATAATGCATTACCATGACCCTCACTTTAGAATAGTGGTCCAGATCATTAGTAATTCCTTAATACTTATGTGGTAACACTTGACTCATTACTTATGGGTTACCAGAATTATTTAAAGAGCACCTATTATTGTTTTTCAAATATTACCTTTCATGTAGTGTGTTATATAGCTGTTTGTGAAAGTAAAAAAATGTCTGCAAAGTTTCAAAAATCAAGTGCAAAGTGCTACCCTGCAGAAAGGGCCAGTTTAGACAAGCATGAATTACATGCTGGTCCAGGCTGGTTTATGCTGGTCCAGGGTGGTCTACCTGGTGGGCCAGGATGATTTTGGTTGAAATTGGTTGACCAAGAAATTCTTGCTTGTTAAGACAGACCACTGGTAGAGATACCAACATCCTAAACAACAAATGCAAGTAACCAGCAATGAAGGTAAATTGCTGAAAATGTAAATGCTACCCAGTGGAAAAGACCAGCTTAGACAAGCTTTTACAGGCTGGTTTGGTACTGGTCTAGTTGGTAAACCAGCATAGCCATGCTGTTAACAAGCTAAAATTAGCTGTTGAAGCTGGTTGACCAGCATTATTTTAAAGTGTTTAAAGTGGTTGAAGAAGGACGTTTTGCTGGTTAAGCTAGTTAGTTAAAAGCCTGATGGCAAAACCAACATTCCATGCTTGGAACCAGTGTCCAAACATAAGATACCTTTGTGAGCAGCTATACTGATTTGCAGCAGGGATAAGCCTTAATATCACTTAATATGACACTTTTCGTACCACTGTCTCCTTAAGATGATTCGCTTATGTGTTCCTCTTTTGTAAGTCACTTTGGATAAAAGCGTCTGCCAAATGAATAAATGTAAATGTAATAAGTGAATGAGAGCAAGAGATTTGGTCATTTGTGCTCTGCTTTGCCTTATTAGTAATTATGAACAGCTGTTTGTTCATTGTGTGTTTGGGCCCCAGCCACGGTAACATATTAGCTCGTCACACATACATGATCACTGAGACAGAGAGAGAATGAGAGAGACAGAGTGAGAGGAGTCTTTTTTGTGGGACATGTATTTGAATTTAGCTTTAGAACACAAGTAAAAACATTACCCTATCTCTCCCTCTCTGCTTTAAATATGACTGGCTCCATCTCCTCCACCCCTGGCAGCTTTGGCAACTGAGGGTCCAGCTGCTCAGCTGGTTCTGGGAACGCTGTCGACCTTACTAACACATAAACACACACACATGCAGTGCTGGGAAAGGAAAAGCACCACTGGTAAGACATCGGTTTCTAACACAATGAACCCTCAGTCTCACATTTGATCAGAGAAATACTGCAACAGCTGGCAATATCAAACTCAGCCTTACATACACACACACTCACACACAAAGCGAATCCAGCTTTTGCTCTTTTCTTAAAATGTTGAAGGCTCTTTTTAAAGACTGGATTTAAGGAGGGTTTTTTTTTTTTTTTTTTTTTTTTTTTTTTAGCTGTGATGGGATTAAGGGTTTTTATGTAGGATGCCAGCATAAGCATCAAGCTTTTTAAAGAGCTTTTAGACTAAATGAGTTTCAATTTCTCAATGAGATGTGACTGACCGCGTGTAATTAAACAAAAACCAAAAGCTCCATCACTAGTGTAATCATGCATGAAATGAGACAGAGAGAGAGAGAGAAAAAGAGAGAGAGATAAAGAGAGAGCAGTCACTTAGTAAAAGAACATTTTTATGCATTGAAATAACTGCCACACAAAACTGTATACATACAGCATATACTGTATATCTGATCACTGATCAGCCACAACATTAAAACCACCTGCCTATTGTGTAGGTCCCCCTCGTGCTGCCAAAACAGCACCAACCCGCATCTCAGAATAGCATTCTGAGATGCTATTCTTCTCACCACAACTGTACAGAATGGTTATCTGAGTTACCGTAGACTTTGTCAGTTCAAACCAGACTGGCAATTCTCTGTTGACCTCTCTCATCAACAAGGCATTTCCATCTGCAGAACTGCCCCTCACTGGGTGTTTTTTGTTTTTGGCACAATTCAGAGTAAATTCTAGAGACAGTTTTGTGTGAAAATCCCAGGAGATCAGCAGTTACAGAAATACTCAAACCAGCCCATCTGGCACCAGCAATCATGCCACGGTCCAAATCACTGAGATCACATTTTTTCCCCATTCTAATGGTTGATGTGAACATTAACTGAAGCTCCTGACCTGTATCTGCATGATTTTATGCACTGCAGCCACATGATTGGCTAATTTGATAATCGCATGGATGATTGTTGGTACCAGACGGGCTGGTTTGAGTATTTCTGTCACTGCTGATCTTCTGGAATTTTCATGCACAACAGTCTATAGAAGTTACTCCGAATGGTGCCAGAAACAAAAAATATCCAGTGAGCGACAGTTTCTGCAGATGGAAATGCCTTGTTGATGAGAGAGGTCAACAGAGAATGGCCAGACTGGTTTGAACTGACAAAGTCTAAGGTAACTCAGATAACTGCTCTGTACAATTGTGGTGAGAAGAATAGCATCTCAGAATGCTATTCTGAGATGTGGGTTGGTGCTGTTTTGGCAGCACGAGGGGGACCTACACAATATTAGGCAGGTGGTTTTAATGTTGTGGCTGATCAGTGTATATACATATACATACACACACACACACACATACTGTATATATATATATATATATATATATATATATATATGCGGTTGCTAGGGTGTTCAGGGTAGTTGCTAAAGCATTTCTAGGTGGTAGCTAGTGTGTTCAGGGTAGTTGCTTGGTTGTATAAATGGCTTGCGTGTTATGGCCCCTTTAAGTCTTCAGACATTTTGAGTGATGCAGCAAGAGAGTGTGTGAAAGAAAGGGCAAGCAGAAACACATTTGGAGAGTTATATATGTGTGTGCATCTTATAAAATGAGTTTTCCACCCTTAATACACAATTATGGTTCAGTTGCATGTTGTAAACTTGCATCTACGTGAGTGTATGGTAATTATGTTCGAGTGAGTGTGCGCATTTAGCGTGTGCTCGTTTCATGCACGTTTGGTTACACGTGAGTTGTTAGAACAAACGATTGCATTGATAATAGTGCTTGCACATTATTATTTCGTTTGCTAATTGTCTTGTGTGTTAGATATCAGGTGTTAATTACCAGACTCGATTTGAACTGATGATGTTTAATGTTAAAAGGCTTAGTCAGATGTCAGAATGGCAGTTTAGATTGTCAATACACTGACTGCAGTAATATATTTGCTTACTGATTGTGTTATTCAGTCTTGTATTGGCACTTGAAGTCTGTATTGTTGTTTCTTCATTTGAATTGCATTGTAACTATTATTTAATCTTTATTTCGTACAGACCACACATCCCTATGTCATTGTTCATCCTACCTGTACTTCATCTTTACAGCTAAGCCATCTAGAAGTGATTAAAGTCACAAAAAGGAGGAACTGTGGTTGACTGAATTATTGGGCTCTGACCGCCCTGCCGGGGAAGTGCTTTCAATCTAACAGTCCTCAAAGAGTCACACTCAAATTTCCATCGTTCTTCCTTATATTGTGGTCCTTCGAGCTAGATCGGCACTCCCCTGGATTAAGATGTCAGCCAGTTCTGAACCAATAATCCCCTCTTTTCACCCAAAGTGCCGTCCAGTTTACCTACAAGAATATGAGGTTGATTTCCAGAGCCATCGGAGATCAAAGCCACCAGCCAGTAGAACAGAGCAGGCACTGGATTCAAATGATGATTTCTCCTTTTCACTTGTGGGAGCGGCTGCCCCAGACCCAAAAAGAGCACATAGCCTACCCGTTTTCTTCCTTATATCAAGGTTGGCCGTCATGGATAAGTGGTGTGCCCCCACAGATCCTATGCAGCAGCTCATTTCCCATTCTTCATATCAGTCAGCAGCAGAGAGTCACAGCCGACAGCCACAACCTCACCCAAATGCTGAGTCCCTTCCCCTCTGCAATTGTTATGGATATCAGAGTGATCGGTCAGATACTAGCTCTATAAAATTACAAAAGATCTCCCAAGATAATTCAAAGTACCGCAAAACACAACAGGCAATTCAGGCTGACCTTAAATTACTTGAGACAGCCAAAGATGAACTAATTCAGTCCAACCATCCATCAGTCACATTCCGCAACCCAGCACAAGTCAATGTTGAAGATTGGCCTGAGCCGCCTCCTCCAACCCCATTTTATGAATCAAAATCCATGAAGGAGTGAGACATTCCAAACCAATTCTGTGATGGGTTGAGGCCGCCCAGCGAAATAAGAGCTCCACTCATAGTTATTAGCCCAATACTCACTTCAGATCCTGTAATAAAGAATGTCAGCAATCCATTTCAACCAGTGGAGGTACAGCCAGTATCCTATCCCTGTCCAACAGATAGGTCCTCAGTATGTATATAATCAGGCAAATTATGCCTCCCCACGTCCTTATCCTGATAGTTATAGGATAGTGCCTGTAACAGGTTAAGTTTGGGCAAGAAGGAGGCAGGAACTGGCTAAACAGTCATCGTAAAGTTTAATGATAAAACTCAACATAAAATAAACAAACACAGACACACATGCAACGTGGCCATGTGTGTCTCTCTCCCTTTCTTGAACTGGCGCCTCTGGCTCATCTTTATTCCCCTCCCGGCTGATTAGCCTGATTCAGGGCTGGCCATGTGTCCTCACAACCAGGCCCCGCCCTCCTCCTCATCACACTCCACCATCGCCCGACTGAGGCTGGGGAAACCCCAGGCATGACGCACTCCCCTCCCTTCCTGGAGGGGGGCATTGCTCTTCTGGCTGTGCCTGCCTGCAGGTCTTCCCTGCCTTTTGAGCCCTGGGAGAAATGAGTGGAGGGAAAGGGGAGAGGGAAAGAGTGAGGCGGAACGACAGAGTGAGAGAGAGAGAGAGAGAGAGAGAGAAGAACTTGCTCACTGGCTCCCGAACGCGCTGTCGCCCGGTCCTCAACCGCTCCTCCATCCTCTGGCGGTGCCAGCTCGCTCCTCCCCAGCAGATGGCAGTGAGTCCTCCGGCCCCTGGTAGAGAGAACTGCTCCTCCCCTTCTTCGGTGGTCGGCAGCAGCTCCTCCAGCTCTCTGCGGCCAGCAGCGACCCATCCGTCCCCAGGCAGATGGCCACGGCTGCTCCCCTGGTGGATGGCAGTGGCGAGGACTCCACGACAGTGCATCTCTCCTCCCTCCCGGGTTTCGGCACCAATGTAACAGGTAAAGGTTGTGCAAGGAGGAGGAGGGAACCGGCTAAACAGTCAACATAAAGTTTAATGACAAAACTCAACATAAAACAAACATAAACAAACACAAACACACATGGAACACAGCCGCTTGCACCTCTCTCTCTCTCTCTCTCTTGAACTGGTGCCTCCAGCTTGTCTTTATCCCCCTCCCGGCTGATTAGCCTGATTCAGGGCTGGCCATGTGTCCTCACAACCCAACCCCGCCCTCCTCCTTGTCACAGCGCCCCATAGCATGACAGCTGCCATAGTATCTACAGATCTGACAGAGAAATATTACAAAGGACCAAGTCAACTCTGGTTGACCACCTGAAATTAGACGAGGCTTGTCTAATAGCCGACTCCTTTCTACACTCTCGTACACCCTACACAGACACCATTATAGCACTTAATGAGCGATTTGGTCAGCCCCATTAGATAGCACTGAGGAGGATAGCTATTATACTTGATTCACCTGATGTCAGCCACAGTGACCCATCAGCCTTTGAGAAATTCTCCCTTCAAGTGCAGTCTCTTGCTGACAAGCTCAAGACATTAGGATGCGAGGGTAGCATTAAGTTGCAGTGTGGGTCACATGTTGCACACCTTCTCAGTAAACTCCCACCATAAAGAAGGGCTGATTTCTGCCGTCACATGCCTGGGGCAACTTACTCATTAACAGACCTGGCAGACTATCGGTTCTGATAATAGGCCTGAGATGACAGCAAATTATGATAAATCTAAGAGTAAGCTCACAGTATACAGCTCTTACTGCCAGAACTCAGAGCATGCATTCAGTCAATGCCCCCAAATCCCAACTCTCACCAAAGACCAGCTCTCAGAGTGGAAACGCACCAATAGAAAGTGCTGGCGTTGTGGCCGAGCACATCAGGCTGCTCAGTGTGATCTAAAGAAGCCATGTCCACTTTGCCAGAGAATGCATCTACATATCCTCCACGAGGTCAGTGAGAGGTCAGCAAGAGGAACGTCTAAAACAGAGACCTGCTTAGTCAGTTCAGCGACATAGACGCTGTACGTGAATAAACCGACTGGCAGTAATAAGGTCTTACTCAAGGTGGTCAGAGTGCTACTACATGGCAACCGTTCACTGGACACATTCACAGTCCTCAACAATGGGTCTATGTGTACCATGCTCCTGCCAGAAGCAGTTCAGAAGCTTGAACTACAGGGGAACCAAGAGAGCTTAGCTCTGAGAACCATTTGCCATGATGTAGAAACTCTCAATGGAGCTTAAGTCTCTTTTTTCATCTTTCCATTCTCCCATCCTAAGAAGCGATATCTCATCTCAGGAGCCTTTACTGGCCCACAGCTTTATATTGATCACTCTTACCCCATTTCCAAGCTGCAGAAACACCACTGCAGTACTTTGAAAGAAAAGCCTCTCATCCTTGTTGGTGCAGATCAAACCCACATTATAACTCCTATCGAGCCAGTAAGACTGGGGCCACCAGGCGGTCCAGCCACAATCAGAACTAGATTGGGATGGACACTCCAGAGCCCTACCAGCCTACTCGAGCACCAAATAAAGCCAAACCAGTGCCTACACATATCCATCCCCCTTAGCACCACAGAGCTGTTTAAGAATGTTGAAAGACTATGGCAAGTGGATGTTTTTCCCTTTCAGAATGAGAATGAGAAGGAGTGCTCAAGATCCAAGCAAGACCGAGAAGCCATTGAGCTACTGGAAGCCAAGACAATTTGCCTAGAGGTAGATAGAATAAATCACTATGCGACACCATTGTTGCGATATGTGACATGCCTTATCTTCATGCCACTGTGGAAGCAGTCATGCCATGTTTAAGGAGTACAGAGAGAAAGCTAGCAAGAGACCCGCAACAGGCTGAATCTTATTCAGCAGAGATCCAGAAACTGGTAGAATCAGGAGCAATCAAAAAGCTCTGTCCAGAAGAGAGGGACCAACATGGTGTGTCCTGGTTTATCCCACACCATATGGTGTGCCACAATGAGAAGAATCCTGTGGTGTTTGATTGCTCCTTTCAGTTCAATGGCTTCAGTCTAAATGAGTCTCTCCTCCCGGCCCCACCTTAGGTTCATCACACCTCGGGGTCTTACTCAGATTCCGTGAGCATGCGGTGGCCATCAGCGGTGACAATCGGGGCATGTTTCACCAGGTCCGCCTTCTTCCAGAAGATAGACCAATCCTTTGGTTTGTCTGGCGCGACCTGAGGAAGGAAGATCCCCCTGATGTCTTTGAGTGGCAAGTGCTCCTGTTTGGGACAACCTGCAGCCCATGCTGTGCTACCTTTGTCCTGCAGCGACATGTAAGAGAGCACAGTCAACCAGAAGAGGATGTAAGGTTGTCGATTGAACGCTACTTCTATGTTGACAATTGCCTGAAGAGCTTGTGTCACCAGAGGAAGCTAAGCAATTGGTTGAGAAACCGAGGGACCTGTTAGCTAAAGGGGGCTCTGAATTGAGACAATGGGCCAGCAATGTGCCAGCCATCATTTGTCACCTTCCAAGCGAAGCCAGATCAGATGTTCTTGAACTCTGGCTAGCCCATGAGAAGACGGATGTCCAAAATTCCACATTTGGACTTAGCTGGAATTGCCCTAAAGATGTGCTGACATACCATCATTGCCGTGACTGGTGCACAGTTGATGAAACTCTTGAAGAAAGAGTTAACCTTGCCACTTCGTCACACAGTGCTCTGGTCAGATTCTACCATAGTGCTGTCCTGGCTCCAATCAGAGTCTTGCCATTTTAAAGTTTGTGTCAGCACCAGAGTGGCTGAGATTCATGAGCTTACTGACCTTACCACTTGGCGCTGTGTGGCTTCAGCCCAAAATCCAACTGATGACCTCACAAGAGGGAAGACACTGAAAGACCTTGCAAAACCCAATAGATGGAGTCTAGGGTCCCCATTCCTCCTCTTGCCTCAAGAAAATTGGCCAAAAAAACCTTCAGTGAGCCCTGAGATGGACAAGTCTGAGCTCAGAAAATCTGCATTCTGTGGAGTAGTAGCTGCAAAGGAACTAGTTGGCAATGAGTACTGAACATGGGAAGAATTGGTAAAGACCATAGTGCAGGTGTTACATGGGGCAGCTGGAGAGTCAAGACAACCCACAGCTGATACTTGCCAGGCAGCTGACTTCCACATACTCCAGAAAGTCCAGAATCAGAGTTTCCCAGAGGAGTTACAACGATTGAAGTCAGGTAAATCCCTCCAACCTAGCAGTCATTTAATTACACTGGCTCCAGAGTTGGCAGCAGGCTGAGACGTGTTGAGGCCTTAGATACTGCCCTAAAGCATCCTATTGTACTGGATTCCAGACATCTAGCAGTGAACTTACTTCTCCAATACTATGATAAGAGACTTTGCCATCCAGGCCCTGCACGAGTGTTTGCAGGGATAAGACGACAAATCTGGGTTTTAAGAGGTAGAGAGGCCATCCGCAGCCTACAGCATGCTTGTACAGAATGTCAGTGCCTGAGAGCCAAGCCTACCATCTCAAAAATGGCAGACCTTCCTTCAGCCAGGTTGCATCTCTACAAGCCGGACTTCCAGTCTACTGGGGTGAATTGTTTCGGACCCATCCTTGTAAAGATTGGTCAGCGAGTGGAGAAGAGGAGGGGAATCCTTTACAAGTGTCTCACCACACGAGCTGTACACTAGAGCTGGGTGATATGTAAAAATATTTATTGATATTTTGCCTTAAAAAATATCGCGATATTCGATTATATCATAATTTATTTACTTTTTTGCTTTAAAAATGTAATAAATTTATTGAAACACTAAAAAAATATATACAAAAGACATTTTTAAATTAAAATTGCACTTTAAACTGAACGAAAAAAGCAACTAAAGACAACTATAAATGTAAAGACAATAATAATCAAATTAAATAAACCTAATAAATTCCCTCATGTTCCCAAAATAATGCTACCAAATTTGTGTTCTTATTGAATTTGTGTTTGTATTGCATTTTGGTAATACAGTTAGTGCTGCCTAAAGAAAATAAAATAAAACTCAGTTTTAGGTTCAAGGTGAACATGTCTTGCATTACTTTATGATTTAATCACTTTCATCTTTGTTTATTTAATACAAAGATATATATTATTGAACCTGCAGAGTTGCATTCACAATGCATGCCAACCAAGTGGAAATAACACAAACTAAACAAATAGCACCTCTTGAGATGATCTGAGATAATTTGCAGCATTCTCACAGACAACATTAGTCTTGCAAACAGTTTTCAGACGAATGAAACACAAAAAAGAGTGAAAACTCTTTAGATGCACTTGTTCCACATGACAGGCTCCTGCTGCATGCCTCTGAATAAACAGCGAATCAGGTTATTTTTTTTATTTTTATTTTTTGCTTTAAAAATTTTATACATTTATTGAAACATGAAAAATATAAACAAAAGACATTTCTAAATTCAAATTGCACTTTAAACTAAACGAAAAAAGCAATAAAACAACAAAGTGATCAAAAATCTTATTTAACCACCTACCCAAATACAAACATTTACCGTCTCCAAACAAATTTGCATCACGGAATCTGCAATGCATGCCAACCGCAAGGAAATAAAGCGAATTAAACTCACAGCACCTCCCGAGATGATCGAAGACAATTTTCAGCATTCTCATAGACGACATTCTTCTTGCAAACAGTTTTTGAATAAATGAAACGTCATGGTTACTGGTGTAACCTCCGTTCCCTGATGGAGGGAACGAGACGTTGGTGTCAATGTAGTGACACTAGGGGTCACTCTTGGGAGCCCGAGACACCTCTGGTCTTTGATAAAAGGCCAATGAAAATTGGCGAGTGGTATTTGCATGCCACTCCCCCAAACATACGGGTATAAAAGGAGCTGGTATGCAACCACTCAATCAGGTTTTACGCTGAGGAGCCGATATAAGGTCCGGCCATTTCAGCAGGTAGTTCAGCGTTGTGGCAGGAGGGACCAACGTCTCGTTCCCTCAATCAGGGAACGGAGGTTACACCAGTAACCATGATGTTCCCTATCTGTCACTCACTCGATGTTGGTGTCGATGTAGTGACACTAGGGGTCCCTATACAAAACGCCACAAGGCTGAACTGTGTTACGTGAACTGGCGGTGTGTGGTAGGCAGACTTGCTGTGTGCCTCATAGCCAGCACACCATGTTGACACATAACCTCCCCCAACACAGTTATGAGTGTTGAACGGCCATTTTTGGGGACAAGTCGACTACCCAGAGATAGAGACAGGCTTAACCCAGTCGTGGCCTCTTTCCCCTTCTCTTTTTCCACTCCCTAAAAAAGAAGGGGGATTATCTGACTGGGCCGCCAGGTCTAGTCAGGGGGTGTCCCTCCCAAGGGGAGGACACCACGGAGACCACACCTCGCCCCAAGAGAGGGGGGGATATTTAAGTGGAAGAATACATCACATGGTCTTTCCAACCATGTGGAGAACCTTCAAGGTAGATCCTGCCCAATGGGGGAGGAGTTACTACAACATGGAGACTGGGGCAGAGGGGCTCTGCCCAACGAAGATGCAGTTTGCCAAAAGGGAAATGAATTAGCGGAAGATATAGATCGCATGGGGTTAGCCTTACAGGGAACCGCCACATTTTGGAGTCTCTCCAAAAACTCGACTGCCACAGGGCTCGGAGGAAGTCAACCAGGGAACAACTCTTGTGAACACTACTGGGAATTAACAGCGCATGTCTTCAGCTCAAAAGGAGGTGGAAGGCACTATGTGCAAGCGATACACCCGGCTGGCTATCCCTGGCTTATCCGCTTGTTGCATGCCACTACCTGGGATGAAACCGGTTCCACCCGGAGGTTGTAGAACCTTGCAAAGGTGTTGGGTGTTGCCCAGCCCTCTGCTCTGCAAATGTCTGTTAGAGAGGCACCTCTGGCCAGGGCCCAAGAAGCCGCTACACCACGGGTAGAATGGGCTCGTAGCCCTACCGGGGGTGGCATGTTTTGGGTGAGATATTCCATAGTTATGGCGTCAATGAGCCAGTGGGCGATCCTCTACTTGGAGACAGTGCTTCCTTTCCGCTGTGCACCAAAGCAGACAAAGAGCTGCTCAGAGACTCTAAAGTACTGCGTGCGATCCAAATAGATGCGTAAAGCGCGCACCGGATACAGCAACGACAGGGCTGGGTCTGCCTCCTCCTGGGGCAGCGCTTGCAGGTTCACCACCTGGTCCCTAAAAGGAGTGGTGGGAACCTTGGGCACATAGCCCGGTCGGGGTCTCAGGATCACGTGAGAATAGCCCGGACCGAACTCCAGGCATGTTTCGCTGACAGAGAATGCTTGCAGGTCACCTACCCTCTTGATGGAAGTGAGCGCAGTCAGGAGGGCAGTCTTCAAGGAGAGTGCCTTAAGCTCGGCTGACTGCAAAGCTCAAAGGGGGCTCTCTGTAGACCCTGAAAAACTACAGAGGTCCGATGAGGGAACGAGGTGTGGCCTGGAGGGATTCAGCCTCCTGGCGCCTCTTAGGAACCTGATGATCAGATCATGCTTCCCTAAGGACTTACCGTCGACTGCGTCGTGGTGTGCTGCTATGGCATCAACGTACACCTTCAAGGTGGAAGGGGACAGCCTCCCTTCCAACCTCTCTTACAGAAAGGAAAGCACTGATCTGACTGCGCATCTCTGGGGGTCTTCCCATCGGGAAGAACACCACTTAGCGAACAGACGGTACTTAAAAGGCACACACCAAATGGTGGTTGGAGGAGGGATTTGTAGCCATCCCGGAAGGGAGAGTAGCAATGGTCCAAAACCCGGTCCCCTCATGTGTTAAAACTAATGTGTTGGTGGTATTTTGGTGCGACTGATTTGAGATTGGCTTTGTTAAAGTCCCCGGTCACAATGAACGTGACCTCAGGGTGTGCGGTTTCCTGCTGGCTTATAATCCCGTACAGTTCCTTGAGTGCCCGGTCTGTGTCAGCTTGTGGCGGGATGTACACAGCAGTGATAATGACCGCTGTGAATTCCCTCGGTAGCCAGAATGGTCGACACAGAAGCATGAGACATTCCAGATCAGGAGAGCAGAAAGACTTGATAGAATGTACGTTCCTCTGATCACACAATGATTTGTTGATCATAAAACATCCACCACCACCTCTGCTTTTACCTGAGAGGTCTTTTGCTCTGTCCGCTTGGTGCACGGAGAATCCCGCGGGTTCAATGGCTGAGTCTGGAATCTCCGCAGACATCCAAGTTTCTGTAAGGCAGATAATGCAGCAGTCCCTTGTCTCTTGTTGGAAAGAGATCCGCGCTTTCAGCTCGCAGAGCTTGTTGTCCAGAGACTGAACATTTGCCAGTAGGATACTGGGTAGCGGGGGTCGATTTGCGCGACGTCTTACTCTGATGAGAACGCCGGCTCTATTTCCTCTTTTCCTTTTGCGTTTCCGTGGCCGGGCTGCCCAGACAAAGGGCTCCGGCGTGTTTGTAAACAGCGGGTCAGCATCGAGGAATCTGAAGTCTGGTTTACGGTGTGTAATTGCAGAACCAATGTCCAAAAGTGTTTGTCTGTCGTAGACAATAAGGCAGGCAACATCCAAGACAAAAAACATAAGAATTGTAAACAAAACAAACAAAAAACTACAATGTTGTGTCGGAGCTCGCAACGCAGCAGCCATACTCGGCCATCTTGAGTCCAATCCATCCAGACATAAGTAGCATCAGACACTGCCAAACATAACCACAGGCCCTGTAGTCATGATAATGGATCCCCAACAGCTGAGAGCACAATTTCCTGTTGGAAAGGTTGTCAAAGTACACCCAAGTCAAGACTCCTAAGTGAGGTCAGTCAAAGTCCAAGTTCAAGTAAAGGTTTATACTCAACCTGTTTCTCAACTTGTGGCTCTGCCCTCAATCCCAGAAGATGACAGGAAGGAACTTGACGTAACCTCTGTGAGATCAAGCACTCATACGCAGCCATCATAAAGATACAAATTGTGGTAACAATTTGGGGGCAGCTGTATAAAAACCTTGCGTGTTACGGCCCCTTTAAAACATTTCGAGTGAAGCAGCAAGAGAGCGTGTGACAGAAAGTGCAAGCAGAAACAAGTTTGGAGAGTTATATGTGTGCGTGCATCTTATAAATGGAGTTTTCCATCCTTAATACACAATTATGATTCAGTTGCATGTTGTAAACTTGCATCTACGTGAGATTATGGTAATTATGTTCGAGTGAGCGTGTTTGGCGTGCACTCGTTTCATGCACGTTTGGTTACACGTGAGTTGTTAGAACAGACATTTACATTGATAATAGTGTTTGCACATTATAATTTTGTTTGCTAATTGTCTTGTGTGTTAGATATCTGGTGTTAATTACCAGACTCGATGTGAACTGATGATGTTGAATGTTAAATCAAACAGCTACTCATACAGTCTACTCAAACCACAGAATAAGTTTATTTTATATACATACATCCAACTCGTCACCAAAGTACCACGATAAAAACTTTACAGCTCTTATACGCAGAGTCAATACATCAAATGCGATCTTCCTCCGTTGCGTGCTGCCATTTGTTTACATTAGTAGCGGTTGTCATTCGTCACACAAACAGCTACTCAAAGAGTCTTTTCAAGCACATAATATGTTTATTTAATGTAACAAACAGCCAAACTGTCACCAAAGTACCACGATAACAGCTCACAGCTTGTACAGTCGAAGTCAGAAGCTTACATACACCTTAGCCAAGTACATTTAAACTCAGTTTTTCAAAATTCTTGACATTTAATCGTAGAAAACATTCCCAGACTTAGGTCAGTTAGGTTCACTACTTTATTTTAAGAATGTGAAATGTCATAATAAAAGTAGCATGAATGATTTATTTCAGCTTTTATTTCTTTCATCACATTCCCAGTGGGTCAGAAGTTCACATACACTTTATTAGTATTTGGTTGCATTGCCTTTAAATTGTTTAACTTGGGTCAAACATTTTGGGTAGCCTTCCACAAGCTTCTCACAATAAGTTGCTGGAATTTTGGCCCATTCCTCCAGACAGAACTGGTGTAACTGAGTTAGGTTTGTAGGCCTCCTTGCTCGCACATGCTTTTTCAGTTCTGCCCACAAATTTTCTATCAGATTGAGGTCAGGGCTTTGTGATGACCACTCCAATACCTTGACTTTGTTGTCCTTAAGCCATTTTGCCACAACTTTGGAGGTATGCTTGCCATTTGGAAGACCCATTTGTGACCGAGCTTTAACTTCCTAGCTGATGTCTTGAGATGTTGCTTCATTATATCCACATTATTTTCCTTCCTCATGATGCCATTTATTTTGTGAAGTGCACCAGTCCCGCCTGCAGCAAAGCACCCCCACAACATGATGTTGCCACCCCCATGCTTCACGGTTGGGATGGTGTTATTCGGCTTGCAAGCCTCACCCTTTTTCCTCCAAACATAATGATGGTCATTATGGCCAAACAGTTCAGTTTTTGTTTCATTAGACCAGAGGACATTTCTCCAAAAAGTAAGATCTTTGTCCCCATGTGCACTTGCAAACTGTTGTCTGGCTTTTTATGGAGGTTTTGGAGCAGTGGCCTCTTCCTTGCTGAGCAGCCTTTCAGGTTATGTCGATATAGGATTTGTTTTACAGTGGATATAGATACTTGTCTACCTGTTTCCTCCAGCATCTTCCCAAGGTCCTTTGCTGTTGTTCTGGGATTGATTTGCACTTTTCGCACCAAACTACATTAATCTCTAGGAGACAGAATGTGTCTCCTTCCTGAGCAGTATGATGGTTGTGTGGTCCCATTGTATATATTCTTGCATACTATTGTTTGTACAGATGAACGTGGTACCTTCAGGTGTTTGGAAATTGCTCCCAAGTACGAACCAGACTTGTGGAATTCCAAAACATTTTTCTGAGGTCTTGGCTGATTTCTTTTGATTTTCCCATGATGTCAAGCAAAAAGGCATCGAGTTTGAAGGTAGGCCTTAAAATACATCCACAGGTTCACCTCCAATTCAGTATACCTCCTATCAGAAGCTTATTGGCTAATTGTTTAAAGGTTTGACATAATTTTCTGGACGTTTCCAAGCTGCTTAAAGGCACAGTTAACTTAGTGTATGTAAACTTCTGACCCACTGGAATTGTGATATAGTCAATTAAAAGTGAAACAATTTGTCTGTAAACAATTGTTGGAAAAATTACTTGTGTCATGCACAAAGTATACGTCCTAAATGACTTGCCAAAACTATAGTTTGCTAATATTAAATCTGTGGAGTGGTTAAAAAATTAGTTTTAATGACTTCAACTGTATATGTACAGCCATCACATCTAAATGCGTGTAATAATTTATATTAGTTGTTAGCATAATAGTTTATTTGAATGTTTGCTTGTTTTTACTGAAGATTATTGCAATGAGATATGCTGAAATGTTATTAGAGGCAGTTTCTAATTACCACACAAGACATCCTGACATGCATGGCCCAGTAACTTCCAGTCTATGCATTCAATAAATGGCTCAAGGCAATGTAATTAAAGCTAAACAACTAATACATTTCTCCAGATGAAAAAAATTTGGACCAAATGTTTCTGATTCCTTACAACTTAAAAAGAATGTAAGAGAAAGCAAAATAGATTTAGCCTAAAGAGGAAGAACAGAGAGAGAGAGAGAGCTTATAGGTGAATGGAAGAACAGACAAATCAGGGTTTCCCATGAACTTTTGTCCAGAGTGACACTCCATAGGTCAGGCCTTCTCCCTCACTATTTATAAATAGCTTTACTCTAAACATCATGTAACAGTACACTCTCTCACATTGTCTTTGGCCAAAGGAATTTTCCAACCAATGTATATTTATGGGTTTACTTTACTCCTATATTGGAGATTGAAGATCCCTATATACAGGAAGTTAAAGTGTGGCATGATCTGTTGTGGAATTGCATGGTACTCTTGAGACATATGCATTAACGATGACACTACAACAAAATCTGATTTAAAACCCTATCACTACTCTTTTACATTTATAAACTAAACATCATGTGAAGTAATTGTATTTATTTATTTTTTTGCATTTTTGATAGATTGATCTTATGAAAATTATGTGCACTGAGACAACATTTTTGCAAAATGACATTACGCGGTTCCTTATGCGTATTGCGGCAGTTACTCAGTGAAATGTCCACTGAGTGGTGCTAAAAGCTCCCACAGATGAGGTTTTTAATGTTTCTATTGAGTTTTAAATGAACAAAACCTCCCTCCCTGCCCTAAAACCTAAACCTTACCAGTAGTGTCATAAAAAGCAAATGTGAGATAAAACTGATGATATGTTGAAGGTTAATGCACCGTCGAGTTTTACATCAAAAAAATCGACTTCCCTATCCTAAACCTTAAACCTAATCCTAGCTGTAAGTGTCATAAAAGCAAGCATCAGATGAAAAATGCAATTGCTGAAGCAACTATAGTATTTTGTGGTGCTTCTATGACACTTTCAGTCCATGTGTCGACTCGCATGCTCTTCAGCTATGAAATCTGTGCAAAAATATATTTGAGTGAAAGTAAAAAAGCATTCACATTAAATTGTACTTAAGTATTAAAAAAGCAAAACGTAACTTTTTCCTAGCTAGAATTAAATCAAGAGAGGAGAGAGGATGTTGTAAAATTTGACTGAAAGTCGCCTTTTTACTGTCATATTTCTCCCCCAGTGGCATTCGCAACCTGGTCAAAGAATCATGTTACAATAACTACATTTTGCAAATTTATTTTTATGTGGCTTGTTGTATGTAATATGGCAATTTCCTTGTGGAATGAACACTAGAGTCATTGAAACAACAATGACTTTTATCCCCTTTAACTCAAATCACAAGTAAAATGGAAGATTATCAGTTATACTTTTCGCTCTGTTCCTCACATAATGCAATCTTATGACATATAAACACTTTTGCTATAGCACATGACTCATTTTAACATTTGGATTACATATCCAATGTAGGGCTTTACTGGTTGTTTAGATCAGTGTTACTATCAGAAATAATTGATAATTTTAGTAATACTTTAGTTATTAAATAATATTTAAATTAATTAATTGAATCTAACTCATTAAAACCTCATATGGGGCTCCAGTAAATGTAGTGTGCTATGTTTAGGAGCGGGTTTGGTTATTAGCAATAATTAATAATTATCAAAGATAATTATTAATGATTAAAATCAATAGAACATTGATGTGAATCAATGTTAGCTTTTTTTAATCCTTTAAATCAACAATTATCAAAGATAATCACTAATCATTAACATTGATGAAACATTAATTAAAATTAACACTAGCTTATTGAGCCTTCAAATTCAACAATCGTCAAAAATAATTATCAATTATCAAAAATCAATAGAATATTAATAAGGATTAATATTGCCGGGACACCACCCTGGAATCAGGGACTAATAACCAGATAGTATAACAGTCTCAATATTAGACTGTTTTCTTAGGACAATCGACATCCGAATAATATCGATTTTCAGTAAAAAACAATGAATGAAGGCTTGAATCCGAGCACTGACATCCCATCAGCATGTGACACAGGTGTATGCAAAACAAACCAAAACACTTCTCTTTGAAATATAACAAAGTTTTATGCAGTAATATCAATTAATAATTAATACAATGCAGTCAATAAACTTCCGACTTACAACTACAAACTAAACAGTGATATGATTAGATATGAAAACCAAAATAATCCTATAACACATGAGGGTGTGTGTGTGTGTGTGTGTGTGTGTGTGTGTGTGTGTGAGGAGGGACACGTACAAAATGGCAGACGTGACTCTCATGGAGAGTATGTCACACGAGACTTCCGGCCAGAGAATATGGCCGCGAATGTGGGCGGAGAGAAACCAGTCAATGGCGTCTACCAGCTGTTAGTTTATCACTCAGAGACGCGGTGGACGGCTCGTAAACCATCCCGCGGTCTTTGATTCTTTAATGGATAAACTCAGTGTGCTGGTCTCACCCACGATGGCGGAAATGCACAACAGTCCAATGCGGTTGGACTACAACACAGCAAATCTCATTCGTGATAATTAATACCTTGAGTATTAGCCACAATGAGTGGACTCGGTGGTCCGTAAACTGTACAAGCAATAACCTTGATACACAAGAATAACACACTATAATATTCTATCTCTGCCCAGACGTAAACCTCTTACTTGAATCACATGAGAACACAGGTAGAATGTGTGTTCATCCGTCCTTTAACTCCGACTCGGTTCCTCGAGGCTCAGGTGGTGATGGAGGCCGTTTCCTCACTCTGTCGGCGGGCGGTACGGCTGCTGATTCTTGGCAGGCTGGCGGAGAAATCAGCGACGTCGACTTGATTGAAGATGGAAGAGAAATCTTTTCTCTCTTCACTTCTGCAGGCAAACGGATGAAGATGCAGATTGCTCGGCAGTCTCCTTCGGATCCGTTAGAGTGTTCGGTGGAACACAGAGTAATCTTAACTCATCCAGTGAGATGGAGATTGTATGGCCACAGTTTCAAGTCAGACGTTACTTCCTTGTACCACGAGGCTACACCTGAGAGCAGCGATGAGCCGCGTCTACACATGGCAAGCAAAGTTGCTGGAAGCAAATCCTGGAAGCATCTCAGAGATATTTCTACTCCCGATGACATCATGGTTGAGGGATGTTCTGTTGTGTGCCTCATCCAATAGGAGTTGAGAGTTCGATCCTTTAGTGAGCAAGGCTTCATGGGATTTGTAGTCTGTTTTGGACTCCCTTTGTTTGATTTTGGCGCGGTTTTTATCAGTAAGATTTATGACTTGGTATGTGGGCCTGAGTTAGGTTTTACGACTGTAAACATGAGGCCCAACACCAACTACATTTACAAGCTTGTTTAAGTGTGATCTAATTGCATGATATATGTGATACAAAGGACCGGGGTACGCATCCTGAAGAGCACACAAGGTCACACATGAGCCCAAAGTGTCATAGATGCCCGAGACATGTAATGAACCAGATAATTTTTCTTTGCAGAAACATTGCCACAGTCACTCTTTGCATGGGAGAAGGCACTCATGAATTGCGATGTCAGAGCACCCAGCCCCTTTAGACATAGAGAAAGATAAAAAAAAAATAATAATTAGAAAAGCTTGGAAGAAAGTTAATAATGTTGTTGGTTTTATGAATTGTTTTCTGAGGTTTGCTACCAAACTTTGCTGTTGAGCAGATGGATGAATTCAATAAAATTCACAATTAATATTTACTCAAATTCCATTATTTTTATTATCATTATTATCATCATTATCATTGCTGGTTTTATAGTTATTATCATAATTAATAGTTGCCTAACAACAACAATAAAACTTCAGCAAATAGAAAGTAAAAAATTCATAGATATGATTTAAATATGAAGGTAAGTGTAGAAATAAATGACGAACACATTTATTTACAAAATCTTTTGTTTATATACAGTTGTGCTCTAAAGTTTGCATACCCTGACAGAAATTGTGAAATTTTGGCATTGATTTTGAAAATATGACTGATCATGCAAAAAAACTGTCTTTTATTTAAGGATAGTGATCATATGAAGCCATTTATTATCATATAGTTGTTTGGCCACCGGGGGTGGTCACAAGGAGCCAGGTAAGTGCTTCGATGTCCTTAGACTCAGCACGGCCATGACGTGGTGTGACACCTCGAGCTCCGCCCCGCCGCGAGGCCCCACCTACTGGTATGTCCGATGACGTTGTCCCTTTGGTCCCCCTTGCACGGAACTTGGACGCATGCCTTGCGCTTTCCAATCCGTCTCGAGGGTTGGTCCGGACCTTCCGACTCGGCTGCGCGATCCACTTCGCCAGGCGTCCTTCATGTTGGTGAAGGATGAAAACGCTACTACCTTGCACGGAGATCGCTACCCTCCTACGGAAGGGCGCGATAGAACATGTCCCTCCAGCCGAGATGAAGAAGGGGTTTTTCAACCCCTACTTCATCGTACCGAAAAAAGGCGGTGGATTGCGGCCAATCTTGGACCTGTGAGCTCTGAACTAGGCTTTACACAGACTCCCATTCAAGATGCTGATGCAAAAACGCATTCTGGCGAGCGTCTGGCATCAAGATTGATTCGCGGCGGTAGACCTGAAGGATGCATACTTCCACGTCTCGATCCTTCCTCGACACAGACCCTTCCTGTGGTTTGCGTCCGAGAGTCAGGAGTATCAGTACAAAGTCCTCCCTTTCGGCCTGTCCCTGTCTCCATACGTCTTTACGAAGGTCGCAGAGGCTGCCCTTGCCCCATTAAGGGAGGTGGGCATTCACGTTCTCAACTATCTTGATGACTGGCTAATCCTAGCTCATTCTCGAGACATGTTGTGGGCACACAGGGACCTGGTGCTCTCACACCTCAGCCGACTAGGAAAAGAGCAAGCTCCTCCCAGTTCAGAGCATCTCTTTTCTCGGTTTGGAGTTGAACTCAGTCTCCTTGACGGTGCGCCTTACGAACGAGTGCGCCCAGTCGGTGCTGACCTGTTTGAAGGCGTTCAAACAGAAAACAGCGGTTCCACTGAAACTTTTTCAGAGGCTCCCGGGGCATATGGCATCCTCGGCGGTGGCCACCCCGCTCGGGTTGATGCATATGAGGCCGCTTCAGCACTGGCTCCAGACTTGAGTCCCAAGATGTCGCGTGGTCATCACGCCGGTCTGTCACCGTCTTTTCAGTCCTTGGACTGACCTCTCGTTTTTACAGGCAGGTGTTCCTCTAGAACTGGTCTCCAGGCACGTCGTGGTCATGACAAACGCCTCCAAAACGGGCTGGGATGCTTTTTGCAACTGGCACGCAGCCGCCAGCCTCTGGACGGGTCCACGACTGCATTGGCACATCAAATGCCTCGAGTTGTTGGCAATTCTGCTCACCCTGTGGAGGTTCCAGCCGTTGATCCAGGGCAAGCACGTGTTAGTTCAGACAGACAACACGACAACAGTAGCATATGTCAACCGCCAAGGCGAGTCACAACTCCGTCTCCTCCTCTGGAGTCAGCAGCACTTCAAGTCGCTGCAAGCCACTTACATCCCGGGCAACCTCAACACTGCAGCGGACATGCTGTCATGACAGGTTACCCTCAGGGGAGAATGAAGACTCCACCCTCAGGTGGTCCAGCTGATTTGGAGTCGATTCGACAGGCACAGGTGCACCTGTTCACCTCCCAAGAATCCTCCACACTGCCCGCTCTGGTATGCCCTGAACGAGGCCCCCCTCAGCATAGACGCGCTGGCACACAGCTGGCCCCTGGCATGCGCAAATATGTGTTTCCCCCAGTGAGCCTGCTTGCACAGACCCTGTGCAAGGTCAGGGAGGAAGAAGAGCAGGTTGTCCTGGTAGCACCCTACTGGCCCACCCAGACATGGTGCTCGGACCTCACGCTCCTTGCATCAGCTCCCCCTGGGCGAATTCCCCTGAGGAAGGACCTTCTTTCTCAGGGATGGGGCACCATCTGGCACCTGCGCCCAGACCACTGGAATCTCTGTGTCTGGCCCCTGGACAGGGTAGACACAATCACTCAGGCTAGGGCCCCCTCTACGAGGCACCTGTATGCCTTTAAGTGGCGTCTGTTCGCTAAGTGGTGTTCTTCCCGTCGGGAAGACCCCCAGAGATGCGCAGTCGGATCAGTGCTTTCCTTCCTGCAGGAGAGGTTGGAAGGGAGGCTGTCCCCTTCCACCTTGAAGGTGTACGTCGCTGCCATAGCAGCACACCATGACGCAGTCAACGGTAAGTCCTTAGGGAAGCACGACCTGATCATCAGGTTCCTAAGAGGCGCCAGGAGGCTGAATCCCTCCAGACCGCGCCTTGTTCCCTCATCGGACCTCTGTAGTTCTTCAGGGTCTACAGAGAGCCCCCTTTTAGCCTTTGCAGTCAGCCGTGCTTAAGGCACTCTCCTTGAAGACTGCCCCCCTGACTGCGCTCACTTCCATCAAGAGGGTAGGTGACCTGCAAGTGTTCTCTGTCAGCGAAACATTCCTGGAGTTTGGTCCAGGTTATTCTCACGTGTTCCTGAGACCCTGACCGGGCTATGTGCCCAAGGTTCCCACCACCCCTTTAGGGACGAGGTGGTGAACCTGCAAGCGCTGCCCCAGGAGGAGGCAGACCCAGCCCTGTCATCGCTGTGTCTGATGCGTGCTTTACACATCTATTTAGATCGCACGCAGAGCTTTAGAATCTCTGAGCAGCTCTTTGTCTGCTTTGGTGCACAGTGGAAAGGAAGCGCTGTCTCCAAGCAGAGGATCGCCCACTGGCTCATTGATGCCACAACTATGGCATATGTCGCCTAGGACATGCCGCCCCCGGTAGGGCTACCAGCCCATTCTACCAGGGGTGTAGCGGCTCCCTGGGCCCTGGCCAGGGGTGCCTCTCTAACAGACATCTGCAGAGCAGCGGGCTGGGCAACACCCAACACCTGTGCAAGGTTCTACAACCTCCGGGTGGAGCCGGTTTCGTCCCAGGTAGTGGCACGCAACACAAGCGGATAAGCCCGGGATAGCCGGCCGGTTGTATCGCTTGCACATAGCGCCTTCCACCTCCCTTAGAGCTGAAGACGTGTGCCGTTAATTTCCAGTAGTGTTCACAAACTTTGTTCCCTGGTTGACTTCCTCCGAGCCCTGTGACAGTCGAGTTTTCGGAGAGACTCGCTGCCGGCCCAGTACACGTGCTAACTAAGAGTCCTGTTCAGGGGTAGGTGCTCTTCATGTGGCGGTTCCCTGTAAGGCTAACCCCATGCGATTATATATCTTCCGCTAGTTCGTTTCCCTGCTGGCAAACTGCATCTTCCTTGGGCAGAGCCCCTCTGCCCCAGTCTCCATGTTTGTAGTAACTCCTCCCCCATTGGGCAGGATCTACCTTGAAGGCTCTCCACACGGTTGGAAAGACCATGTGACGTATTCTTCCACTTAAACATCCCCCCTCTCTTCGGGTGAGGTGTGGTCTCCGCGGTGTCTTCCCCTTGGGAGGGACACCCCCCGACTAGACCTGGCGGCCCAGTCAGATAATCCCCCTTCTTTTTTAGGGAGTGGAAAAAGAGAAGGGGAAAAGAGGCCACGACTGGATTAAGCCTGTCTCTATCTTTGGATAGTCGACTTGTCCCCAAAAAGGGCCGTTCGACACTCAACTATGTTGGGGGAGGTTACGTGTCGACCTGGTGTGCTGGCTATGAGGCACACAGCAGTCTGCCCACCACACACCACCAGTTCACGTAACACAGTTCAGCCAGTTTCGTATAGGGACCCCTAGTGTCACTACATCGACACAATGTCGAGTGAGTGACAGATAGGGAACATCATGGTTACTGGTGTAACCTCTGTTCCCTGATGGAGGGAACGAGACGTTGTGTCCCTCCTGCCACAATGCTGAACTACTCGCTGAAATGGCCGGACCTTATATCGTCTCCTCAGCATAAAACCTGAATGATTGGTTGCATACAAGCTCCTTTTATACCCGTATACCCGTATGGTCAGAACTCCACACAGCCACCATGCGACATTGCCGTTTGTCAATCTGTTATTTGTCGGATGCAGTAAAAGTATGGCTTCAGTCCAGTGAGATGAAAGAAAATGATCAGCAAAAATGTAGTGAGTACTTTTGAAGTTTACATAAAATTGTAAAGAGTAAAAAGTACTATTTTTTCTTTGGAAATGTAATTAAGTAAAAATATTCCATTTAAATTTCACTTAAGTACAAATCCCAAAAAATAATACTGATGTATAATACATTATTTTTACTCAATTACTTTACACCCCGGTGTTCGGCAGAAGAAAGAAAGTCATACACGTTTGGGATGGCATGATGGTGAGTAAATGATGAGAGAATTTTCATTTGTTGGGAGAACTATGCCTTTAAGAGAATCTGCTATTAAGGGGTGCTTTTGCTTTCCAAGAAAATAATAATAATAATGTATAACTGAATATTAAAAACCCTCCCACTTTGAATATGAATGTTAATTTACTCTGTAAAAAATTAAAAAAAAATAAAAAATAATAATAAAAATTAATGCTAAGTATTAAATCTTAATGTATGCATTAAATATGCAGCAAATAACACAATGCAACTGACTCGTGGTGAACTTTGACCTGGATTTAGCCCTATCATATCAATATGCTCAACTAACAGCAGGGTCACGGTATGAAGGTGCAACATTTTAACCGATTTCAGTGTGTAGGTAAAAATCCAGAAACACTTCCAACTTCATGTAAGACCATAAAGAACTACAATGCAGGTTGGCTTTAGAAGATCTGATGCCACAAAGGTAGAGATGAACGTATGCTATTTCAACACTGTTGTGGTGTAATCCTACTAAAGGAGAAATCACTAAACTTTCTCTCTCACTCTCAGTCTTTCTCTCTCTCTCTCTCTCTCTCTCACTATTTCTCAGAGTTGCATCAGGGTTTCATTATACCAAGTGTGAGCGTGTACAAATACAATACCTGATCCGAGGGCTGCCCTTACTTTTAAACTTCACAATAAGACTTTCTCGTCTCTTTCATTTCATCAGTGCACACACCCTGCAGAGGCGGCTCATTAACTAACACTTTCATCTCACGCAACTGCACAACTACAAAGAAGAGATGGTGAAAGTGACAGAAATGCTAAGAGCAAAATGTCAGCCGTTTTTGATGGCGAAATGTTGTGCAATTGAACCACATTTCATTGAGTGTTTTAAAGGATCCATGTTACTGCCTACATGGTATAATAATGATGTAGAAGCCATTCAGGAGCATGGGAGATGAGTGCAAAATGGGGAGGATGTGTAGTCAAAAAGTGTAGACACAATAAAATTAATTAAACAGTCGATGTTTAACCATTTTCAAATTGGAGGAGGGATTTTATATTATAAATGTTAGAAGGTGCGTACCAATCCTCAGGGTCCCTACACAGTGTTCACTGCTCCCTATTCACTGAGCATGGGATATCTGTTGAAGTCCACTTCACTTGACAAAATTAGTTCATTTGGAATACCCAGCAACGCCATTAAGCACAGACAAAGATTGAGTCACACTGATCACAGGGTTCAAGTAAGATGACACAATATACATGTGCAATAAATAACCTCACATCCACATATATACATTTATATAATACATCCACGTGTATACTTATAAATATATATTTAAATTAATATATTTCTCTAGACTTGTAACCGGTAAGGAAAATGACTTTTACTGATTAATTAAAAAAATGTTATGTGGTTATTTTATAATATGTGTGTCTTCTGAACTGTTACATGAACAATTGTCATGATAATGGATGTAACGGTTGCATCTTGTGTGCTTTTCACTCGTGCACAACCTCATAGACAGCACACCTGAGGTAAATTAAACTTAATTAAAATGACAGCGTCTCACACTCCTTTCATTTATTTGATTTTAGTTTATTTTAGACAAACTACCTCAGTACTCTGCTGGTTCGCAATGACTGGTAGGTAAATTTCCCTCTCCACTTCCTGTGAAGTCATGTGTCAATGTACACTTATTCCCTAGGCCGTCTGAAGTGCCCTTCCAGCTGAACATAAACATTGCCTTAGGATTGGAATCTCCCCTAAGATGGCTCAATACCGTGTGATGTCCACTTCGGAGGACCCTAAAGGGGGTTGCACACCGGACGCGTCTGGAAGATGACATGGCGCATTCTAAAATTCAAAACAAATGTTTTCAATGAAGGTACACACACCGCTGTCACCGTTCCGGAGCCCAGCTATGACGCCGGAGGCTGCTCATATTTCTGCCATGCCACGGAGCTCAACTCGCATATTTTCCATAAAATTCGCCCAATTCATTATCAAAGGACATAGATTATTTACTCTAGCATTGTTCATTCTTGAAGAAGGGAAAAACCTTGTTAACTTTTGTGTGTACTGTCTGCCACCTGAAACACATCGACGTGCCCTGTGTTTGATACCTGTCCTAGCTGCGTTGTTTTAAGGCTCTCTGGAATACTTGATTCTGATTGGTCAATCTGCAGTTAAATATTCTTGAATAATAATCATTAAGCTCTATTCATTGTACATTCAAATATGCAAGTAGTTTGAGAGTGTAGGGAAACCTGATCGATTGCATTATTCATTGCAGTCGCTGCAGGGCTCATTTGGTGCATTTTGTTCATCACGATTCCCTGACTGGTGGATTGTTTCCCTTTAGTATCATGGGTAGTGTAGTACTTTATCAGAAATTCTGATATTAAGCATGATTTAAAAAAAAAAAAATGCAGACTGATGGCTTCAGCATAAACATATACCATTGATTAACAACCTTGGAGCATGGGGGGTCTGTTTTTAAAGGTTTATAAGTTATTGTTAAAAATCCATTCCCCTATGGAAAAACAATTATATGATTTTAATACCAGAACCAGACTGCTGAGCTCTATAGAATAATTTATAATTATTTATGTAGTTTATGAGTTATATCAGGGGTCGACATCCTATGGCACGTGTGCCAGCACTGGCACATGGATGGGTAATCACTGGCATGCAAGCAATGGTGAGAAAGGAGTAGACTATTTTATTTATATAAATTCCGCACCTGCATTCCAATCTTGATGCAATCCTTCCTCATGATCACACAGCGTGTTTTCATGAGCTGAATGGGAGGCTAAACAAAAAGTTAAAATGTGACGAGACTGCAGTATACCCAACAGACTCGTGCAGCACGTGCAAGCCATTCGTGCATCATGAGCCGGCAGCGCTTCACTTTTGATTAATCGTGCAAGTACACATGCCCGCTTTGCTTCGGTCAGGCTGCACGGATGACAGTCTACATTCTGTGTTTCATTTGTTTTTTCTTTTTGCTTTCAGAACAACACGTGATGTAATAAGGAAAACACCACTATTAATCCTTGAGATTTCCAACCCAGCATATAGGTACAACCTCCTTAAACCATGGTCACACCAAAATTACTTTAAACGATTAAAAGAGAAAACATAAACCCACATCGTGGGGTTCAAACATCTTTTCAAGTCTATTTAAAATATTAATTAAACCTGGAAATAAAGTTTTTGGATTTTGCAGGTGCGATTCACAGAAAAGGGCTAAATAGTTGATCGGCTTGTGATGCGCGAATGGCTTTCCTGGTGCATTGACCAGGAAAATAAAAAATGGCACTTCATGTCAAAAAGGTTTCTGACCCCTGAGTTATATAATAACTCACATCACTTTTTCATGTCCATTTATATTTATTTTATTTGTTTATTTTGTAAGTAGTTGTGTAATATGTGGGATAAAGTACAGTTAGTCAGTCATTATAGTTTTTATTTATTTTTTGTGTTATTGTGATAATGACCGACTCACTATACATTGCCCCTTACATCAAACATTAAACTTTTTTATTAGAGGTACAGGTAGGTTTAGAAGTAGGGTTATGGGATGGGGTTAGGGTTTGGAGTATGGGTTGGGGTAGTGTTAGGTTTAGGGTTAGGTGTAAGGTTAACAGTGTAATTACAGATGTAATTAAATGCAGGTATTATATGTAAGTACATTGCAACAACACGTACTGAATGTGCATAATAAGCACATTGTATAAAATTCTCAAGTACATAGTAGTTAAAGACACCTAATTTTAAGTACCTAATATTACTTATCTTTTTCTGTTTACCATGATATGACCTCTTTAAAGTGTATTTGTGATTTAGAACCCACTTTGTGAAATTGACAAATATTTTTGTTCTGATGCCTACCGCTGTATTTATTTGAAAGAGTGTCATAAATTACTATTATATTTCTCCTTGCCTTCACTTGTCGACTCAATCCATGTGTCTACAACATTATCTAAACTTGTTATCTCTCAAACAGTGCAATAAATAATGACATCTTGTTGACCCAAGAAAGTCAACCAACCCACCATATCATGTGCCTTTGTATTTTTGTTGCAACCTTGAAAACCATCAACCAAACAGGGAAGCCTGTTTAATAGCAGAGAGCCAGTGAGGGAAACTGAAAAGGGGGGATCTACAGCCTTCTCTTCAGTGTTCCACTTTGTGATGGTAATGTAGTTGATACTCAATGCAGGCCTGCTTGTCTGAGAGATTTTATGGTTGTTATAGAGTGTTTTGATATGAATGAAGTGTGTTGAGAGCAAATTATAGCGAGGGGCTCAGTATGTGTGTATGTGTATGGACGGCTTGATAATGTTAAGAATGTTTGGAAGCCTCTGTGTGCTTGTGTTAAGAGCTGCGTAGCAGCCGTATAGATGAATTTAACAGTGCATATATTGTGTGCAAGTGAAGCTAAAGGGATTAAATAGCGCAAGGTGAACTCATGTGAAGCTTTTATAGACTGAAACACAGTGTGTGTTGGAATATCACACGAAAATTTAAGTGGCTCTTATCTGTTGTGACTTCACAAAACAATAACAGCTTCTTTCAGATAGCTTCCACGTTAAAAAAGGGGTAACCTATTGCCAAAAATAGAAAGCTGAAGCACTTTTTTTGTTGTTTATTTTTATTTTTTTGTTGAGAGAGACAGATATGTGCAGATCCCCTGGTAGAGGTTCACAACAGTAGAAAGCGAATATGAATTTGTGCACTCCATTCAAAAGAGTCTAATGTTTATGTATGGAGACCAGCAGGTATGAGTGACCCCCTCTCAGGGGAGTGTGTATGTGTGAGTGTTTGTGCATATGTGTGTGTGTTTGATGTATGAATCTCCATGGGATATGGGTACATTTTGTAAGAGCATTTTGTCACCGTTTGTTTCTAAGCATAATTTTGCAAACTGCATTTTGCTTATGGCAGAATAGCATTGCTCCTGGGAGAGCTTTTAAGTTCTACATACGTACAATCAATTGCAGGTGTCTGAGAACAAATAATTAATGCAACTTGTTTATTTTCATATCCTCAGAGCAACAAAACTCTGCCTGTCTTTCTTTCTCTTCTCTCACACACATAATTTCAGTTGTATGCAATTTACATGAAGATCAGCTTTGATTGGCGGTGAGCAAGTTTTTGTGAGACTTTTATTTTCTGCATTTGATGAGGTGTAGAAACAGAAACCACACAAATTAGAGCAAATCTGTCAGAACAGAATGGATTAAAAGGAGATCAGATAAACGATTTTAAAGCATGAAAAAAGGCCTACACAAAAATACTCTGTTGTTCATCTAGAATCGTTTACATTATACAAAGAAGTTTTAAATAAATACTTTACATAAAGCAAAACAACAAATCTACTTAGAACCTATATGATTTTCTTCTGTGAAACACAAAAGGAGATATTTTGAAGAATGTTCATGAACTCAGTTCCAATGAAAGTGAGCTGGGACTGGGGCTTTACAGTTTTAAAAATGACAAAAAAATAAAGCACATAAAAGCATAGAAATATGCTTTATAAATGTATACATCTCAGTCATGTCTGTTTACATTTAGGCCACATTCCTCACTATAATGTATTCATTTGAAAACACATTAATTTCACTATGTTTATGCCTCTTATCAACAATAGAACAGCTTTTTCCTCCACTGAAAACAGAGTTTTGAAAATTCTTACTAGTACAGCACACTACGGAAAATGATGACGTTAACAAACTAAAAATGTTTTGAAATGAAAACGGATTGGAGTCGATGGGGCCTTAAATGTGGCACTTCAGAATGCATTGTCAGAATGCACCATACTTGAATGTATGTACGAACGTGAATGAGAATTTTCAAAGCTAAGGAGGAGGGGAAGATTTTCAGCAAATAACCATTTAAATGTCATTCTGCTAATAATGCAAAGCTAGCTACTGAATGGCTTCAGAAAACTTGGAATTTTACACTTGAGTCATCTAGACTACTATTATGATAATTTTATGGTTATGTTTAGAACTCAACAGGACCTGTTGCCAAGGGCACATGGGGAGTAGTGTATCTTGTGTCTTTTGTATTTTAATACGTGGAATAAAGTATAGTCAACCGGTACAGTCATGTTAAAAGTGCCAGTGCTTTGGTATCAAATTGAAACTAAACATGAATATATTTTAATATTAAGTAATATATACAGAATATACTAAAAGTTAATAATACCAGTATTTCTACAGTATCCATAATACCTGTCTTGTTGGCGACTACTTTCCAACACCCATGCTAATATATACGGTATATATATATATATATATATATATATATATATATATATATATATATATATATATATATATATATATATATAAACATAGAGTAATATACAGATATGCTCAAGGAATTTAAGTGATGAGCCAGAACAGCAACTATTCTTTTTCATAATCAGATATTTTATCCTATTTACAGCCTGCTATCATCTAAAATAACTTAAAACACCCGCTGAATCAATAATTGGCTATTAAACTGTCAATTGAACACAAAGTGCGTCGAACTATGGAAAGCTGAAGGGGACATAGAGTGTTTTTTTAATCACGTTTTAAAGTACATAATGTTAAAAAAAAAAAAACAACTTCTGATTTTTGAGCATATCTGATGCTGAGGCAAACATTTTTGGGACATTTAATTGGGTCATGACATATATCATGACATATTTTCCTATATCTTTTGACATATAAGAGGTTATTGTGCTATAAAAAAAAAATGCTGTAATTTTCATAACTGAAAACATCCTCCTTAATAGAAAAAGAGCATTAAAAACCAAGCTGCAAAAATGGTTAGTTTGGAATTTGTGGAACTTGTGACATCACAAGGGCGAAATACATCAGCACATGACTGCCTCTTCAGCAAGACATCAACATCTATTTTTCGTCATTGCACCCTTGGCCTTGCCCACTGGTGCTCATTCACACAGGTGAAGAGGAGAGAGATGGGCCTGTCATGGGAGATTCATCTACACCAAAGAGGACTTACACATTCTACATAAACATGCACTAGATGAATGGCTTTGACTGTTATCATGCATCTCGCAAAGTTTTAAAAGCCACAATATAAAATTATAACTCCAAAAATGAGACCCCCATGTCTTGCTTTAATAAAGGCATCCTGAATGGTTTTTACACCCATCTGTGCTATTTTAGTCTTTTGTAAACAAGCACTAGACGGACGTCTTTGATCATTTGTTTCCGGAGATGTGCGCCACTTTTTAAAAGCCCTACAAGTGCAACTTTTAAAAATGCATCTCATTTTGCACTGACTGGGAGAAACACATTTCATTCTATGTAAACAAACATGGAAGGTGTGAGATGTCACACCTCTGAAGACCAGCGTCTCTGCTTTGACCTGTTGAAGCACCCAACATCACCATGAATTGTATTATTTTTGCGTATTCAGAACATTTCTGCCTGGATTGTATGTGCTTTCAACTCATATCAGTGTAGATTGCTTGTGAACTTGTAACAATATGATTCAAGCTTTGCAAAGAAACATCTTGGTTACTGATGTAACCTCTGTTCCCTGATGGAGGGAACGAGACGTTGTGTCGATATAGTGACACTAGGGGTTCGATATTGAGAGTCCCAATCACCTTTAGTTAAAATAGAAAAGGCCAATAAAAATTGGCGAATGGAATTTGCATGCACTGCCCCGGACATACGGGTAAAAAAGATGGCGTGCATCACTCATTCAGATTTATGCTGAGGAGCCAATAGAGAGTCCCTGCCATGTCAGCGGCCGGCTCAGCGCCACGGCAGGAGGTATACAACGTCTCGTTCCCTCCATCAGGGAACAGAGGTTACATCAGTAACCAAGACATTCCCTGTTTGTCACTCACTCGAAGTTGTGTCGATGTAGTGACACTTGGGGTTCCTATAGGAAATGCTGCAGGCACTGAACTGTGTCACGTGGTATGGAAGAGTGGACACGGGCAAGCTGCTGCATGCCTTGCAGCGAGCGCTCAACCACGTCGTGACCTTCCAGCGAGTTAGGTAAGGCGTCTCCCTAGTCCTGTTAAGGGGGGAGGAGGCACTTACCCAAGTAGGCTAACGGAGGTGCATTTCTTAATTTGCTGTTAAGCAATCTCCCGCCGAGCACTTTCTAGAATAGCACTGGGAAGTGCTCTTCCCTCTCCAGGAAGGAGAGCACTATGGAGACCACATCCTGCCTGAGGGAGGTTAACATGTGGAGCATACCTAACATGGACTTACCAACGGGGAAGTTCACATATGGAATGATACCACAGGAGGACCCTATCTACAGAGAGGGTACGCAGCACAGTGGCTGAGGCAGAGAAAGCTCTGATGAGGGGAAACACAGGGTTCACCTAAGGGGAAACCGAACAGTGGAAACTCATCATATGGGATTACCAAGGGGGAATCACCATGCATGGAGCACCGAGCCCGAGCACACGGGCTCACCAGAAAAAGGGGAATACCATGAGTACTGGGCCTGGAGGTGTTACTCCACCGCCGTGTTCGTCACCAAACAGTGCTTAAGAATTAAAGTGGCGTCCAGAGTTCGCCGGGTACGGGGAACTGTTGTGGACAAAAAGGCGCACATTATCACCTTTGAAAAAGGGGAAAGGCACAATGCAAGCAGTACACCCAACCAGCCGCCCGGTCTACCTGCTGTTACCGCATAACACTTGGGTCGAAACCGGGTCTATGAGTAGGTTATAAAACCTTGCAAAGGTATTGGGTGTAGAGAGGCCCCCCTTGCCAGTGCCCAGGAGGACACAACACCTCTAGTGGAGTGCGACCGGACTCCCAAGGGGCACGACAAGTCCTAAGACTGGTATGCGAGGAAAATGGCATCCACAATCCAATGGGCTAATCTCTGTCTGGAGACAGCTTTCCCCTTCTGCTGTCCTCCAAAACAGACAAAGAGCTGCTCTGAGCATTTAAAGCTCTGCGTGCGGTCCAGATAGATGTGCAGGGCGCAAACTGGACACAGCAACGACAAGACTGGGTCTTCCTCCTCTGAAGGGAGCACTTGCAGGTTCACCACCTGGTCCCAAAAAGGAGTAGGAACTTTGGGCACATAACCGGGCCGGGGTCTCAAGATCACGTGAGAGTGTGCCAACCCGAACTCCAGGCATTTGCTGGTAATAGAGAGCGCCTGCAGGTCCCCCACCCTCTTGATGGAAGTGAGCGCCACTAGGAGGGCCGTCTTCAGGGACAGAGTGCTGAGCTCGGTTCTCTGTAGGGCAGATAGGACCACAGAGAGATCCCAAGAGGGGATCAGGTGCAGTCTAGGAGGATTCAACCTCCTCACGCCTTTGGTATAGGGATATCTTACTGAATGGAGTGATGGGACCCCGTACAATGAGCACTGTACATCATGACATGCCTGAATAATGACCTTAATTCCCCGATGGGGAATGCTCGGCATGCAAAACGGTGAATGACATGCGAGTGAACATTGACCGAGTTACCCTCATGTGATCACGCTGTGAACACGTGGTTGCCTGCCATTACTATGAGAGCAAATGCGCTGTTGACATGAAATATTGCCTTTTGATATTGATGCAGATGTGTTATGATGAACAGACAGCATGGCAACAGAAGGCCTAGACCCATGAATAAATCTGAATGCATTTGATGGGTATGATAAAAACTTAGCTTATTTCTGATGGAAATCAGCTGCTGCCTGAGCCGATGATTCTGACAGACTTGGAGAGGAGCACACTCCTTCCGCGCCGGGTCATGCATTCCGATTGAGGTGGATGCGGTGGCTCGATTGAGGGAGATCTCCTAAGTGACTGAGATATGGATGAAGATCCGGGTTCGCTGATTGTTTACTCCCCATGGATTTGATGCGGGCAGAAGTTGAGATGAAAAGATGGCGTCGTTGGGAAGGGAAGGCGGGCTTCCAGAGATGTTCTGTGCACTGGTTCTCCTGTGGCCTGGAGAGGTCGGAACATGTCTATTATGATTCTGAGAGGGCATGATCCCACTAAGAATCCGGAAATTTGCAGACGTGTTGCGGCGAGGAGCTGCTGATCCTGGATAAAGGTAAGGAGCAGTGAATAAGTCCGTGTCCATAGCTTGATGTTAGCTAGCGGAGAGCAAAATGGACTCGATGTCAGACAGTGCTATAGAATGATGTTGCTGTGTTAGTACAACTGAAAAAGCAATGTGATAGAATGTGAGCAGACTTATAAAGCAATGGCTTACATGTGATTGGCTAGGAGTTACCTAGCTAATGGTGCGATGATGTACAGCTGCTAGTCTTCCCACTAGAACTACGCTGTGCTTACACTGAAAGATGGGGCAGTTAAAAACACTATTGGACCTGACCTCAAAACCATAAGTAACCAGTTTCATTCACGAATATTTCAAATGTCATGAGTCATGACTGTTTGATAGTTTATGGTGCTTCTGTGCTTAAGTGAACAGTTTGATTCAATCACATGAAATGTGTTGGGTGTACGTTATTTGTAAACCCTGAAATTTAGTTTTATTATGTTGTGGAGCTAGTCCATTTTTTTTTAGTTGAGTTTAAATATGATTTATTGGGGGGGGGGGCTGAACGATGTTAGCCAATCATAACGGTGGGCATTAATGTTTAAGTCTTAAAAGGCTAGCAAGCTTAAAACAGTGTGTTTTGGCCCCTTGGAGTTTTACTTTCAGTAATATTGATAAGATTTACTTATAAATGTCATCCCACAGATGTATTGTAACATTCAAACTTTTCTGTACGATATTCTGATATTTTATCAAAGGGTGCCCCATAAATTTCCACAGAGGTCTAGGCTAAGCCCCAAATATCCACTGACCCTAGAGCCGCCCCTGCCTGTTGGCATTCTTTGCAATTTTAAGGAAAAGAGTGGCCTGGACAGTCTGCAGAACATCTGCTTTTACATATTACATGGAAGAAAATCATATGGGTTTGGAACGTCATTAAAGTGAGTAAATAAAGACAGAATATTTATTTTTGTATGTACTATTCACTTAAATATTAAAGGTCTTTATAATTTTTGCACTGTGTGTATACGATTTAGTAAGCAATACTATACCTTCATTAGCTGTTTATGCACTTTCCTGTCACAAAATGGAAGGGAGGACCCAAACACAGGATGAAAATTAAAGGGCTTTATTGAACAAAAATCAAAACAGAAATACTCACAGTATGAGTAAAAAACATACTGGGTGTAGCCGGTGGGATGCAAATAACCACACTTGACACAAAACTATTTTTGGGGGGATTTATCTGATATTGGTTTAATAAAAAAATAAAAAAAATAATAATATTTAAACAGCGCTCGATGGGGCTGTATTGCATTTAAAAAAATAATGAAGAAACAGAAAATGAAATCCGGTAATGAAATACAAAAAATGTAATATGGTTCAACGAAATACATCAAATGAAATATGTAAATGTAAAAAAAATAAAATAAAACAAAAACATAACACCAGCCTACCCATATGTCTCAGCTTACTGTACATCACCTTAATACATGCTTATATAATTCACAGCATTCTATACATTCAAGCACCCGCTTTAACACTCACAGTATTTTATGCATTCAACACATGCCCAACTCACTCAAAGCATCCTATGCATTTTTAACCAGGATTTAAGGACAAGTACAACAGTTTAAAACATTAGAATTCTCAAATTTTCACATAACACACATTGCACTTATTTGGAAAACACTCTGGGTTATAAATCTTTAAATAAGATATAATTAATTCTAAATTTACATACCTAGTTCCTTGCATGTGCAGCACAGAACATGGCCAAACTTCACACGTGCAATCCATATGCATCCCCCTAAAATAACCCAAAACAAACACTCGATTTCAACATATGACCCCCGTGAACACACACTTAATGCAACTTAACATCTTGCGTAAAACCTGACATCACCCAAAGAACTCTCAAACGATGAATAATCCGGGAGCTCTCCTGCACAACGCATGGTCCGATGCCTCTAACACGAGAGAGCACTGGAGAGTTAGCGTTGCCAACAGTGTTGGGTGTACTGTAATCTAATTACATTTTGCGGTATCTCAGTAATGTAAAGCGTTACTTTTAAAAATTGAGTAATCTGATTACAGTTACAGACATGAATAAAATTACATTACTTGGATTACACATTTATTGCTAAAACAATAATATTAATTAAGTACAATGCATTTAAAAATGTATTACATTCCTATGTTAGTACTTTTATGTGTGTTGCTGTGTCAGCTAATGAGCATGCGCTCTAACAAACCACCATGGCACAGAGGACACATATCGAGGTGATGGCAGATGAGTGAGCTGCGTTAATATTGGACGCAGTGGAGTGTAGATATTTATTCAAATTAAAAACGAAAGTAAAGCATTTCAAGCGTTTCAGCATGCTCCCAGCCCTGGCTGGAGAAGGGAGGCATACAAGGCTGGGCCGGTGTTCTGATGATCTGTGCTACTTCTCAGGATGTGCTACCAGCAGTAAAAACAGGGGTAGCACATGTCAGGAGGCACAGGAGAACCTGTCTGTATGTACTACAACAGCATGAAATGTGTTAAAAACCTATGAAATGTGTTAAAAACCTAGGTAGCACATCTTGTCAGGCAGATAACACCCATCAGGATGTGCTACCAGCATAACTATCAGATAGTGTGATATGGTGTGAAGCTGTACTAAGACCTAACCCTACCCCAAACCCTAACCCTTACCCCAACCCTAAAACTATGGTAATATATCATTGGTAGCACATCCTGATAGGCAGCATATATTTTCAGGACACCGGCAACAAATCCTCCTCAAATCTCTGCGCTCTTCCCCATCCTCGCGCTCCTCCCTCTGGTGTCCCTCTGCAGCTGCTGTGGGAGGAGAGGGGATCGGTTTCGGGTGTATATGGAAAACAATGCACGTTCCCGTCTGACAGAGGGATATATCACTCACAAGATGGAAACATTTGCGGAACGGCGTCTTGAAAAATACGTCGCTAAGCAAACGGCTCTTTTATGTTCTTTATGTACTGTACACAATTAAACACAGACACAATGCAATAGCGTTAGGTTACTCAATTCGTCCGAGCACAAGCAGGGAGGCAGAATTAATCCACTCTCTGTAAAGTTGTGTAAACACACACATGCTGCACAGGTACACACACAAACAGACATACTGTACATGCACACATACGCATGCATGATGCAACACACAAGCAAACCTGTATATTCACAACGAAAAGAAACAACAAGCATTCAAATACACAATGGATTTACCATCAAAGCTGTTTGCAAATGTGTTTTCAGAAATGTTTTCAGTTCATTAGTATTATTTTTCTGTCTTTCACACCAACACAAACACAGGTAAACAAGCATAATGTACACATACATGCCACACACAGCTAAGAAGTTTGTAGATAGCAGACACACACGCACACACACACACATCTGAAGATACTACTACAGCATATTTGAGATAAGAAAGTTAAGTTGCATATTTAGAAATGTTTTGGATCTCTTTAGCCAAATTGCTGTCTTTGTCATATTGTTGTAATTTTGTTATTATTTTCAGTCAATATTAATATACTAAAAGGGCTATTAGTGTCACATTTGTTTGTTTGTTTTTTTCCACAGGTTTGATTGGTTTTAGAAAGTAACTTCAAAGTAATTAGTAATCTGATTACTTTCCCAACTAAGTAATCAGCAAAGTAATCTGACTACATTTTTAGTAATCAGTAGTGGATTACTTTTGAAAGTAACTTACCACTGGTTGCCAACCTCCGGTGTTGCAGAACTCCGGTCTTAAAGGGGCCACCTCCAATTTATGACCAGAGTTAAACCACATGAAATATCCCCACTTGTCTACACATACAAGCACAAAATAGACCTAAGCAAGACAGGAACCAACTAAAAGAACAAACTCAAGAGAAAATATACCAAGGTAGTGAGGGGAAAAAGGCACCTTATATTCAGAAAACACATGAGGAACAGTTGACAACATTTAACTCAAGGAGGACTATACGAGGAGGCGTGGCAACGGGAAACAAGGAGGCGGAGTCAGGGGAACAAATGGCTGACACAAACATATACAAAGCCATGTGCTAATACACAAAAAGTCCAGAGGGGATCATGACATGTGCATTTTAATTAAATAGAATTCTAAAGGGGGACAATCCTGTTTTAAACACAAGTAGAGGGCAAAACTTATTTGCTTCAGAGAGATATTTTGTTTTCCTTCAAAGGGCACCTCTCTCTCTTTCTCTCTGAAAGTAAGGAAGGTGAGGTGGAGATTTCCCAGCATGCATTATTCAAAGTCTGCAACCGACACAAATTAAGTGGTGGCAACTGCTGAGGGTCTGCCAGTGAATGTGTGTGTCCCTGCCTCAAACCAAATCAGAGCCTGCTGACAGTCACACTGACAAACACACACACACACAAACTCAACAGTGTGGAGACAAACAATGGAGAATCCATGCCTATCCTCTTTGTCCTCAATCCAAATCAACCTATCGATCCCTGGAGAACCTACAGAGAAAGAGAGAGAGGGGGAGATACTCTGTGGAGGTTCTTACAAACTTCATGCAGACACACAAACAAACAAAAACTCACGCACAAATGTCCATGTATCGATGCATCTTGTGCACTTAGTAACATATTAAAGTTTAAAAGCAGAAGAAAGATATAACACAGATTAATTAAACTCTCTTTCCTTAAGCAAAGTATCGATCTTCGAAGCTCAACTGGTTTCACCTTGATTAGATATAACATCATGGTTACTTTCATAACCTCCGTTCCCTGATGGAGGGAACGAGACGTTGTGTCGATGTAGTAACACTAGGGGTCACTCTTGGGAGCCCCAAACACCTCTGCTTTTTTGAAAAAAGGCCAATGAGAATTGGCGAGTGGAATTTGCATGCCACTCCCCCGGACATATGGGTATAAAAGGAGCTGGTATGCAACCACTCATTCAGGTTTTGTGCTGAGGAGCCGAGACCAGGTCCCGGCCATTTCAGCGGGTAGTTCAGCATTGTGGCAAGAGGGACACAACGTCTCATTCCCTCCATCAGGGAACGGAGTTTACAAAAGTAACCATGATGTTCCTTATCTGTCACTCACTCGACGTTGTGTCGATGTAGTGACACTAGGGGTCCCTATACAAAATGCCACAACTATCTGAACTGTGTTACGTGAACTGGTGGTGTGTGACGGGCAGACCGCTGTGTGCCTTGTTGCCAGTGCACCAGGCCGTCGCATAACCTCCCCCAACACTCTTATGAGCATCAAACGGTCCTACAGGAACAAGTCAACTGCCCAACAATAGGGACAGGCTAGCCCAGCCGAGGCCTCTTTTCCTCTCTTTTCTCCCCAAAAAGAGTGGAATTTGTTAACCGACTAGGAGCCATAAGTGTCTACGTTGGGGGGTGTCCCTCCCAAGGGGAAGACACCGCGGAGACAACACCTCGCCCAAGAAGGGGGGGGGGGTATTTTGAGGGGAATATGTCACATGGTCTTACCGAGTCTTGTCGGAAGTATGTCATGTGGAGAGTTTCTACAGAGCATGGCGACCGGGGGCAGAGGGGCCCAAAGAAGATGCAGTTTACCGATAGGGAAACGATTTTGCAGAAGATATCACATGGGGTCACCTTCAGGGAACCAGCAAATGTGGAGCACCTACCTCAGTACAGGGTCTCATTAGCACACGTACTGGGCCGGCAGCAAGTTTCTCCACAAACTCAACTGCCAGAGGGCTAAGGAGGAAAGTCATCTAGGGATCACAAAGCTGTTGGGTGCTGCCAAGCCCATTGCTCTGCAGATGTCTGCCAAAGAGGCGCCATTGGCCAGGGCCCAGGAGGCCGCCACACTCCTGGTAAAGTGGGCTCGTAACCCCACAGGGGGTGGCATGTCCTGAGCCTGATATGCCATCGCGGTGGTGTCGATGACCCAGTGGGCGATCCTCTGTTTGGAGACAGCGCTTCCTTTCCGCTGTCCACCAAAGCAGACAAAGAGCTGCTCGGAGCTTCTAAGGCTCTGCGTGCGATCCAAATAGATGCGTAAATCTCGCACCAGACACAGCAATTCCAAGGCTGGGTCTACCTCCTCCTGGGGCAGCGCTTGCAGGTTCACCACCTGATCCCTAAAAGGGGTCGTGGGGACCTTGGGCACATAGCCCGGTCGGGGTCTCAGGATCACGTGAGAGTAACCTGGACCAAACTCCAGGCACGATTTGCTGACAGAGAACGCCTGCAGGTCCCCTATCCTTTTGATGGAAGTGAGCGCAGTCAGGAGGGCAGTGTTCAAAGAGAGTTCCTTAAGCTCAGCTGACTCCAAGGGCTCAAAGGGAGCTCCCTGTAGACCCCAAAGGACTACAGAGAGGTCCCACGAGGGGGCGAGGCGCGGTCTGGAGGGATTCAACCTCCTAGCGCCTCTCAGGAACCTGATGATCAAGTCGTGCTTCCCCAAGAACTTACCATATACTGCATTGTGATGAGCCGAAATAGCGGCTACATACACCTTCAAGGTGGAGGGGGACAGCCGCCCTTCGAGGAGCGTGAGATCTGAGAACCACGTCTGGGTGGGCCAGTAGGCTGCTACTAGGATGATCTGCTCCTTGTCCTCCCTGACCTGAAGAAGGAAAACTGCTTCTCACGTCATCTTTTACAACGGTTTATGTACGCTACCATCGCTGTGTTGTCCGTCCGGACCAACACATGCTTGCCCTGGATCAACGGCCGAAATCTCCGCAGGGCGAGCAGTTCTGCCAACAACTCTAGGCAGTTGATGTGCCAATGCAGCTGCAGGCCAGTCCAGGAGCCGGTGGCTTTGTTCCTGTTGAATACGGCACCCCAGCCCATCTTGGAGGTGTCTGTTGTAACCATGACGTGCCTGGAGACCTGCTCTAGGGGAACCCCTGCCCATAGAAATGCAAGGTCGGTCCAAGGACTGAAGAGGCGGCAACAGATCGGCGTGATGGCCACGCAATGTGGCCCGCAGCGCCATGCCCATCTCGGGACTCAAGTCTAAAGCCAGTGCTGAAGCGGTCTCATATGCATCAACCCAAGCAGTGTGGCCAAAAGTTTCAGTGGAACCGCTGTCTTCCATCTGAACGCCTTCAGACAGTTCAACTCCGACTGTGCGCGCTCGTTCGTGAGGCGCACTGCCATCAAGACCAACTCCAAACCGAGAAAAATGATGCTCTGAACCGGGAAGAGCTTGCTCTTTTCCCAGTTGACCCGAAGCCCTAGTCGGCTGAGGTGCCGGAGCATGAGGTCCCTGTGTGCGCACAGCAACTTTCGAGAGTGAGCTAGGATTAGCCAGTCGTCGAGATAGTTGAGGATGCGGACGCCTACTTCCCTTAGCGGGGCAAGGGCTGCCTCTGCGACATCCACGAAGACGTGAGGGGACAAGGACAGGACGAAGGGGAGGACCTTGTACTGGTACACCTGGCCTTCAAAGGCAAACCACAGGAATGGTCTGTGTCGAGGTAAGACCAAGACGTGGAAGTACACGTCCTTCAGGTCTACCGCCACAAACCAATCTTGATGCCGGACGCTTGCTAGAATGCGTTTTTGTGACAGCATCTTGGATGGGAGTCTGTACAAAGCCCGGTTCAGTACTCGCAGGTCCAGGATTGGACGCAACACACCACCTTTCTTCGGTACGATGAAGTAAGGGCTGTAGAACCCTTTCTTCATCTCGGCTGGAGGGACAGGCTCTATCGCGCCCTTGTGCAGAAGGGTAGCGATCTCCGCACGCAAGGTAGCAGCATTCTCGCCCTTCACTGACGCCGCTGAACCTGGGCGGGCGCCTGGCGAACTGAATCGTGTAGCCGAATCAGACGGTCCGGTTCAGCCATCGCGACGGGTTGGAAAGCGCAAGCCACGCACCCAAACTCCTGGCGAGGGGACCAAGGGAATGATCATGTCAGACGTACCGGCGGGTGGGGTCTTGTGGCGGGGCAGAGCTTGGGGTGCCACGTCGAGGGGACTCGAGCCCCATGGCTGTGCAGAGTCCAGGGACATCGAAGCACTTACCTGGCTTCTGTCGCCCACCATAAGATTGGCCGAGGAGGGGGAAGGAGGAATCTCATCCCCGTAGTCCACTGGAACAATCCCATGTGGGTGTGTTTGTGCCACAGCTGGGCGCACAGGGGCAGGGGGTCTGCCGCTGTTGTGCCATACCTGCCAAAATGGGACGTTGGATGGTGGTCGTGATGACAACCGTGCGCACCGGACATGTTACCCAGGAGACGAGGAAACCATTCTTTTGTCAGGCTTTTGGGTGCTGCAGCCTCCTGGGCATGCGGCGGCAAAAGATTCTCCTCCCGGCCCTCCACCGGGGGATGGAGTGGTCTGTCGACCAGCTCCAGAGAAGCAGGTCTCCTCGCCTGGGTCGCCCGTCTCGGGGATACTTTGAAGCCTCCCTCGGGTTCTTAGCGAAATACGCTCGATTTCTCAATTCTAAGAATGCAGAGAACAGACTTGCATTCTTATGAAGACCAGCCTTGCCAAGCTACCTTTGAAGAACAAACTCGGAAAGACAGAAGGACTTGGAAAGCATCTATTGTGAGCGTTGAGATGTGCTGCGATCTTCCTGTTGTGCAATTAACCATCACAGCACATTTGAATCCAGTGAGATAACTACTGGCATTATCACACCAGTGACAGCATTAATATCATCACACCAGCAAGGTTTTGCAGCACTAGTGACATATTAAAAGAATAAAGTCTGGAAACACTTGTTTTCTCCATGTTTTTTTTTACTATATTAAAATGATGCCCAAAAAACCTACAAATGCTGACGGAGTACAAGGAGCCGTCAGACTTTAGTGAGCTTACAGCGTGAAACTATTGAGAAAAAAAAAAGTCCTTCATCTGCCACCGTAGTACTGAGTTCTTGCCCACAAGTTACCATCCGATGCATCCTTGATATTAAGAACACATCTGGGTAATTTCCTGCGTCCTTGGTACTTGTGTTCTTGAGGATTGGAATCGAACTTCGGCAGTGGATGACGACGTTGAATGAGTCCACAAGAACACAAAAGAATGCACATTGAGAAACAGCCATAGTTTCCAGCCAAAATACATTATTTACTGTAGTAACTTTACTACACTCAAACTGTTGTAATTTGGTATAAGCCAAACTGGGACTAGAGGCATTGAGTTTTTACTTTCTCATAACAATTTGAATCCCCCCGACAGATTTTTTGGTGGAAATGGCACGGATTATTATATTAAATAATTATTTTCTATATGAGAATGACTTCTATTTACAGACGCAAGGAATCGCCATGGGTTCTGCTTTCGCATCTGATCTTGCCATATTGAAGATGGGTTTTTGGGAGGATAAATTTGTGTATTCTAATAATCCATTTCAATCAAATTTACTACTTTATCAGAGGTAAATTGACGACTGTAACAAGACCCTTAGCTCCAGGGAATGAGGAAGTGGGAGACAGCGATTCCAACACAGGAAAATCTTTTTATTCAAACAAAAATTTTCGCTTAACAGCGATAAAGATAACCAATAGAGATGCAATTAAATCAAAGGTGGCAACAAAACAGTGCAGCTTTCATTAACATGGCAAACGGCCAATATACGGACAGCTTGTCAGCTGGGCTCTCTCTCTCATCTGCCGCTGTCTCCTCTCCTTAAAAGCCCCCGACACTCCTCACAGACACACAAGACTGGTGTTAAGCATAGGTGGAAATCATTGACCACTCATCTCACCCGTTCTCACTACCCACACAACAGTGCTCGGCCACGCCCCCGCCTCCACATACTCCCAATGCCTGCTGCCTCTTTTAGTGAGATCAGTCAGCAGGCTGGTGATATCCAAATAATTAGGCACAAACCTACAATAATAGCCAGCCAGCTCACCCCCTTTATGGTCTTGGGCCTCGGACAAGTCGCAATGGCTGCTGTCTTATCAATTTGGGGACACACTTGTCTGTGACCCAAGTGGAATCCCAGATACTGTACTTCCACCCGCACAATTGCACACTTCTTCAGAATTGCCATGAGTCCCCCTCGCCTCAGCAACCTCAGGATGGCCCTCAGATGCTGAATGTGCCGCTGCCAATTACTGCTATAGATGATGATATTCCAGATAGGCACACGCAGCGTGTGGGTGGAGAACTTTGTCCATGAGTCGCTGAAACGTCACCAGGGCCCCAAACAAACAGAACGGAAGAATAACAAATTGGTGTAAATCAAACGGACTGGAAAAGGCAGTTTTTTCTCGGGACATGGGAGTCAAGCAAATCTGCCAATATCCCTTCGTTAAATACAGTGTCGAATAAAAGTGAGCCGCACCCAACCGATTGAGCAGTTCGTTAATGCGAGGCATTGGGTATGCATCAAATTTAGACACTGCATTAACTTTTCTATAATCCACACAAAACTGGACCGACCCGTCACTCTTAGGGACTAAGACCACCGGGCTGGCCCAGTCACTGTGGGATTCTTCTATTAACCCCATATCGAGCATAGCCCTCAATTCTTCCCGCATCACCTTTTTTTTGTGTTTGGGTAAATGGAAGGGACGACTGCATAACACTATCCCTGGGGTCATTTCGATATGGTGCTGTATGAGATTCGTAAGACCAGGAAGAATTGGAGAATTATCCTTGCAACCTGGCAACCTCCGTGATTTGGGATGGTGAGAGGTGGTCCCTGTAAGTGACCGAGGTGACTCGATCTGTGACTTTTATGTTCACCTCCGGTCCGAGCTCATCCCTCTCCGGAACCACAGTCGCCAAAGGGCCCTTGCCACTTGACAAGTAATTTAGAGCTCGATGTGGGTTGTAATACAAGGATTTTATCTCCTGGTGTAAATTCCCGTAGCCGTGTACCCCTATTATACAGCATGCTTTGACGTTCTTGTGCCTGGAGCAAATTCTCCTGTGTTAATTGCCCCAGTGTGTGGAGTTTTGCTCTCAGATCAAGGACGTATTAAATTTGGTTTTTACTGTTTGAAGGTTCCTCCTCCCAATTTTCCTGTAGGGCGGTGAGCACGCCGTGTGGTTGAGGCCTGTACAATAATTAAAATGGGGAGAACCCTGTGTAGGCTTGCAGGACCTCTTGTACTGCAAATAATAGGGGCTCAAGCCACTTGTCCCAATTTTGAGCGTCTTCGTGCACGAACTTACAAATCATATTCTTTAGTGTCTGATTAAATCATTCGACCAAGGCGTCAGTTTGGGGGTGGTAAACGCTGGTCTGAATCGATTTAATCCCCAATAATTTGTACAGTTCGCATAGTGTACATGACATAAACGTCGTGCCCAGATCAGTGAGGATTTCTTTCGGAGTCCCCTCTCGGGAAATTATTCTGAAGAGTGCCTCCGCAACACTACATTCTGAGATGTTGTGCAGAGGCACTGCTTCTGGATATCACGTTGCATAGTTCACCAGAACCACACAAAGTGATGCCTGCATGCCGTCCGCTCTAATGGCCCGATGAGGTCCATACCAATTCTTTTGAAGGGGACCTCGATCAATGGAAGGGGGTGCAATGGCACTCTTGGGGTGGCCGGCGAATTCACCAGCTGACATTCACGACATGCCGCACACCACCTGCGAACATCCCCGTGAATACCCGGCCAATAGAAATGGACCATTAGACAGCTCAGTGTCTTTTCTTGCCCTAAGTGACCCACCATTGGATTATAATGAGCCGTCTGGAATAGCATTTCCTGACGGCTCTTCGGAATTAACAATTGGGTTGTATCCTCCTTTGTCTGAGCATCCTGCGTCACTCTATACAACCGATCTTTAATAATTTAAAAATACAGATATGTGAGTGCCATGTCTGGCTGGAGGCATTGACCATCAATCACTATCACTTGGTCAAAGGCGTGCCTAAATTTCTTGTCTTGTGACTGCTCCAAAGGAAAATCCCCTGCCAGGAATCCTCTTAAGGCATGGGGAAGCCGATACTTCCCCCTCCCCTGAGTCTTTCTGACGTGGAGCTGACATAGACGGCCCTGGCACCACCTCCCCAGCCAGCGAATCACATCACATAGAAATGATACATCAGTGATGAAAAGAAATACAAATTATATTTGTCATTTCTTTGATACAGCAAAAAAGAAAGAAAAGATGACTGAAATAGGCATATTGCTAGTAATGCAGACATAATGTTTATCTTGTACTGTGTGAACTTAAAAAAAAAAACTTATCTTTTAAAACTAAAAATTATAAAATTTTGGCTGCATTTAAAAAAAAACTTTAATACATTTAAAGCTTTCATTCAGAAAATTATAATTTTATCGCCTTTTAAAAGATTGGGGACCATTATATTTGTGAGTTCAACACCCGCAACCCCTCACCCGCAAAATGGTTTGGTCCCACCCAATGTTCAAGACATGGTTAAGGCCTTGATTACAACTGAATTACATTGCTGCCATAATAATGGACCATTTCAAAAGTTTATGTGATCTGGCACTCATTTTTCTTTCCCTTCTACTTAAGAGTTCCCACTCACTGTGGTGGAGCGGCAATGTAATTTTATTATAGTGAATTATTTCAAATATTTCTGTTACACAATCCTCCAACTTTCACAGCTGTCCATTACCACCAGAGCTGTTACTGTGCACAGCGCAAACGTATGGCACTTGTCAGTGGTCAATAAGGATTTCCAAAATGGCTTTTGGATTATAAACTCAGAGATGTGGATTCGGACAGTAATTAAATAACCACACAACCTTGGTGTTTGTCAAAAAAACAGTAGGTAATTCAGCCAGGAATTTTAGCACGGGAGGTGGGAGAAAAACACAGACATTTTGGATTCGGACGGCAATAAAATCACTGACTACCTCCTGTAAATGCTGGAATTACCTCACATCCCCATGTAAAATAACTGCCATCCGAAAAGGGCTATTTACTCACCCTCATGCCATCTCAGAAGTGTATGACTTTCTTTCTTCTGCAAAACAGAAGAACAGAGGAACATTTCAGCTCTGTAGGTCCATACAATGCAAGTAAATGGTGACCAGGACTTTGAAGCTACAAAAGCATATAAAGGCAGCATAAAAGTAGTGCACATGGCTCCAGTGATTAAATCCATCTCTTCAGAAGTGATATAAAAGGTGTGGTCAAGAAAGAGATCAATATTTAAGTCCTTTTTTAACTATACATCTCTACTTTCACTTCCATATTCTTCTTCTTCTTCTTCTTCTTTTTTGGTGATTCGCATTCTTCATGCATATTACCATCTACTGGTCGGAGCTGATCGAAGGTGGAGATTTATAGTAAAAAAGGACTTAAATATTGATCTGAAATATTGAAAATCAGTGGATTTAACCACTTTTATGCTGCCTGTATGTGCTTTTTTGACCTTCAAAGTTCTAGTCACCATTCACTTGCATTGTATGGACCTACAGAGCTGAAATATTCTTCTAAAACATGTCCATTTGTCTTCTGCAGAAGAAAATAAGTCATACACATCTGGGATGGAATGAGGGTGAGTAAATGATTTGAGAATTTTCATTTTTGGGTGAACTACAGTATTTCTTTAAGTCACCTAAGTGTTGGATAAATGGATAGTAATTTACTGTACTTTAGCACAGATCCTTTAAGTGGATCGGCAGTTTGATTCTGTAGAAATAAAGGGAGATTAAAAGAACAAACTCAAAGCAGCTCACACAGGAGTCTGCCTGCATGCTGCTTATTAGCATATTACCCATAATTGAGTGTTTCTACTGAAAAGAAGTCAGAGTAATTGGCAGTCTAACCAGTCTTCTTAAAAGGCTGAACTCTGAACTTCTTAAAATGCAACCACCCCTGTTTTCAAAGAAACATTGAAAGCAGCATTGGTGACAGATGGGAAATATATAATTTCACATATCAGCACCACAGAGTTATTGCATTTTAACTCAAAATATTGTTTGTGCACAAAAATAAAAGGCACTTTCATATGCATTGTGCTTCAAATAGTGTAATTTTGATCATACTCAGTATGATGCTTTTGACAAATTTGACACATCACTCAGCAGGCAATGTCAAATAAAACATGTTAAGTTGTAGAGAATAAATTATATGACTCAGTAAAAAATAGGAAGTGTTCCAGTGTTCATAATTTTTAAGTTGATGGATTTATCTCAGAGGAGCAGGCGGCATTTACGTCTGCCACCTTCATGACCTGTGGCATATCGGAAGCTGTGATTGGCTGAGAAAATAGGTAAGCCTATTTAAAGTACTGAATGGATATGGATCAGTTCCTACCAATCTAAAATGACTTTTCTAGCTTAAGTAAGACATATTAAAGTGATCCTGAATTAGCTGAAAGACAACTAGAGCTTTCAACAATTTCCATTGTTATCCAATCACAAATGAGCGTTTGATATCCTTAATTTTCATAGGACTGACAAAATTATTTGGCTCATGCATGCACGCAAATAAAATAATGTTTATTACATTTGATTTATAGTATACAAATGTATGTTTTAAGTCAACCAAGCTCTGAACCATTTGCACTAAAAACAGTATATATTTAGTCAGCCTTATTTTCTGCAATGTAACTTTCCAAGATAACTATGAAGGAACTTGAGATATTCCAGAGTGCCAGAATTCCCAATTCTCCTGACAGAATTCCCCAAGCCCTGTATGCCATGGTCCTTTCCCCAAGCACCCAAAATGGCTGCAGGTCTTAGCTTTAAAGTGTCTGCCTGTCCACATGACAGGATCACTACCACACACACACACATGTTGGTGCAGCTATCCTTAAGAGGACTCTCCATCAGGGCCATAGAAAGGTATTCTGCCCCCCTGACTGAATATAGCTCTGGGCCCCTTTCCTATAAAAAAAATACAGTTTAGAATTTGTTGTGGGGCCCTTCTGGACCTGTGGGCCCCTAGAATCGTTACCACCTTTCACCCCACTAGCTATGGCCCTCCATAGACATAATGATTTTTATACTATACGAACTATAGATTCTATCCCCTAACCCTACCCCTAAACCTAACCCTCACAAAAAACGTTGTGCATTTTTACATGTTCAATAAAACATCATTTAGTATGTTTTTTAAGCAATTTGAATTATGGGGACACAAGAAATGTCCTCATAAATCACATTTATAGCATAATACCCTTGTAATTACCAGTTTGTAACCTAAAAAAATTTCCTCGTAAACCACACAAACCCACCCACACACACACGTCACCTAAAAGAGAGAGAGAGAGAGAGAGAGAGAGAGAGATGGAAAGGAGGACAGACTCAGAAAAAGAGAGAGCAAAGCTTCCCAAACGGATCCTCTGGGGACCATAAGGCTGTCCCTACCATCTGTGTGTGTGCGTGTCTGTAATTAAGCTAGAATTATCAGCCAGGCGGGGAGTGCCCATACCATTGCCCAGTGTTCACGTATACGTATTACAAATATGTAATTATATATACAGTATGGTGGTGCTATGATACTACACACAGTGTTTTCAAAGAGAGTCAACTTCGTAAGCATCAATAATTCACAAAGTACTGTATACTATATTAGTTCAGCATGGTTGGATGATGTCCAAAGTCATATTTTAAGATAATACAAAAGGAAAAGTTAATCTAGAAATAAAAATTCAGTCATAATGTAATAAGCGCACAGTTATGTCATTCCAAATATCACTTTCTTACTTATGCAGAACAAAAAAAGGAAATGTTTCAATAAATATAGCGGCCCGTTTTTTTAATACAATGGCAGTTGATAGTGTCTCATTTTAACATCGTGCGACCCGCTTCCTCATGTGTGGACATTGTATTTTGGCTTTGCTATACGCAACGCATAATTTAAATGAGATAAAACTGACTGAATACTGTTCGCAAGACTCTACACTGTCATTTAAGGGTTACATTTCTGCGTCACGTGGCATAACAGCATGACACTGATTTCCAGGAAGTGCTACTACGGTTGCAGTGCCAACAAAATCATTCTTTCTGATAAGAAACCCCTTTAAGTGTTTTGATTGAAACCTGTTTGGTGGTAAAGAGTAGCATCTCTAGTTTTCTTTGATATGTCACTTTAAAAAAAATCCATTCATGTTTTGCGCATCAGTGTGCTGATAAACATGAAGTTCACATATGTGGAAAATGGGACCATTTTCCCTCAAAAGTTGAAATTTTTTTTTAGTTATTTTGAAAAATGTTCAACTGTAACACAAAAATAATTTTCACTGTGGGTGACATTGCGCTTCATTTTAATATACATTTTTTAATATTTTATTTTGTTTTCTGTACAATATGGTTCTATTCATTAACATTAGTAAATGCATTCCTATATATTTATTATGCATTTTCACATTATGAATAAATATATTCATGCAAAAGCTGACAAATGTTGCTTTCAGAGGCTATATATGGAGTTAGGATGAAAATAAGGTGCATTTCAAACTGTTCTGAGACCATTGCAGATAGACAGCACACTGAAGGCGAAGTAATTTACTAAATAATGAGCAAGGGTGCAACATATAGCTTTCTATGCAGTTACTGTAAGTGCATTCACTCCTAAAATCTGACCAAAAGTTCAGTTTCAGGTTGCAGATGATTTCTGGACCACTCAACATGTTTGACAGACATGGGACAATGATAATTAGTACATAAATTCAGAATTTTATAATGCTAATTTTAATTTTAACATGGTTGGCAGTGATTAGATGATGCTGGCCATTACTTTTAATAAGAATTTTTAATTCAGCTTCATAGAAAATCAGCTATAATGTCTGTAACATCTCAAAAACATGAATAATCAACACTCCTAGACACATAATAAACTAAACTCAGCAAAAAAACAAACGTCCTCTCACTTTCACTGCTTTTATTTTCAGCAAACTTAATGTATAAATATTCGTATGAACATAAAAAGATTCAACAACTAAGACATAAACTGAACAAGTTTCACAGACATGTGATTAACAGAAATGGAGTCAGTATCTGGTGTGGCCACCAGCTGCATTAAGTACTGCAGTGCATTTCCTCCTCATGGACTGCACCAGATTTGCCAGTTCTTGCTGTGAGATGTTACCCCACTCTTCCACCAAGGCACTTGCAAGTTCCCGGACATTTCTGGGGGAATGGCCTTAGCCTTCACCCTCCGATCCAACAGGTCCCAGACATGCTCAATGGGATTGAGATTCGGGCCTTCGCTGGCCATGGCAGAACACTGACATTCCTGTCTTGCAGGAAATCATGCACAGAACGAGCAGTATGGCTGGTGGCATTGTCATGCTTGAGGGTCATGTCAGGATGAGCCTGCAGGAAGGGTACCACACGAGGGAGGAGGATGTCTTCGCTGCAACACACAGCGTTGCGACTGACTGCAATGACAACAAGCTCAGTCCGATGATGCTATGACACACCGCCCCAGACCATGACGGACCCTCCACCTCCAAATCGATCCCACTCCGAGTACAGGCCTCGGTGTAACGCTCATTCCTTCGATGATAAACGCGAGTCCGACCACCGATCCTGGTGAGACAAAACCACAACTCGTCAGTGAAGAGCACTTTTTGCCAGTCCTGCCTGGTCCAGTGAAGGTGGGTTTGTGCCCATAGGCGACATTGTTGCCAGTGATGTCTGGTAAGGACCTGCCTTACAACATGCCTACAAGCCCTCAGTCCAGCCTCTCTCAGCTTATTGCAGACAGTATGAGCACTGATGGAGGGATTGTGCATTCCATTGTGTTGTTACCATCCTGTATCTGTCCCGCAGGTGTGATATTCGGATGTACCGATCCTGTGCAGGTGTTGTTACATGTGGTCTGCCACTGTGAGGACGATCATCTGTCCTTCCTGTCTCCCTGTAGCGCTATCTTAGGCATCTCACAGTACTTACATTGCAATTTATTGCACTGGCCACATCTGCAGTACTCATGCCTCCATGCAGCATGCCTAAGGCACGTTCATGCAGATGAGCAGGGACCCTGGGCATCTTTCTTTTGGTGTCAGTAGAAAGTTCTCATTAGTGTCCTAAGTTTTTACAATTGTGACCTTAATTGCCTACCGTTTGTAAGCTGTTGGTGTCTTAACAACCATTCCACAGGTGCATGTTCATTAATTGTTTATGGTTCATTGAACAAGCATGGAAAACATTGTTGAAACCCTTTACAATAAAGATCTGTAAAGTTATTTGGATTTTTACAAAATTATCTTTAAAATACAGTGTCCTGAAAAAGGGATGTTTCTTTTTTTGCTGAGTTTATTTCATGCTAAAAAAAAATCTTCTATAGCTTGGTACTATTTAAAATTTCACAACTTAGTCCTGGACATCAATTTTTAGGAAACATATTTGCTCTAGAAAAAATTAAAACTAATTTTTGCTTCTTTATTAGGTGCTACTAATTACAAATCAAAAAGGGAAATGAAAAATGCACACAGCAATCACGCAGGGGTCTCGGGAGGTTAAAGCACTCATGAACGTGCAACAAATTATATGATTTTCACTGAAAATGGCTTATAATCCAGGTTCTTTCTCACCAAAACTTATTGTATGCCTTCAGAAGACTTAGAATATGATGTATGAGTTGCATGGACAAATCTCGTAGGACAATTTTTAAGCTTTAAATTGAAACTCTTTGCACTGCAGTTGTATTGAAAAGAAAGACAGAGATATTCTTTAAAACATCTCCTTTTGTTTTCCATATAAAAAAAAAAAAAGTAAGTCATACAGGTTTGGAATGATTTGACGGTAAGTAAATAATGACAGAATTGTCATTTTTGGGTGAAATAACCAAAGGTTACACAGCTTATAAGGAAGACAAAACAGAAGCAGAGCAAGCAAGAAAGAAAGAATCATGGAGGAAACACACACACACACACACACGTACACGCAGCGTGATTCTGCTTTGCTGACGCATCAGTAACTTTCTCCATGCCTCCTGGCAGAGACACACAGAGAAATAAACACACATGGTCTCAGCTACACACTCGTTCAATTCTCACTCGCACTATCATACACACAATTCTTCCAAGACAAGCACATGCACAATGTTGTTTTGATTCGGATCAGCAATGGCAGCAAAATCCATTTGCAATGGTACATCTGTAAGCGAAGTCTCTCTCTCTCTCTCTCTCTCTCTCTCTCTCTCACACACACACACACACACACACTCACACACACAGACACACACTCACACGTCTGTATACACACACACACACAGTACTTTACCTACTCCAGGTAACAGCAACAACCACCCACTGAATCATTAGACAAAGATCTATAAATAGAGCACTTCAAGAGATGACATTTGTGAGTGTGTCTGTGTATGTGTTATAAAAGCTCTGGATCATGTTATTTGGTTAATATGACATGATTTTATGATATATAAGTCTAGTTCTGGTCCCAGATGCTAGCTATGACATGAAACACCGGTTCACCTAGGTATTGTCTATACAACTGGGTTAATTTGATTAATACATTTTTTTTAATGAAAACTTGTGTTATTAATATTTTTTGTATGTTGTAACCGCTTTATCAAAGCCCTAAGACATTTGGGTAACACTTTAGTTTAGGGATCAGAAATCAGACACGATCACTCAGGCCAGAGCCCCCTCCACAAGGCAGCTGTATGCTCTGAAGTGGCATCTCTTCTCGAATTGGTGTTCTTCCCAGGGGGAAGATCCATGGAGAGGTGCAGTCGGGTCTGTGTTATCCTTTCTACAAGAGGGACTGGAGAGACAGCTGTCTCCCTCTACCCTGAAGGTGTACGTGACTGCTATTGCAGCATATCATGATACACTGGATGGAAGACACTCTCGACAGCACGACCTGATCACCAGGTTCCTCAAAGCGTGAGGAGATTGAATCCCCCTAGATTGCACCTGATTCCCTCTTGGGATCTCTCTGTGGACCTACCTGCCTTACAGAGAGCCCCCTTTGAGCCTCTGGAGCAGGCCGAGCTCAGCACTTTGTCCCTGAAGACGGCCCTCCTGGTGGCGCTCACTTCTATCAAGAGGGTGGGGGACCTGCAGGTGCTCTCTGTCACCAGCGAATGCCTGGAGTTCGGGCCGGCACACTCTCACGTGATCTTGAGACCCCGGCCCGGTTACGTGCCCAAAGTTCCCACCACTCCCTTCCAGGATCAGGTGGTGAACCTGCAAGCGCTCCCTTCAGAGGAGGAAGACCCGGCCTTGTCGTTGCTGTGTCCAGTTCACTCCCTGCACATCTATCTGGACCGCACGCAGAGCTTTAGACGCTTGGAGCAGCTCTTTGTCTGCTTTGGAGGGCAGCAGAAGGAAAAAGCTGTCTCCAAACAGAGGTTGTCCCATTGGATTGTGGATGCCATTTCTCTGGCTTACCAATCACAAGACTCCACCAGAGGTGTTGCATTTTCCTGGGCACTGGCAAGGGGCGCCTCTCTAGCAGACATATGCAGAGCAGCGGGTTGGGCTACACCCAATACCTTTGCGAGGTTCTACAACCTGTGCATATAACCAGTTTCAACCCGAGTGTTACGGGGTAACAACAGGTAGGCCGGTCGGCCGGTCGGGTGTATTGCTTGCATTGCACCTTTCCCCTTTTGAGGTGATAATGTGCGCTATCTTGTCCACAACAGTTCCCCGTAACTGGTGAACACTGGACGCCAGTGTTGGTTATTCTCAGCGGAGGAGTGACACCGCCAGGCCCAGTACTCGTGGTATGCCCCTTTTCAGGTGAGCCCATGTACTTGGGCTCAGTGCGCCATACGTGGTGATTCCCCCTTCGGTAATCCTGTATGATACGTTTCCACTTTTCGGTTTCCCCTCAGGTGAACCCTGTGTTTCCCCTCGCCAGAGCTCTGCTCTGCCTCTGCCACTGTTGCTGTGTAACCTCTCCGTAGATGGGGTCCTCCCCAGTGGCATCATTCCATATGTGAACTTCCCCGTCGGTAAGTCCATGTGAGGTATTCCCCACATGTTAACCTCCCTCCGTTAGGATGTGGTCTCCGTAGTGCTCTCCCTCCTGGAGAAGGAAGAGCACTTCCCCAGCACTATTCTAGCAGGTGCTCAGTGGGAAATTACTTAATACAAAAATCAGGAAAGGCTACCACCTGTAGCTTCCTCAGGTAAGTGCCTCCTCCCACACTTATTGGGACCAGGGAGATGCCTTACATAACTCGCGAGCCACGCAGCAGCAGCCTGCCCATGTCTGCTCCTCCGTACCTCACGAAACGGTTCAGTGCCTGCGGCGTTTCGTATAGGAACCCCTAGTGTCACTACATCGACACAACGTCGAGTGAATGACAGACAGGGAACGTCTTGGTTACTGGTGTAACCTCTATTCCCTAATGGAGGGAACGAGATGTTGTGTCCCTGCTGCCGCGGCGCTGAACCGACCGCTGACATGGCTGGGACTCTCTCTCATCTCCTCAGCACAACTCTGAATGAGTGGTGCACGCCATATCCTTTTATACCCGTATGTCCGGGCGGAGAGTGGCATGCAAATTCCACTCGCCAATTTTCATTGGCCTTTTCTGAATAAAGCAAAGGTGATTGGGGCTCTCAATAGGGAACCCCTAATGTTACTACATCAACACAATGTCTCGTTCCCCCCATCATGGAACAGAAGTTAAACCAGTAACCAAGACGTTTTTACGTAGTAAGTTAATTGTTTGGGGAAAAAAAACAAATGTAAAGAGGCAAGGGTAAGAAATCAATGAACAAAGGCCTAATAAATACCTTATAATTCCAAACAAGTGCGTAACTAGTCCCTTACAAGTCCAATTATTAGTCATTAATTACTGTCTAATTTCTGATCCAGACAGTGTTAAAGACATTTTGAACATTACAAAGTTGTATACATTTATGAAATGCTTTTATGGTGTTTTTGTCAATTTAGAACTTGACAGCCACATTCTTTATTCAATTTCATTATACGGAAAAGACATCTAGGATGTTCATAAAAACGTCACCTGTTATGTTCAACAAAAGAATTAACATGTGGCATCAAATTATGTATTGTGGTCACAAAAAAACATCACACACAAAACACTGTTTTCCAACATAACGATACTTAGATTTGTGCTCTCTCTTTCATTTTTTGTTCACGCTTTGATTTTTTTCACTCTTGACTCCAAGTTCTTCGCTTGTGATTCCAAATATTACAATTGGTTAATTGTTTCATTGGTCCACTAGTTATAGATTCACAGCTCCTTTCAAGCCAATCAATAGATAGTAATCCAAAAACAGCAGAAATCAGAGTACAGTAACCAAGGAAACCATTATTTTGTTTGTGTTTCTAAATATTTTGCTTCCATTTTTTTTTTTTTTTTTTTTTTTTTTTCAGTATATTTTTTTTAAATGTGTTTTCAATTATTGTTACTTTGTTTTCTGTGAACTGTTGACATAATATTGACACCATACAATCTTTGTTTCATTGAACATAAATAGTGAATTTCTGAAGAATATCCTGGTCGCTCTTTTCCGCATGGGTTTGGAACAACATAAGGATGATTGAGTAAAAAATTAGAGAATTTTTATTTTCAGTTTACTATTCCTAACTATTAATTAAAGAGAACATCATTTTACAAATAGCAAGCAAAGAAATTGATAGCAACTGAGGTTTGTTAAAGGAACAAACAGGCTGTAATCCATACTAAACTGAAAACTGCACCCACTGAACTGCAGACTGGTCAATACAGCCAATCAGAAAAGAGAGCATAATTTTTATGTCACAGTGGGAGCCATCAAGATCACGTACTTGAAGAGAATTCTTGGAGGATCGGAAAGATTTCACAGGGATCTGTTTCCATGTGACACATTTGATGGTTGCAGGAGCAGCCAGAGGGAGCAGGTGGTCGAGACTAGCTGCTCATTTCACAAACACAACAACACACACACACACATACACACGCTTCACGGAAATCAGTCGTAAGTGAGGTTGACAGCGCTTAGCCTGCAAGGCGCAATGGTCGGAATAGACTGTCTATTCACATCCACAAACGTAACTTCAACGATTCCCCCTCCCTCCTCGCTTTACCATACCACACACAGTCTCCCTCTCTTTCTCATCACTCTTTTTATTTGCCTTTTTACAAAGACCTTGCCTCTCTCTTTCTTAGACTGTATTTTCCCCATGCTGACATAAAAAGGTAGTAAACAATTTCATGCAAAGAAAAAAGCAACAAAGGAGAATCATGCTTTTAAGCAAAAGACCCATTCAGCAAGGAAAACCAGTTTTAGTACACCCCTCTCTCTCTCTCTCTCTTTCGCTTTGAATGATTCCCTGTGGGGTTGATTCTCTTCAAAGCCATCAGTTTGTTCACCATTCAATAATTCATTACCAAGCAATTCTTCTCTTCCTTTCATGAGATATCTCTCAAGCACATGATTGGTTTACACACATCAGGTTCATTTCTTTCCCATGGAAGTATGTACTGTATATTTCAATCAAATGGCTTTTAAAAAAAGGAAAGGCAATTTGTATAAAACTCAAATCATGATTTGGTCTTTCGTATTAAAGCATGTGTTTCTCTAAACTGAATTTCAGAGGATATTGAAATTTTGTTATTGTTAACAAATATTGTAAATGTATGAGAAAAGTGTGATTTACTGTAGATCAGGGTAATATTCCATACAAATCCGCAGTGAGTGAATGAGTTTTGAGTCTCTCAAATGGTCAAATCTGTAAATGGAAGTATTAGCGATGTACATCTTTGGCATCAAGAAGAAACTGGAATCTGTATCTTCTAGCCTGGTCTCCTGGAAAAATGTTACAAAACCTACATGTTTGCAAAATGATTTTTACGTGGCTCGTTGTATGTTTCGCAGCAGTTTCCAGGTAAAATGAACACAAGAAGTGCTAAAACATCAAAGACCTTTTTTTTCCTTTCACACAAATCATGAGTAAAATGGCAGACTGACTTTTCGCCCTGTTACTTGCATAATTCTATCTTCAACAAAACTCTTTAACTATAGTGTATGACTTGTATAACGATACATTTTAACGTTTGCGTTACATAACCAACAACATTCAAATGCTTGTTCGAAAGCAGTCAAAATGTGCAGTAGTTCAACTGATAGAGCCCTGCACTTGCGCTACAAAAGACCAGGGTACAAATCCTTGAGAGCACGAGATTACGCAACACATGAGTCAAAATTGTTGTAGAAGCACCCCAAAATGATGTGGTTGCTAAATGACGTGCTTTTTCTGACACTATCGGTCAGGTTTAGGTTTAAGGTTTAGGGTAGCAAGGTTGGTTTTGTTCATTCAAATCTCTGTGGAGCATTTACCTTAAAAAGCTCATCTGTTTGGGACAAATTTTAGCTTGTTTTTGGCACCACGCATTCACCTTGGATCTGCCGCAGTACTTGTAAGATGCTACATAATATTATTCTGCTTCAGTGTTGCCACAGACATGTTTTTTTTTTTTTTTTCATGAGATCAAGATCAACATCTGAAACGAGGCTTGTTGATGAGACTTTTGCTAATACTTTTATAAGCACTAACAATTTTAGCCTAGCCGAATATATATATTTGTTTAAATACAGTATTCTTCAAAAGTTAGGCCACATCTAAACTAATCCATTTTTGTTTGAAAACTCAGTTTTCAATGTCACCTTCATCGTTTTCCAAAGTTTACCATAATGGAGTGCGTTTTCGAAACATATAATTTCTGGTGGAGGAAAACATTGTTGATGAGAGATGTAAACGTGCGAAAATAATGTTTTTTTTTAAATGAAAATGTTTTAGTGTGGACGTGTCCTTATATTGAAGCAGGTTCCAGAGACATATATAGAAACCTAGAGATTTGGATGTGGGTTCTTTTGACTTGGGCCAGGAAGCAACAACCTAGCAACCACTTACTAGACCCTAGCATCATGGCGATGAGTTTTACGCTGGCAAGCGGCACTAATATTTCTGCAAAAAGTCTTTGCATGTTTATGAATGGAAGTGAACAAAACACAAAATCTAATGTCTCTCTGTATGTACAGTATCTTTCTCTCTCTCTCTCTCTCTCTCTCTCTCTCTCTCTCTCTCTCTCTTCCTATCTCCCTTTTCCTCTTTCTTCTGTCTCTCTTTCCCTGTACAGGCTTAGCTGAAAATGATTAAACTTAGCTAACACCACATTTTAAACTGCTTGCTGGATTGAGTGTTGCTATTACACAAACTCTGTGATGTCATCAGTCCCAGCCAATGGAAGCGAATTCCGTCAGTTCCATCTGGGCTGAGCTAGTCTAACCACATAGCTATATTAGCTCTTACTCCAATCACCAATTATGTGAACAGACCATTTCTGCATGCAACACATAGTGCCTTCCTATTTGTTATGTGTCAAATTAAATAGCTTTTGCTGTTTTCTCGTCTTAATGGAAATGCCAGAGTTGCCCGGCAAGATAGCAGGAGAAAGAGAGAGAGAGAGAGAGGGAGTACAGAAGAAAAAAAATATCTCCAGAACTCCCAAACGAAACAGTCATGGCCAGTCGAGTGTGAAAATACATACTGTTTTTGCTCTCACACTACCTCTTGTGTGTGCAAAGTTGTGTGTTGAGAAAAACATAGAAAAGCACTCCACCTTCACCTACAATGCAGAGGACTGCCTATGCAGTCACACTCCCTGCTGTACCCTTTAGCGGAGCTTCAATGGGTGCTGTGAAAAACTAAGTGCAAGCATTGACAAATGTAGTTTATTTCAACATATTAGGACATTCAGATAGGCTATTGGATTGAAATTTCACCGATGTTGATAGATACAATGTAATAAAGAAATATCATACTAGCAAGAGTGCTGTATGGCCCTACATCAGCACGGCTGTGATTCGGCAGCAGGCAGAGAGCTGCAGGTAATCACAACCGTGCTGAATAAGCACCATACAGCACGATTGTGAGTGTAATATTGCTTTTATACAACAGTTCAAAGAACAAGTAAATAAAAAATAAGAGGAAATACTAAGGTCTGTCACACACACAAAAAAATAAATGCATTTGTGCCTGGAAAAACTTTCTTATGCCACGGATCAGGATCTGCCATTGCTAGTTCAAAATATGCGTACAAGCCTGTTACGCATTAAAAACCGTCACTTCAGAACTAGTAATGGTTTCTAACAAGTTCCTGGAGAAATGTTCTCTCCTCCACCATGTTGATTGCATCTCCTCACAATGCGGAAACTCCGGTAACAGGTAATCGCCCTGAGTATGTGTGATTACTCCGTCAAATGTGTCTCAGCTATGACAAGCCTTAATGCTGAAGATGTTAGTTAGTAGTAGTAATCCGAGCGACCATGAAGTGAGAGACAATGATGATGACTTGCAAGAAACTGCTCATGACTGATGTGTGCTGATTCATAAGGCATCCAAATTGCCTTTTTTCGCCACCTGCTGGCTAAATTATTTAATGTCACAGGGAAAAATAAAGACCTACACATAGCTCTTTTACACACCTGTTATGTGTTTGTGTGCTTTTGTTCACGTTCATATTTTTCAGGTTTTGATTGAATGTCTTTTATTTTGGAAGTTTAGTTCAGTGTTTCCTTGTTCCTGTTTCATGTCATGTGATTTCCTGTTCCCCTCATGTGATCCTATCTTGTATAGTCATGTGACCATCTTGTTTCATATGTTTAGTCTTGTTTTTCATTGGTTCATGTTTATTAGTCTTATCTTATTATCAGTTCAGTCTTGTCAGTGGTTGTTTTGTTATCTTGTTAACTCTAGTCTGAATATTTAAACCCTCATATTAGGTGTGTTCGACTTCATGCAGTGCTGTGCAGACCGATCGGCACTGGACTTGAAGCAGTACATGTCGGTAAGAACATTTGTCCCACTTGAACAGGCACCACCGCCGTGTCACCGTGACGTATGCCATCAAAGTACCGCGAGAGCGATTCGAGAGCAGCCGGCTGGTACAGTCGCTGCAGTTGCTCCAGAGGATCTGCACAAGCTCTGATAACGACACAGCTTATTCACGATTGGTCAGACTCACAACGTGACAACAGTTACACGTGTTTCATGGGCTGTGTTCACAAATGCATACTTCACATACTGCTTTTACTACTTCTGCTATGTCAGTAATAAGGGTAGCATGGTAGTATGCCATTACCATGGTGTTTATTCTGACACCTTCCGTTTGGCGAAAACTCTCACAACTCTTTTTTTGTAACAGTACATCATGTTTATGTCATGCTATACTATGTTTGTTATAGTCATATGTTTATTCATAAAAAATAAAAATAAAAAACATTCAAAATGATTAAAAATACTGACTCCTTTATTGATATTAAAATAATACAAGCTTTTATTGGACTTCTTATACAAACAAAAGGCACTGTATTAAGCAGCACATAAACTTTTCAAATGAACAATGTTTCTGGTTATTTTATGTAAAATTCAAACATCTCTCTATCTGAATTCAACTTTGTCTGCAATAAAAAGCAAACAACGTGTGATCTTCTGTGACTGGTTTAGGTTCAGCAGACGACAGGAAGAGCAAAGTGTCTGGCTTGGCTGCTCTCTTTTCAACTCCTCCCCCGAATGCAACCTGCAAATCTCACAGATCGGCAAATCGAGATGCAGTTCAAGTCGAACACACCTGTTGCCATTGTCCTTTGTCAAGTATTGTGTGAATGTAACGTGGTTTGGTTCTCGTTGTATTGCTTTCATAGTCATAGTCATGGTTCTTGTTTCTTGTTCATGGTTTTTGTTTTGGATACGTTTATGTTTTTAGTTAATAAAATGCAGTTGGGTTCCCTATCTGTCACTCACTCGACGTTGTGTCGATGTAGTGACACTAGGGGTCACTCTTGGGAGCCCGAAACACCTCTGGTCTTTGATAAAAGGCCAATGAAAATTGGCGAGTGGTATTTGCATGCCACTCCCCCGGACATACGGGTATAAAAGGAGCTGGTATGCAACCACTCATTCAGATTTTCTCTTTGGAGCCAAACGGTCATGCTAATTGAGCTGAATTCTCACGACTGTTCGTTCACTTCTGATGGATCTGACAGCGCATTTCAGCGGCTTCTCCCTCCTCTGCACTGGTGCACTGCAGAGAACGCCCTTGGGTGCTTCGGCAGAAAAAAGAGAGTATATTTTTCTGAAAGAGTATATTTCTCTAAAAGAGCGGCACACATGGAACGTCTTTTTAAAGACCTGTCTTTTTAAAGATGCCTTTCCGATTGTGTGTTATTCCTGGTTGCGGTCGTTACCTCTCAACTTCAGACGGACACGATTGCTGTCTTTCGTGTCTGGGCGTGACCCACACGGAGGCAGCGTTCGTGGATGGTTCATGTTCTCACTGCGAGAACATGACCATGGCAATGTTGCGGTCACGGCTTGCTTTCGTAAGAAAGCCTCGATCCTTCTACCTACGGGTTTGAGGCCAGCGCGTCTAGCACTGGGGGCGATTTGGGGATTCCAATGGGATCGCCTCTTCCGGGTATCCCCCCGCGGACCTCCCATTCCCCAGCAAGCTTGTCTGCCCCGATCGGGCTTCCGAATGAGTCCGCCGGCTCATCTCATGGCGAGTTCGACCTCTTGTTCGGATCCCGCGAAGCTGATGAGCTCTCGAGCGCCGCATTGGAGAGCGGGCTTGTCCAGTTGGACGCAGAAGCATCAGCTGGGCTCCCCCCTTCGGGGTTGATTGCCCAGTCACAGGCTGATGCAGAATGATGGACATGCTTTCCTGGGCGGCCACGAGCATTGGACTAGAGTGGAACCCTCCACTCTCCCCTGAACCCTTGCGGCTCGATGATTGGTTCCTGGGCTCGCGGCGCCGCTCAAAACAGCCACGCCCCGCTCCAGTGCCTTTCTTCCCGGAAGTGCACGAGGAGCTGAAGAAATCGTGGGAGGCACCTTTTACTGCCTGGTCACGATTTTTCAGTTCCCCTGCCCTCACTACCCTCGATGGCGGGGCGGCCAAGGGCTATACGGCGATTCCCCCAGTGGTAAGACGCTTGCAGTGCACCTATGCCTGCAGAGCGCCGCCACCTGGCGCGGACGCCAAAAGCACCCGTCCAAGCCCTGTAGGTTCACGTCGTCCCTGACAGCCAAAGCCTACAGCGCTGCTGGACAAGCCGCCTCTGCCCTGCACGCCATGGCTCTCCTGCAGGTCCACCAAGCCAAGGCGCTAAAAGAACTGCACGAGGGTAGTTCCACCCCAGATTTGATGCAGGAACAGCGCTTAGCGACCGACCTCACTCTCCGAGCGATGAAGGTCACGGCGCGGTCTCTCGGGTGGATGATGTCCACATTAGTGGTCCAGGAGCACCACCTGTGGCTCAACCTGGTCGAGATGGGTGAGGCCGACAAGACACGGTTCTCAGTGTTTCCCAGGCTGGCCTATTCGGCAACACCATTGAGGACTTTGCCCAGCAGTTTTTGATGGTGAAGTAGCAGATGGAGGCTATCCGGCATATCCTGCCCCAGCGCGGATCAAGATCCCACACCCCGTCTGCTCGTCCCCAAGGGCGTCCCCCTGCGGTGACTGCACCGGCTCCGCCGCAGCCCACCCCTTCGGCCCGGCCCCGGCGTGGAGCCCACCGCAGGAAGCAGACGCCACCCGTCTCATGGGCGGCCGCTAAGAAACCATGAAGGTCGTCAAAGCGCCCCTGAGATGGGTGACCCAGGGTCGACGAAACCCACTGCATTGGAGCTGGTAGTAAGACCACTCCATTCCCCGGTGGAGGGCCGGCTGGAGAATCTTTTGTTGCCTTTTTATTTGATTTCGCTGAATGCCAAAGTGGCTGCAGTACCCAACAGTTCAGCAAAAGAGCAGTTTCCTCCTTCCCTGGGTCACATACCCAGTGTGCATGGTCGTCATCATGACCACCGTCCACGAGTTTTTCCTTGCAGGATTGGCACTCCGGCGGCGGTCTCCCCACCCTGCGCGCCCAGCTGTGGCACACATCCGCCCCCGATGTGACAGTCTCCACGGGTCACGAGGACAGGCCTCTTCCTCCCCCATCCCAGGCTGTTCCGGGGGTGGTCACAAGGAGCCAGGTAAGTGCTTCGATGTCCCTAGACTCAGCATGGCCATGACATGGTGTGGCACCTCGAGCTCCACCCCGCCGCGAGGCCCCACCTGCCGGTACGTCCGATGACGTTGTCCCTTTGGTCCCCCTTGCACGGAACTTGGATGAGTGGCTTGCGCTTTCCAATCCTTCGCGATGGCTGGTCCGGACCGTCCGACACGGCTATGCGATTCAGTTCGCCAGGCGTCTGCCCAGGTTCAGCGGTATCCACTTCACCTTGGTGAAGGACGAAAATGCTGCTACCTTGAGTGCGGAGATCACTACCCTTCTATGGAAGGGTGCGATAGAACCTGTCCCTCCAGCCGAGATGAAGAAGGGGTTTTACAGCCCATACTTCACTGTACCGAAAAAAAGCAGTGGGTTGCGGCCAATCTTGGACCTGCGAGTACTGAACCAGACATTACACAGACTCCCGTTCAAGATGCTGATGCAAAAACGCATTCTGGCGAGCGTCCGGCATCAAGATTGGTTCGTGGCGGTAGACCTGAAGGACGCGTACTTTCACGTCTCGATTCTACATTGACACAGACCCTTCCTGCGGTTTGCATTCGAGGGTCAGGCGTTTCAGTACAAGGTCCTCCCTTTCTGCCTGTCCTTGACCCCTCGCGTCTTCACGAAGGTCGCAGAGGCAGATCTTGCCCCGTTAAGGGAAGTGGGCAACCGCATTCTCAACTATCTCGATGATTGGCTAATCCTAGCTCACTCTCGGGACATGTTGTGTGCACACAGGGACTTGGTGCTCTCGCACCTTAGCCGTTTAGGGATTCGGGTCAACTGGGAAAAGTGCAAGCTCCTCCCGGTTCAGAGCATCTCTTTCCTCGGTTTGAAGTTGGACTCAGTCTCTTTGACAGCGTGCCTCACGAACGAGTGCTCACAGTCAGTGCTGACCTGTTTGAAGGCGTTCAAACAGAAAACAGCGGTTCCACTGAAACTCTTTCAGAGGCTCCTGAGGCATATGGCATCCTCAGCAGTGGCCACCATAACACAGAGGTGTTTCGGGCTCCCAAGAGTGACCCCTAGTGTCACTACATTGACACAACATCTCATTCCCTCCATCAGGGAACAGAAGTTACGCAAGTAACCAGGACGTTCTACTTCATCTCCATCATTGTCTTCACCTGTTCCTGTGCCTGTCCTGACTTGCCTGCCCACCGACGTTACAACACCTGTGCTGATTTTACACTTTAGTTTAGAATGCCTCAAACACAAGCGGAGTGATACAAAGAGTGAAATGTCCAAGTGCTGATGGTGTGAGACATCAGTACTCATGGAACATCTCTCGTCCAATAGAGGACCTGAACTAACTGTTGTATAATATAATTTAACAAATGAAACTCACAATGTACAATTTACAGTATGAGCAATGAGCTATGAAAGAACAACCTCTGAGCAATAACATTTAATTTTGTGATGTTTGTGTTTAGATGTTATTATCCTAGTTGCTTGCAGAAAATAATTGCTTTTCTAAAATATCAATGGGGACTGTACACCTGTGGGATCACTGTTGTTTAGCATCCACCAGAGCTCTAAATTAGGGCACAGTCTGGGGTCAGGCTTCTCTCCTGTATTCCAGTTTTTTCAGAGAGTCTGTGATTTGCTGTAACCAGGGTCATTCTGGCTCAAACAGGCTCAAACAAGAGGCAGACATCACAGTAGCACACAGCTCTGATAATACCTAAAGCCTTTCATCAGTCTCTCTCTCACACACACACACACACACACACACACACACACAGTCTCCAGAAGTCTCTTCTATTAGACTCATTAAAAATGGGTGGTAAACTCAAAAGTTTGCTTGACATTTTAAGAAATGTCAAACAGTTTGATCTTCTGGGCTCCTGCACAGGCCCAGATTTGTCTCTCTCTGCATTTCATACTCAGATAGATATTATCCAACCTTAGTGAATTAAAGCTAGAAAATCAAGAGAAAAACAGCTTATGGTGATAGTTGGTTTTACCTGATGTTGCTGGTCCAACTTAATCAATTAGTTAGGTATAATGTAGTTAGCCTGTCATTAATACAAAATAAACAGGACAGGGTGGTCAGGACCCCGATGCAGTGCGAAGGGGTTTGTTTTATCTCATCATGAAAGGGTTCCTTTTGTGATAATGGTTGATTGAAGAGTATCCTGATTATTACATGGCTACTTATGACATTAATAATTAAATGGTCATGAAATAATGATATGAGTTGAAATAACGTTATTACGTGAGAAGAAGGAGACCACAGAGTTCCCAGAAACAGTTGAATTCTACCACTGGTTTGTATGGGAGGTCTGTTGGTGCTTAAATTGCAGAAATGACAGTCTGATTGCTCATTATCCAGCTTATTACACACTACTTGCTAAATAAATAAATGGAAATTAATTATTGATTTGAGCTGAAATTAGTATATTAGCTTACTTGTAGAGATCACAGAGCGATATGAGAAGTAGGAAAGATGACTTGCAATACCTGGATTATTGGTAAAATATCACTTTATCCCAGAATGTGCAGTCATTATTAAAAAATATCTGACAGCTGGATGATGTGACTGACCAATCAGAATTGAGTATTCCAGGGGCCTGGGTAGCTCAGTGGTAAAATACGCTGACTACCACCCCTGGAGTTCGCTAGCTCGCTAACTCAAATCCCAGGGCGTGCTGAGTGACTCCAGCCAGGTCTCTAAAGCAACCAAATTGGCCCGGTTGCTAGGGAGGGTAGAGTCACATGGGGTAAACAACAATAATGTGGTTCGTTCTCGGTGGGGCGTGTGGTGAATTGGGCGTGGTTGCCGCGGTGGGTGGCGTGAAGCCTCCACATGTGCTATGTCTCCATGGCAACGCGTTCAACAAGCCACTTGATAAGAAGCGCAGGTTGACGGTCTCAGACGCGGAGGCAACTGGGATTCGTCCTCCGCCACCTGGACTGAGGCGAATCACTACGCGATCATGAGGACTTAAAAGCACATTAGGAATTGGGCATTCCAAATTGGGAGAAAAAAAAAAAAGAATTGAGTATTCCAGAGAGCTGTGTAATAATAGTTATATGTTGGTCTAGATGGTTGACCAGCTGGATTATCAGACGGTGAACCTGGTTTCAACCTGTTAGACCATCTTTGTCAGGTTTGTTAGAGCTGTTAATTCACTTAGGACCAGTAAAAAACAGCTCCCAAAACCACCTTAAAATGGCATGCCCTGGATTTTTCAGCGGGAAGTAAATTTTCTGGATTTTAATTCTGGATATCAAAATAAATATTATAAAGTGGACAGTTTCGGTCTTGGATGCTGATTGGTGAATACAGCATTCCAGCCATTCTAAAAAACAGAATATAGTAACACCTGTTCACCTAGCTACTGTGTATATCACAGTCCAGCAACAATAGTATACTATATAATTTTTCAACACTATGTCTGGGATTATATCTTCTAGTGCAGTGGTTCTCAACTGGTTTTGTTTCAGGACCCAGACTATCCACTGGACATCAAGTGGCCACCCAACAAGTACCAAAATTGTTTATCGTACAAAAGTGAATCTCGATAGATTCATACACTTGGCAGCCAATAATTCATCACACAAAACACACAAACCATGTGTTTCACAAGAAACTAAATCTTCAGGTAGCACATTGTTCAAGTTGTCTCTTCAAAGAAGCTACTCTGACTGATCCAAAGAGGAACAGATTGTGTATGTTTGTGGCAAAATATTCCTAGAATATAGAAACGGGTCCTTTGAATTTGCTCAGTAATTTGGAATTCCACATCCTGCACTTGTGAAATCCACATCACAGAAAGTGGAACAAGGAGATGAACAGCCCTTTTAACTAATCCACTAAAGAGCTTTCCCTGTCAGTCTACAGGTCTTTTTCTCATAAGGTAAAGTTGATTTCAGGCAGGGTCAGAGACGACTTAAAAACATCAAAGGGGGAATCAGTTTAAAAGGCTTTAAATTGATATTTCATTTCATTCTTAAAGCCTCTGATGACTGCAGATTTTCTTACTCATCAGCTGTAGGCGGGGTGTGGGGAAGCCATGCTCTTTTAATTTTTTATCTTCTTCTGTCTCACTCCTTTGCTTTTAATGAACTACTCTCCTAGACTGTCCATGACACTCTCTCACTCTCTCTCTCTCTCTCTCTCTCTCTCTCTCTCTCTCTCTCTCTCTCTCTCTGAATTTATCATGTCTTTCATTAATCTCCTGGTAAAAGCAGTGCTAAATGAAAACACATAAAAAACACGCTTTATAAAAAACAGGATGGTTTAAGAATGTTTAAATTTGCATAAAACACTCCATCACACTGGGTTGGCTAAAAACACTGAGAATGATAGAAATGTTAGCAAAATGGGTAACAATAAAGTAATAAGCCACAAGAGGACCCGTGCTACAGTGATTTTTACCATGGGTTAAGGGGTGAAACGGACGTCAAGATTTTCACTGAAAAATTACTTACATTTTATGTTGTTTCTCACCAAAACCTTGCCTTCAGAAGACTTGGAATATGATGAACGAGATGCTTGGACTACTTAAATTATTGTTTTGGGTACTTTTTAGGTTTTAAAATCAGTCACTATCAACTGCCACTGTCTTGAAAAGACGGACCGGAAAAATACATAAAAAAAATCATGAACTATTCCCTTAATTACCCACTGAAGCCATGTCCACACTAATATGTTTTATTACATGCTGCTCTGCAATACTGAATTCTGACTGGTCAATGGTGCCATCTAGTGGACAGATGTCTCTGAGTAACAACCGCAAATCTGGGGAATAAGGTGTATCAGACCGGTCATCTGGGTATTGTGAGTCATCTTTCCTGCCTCTCGGATCATTGTGCGATCTCTACAAGTAAGCTAATAAAATAATTTAACCTCAAATCAATGTTTCATGTCCATTTATTTATTTATTTAGCAAACTAGTCTTGTAATAAGCTGGATAATGAGGAGTCACCCGGTTGTTATCGCAAAATTAATCCCTTCAGGATATATCAAGACCCCTCTGCTTCAAACCTGTATCCTGATCACACTGTCGGGTTTATTTTGTGATAACAACCGGCTGACTGTACACTATCCCTTACTCATCCACACTATAACAATTTTTCCCTCCACCAAAAACAGAACAATTGAAAATGCTCTCCATTACTGCATATTTTAGAAGAAAAAAAAGAGACTTTAGGAAACTGAATATGGAGGATTCAAACTTTAACGGATTAGTGTGGATGTGGCCTAATATAAAACTACCCTTATAATGTATAAGGATGTTTTATGGACACAGGGATTAAACTGTACCTATAAAATCCTGAAAATGACTAAAGCAGATGGCAGAGAGCTCTGAATTTACTGGGCCGGGATATGAGACTGGGGGTGTGGCCTAGATAAAACTTTTATGGATCACATTTTACAAGCACACTGGAGCTTTGTAAATGTCTGATTTCACTTACATAGATCCGTAAGGGAAATCACTTGAGACTGAAGCAGATGGCTACGGTTTTCTCTCATGCAAACACCAGCACATCCTCTCAGATGAGCCGCTGTGCAGTGCTCATATTGATCTATGACCAAATGTATCCATTACAAACTGAAAATTGTGCCTCCAGGAATCTCAGATCCAGAATAACTGATAAAGCCAGTTAGAAGCAAGTTTAATCAGTAATTTGGCCACATGAGACTTACACACGAGATGGCCAAGAACTTTTACTGTGATTTCAATAGATTATGATGTCTATGCATTGTCCCGCTCTAGCACTGGTGGGGCGTGACCCAAAAAATGATCATAGGTAGGCTAAATGCAAATAATAAAATGCAACAAACAACATAACCATGCATAGTTAGAATAGCACAATAAACAGGTTTATACATTTTTCAAAGGAGAAAACCCTCAGTTGACCCCATATCTTTTATTTTTGACATCAAAGACTGTGCATTCAATCAACACTACAATATTTTGGCGGGAATTCATATGTCCCTTTAAATGCTAACATCGACAGGCTGCATCCTTGAAAACCATGAATAAAATAGATAAAAGAAAATACAACCAAGACCATATTAAAAGGATAGTTCACCCAAAATTTAAATTCTGTCATCACCCTCATGTAATTCAAATCAAATCAAAATCAAATCCCTTTATTGTCACTCAACCATATACACAAGTGCAACAGTGAGTGAAAGTCTTTGGTGCAGTTCCAAGCAACATAGCACTATGACAATTACAATAAACATCTGATTTACACATAACACAGTTTACACATCTTGTTACATAACACAATATACACCTAATAATATACAATATACAGTATACACAAAATAAGAAGACTGTATACAATAAAAATACACTGTACCCCCACCCCCCATGTAATCAGTGGGAATAAATATGAAGTGTTGTGTTGACATTCAGCTGACGCTTGATAGTCAGTTGCCAGTGTGTTATTAAGAGAAGTATAAAATGCGAGTCCAGTCTGATGCTAATAAAGTGCAGTGCTGATATATGTATCGTTGCTCAAGAGTTCAAAAGTCTGATTGCTTGGGGAAAGAAGCTATCATGAAGTCGGCTGGTGCGGGTCCTGATGCTGAGATATCACCTGCCTGATGATAGCAGTGAGAGCAGCCCATGGCTCGGGTGGCTGGAGTCTCTGATGATCTTCCAAGCTTTTTTCACACATTGCCTGGTATAGATGTCCTGGAGGGAGAGAAGCTCATCTCCGATGATGTGTCTGGCAGTTCGCACCACACTTTGCAGGGCTTTGCGGTTGAGTGCAGTGCTCTTGCCATACCAGGCAGTGATGCAGCCAGTCAGGATGCTCTCTACAGTGCTGGTGTAGAACCGTGTGAGGATGTGGTGATTAATTCCAAACTTCCTCAGCCGTCTCAGGAAGAAGAGGTGCTGGAGAGCCTACTTCACAACAGCCTCAAAACCAACAGTGTGGATGGACCATGTGAGTTCCTCAGTGATGTGGACACCGAGAAACTTGAAGCAGCTGACTCTCTCCACCTGTGCTCCATTGATGGTGATGGGGCTGTGTTCTCTGTCTTTTCTCCTGAAGTCTACCACAAGCTCCTTGGTCTTACTGACATTGAGGCAGAGGTTGTACTCTTGACACCAGTGTGTCAGAGTGTGCACCTCCTCTTTCTAGGCTGTTTCATCATTGTCAGTGATCAGACCTACCACCGTCATATCATCAGCAAACTTAATGATGGCATTGGAGCTATGTGTTGCCACACAGTCATGTGTGTACAGGGAATACAGGAGTGGGCTGAGAACACAGCCCTGCGGGGTTCCAGTGTTGAGGGTCAGTGATGAGGAGATGTTGCTGCCCATTCTAACCACCTGGCGTCTGCTTGACAGGAGGTCCAGTATACAGCTGCACAGCGAGCTGTTTCAGCCCAGAGCCCGGAGATTCACATCAAGCTTGGAGGGCACTATGGTGCTGAATGCTGAGCTGTAGTCTACAAACAGCATTCTCACATATGTGTTCCTTTTTTCCAGGTGGGAGAGAGCAGTGTGTAGTGTAGATGCAATGGCATCATCAGTGGAGCAGTTGTTGCGGTAAGCAAACTGCAGTGAGACTAGTGAGGCAGGCAGCACAGAGCAGATGTAATCTCGGATTAGCCTATCAAAGCATTTGCTGATGATGGGGGTGAGAGCAACAGGACGCCAGTCATTTAAGCAAGTGATTTTGGATTGCTTTGGTACAGGCACAATGGTGGATGTTTTAAAGCATGTGGGGACCGCAGACAAGGAGAGGGAAAGGTTTAAAATGTCCATAAAAACACCAGCCAGTTGTTTCGCGCACGCTCTGATGATGTGGCCCGGAATGCTGTTTGCACCCGCGACTTTACAGATATTCACCCATCGGAAGGATCAGGTTACATTTGCTGCAGAGACGGAGAGTGAACTAACCTCTGTAGCTTCAGCCTTGGGAGCTCTCTCTGTGAGGGCAGTGTTGTTTCCCTCGAAACGAGCATAAAAATATTAAGCTCATCCGGGAGAGAGGCAGCAGTGTTCACGGTGGAGTTTTTATTTTCTCTGAAGACCATGATGATATTAATTCCCTGCCACATGCTCCTAGAGTCGTTGGTGTTGAACTGTCCTTCAATCTTGTCCCTGTACTGGTGTTTGGCTGCTCTGATAGTTTTGCGGAGGGCATAACTGGCTTGTTTATACTCCTCCGCATTCCCGGAATTAAAAGCGGAGGTCCGTGCATTAAGTGCACATGAACATTGCTATTAATCCATGGTTTCTGGTTATGGTAGATCCATATTGTTTTGGTCAGCACTACATCATCTATGCACTTCCTGATGAAACACATTACGGTATCAGCGTAGACTGCGATGTCGTCATCAGAGGCAGACCAGATCATCTCCCAGTCCACATAATCAAAACAGTCCTGTCGCATGGAATCTAATTGGTCCGACCAGCACTGGGTCATTCTGAGGGTGGGTGCTTCCTGTTTCAGTTTCTGCCTGTAAGTGGACAGAAGGAGAACGGAAGAGTGGTCCGATTTGCCAAATGGTGGGCGGGGGAGGGATTTGTAGCCATCCCGGAAGGGAAAGAAGCAATGGTCCAAAACCTGGTCCCCTCGTGTGTTGCAACTGATGTGTTGGTAGCATTTCAGTGCTATTGACTTGAAGTTTGTTTCAGTGCTTTGTTAAAGTCCCCGGTCACAATTAATGCATCCTCAGGGTGCGGAGTTTCCTGCTCACTTATACTCCCATACAGTCCCTTTAGTGGCCGGTCTGTGTCGGCTTGTGGGAGGATGTACACAGCTGTGATAACGACCACTGTGGATTCCCTCAGTAGCCAGAATGTTTGACACAGTAGCATGAGAAATACCAGATCAGGAGAGCAGAAAGACTTGATAGAATGTACGTTCCTCTGATCACAGCATGATTTGTTGATCATAAAACATACACCACCACCTCTGCTTTTACCTGAGTATTTCACTCTGACCACTCGGTGCACTGAGAACCTCACGGGTTCGATGGCTGAGTCTGGAATCTCTGCAGACATCCAAGTTTCTGTAAGGCAGATAATGCAGCAGTCCCTCGTCTCTCGTTGGAAAGAGATCCGTGCTCTCAGCTCCCAGAGCTTGTTATCCAGAGACTGAACATTTGCCAGTAGAATGCTGGGTAGCAGGGATCGATTTGCGCGACGTCTTAGTCTGACAAGAACACCGGCTCTCCTTCCCCTTTTCCGGCTACATTTATGCGGCCAGGCAGCCCAGACAAAGGGTTCCGTTGTCTTGTTTGAAAACAGCGGGTCTGCATTGAGGTATTTAAAGTCCGGTTTTCAGTGTGATATTGAAGAACCAACGTCAAAAGTGTTTGTCTATCATAGACAATAAGGCAGATGACATCCAAGATGAAAAACACAAGAAATGTAGACAAAACAAACAAAAAACTGCAATATTGGGTCGGAGCTCACAGCGCAGCAGCCATACTCAGCGCCATCTTGAAGCAATTTTACACCCATATGACTTTATTTCTCGGTGGAGCACAAAAAAACAGGTTATTATAATTACTCAGTCACCATTCTCTTTACTTTCATCATTTTGCTGTTCACTGAAAGTGAAAGGTAAGGCTGTCAACCTGCCTAACATCTACTTTTTTGTTCCACTGAAGAAATGATGTAATACTGTTTTTGAACAACATGAGGGTAAGTAAATGATGACGATTTTCATTTTTGGGTGAACTACCCTTTAAATATAAGTTACATGATTTGTTACAGTGTTGGGTCGTACAGTAATGTTAAATGTAAACCAGTTGAGAACCACTGCACACATTTACATTTACGCATTTGGCAGACGCTTTTATCCAAAGCGACTTACAGTGCCCTTATTACAGGGACAATCCCCCTGGAGCAACCTGGAGTTAAGTGCCTTGCTCAAGGACACAATGGTGGTGGCCGTGGAGATTGAAACAACAACCTTTTGCTTACCAGTTCAGTGCTTTAGCACAAGACGCCACCACCACATGAGCCCCCTACTTTACTTTTAAGAATTATGTAGGGATCACCAGGTTAAATTATTATATGCCTATAAAGGTGTTGGATTTAGGCTCTCTCTGATAACACTGTATGAAATATTCTCATCAATTACTTTGAAATACTTTAGTTAATTTACACAAGTAAATGTATTTTTCAGACTCAAAGACTGAAAAAAAAAACCTTTTTTACATAACAAAAATATAAAGAATTTAATTAATGTAACAGCAGTGCTGAATTTACAACAAATAAAATAAAAGTGCACAGTAGCTTTCAGTAAAGCTGTAACTCAATATTCCCAAAAGAATTAAATACATTTTGCATGTTAGTTCTAGAGCGTTGAACTCCTTTTACAATTACAGTTGAATAGTTGTTGACACAATCAATTATATCAATGTCACAGTTAACCCTCTTTGCACTCAGAGTACTTGAGACCTCCGAACAAACACAAGATATAAATGTAACTATTAACTGTAGTGGGCCCATGCACACACACACAGTTAAACACACACACATAACCCACCCCCTAGCAGGCCTGTGACAGCTTGGGTTTGTGGTGGCTTTGGAAACAGAAACTGGCCTCTTCAATCTTCTGAGTCTGTAAATAAACTTAAAATGTACCTGAACTCCTTTATGGAATACAGTTGTAATCTCCGAGTACCGTGTAGGCCTCCTGCAGCTCACTCGTCCTAGGCTCTCCCTCGGCAGATGATTAACTGTACCTCCCGCGAAGCCAGAGGAACCCCAAATCTCACGGTGATTTGGGGTGCTAACTGGTACTCCACTGGTCAATCACCACAATGAAACCAGAGCAATTTCAGTCTTTGTATCCTTCACAGTTATTTTTAGGATAACTTAAAACACAGTCTGTTTCAGTGCTCTATACTGCTAGTAAATTACACACACACGATGTCAGACGAACATATTCGGAGAACTCAAACAAAACAAACTACAAAATAATTCAATTCTATTGTGTTTTACACACGTTCCTATGCACAATTAAATGTTTTAATACAATCCACAGATGAGGGAGGGTCTCAAACACTCAGTAGCCAATAAAATAAAGGAAAACCTAACTTGTAGGTTAACACCACGTTTTCCACATGTGCATAACAACCAAATGCTACGTATGATAGTGTTCTTAACCCTCTGGGGGCGCCGGCGCGTCCTGCTGGATTTTTTCCGCATAACAGCGGAAACAACTTAAAATACTCAGTCATTTTTGGGCATACAGATAAGTGTAAGACATCATTAGAAACAATAAAGGGTCTACTTTTATTTGTGTACACTCACAATAACAACAAAACCTTGTGCTTCAAATTTAAAACAAATATTCACCTGCAATGTAATCTGTATGAAACAAAGCGATGTACAGTTTCTCCTGGCTCAGCTCATTATCCCTAATGAGATCACACCCACCAACAGAGCGCGGTATTCATACGGTAACGTGCTGAGGCGATCAATGTAAATGGTAAACGTCCCCAACAATGTCTTAAAAAACATAAAGTTCATCATCAGATTCATTCACTTTACTGAGCGTTTGGAAGATGGCACTCTACACAGGTGAGGAAGCTCTACAGATGGTCCTGGAGAGTGATGAAGAGTTCACATTTTCCTCAGAAGAAGAGTGGGACTCCGATAATGAATGTTTGCATTTTGAAGAGTGATTTGATCCAGCCGAGGATAAAATTCCGGATGAGTAAGTCAATTAGTTTTACTTACATATTAGTTGACATGCTATTTTATAAAAAACATATACATATTTTACTAGCTGGAAAATTTCCAGACTTGCCAGCCAGTATTCAGAGTATTGACATTTGAAATATGTCCTAATAGGCAAGTTTTAGTAACATTTAAATGTTGTTTCGGCTAAAGCAGGTATTTAAATTGTATGCTGTATGATATAAATATGATACATAATATGATATAAAAATAATATGAATGTTTAGATTATATTTTAACTAGTGTTTATGCTGCCTCATTATCATCAACGAAGCTTGTGCTTGCAAATATCTGTACAGGTGTAAATGTGTAAAATGTGCTTTAAATATGCCCATATTAGAAAATCAGCATATTAGAATGATTTCTGAAGGATAATGTGACACTGAAGACTGCAGTAATGATGCTGAAAATTCAGCTTTGATCACAGGAATAAACTGCAATTGACAATATATTCAAATAAAAAACGTTCTGGTTACTTGCGTAACCTCCGTTCCCTGATGGAGGGAACGAGACGTTGAGTCGATGTAGTGACACTTGGGATCACTCTTGGAGCCCGAGACACTTCTGGTCTTTGATAAAATGCCAATGAAAATTGGTGTGTGGTATTTGCATGCCACTCCCCCGGACATACGGGTATAAAAGGAGCTGGTTTGCAACCACTCATTCAGGTTTTATGCTGAGGAGCCGAGACAAGGTCCAGCCATTTCGGCGGGTAGTTCAGCGATGTGGCAGGAGGGACACAACGTCTCGTTCCCTCCATCAGGGAACGGAGGTTACGCAAGTAACCAGGACGTTCCCTATCTGTCACTCACTCGACGTTGTGTTGATGTAGTGACACTAGGGGTCCCTATACAAAACGCCACAACTGGCTGAACTGTGTTACGTGAACTGGTGGTGTGTGATGGGCAAACCACTGTGTGCCTAATAGCCAGCACACCAGGCCGATACGTAACCTCCCCCAACATAGTTATCATTCATGAGGCGCACTGTCAAAGAGTCCAACTCCAAACCGAGGAAAGAGATGCTCTGAACCGGGAGGAGCTTGCTCTTTTCCCAGTTGACCCGAAGCCCTAGTCGGCTGAGGTGTGTGCACACAGCATGTCCCGAGAGTGAGCTAGGATTAGCCAATCATCGAGATAGTTGAGAATGCGAATGCCCACTTCCCTTAACGGGGCAAGGGCTGCCTCTGTGACTTTTGTGAAGACGCGAGGAGACAAGGACAGGCCGAAAGGGAGGACCTTGCACTAATACACCTGACCCTCAAATGCAAACAGCAGGAAGGGTCTTTGTCGATGTAGAATCGAGACGTGGAAGTACGCGTCCTTCAGGTCTACCACTGCGAACCAATCTTGATGCCAGACGCTCGCCAGAATGCATTTTTACATCAGCATCTTGAACGGGATTCTGTCTAAAGCTCGGTTCAGTATTCGCAGGTCCAAGATTGGCTGCATCTCACCGCCTTTTTTGATACGATGAAGTAGGGGCTGTAAAACCCCTTCTTCATCTCGGCTGGAGGGACAGGTTCTATCGCACCCTTCTGTAGGAGTGTAGCGATCTCCGCACGCAAGGTAGCAGCATTTTCATCCTTCACCGAGGTGAAGTGGATACCGCTGAACCTGGGTGGACGCCTGGTGAACTGAATCGTGTAGCCGAGTCGGACGGTCTGGACCAGCTATCATGACGGATTGGAAAGTGCAAGCCACACATCAAGAGGGACAATGTCGTCAGACGTACCGGCAGGTGAGGCCTCGTGGCGGGGCGGAGCTCGAGGTGTCACACCATGTAGTGGCTGTGCTGAGCCTAGGGACATCAAAGCACTTACCTGGCTCCTTGTGACCACCACCGGAACAGCCTGGGACGGGGGGGGAAGAGGCCTGTCCTCGTGACCCGTGGAGACTGTCACATCGGGGGCGGATTTGTGCCACAGCTGGGCGCTCAGGGGCTGAAGACTGCCGCTGGAGCACCAAACCTGCCAAATAGAGTGGTGGACGGTGGTCTTGATGATGGCCGTGCACACCGGATACGTGACCCAGGGAACAAGGAAACTGCTCTTGCTGAACTCTTGGGTACTGCAGCCACTTGGGCATGCAGCGCAATTAAATGCAAATGTGACCGGGGGATGGAGAGATCTGCTTACCAGCTCCAGAGCAGCGGGTTTCATCATCCCTGGGTCGCCCATCTCACGGGTTCTTGGCTGCCGCGAGACGGGTGGCGTCTGCTTCCTGCGGTGGGCTCTATGCCGGGCCAAAGGGGCAGGCTGCAGCAGAGCCGGTGCAGTCACCACAGGAGGACGCCTTTGGTGACGAGCAGACGGGGTGCGGGATCATGAGCCGCGCCGGGGCAGGATATGCCGGATAGCCTCCGTCTGCTGCTCAACCGTCTAGAACTGCTGGGCAAAGTCCTTGACAGTGTCGCCGAATAGACCAGCCTTGGAGATGGGGGCAGCAAGGAACCGTGTCCTGATGGCCTCACCCATCTCGACCAGGTTGAGCCAAAGATGGCACTCCTGGACCACTAATGTGGACATCGTCCACCCGAGAGACCTCGCGCCATGACCTTCGTCACTCAGAGAGCGTGGTCGGTCAGTTCCTGAATCAATCCCAGGGTGAAACTACCCTCGTGCAGTTCCTTTAGCACCTTGGCAGACTTGCAGGAGAGCCATGGCGTGCAGGGTGGAGGCGGCTTCTCCAGCAGCACCGTAGGCCTTGGCCGTCAGAGACAACGTAAACCTACAGGGCTTGGACGGGGGCTTTGGGCACCCGCACCAGGTGGCGGTGCTCTGCAGGCATAGGTGCACCACGAGTGCCTTTATCCACTGGGGGATTGCTGAATAGCACTTGGCAGCCCTACCATCGAGGGTAATGAGAGCAGGGAAGCTGAAAAGATCAGGACCGGGCAGTAAAAAGTGCCTCCCATGACCTTGTCAGCTCTTCATGCACTTCCGGGAAGAAAGGAACACGGGCAGGGTGTGGCTTTGAGCGGCGCCATGAGCCCAGGAACCAATCATCAAGCCACAAGGGTTCAGGGAAGAGCGGAGGGTTCCACTCTAGCCCGATGCTCGTGGTTGCCTGGGAAAGCATGTCATCATCTCCGCATCAGCCTGTGACCGGCTGAGGCTTCCGTGTCCGACTGGACGAGCCCATTCTCTGATGCTGTGCTTGAGAGCTCATCACTTTTGCGGACTCCAAATAAGAGGACGAACTTGTCATGAGACGAGCCAGCGGACTCATCCAGAAGCCCGATCAGGGCAGACGAGCGTGCTGGGGAATGGGAGGTCCACGGGGGGATATCCGGCGGAGGCGGTCCCATTGGGGTCCCCAAATCGCCCCCAGTGCTAGCCGTGCTGGCCTCATACCCATGGGTAAACAGACCGAGGTGGGGAGCCTCTGGGGTGGCATGCTTTCTTACGAAGGCAAGCCGCGACCGCACCGTTGCCATGGACATGTCCTTGCAATGAGTACATGACCCATCCACAAATGCTGTCTCTGCGTGAGCAGTGCCCAGACACGAAAGACAGTGATCGTGACCGTCAGAAGGCGAGAGATATCGAGCGCAACCAGGAATAACACACAAGGAAAGGCATCTTTAAAAAGACGCGTCTTTAAAAAGATGTTCCGTGTGTGCCGCTCTTTTAGAGAAATATACTCTTATTTCTGCCGAAGCGCCCAGGGGCAATCTCTGCAGTGCACCAGTGCAGAGGAGGAAGAAGCCGCTAAAATGTGCCGTCAGATCCAGCAGAGGTGATTGAACAGTCATGGGATTTCAGCTTGGAGAGCATGACCGTTTGGCTCCGAAGAGAAAATCTGAATGAGTGGTTGCATACCAGCTCCTTTTATACCCGTATGTCCGGGGAAGTGGCATGCATATACCACTCGCCAATTTTCATTGGCCTTTTATCAAAGGCCAGAGGTGTCTCGGGCTCCCAAGAGTGACCCCTAGTGTCACTACATCGACACAACATCGAGTGAGTGACAGATAGGGAACAGTTATTTTAAATTGTAAAAATATTTCACAATATCACTGTTTTTGCTGTATTTTGGATCAAATAAATGCAGCCTTGGTGAGCAGAAGAGACTTCTTTTAAAAAATATTAAAAAATCTTACAGATCTATAAACTTTTAAAAGGTAGTGTATGTCTAAAGTTTTTAAGTAAAGTCTTTATTTAAAGAAAATGTATAGTCAGATAATACATTCAATCATTAAGTCTCCTCACATTCATTCTCTCTCAGGGGAGGGGTCTTTGTCTCCTCAGGTGTGAATCACATCAATATTCATGATCATCCACGCCTCCTCGCATATGGCCTTTCTAACACTAAAAGTGTCTTACAAAAGTTAAATGACTATATTGTTTTGTATGAATGAGTGATTGGGATAGTTTCACATCATTTTTGTAGCAGAAACTCTAGGCTACAAGATCCAGTTCTCAAAAGTCTTGTGAACAAATGTTTAGTATGTGATATATGGTCTTATTTCAGTGACTTACAATTTTATTTTTTTCAAAAACCATGCATAAACGTTATTTTCTCGAAAATACAAACACATACATACATGTTGTTCACATATTATTGTAGCCCAGTTTGTGCTAAATACAGTGTTATCAGACTTTAGCCATTAATATGTTTTTAAGCAACTGAAAAAAAGCACAAATGTCAAGGCATGTCAAAACTTCTCCAGGGCCCAAAACACCCTCAGACCCCAGAGGGTTAAAGGCATACATACTTGCATACATACATACCTTTTCTCTGAACAGATACATGGAACTTTAGACACCACTAACACTCCAGCTCTGATTTAGAGAGATATAACAAAACTGAAATAATCTTAAATGAAATTACATAACCCATTTAATCATAGAATTATATTCTAATGGGTTACATTCTCCCCCTTCTAAACATCTCATGCCCTCGTGAGAATACCCCTCTAAACCTGAATTTTGATTCTTGGTTCTAGATAAGAACTTACACGAGGACAATGAGAACACTGGGCCATTGGGTGACACCACACTGTGTTGCAGGGTTTCTTTCTTGACCCATCACAATCCTCAACATTTATGATCATTCCTCCATGGACTAGAGTTAAAGGTCAGTTACTGGGCCAGCCTAGACTATCATAGCTCAATTTGACTACTGGTTCTACTTCTCTCTACTTCTCTTCTCTCTTGAACTAACATTAACATTGGAATTAATAAGCTCTACCACTTCTCATGTGGCATTACCTGAACAAGTCTCTCGCCCTTCTAAACCCAGATCCCCATTTACCTCTGGAACCTGATTGGGGATTTCTCCATGTTCTTCATCTCAGACACTGTAACACACTTTAGTCTTGGTTCTGTCTCAACCCTATCCCTAGGTAGAAATAACACAGGTCATCCTCCTCACTCTCAGATGTGTTCATCAGTTCACTATCCACCAGTGCTACATTCTTTTATCCTAATCCCTAATTTTTTTCTCTGTTTTCTTTCCACAGATCATGCTCTTTTTACATGTGATGCAGGTACTTCCTTCGATTCTTCAGGAGCAGCCAACCTCACACTGTCCCCAACTGGTAAGAGATGGTCTCTGTGTAGAGTCCTTACACTTCCCACACCAGATTCGGGTTTCAGGAGATACACAGGTAAGTTCTTTAGCTTTTACACAACCAGGTATGGCACAAAATTCCACTTGTCTGTGAGTTCGTTCTTTCCAGTCAGTGCCAGATTTCTTATCAGCACACAATCTCCCACCATCAAAGTCTGACGTTTCACTCATTTGTCATACAACAGTTTGTTACTCTGTTGACTTTTCAGGGAATTTTCAATTGCTGATTGATATGCTCTCTGCAACTCTGACTTCATCCTTTCCACATATTGTCGGCAAAGTCCTAAAACACACATCCACCAAACGAGCCTCCCTTACAAATAAAAGATAATACAGGGGGGCATGGGTAGCTCAGCGAGTAAAGATGCTGACTACCTCCCCTGGAGTTGCGAGTTTGAATCCAGGGCATGCTGAGTGACTCCAGCAGGTCTCCTAAGCAACTAAATTGGCCCGGTTGCTAGGAAGGGTACAGTCATATGGGGTAACCTCCTTGTGGTCACTATAATATGGTTCGCTCTCAGTGGGGCGCGTGGTGAGTTGTGAGTGGATGCCGCAGAGAATAGCATGAAGCCTCCACATGCGCTATGTCTCCACGGTAATGCACTCAAGAAGCCACGTGATAAGATGCGCAGATTGACGGTCTCAGATGCAGAGGCAACTGAGATTCGTCCTCCGCCACCCGGATTGAGGCGAGTCACTACGCCACCACGTAGTGCGCATTGGGAATTGGGTATTCCAATTTGGGGAGACATTTTTTTAAAATAAGATAATATGGTGAGTACCCGGTTGCCTCATTCTTAGTACAGTTGTAAGCGTGTACTAATTGATTAATGTGTTGACTCCATCTACTCTTCTCCATGGGATTTAGCGTACCAAGCATGGAGAGAAGCGTTCTGTTGAACCGCCGGGCTGTGGATCCCCTAGTGGATGGTAGGGAGATGTTCGGGATTTTCGTATTCCCAGCATCCTCAACAGCTCTTTTATGAGACTACTCTCAAAATCCCATCTCTGATCTGAGTGAATGCGGGAGGTAATGAACAAAGAATTTGTCACACAGTATCTTGGCCACAGTCACCGCTTTCTTGTCCTTAGCTGCAAAAGCCTGCATGTAGCGTGTGAAGTGATCAGTTACTATGAGGGCATTACTAATACCTTTTGAGTCAGGCGCTATGGACAGATAGTCAATGCACACTAGTTCGAAAGGTCCACTGCTGCTTATGTGGTTCAACGGTGCAGTCATATGTGGTATGGTCTTTCTCGCTATGCAACGGCCACTATTTTTAACATACTGTTCTATGTATGTAGACATTCTAGACCAGTAGAAGCAATCTTTCAAGAGTTCAATGGTTCTCTCTACCCCCAAATAGCCTGAGTCATCATGCAAAGAACACAGTACTTGGGGCCAGTACCTTTTAGATAAGACGAGTTTTTCTCTACCACAGGTACTTCTGGTGACTCAGTGCAGTAGTCTGTTCTGTATCATCAACTTGGGACCCTGACGCTGTAGCAGAGCAATGGTGGCATCAGAACTTTTATCGGCGGTAAGTATTTTCCCCAACTCTACCTCTCACTTCACTACACCAACTACTGGGTCTTCCTCTTGTGCTTTTCTCAACTCTGCATTTGTCAGCTGTCCCATTTGACTAATGCCCAAAGTTGTGGGACAGAAATACACATTTGGGATACTCTGTGGGGAAACACCTAGTTGATCCACAATTCTGCATGAGGACTCATCACTTTTGGAAATACTGCTCACTGACAAATGGCTCTAACCCCTGACTTGGGTATTTCCTTCCATTCTGAGCAATCTGTTGAGTCACATGGGTAGCGAGACAATATGTCAGTGTCAATGTTGTGACGTCCTGGCTTGTATTGCAAACTAAAGTTATAGGTGGATAAGGCAGCTAACCAGCGATGAACATTACACTCAACTTTGCCCTTGACAACACATAAGTGAATGGATTGTTATCTGTTTTTACCACAAACTGAGTACCGTACAAATAGTCCACGATGAAACTTGTCCACAACCACCCACTTGAGCACCAAGAAGTCAAGTTGGTGCACCGGGTATCGCTGCTCAGATGCACTTAGTTTCCTACTTGCATAGGCAACTGGCCAATGTCCATCTGAATGTTTCTGATTCAGAATGGCACCTAGTCCATTCATGCTAGTGTCTACATGTACAACGCAAGGCTTGGTAGGGTCGGAAAAAGCAAGCACTGGGGCATGAAAGCCTCTGTACATGTGTCACCCAACGCTCTCCAAATGGATCAGATTCCTTGTAATATTTCTTTCCATCCATTGCCTTCTGGTTTCGTCCAGATGTTGGCGCATAGCCTTTAGTGAGCTCTGTCAAAGGCATCACAATGGCTGAATAATTCTTAATGAATTGCCGATAAAATCCACAAAAACCCAGGAAAGACCTCAGTTTTTTCAGGTTGGTTGGCATGACACAAAATGATATCGTTGAGGTAAACAATTACTTGTAGGAAATGCATATCACCAACGGCTTTCTCCATTAGCCGCTGGAATGTGGCTGGAGGTCCTGTAATTCCTTGTTGCATTTGTTCAAACTGGAAGAATACAAGTGGAGAGATGAACGCTGTCTTTTCCTTATCCTTCTCTGCCATGGCTATTTGATAATATCCTCTACGGAGGTCCAGGACAGAAAACTACTTGCTACCTGCCAAACAGTCCAAGGCATCCTAAATCCTTGGAGTAGTGTACTGATCAGGGATGGTACGATCATTTAGAGTACGGTAGTCAATGCAAATTCATACTGCCCCACTCTTCTTTTGTGCTATTACAATGGGCAAAGTGTATGGACTTTACGAATCCTTAATGATTCCGGCCACAAACAGATCCTTTATGTGGCATTGTACATCTTCAATATCCGCAAGTGCGATGCGTTAAGAGAATTCTCTGAATGGTCTGGTGTCTCGTAGTCTGATGTGGTGTTCTACTCTAGCTAAACCCACATCCCATTCATCTATAGAAAACACATCACCTCGGGTCGACAATTTCTGACGCAGTCTCCATTCCCAGGCCTCAGGAATGACTCACCGAAATTAAACATAGTCGGATCTATCACCTTGGAAAAGGTCTGGCCTCCTGAAATTATTGTGACTGAGGATCCTTGGGAGACGAACAGGTCCACCTGTGCCCGTCCTAATCGACTCCAAATCAGCTGAACCACCTGAGGGTGGAGTCTTCACTCTCCCCTGAGGGTAACCTGCCATTACAGCACGTCCGCTGTAGTATTGAGGTTGCCCGGGATGTGAGTGGCTCGCAGCGACTTGAAGTGCTGCTGACTCCAAAGGAGGAGACGGTGGGCGAGTTGTGACATACAACGAGAGCACAGACCACCTTGGCAGTTGACATATGCTACCGTTGCCGTGTTGTCTGTCCGAACTAACACGTGCTTGCCCTGGATCAATGGCCAAAACCTCCGCAGGGCGAGCAGAATTGCCAACAACTCAAGGCAGTTGATGTGCCAATGCAGTCGCAGCGCCCCAGCCCATTTTGGAGGCGTCCGTCGTGACCACGACGCGCCTGGAGACCAGTTCTAGGGGAACACCTACCCATAGAAATGAGAGGTCGGTCCAAGGGCTGAAAAGACGGTGACAGACCGGCGTGATGACCACGTGATGTGTCCCGTGGTGCCATGCCCATCTCGGGACTCGAGTTTGAAGCCAGTGCTGAAGCGGTCTCATATGTATCAACCCAAGCGGGGTGGCTACCGCTGAGGATGCCATATGCCCCAGGAGCCTCTGAAAAAGTTTCAGTGGAACCGCTGTTTTCTGTTTGAACGCCTTCAAACAGGCCAGCACTGACTGGGCGAACTCGTTTGTAAGGCGCGCTGTCAAAGAGACCAGCTCCAAACCAAGGAAAGATATGCTCTGAACTGGGAGGAGCTTTCTCTTTTCCCAGTTGACCGGAAGCCCTAGTCGGCTGAGGTGTGAGAGCACCAAGTCCCTGTGTGCGCACAACATGTCCCGAGAGTGAGCTAGGATTAGCCAGTCATCGAGATAGTTGAGAATGTGAATGCCCACATCCCTTAACAGGGCAAGGGCTGCCTCTGCGACCTTCGTGAAGACGTGAGGAGACCGGGACAAGCCAAAAGGGAGGACTTTGTACTGATACGCCTGACCCTCGAATGCAAACCGCAGGAAGGGTCTGTGTCGAGGAAGGATCGGGATGTGGAAGTACGCGTCCTTCAGGTCTACCGCCACAAACCAATCTTTATGCCGGACGCTCGCCAGAATGCGTTTTTGCGTCAGCATCTTGTACAGGAGTCTATGTAAGGCCTGGTTCAGTACTCGCAGGTCCAAGATTGGCCACAACCCACCGCTTTTTTTCGGTACGAAGTAGGGGCTGTAAAACCCCTTCTTCATCTCAGCCAGAGGGACAGGTTCTATCGCGTCCTTCCGTAGGAGGGTAGCGATCTCTGCGCGCAAGGTAACAGCATTTTCGTCCTTGACCAAGGTTAAATGGATACCTCTGAACCTGGGCAGGTGCCTGGCGAACTGAATCGCGTAGCTGTCTCCATTGCGATGGATTGGAAAGCGCAAGCCACTCATCCAAGTTCCGTGCAAGGAGGACCAAGGGGACAACGTCGTCGGACGTACCGGCAGGTGGGGCCTCACGGCGGGGCGGAGCTCGAGGTGCCACACCATGTAGTGGCTGTGCTGAGTCTAGGGACATCGAAGCACTTACCTGGCTCCTTGTGACCACCACCGGAACAGCCTGGGATGGGGGAGGAAGAGGCCTGTCCTCGTAACCTGTGAAGACTGCCACATCGGAGGTGGGTGCTCAGGGGCGGGAAGACCACCGCTGGAGCGCCAATCCTGCAAGGAAAAACACATGGACAGTAGTCATGATGACGACCGTGCACACCGGGTATGTGACCCAGGGAGGAAGGAAATCACTCTTTTGCTGAACTGTTGGGTACTGCAGCCACTTGGGCATGTGGCGAAATCAAACAAAAAGGCAACAAAAGATTTTCCACCCGGCCCGGATGGAGTGGTCTTCTTACCAGTTCCAGGTGAGTGGGTTTCGTCATCCCTGGGTCGCCTGTATCAGGGGCGCTTTGACGACCTCCATGGGTTCTTAGCAGCCTACCACGAGATGGGTGGCGTCTGCTTCCTGCGGTGGACTCCACGCCAGGGCCTGCAGGGCAGAGGCGGCTTGTCCAGCAGCGCTGTAGGCTTTAACCGTCAGGGATGATGTGAACCTACAGGGCTTGGACGGGAGCTTAGGGCATCCATGCCAGGTGGCGGTGCTCTGTGGGCATAGGTGCCCATCGAGGGTAGTGAGGGCGGGTTTACTGCGGAATCGGGGCCGGGCAGTAAAAGGTGCCTCCCACGATTTCGTCAGCTCCTCGTACACTTCCAGGAAGAAAGGCACTGGAGCGGGGCGTGGCTGCTTTGAGCGCGAGGGTTCAAGGGACAGCGGAGAGTTCCACTCTAACCCGACACACGCGGCCGCCCGGGAAAGCATGTCCGTCATTTCTGCATCAGCCTGTGACTGGGCAATCATCCCCGAGGGGGGGAGCCCAGCTGAGGCTTCTGCGTCCAACTGGACAAGACTGCTCTCCGATGTTGCACTCGAGAGCTTATTATCTTCGCGGGCAATATACTCTTTTAGAGAAAAAAGCTCTTTCAGAAAATATACTCTATTTTTTTCTGCCGAAGTGCCCAGGGGCGTTCTCTGCAGTGCACCAGTGCAGAGGAGGGAGAAGATGCTGAAATGCACCATCAGATCCAGCAGAGGTGAATGAACAGTAGAAATTCAGCTCATTGAGCATGACCGTTAGGCTCCGAAGAGAAAATCTGAATGAGTGGTTGCATACCAGCTCCTTTTATACCTGTATGTCCGGGGGAGTGGCATGCAAATACCACTCACCAATTTTCAGACCAGAAGTCTCGGGCTTCCAAGAGTGACCCCTAGTGTCACTCCATCGACACAATGTCGAGTGAGTGACAGATAGGGAACCTAACTTGTAGGATAACACCACATTTTCCACATGTGCATAACAACCAAATGCTACGTAAGATAGCATTCTTAAAGGCATACATAATCGCAGACATACATACTTTTTCTGTGAACAGATACATGGAAATTTAGACTCCATTAACACTCCAGCTCTGATTTAGAGAGCTATAACAAAACCTAAATAATCTTAAAAGAAATTAAATAACCCATTTAATCATATAATTATTCTAATGGGTTACATACACAAACATTCATGCACACACAAACACATACATGGCCTCTCAGAGGTCGTGCACAATGTTCTCCTCTGCAGTGTGACACGTGAGTCAGCTGTATGTGTGTGTGAAACATCAGACTGCTTAGAGACAGGAGGATTGAAGGACTGGGATACAAGCACTGTTCAGCATGGCCTGTGTGTCTCATAGGGTCTTCATCATTCATTAACATCAATCTAACTGTCTCTAAGGGCAGTGACATCATATTATCCATCCACTGGGCTCTCCCCGAGGAATATTTCATTGCTCAGAGGTCACTCTACATAACTAATGAATTTAAATGGAATTTGGTATTTAACTAACTTTGTTTTTAGATATTTATCCTAAATTGTTTTGTGACAGATGAGTTTGACAGAGTATAGAGACGGAGTATGACAACTTTTGACAGAGTATAGAGCTATTCAGTAATGTGGAGAGCATAGCTCAAAATGTTTGTTCTTGGAAGAATTTGATAAGAAATGTTTGAGTGCATATAAAAATCTTTCAAATTTTGAGACATGAGATCTAGGGTATTTTTCACAGGAGAAAAATGAGGAGACTTAAGCAAGCCTCTGGATTGATCTCCATTTAAATTCATTAAGTTCAAAATACATTGATTTTTCAATGCTTAGGTCTCTCATCTACACTGGAATGGCATTTTCTTAGTATATTGAAAAAAGTAGTCAAATGAAAACATTTTGACTTAGCTACGTTAATGCACACTGGAACAGCACTTTCCTCCACCAAAAATTAAGACTTTTGAAAACAGTCTCCATAACTGCAAACATTAACCTAGTTTCCATCCACTTTTCGTGCTTTGTTATCAACAAAGTGAAAACGTGTAAAAACATTTTTGTGAAATTTGCCATCTTCTGCCTGTTTCCATTCAAATGGCCTTTTATCAGTGTGCGTGATGACATCATGTTTAAAAAAAACACTTTGTCGCTTAAGTTTTGGTTTATCGCAAAATAAATCTACCCTTAAGCCGTTTCCATACAGAAATGTGTGTATATCGCTAATTGTTTACCTTTCACATCCCAGATGCCCCTATTCTTTTCCCCCGAAGTTTTGGTAAAATGGGGAGAGTATTGAGACAATTTATTGAAATTAGCCAGCTTACTGTTATTCTAATTTCACAAATGCAAATCAGAAGACGAGGAAATGCAATCAAAAGGGAGCAGTTGCCCTTCTGATAGGACTGTAATATTGGTCCTGATGTTGCGCCTATCGCAGGTTGTCACTGGTTCCAATCCGAAAGCGATTCATCATGGCCCTGTTCAAGTTGGCAACCTGCACCAAGTAGTGTGGGAAACTTTCGGTCTTAGAATAAGGACCATCCATCGATGTGTATATGCTGTGTACACATCTTTTAAAGAAAAATTGATGCGGTGTAATATCAGGGTTTACACATGATACATTCCTGATATTAAATAGGCTATTTTGAACAATCATCTAATCTAAAGCATTGCCATCACAACTGCATTTTGTCCCGCATATTTGTCCAGCAAATTTTAACGACCAACTGAACTTGATTGTCATCTAAAATGTATTTTATCATCATAATGCAATTTACATTTTCTGAAGAAGCTCAGCAAATGCGATGAGGTAAACAGTGTTAGATTTAAAATATTTAAAAGTTTTAAAATGTACAGAAGCTAGTTTTCTGAAAGTGAACTCAGCATTGGATAAATAGTTCTGATAGTTTAGTCTTAGAACAGTGTAGAACATTCTGAGAATGTCATTCAGCCGACTTTTTTCATCTACAGGGTAAGGCTAATTTAAATTTGTGTAAAGAAAAGGCAAGTACAGTATGTAGGCCTAACAATATTATTTTTTCATTCTGTGATTATTTTAATTTTTTTTATGTAATGCTTTATTCGTTTGGTAATTTATTTAATTTAATACAGGGAATTTTGACTGCTGTCTATTATTTTGAATGTTGTGAAAAAGCAACATTAATAAACAAATGGGTGGCTACCACAATTAAATTAATTGCAAAAAGTAGCCATTCATTTGTTCTCCATATTTGTGTTGGAACTCCTGGAAGTGTCATGACACAGATGTGATTGCAGCATCGGATCTGTGCAGGTATTCTGTTAAAACCAATCCATAACATTGCGAGTAATGCTTCACGTACAATAAATTGGCTTTCAAGGATGTATCTTGTCGTCACAATTGATTTCAAACTGACCTGGCTCTTATCTCACTCTCAAAACGTATCTGTAAGCATTCCTACACATCAAACACTTCGTCTGTGCTATCTCTAAAATGTTGCTGCCATTATACAAAAGTTCACATTGAGCATATTTCATAATTCTTTCACAAAATGTATATATATATATATACACAGGTGCATCTCAATAAATTAGAATGTCGTGGAAAAGTTCATTTATTTCAGTAATTCAACTCAAATTGTGAAACTCGTGTATTAAATAAATTCAATGCACACAGACTGAAGTAGTTTAAGTCTTTGGTTCTTTTAATTGTGATGATTTTGGCTCACATTTAACAAAAACCCACCAATTCACTATCTCAAAAAATTAGAATACATCATTAGACCAATAAAAAAAACATTTTTAGTGAATTGTTGGCCTTCTGGAAAGTATGTTCATTTACTGTATATGTACTCAATACTTGGTAGGGGCTCCTTTTGCTTTAATTACTGCCTCAATTCGGCATGGCATGGAGGTGATCAGTTTGTGGCACTGCTGAGGTGGTATGGAAGCCCAGGTTTCTTTGACAGTGGCCTTCAGTTCATCTGCATTTTTTGGTCTCTTGTTTCTCATTTTCCTCTTGACAATACCCCATAGATTCTCTATGGGGTTCAGGTCTGGTGAGTTTGCTGGCCAGTCAAGCACACCAACACCATGGTCATTTAACCAACTTTTGGTGCTTTTGGAAGTGTGGGCAGGTGCCAAATCCTGCTGGAAAATTAAATCAGCATCTTTAAAAAGCTGGTCAGCAGAAGGAAGGATGAAGTGCTCCAGAATTTCTTGGTAAACGGGTGCAGTGACTTTGGTTTTCAAAAAACACAATGGACCAACACCAGCAGATGACATTGCATCCCAAATCATCACAGACTGTGGAAACTTAACACTGAACTTCAAGCAACTTGGGCTAAGAGCTTTTCCACCCTTCCTCCAGAGTCTAGGACCTTGGTTTCCAAATGAAATACAAAACTTGCTCTCATCTGAAAAGAGGACTTTGGACCACTGGGCAACAGTCCAGTTCTTCTTCTCCTTAGCCCAGGTAAGACGCCTCTGACGTTGTCTGTGGTTCAGGAGTGGCTTAACAAGAGGAATACGACAACTGTAGCCAAATTCCTTGACACGTCTGTGTGTGGTGGCTCTTGATGCCTTGACCCCAGCCTCAGTCCATTCCTTGTGAAGTTCACCCAAATTCTTGAACCGATTTTGCTTGACAATCCTCATAAGGCTGTGGTTCTCTCGGTTGGTTGTGCATCTTTTTCTTCCACACTTTTTCCTTCCACTCAACTTTCTGTTAACATGCTTGGATACAGCACTCTGTGAACAGCCAGCTTCTTTGGCAATGAATGTTTGTGGCTTACCCTCCTTGTGAAGGGTGTCAATGATTGTCTTCTGGACAACTGTCAGATCAGCAGTCTTCCCCATGATTGTGTAGCCTAGTGAACCAAACTGAGAGACCATTTTGAAGGCTCAAGAAACCTTTGCAGGTGTTTTGAGTTGATTAGCTGATTGGCATGTCACCATATTCTAATTTTTTGAGATAGTGAATTGGTGGGTTTTTGTTAAATGTGAGCCAAAATCATCACAATTAAAAGAACCAAAGACTTAAACTACTTTAGTCTGTGTGCATTGAATTTATTTAATACACAAGTTTCACAATTTGAGTTGAATTACTGAAATAAATGAACTTTTCCACAACATTCTAATTTATTGAGATGCACCTGTATATTATGAAATGTTTTCATGTTTGTGTGTAAATGTGTTCTACCAGATAACTGTACTCATTTATAACCATAAGACCTTGATTTATTTCATTGTCTTCTTGTGGGGCGTGCTGGATACTGTCTCAGCACCTCTCACTGATCGCTTCAGTCACCACCCACATTACACTCCATCATGACCTGCTTGCTCCACAAAAACCCAACATGTGTCTTTCTGATAGGAGTCCTGAGCAGAGGTGAAATATGTAGGACTAAAAGTGGCCCTGTACTTTCTGGCCCAGAGCCAACCACTACACTCGGCCCGCAACACACCACACCATAACACACTGGCTCAATGATTAAATTTTCTGGCTAAATTTCAATTATTGTGCCGAAGGAAAGAAGACGTAATATTATCTTTACCAGGGCTGGTCCGTGGATTTGTGGGGCTCTAGGCAAATGACAACAGGCTCCACCAGCACGAAAATTGTCATAACTTTAAAACATCTTTAGAACCACTGCATATGTGATGTTTTTTTTTTTTTTCCCAACATGCAGATATTTGCTTAAAATGTAGATGAAAGTACTGTAGAAGAGAAAGTGTGTATTTTAGGTGCTGTGACAAGTCAGCATTTTCTTTATTTTTTAGATTTTAATCACCTTTCAACTTATAACTAGAAGCGCAAATAAACTAGAGTCTCAGTTGATATTGATGGTTTACATCATGATGGCGCCACATATGGCCGCCTTGGTGTGGAGCGCTTCTATTGTTTTGTTGTTTTTGTTTGTTTGTCCTGTGTTTAGTAATCTTTTTCCAGTCAGTTTTACCAGAGACGAATTGCTGAACATTCAACAGCATATATCAGTCAATCTTTTCCTGGATTTTGAATATTCGGACATTTTGTTTGACATTTTAGTCAGAGGCGCGGCTGTGTTGTTTAAACGCGCTATGAGACGCAGGCGAGGGAGATGAGCAGGCGTGCTGGTCAAGCTCCGTCGGCGTGGCTTTCGAACAATGCTGCCGAGCATTCATCTTGCGAATCTCCGCTCTCTCCCTAACAAAACGTATGAACTACATCTCCTCATCTGCACAGACTTTTCAACCTCTGCTGCCTTGTGCTTCACAGAAACCTGGCTGAGTGAAGCAAATCCGGACAGCGCATTACATCTGCCGGGCTTTCAGCTGTTCAGAGTGGATCGTATCGCAGAATTAACGGGGAAAACGAGAGGTGGTGGAACATGCTTTTACATCAATGAAAGTTGGTGTACAGATGTAACAACGCTAAAGAGGATGTGCTGTCCTAATTTGGAAGCGCTCTTTATTAACTGTAAGCCTTTCTACTCGCCGCGGGAGTTTTCCTCATTTATTCTGGTGAGTGTGTAAATATCGCGCCAAATGCATGTTTGAACACAGCGCTGCAACAGCTGGCTGATCAAATCACAGACACAGAACAAAAATACCCAGACTCAGTTATTATTATTCTTGGGGATTTTAACAAAGCAAACCTCACACATGAACTGCCCAAATACAAACAGCACATTACATGCCCAACCAGAGACAGAAATATACTGGATCACTGCTACACAACAATAAAGGATGCATATCGCTCTGTTCCTAGAGCAGTTTTGGGACTCTCTGATCACTGTCTGGTTCATCTTCTTCCAACCTACAGACAGAAATTAAAATCTGCTAAGCCTGTATTAAGGACTGTAAAGAAATGGACCAACGAAGCAGAGCTGGAACTACAAGCCTGCTTTGACTGCACTGATTGGAGTGTTTTTGAGGCTGCAGCCACAGACCTGGATGAGCTCACAGATACTGTTACATCATATATCAGTTTCTGTGAGGATATGTGCATTCCTACTAGGACTTATTTAACATTTAACAATGACAAACCATGGTTTACAGCAGAACTCAGGCAGCTTTGTCAGGCCAAAGAGGTTGCTTACAGAGTTGGGAATAAAGTCTTGTACAATCAGGCCAGGAACACACTGAATAAATGAATCAGAGTGGCTAAAAGAAGATACTTTGAGAAGCTGAAAAACAAGTTTTCAGCTAAAGACCCTGCATCAGTGTGGAGTATCATGAAACAACTTACGAATTACAGGACTCCTACCCCCAACCCTGTAGTGAACCAACAACTGGCTGACGACCTTAATGTGTTCTACTGCAGATTTGAAATGCCCAATCTCACACCCCACACCCACTCTGACCTTCACTTCACACAAACACAAACACCTCCTGCAACCCCCCTCCTCCTCTCTCCTGCTACTCAAACTGCACTTAAGATCTGTGAAGATGATGTGAGCTGCATCTTTCGAAAACAAATGATAAGGAAAGCACAGGGCCCAGATGGCGTTTCACCTGCATGTCTTAGATCCTGTGCTAACCAGCTGGCCCCCATCTTCACACAGATCTTCAATAGATCACTGGAGCAGTGTGAAGTCCCCTGCTGCTTCAAACGTTCCACTATCATCCCCATCCCAAAGAAACCAAAAATCACAGGATTTAATGACTACAGACCTATCGCCCTGACGTCTGTGGTCATGAAGTCATTTGAGAGACTGGTGTTGGCCCACCTGAAGGACATCACTGGACCCTTTCTAGATCCCCTTCAATTTGCTTATCGAGCAAACAGGTCTGTGGATGATGCAATCAACATGGGATTGCATCATATCCTGCAACATCTGGACAGACCAGAGACATATGCAAAGATCCTTTTTGTGGACTTTCAATACCATCATCCCAGCTATTCTCCAGATTAAATTACACCAACTCTCTGTTCCCACATCTATCTGTCAGTGGATTACTAGCTTTGTGACAGACAGGCAGCATCTTGTGAGACAGGGGAAATTCATTTCCAGCACCTGTACAATCAGCACTGGTGCCCCCCCCCCAAGGATGTGTGCTCTCCCCACTACTCTTCTCCCTCTACACCAATGACTGCATCGCCAAGGACCCCTCTGTCAAGCTCCTGAAGTTTGCAGACAACACCACTGTCATCGGCCTCATCCGAGATGACGATGAGTCTGCATACAGAAGGGAGGTTGAACAGCTGGCTTTCTGGTGCAGTCAAAACAACCTTGAGCTGAACACGCTCAAAACGGTGGAGATGATTGTGGACTTAAGGAGGAACACCACAACACTGTCCCCCCTCACCATTCTAAACAGCACTGTGGCAGCAGTGGAGTCATTCAGGTTTCTAGGCACTACCATCTCACAGGACCTGAAGTGGGAGACCCACATTGTGAAAAAGGCCCAGCAGAGGTTGTACTTCCTTTACCAGTTGAGGAAGTTCAACCTGCCACAGGCACTGCTGATACAGTTCTACCCAGCGGTCACTGAGTCTGTCCTCTGCACTTCAATAACTGCCTGGTTTGGTTCAGCTATGAAATCAGACATCAGAAGACTACAAAGGACAGTTCAGACTGCTGAGAGGATTATTGGTTGCCCCCTAATATATATATATATATATATATAAGTTCCGTGGAAAGGAGGAGGCAGGAGGAAGGTTGCTCTACTCACAGGTTAGGCTTTTACTGACCACACTGCTCTCAGCTTTACAATAATAATCTCTGCAACTTCACTATAATAAACTCTCAAATGTTCAGTCTCTGGATAACAAGCTCTGCGAGCTGAAAGCGCGGATCTCTTTCCAACAAGAGACAAGGGACTGCTGCATTATCTGCCTTACGAAAACTTGGATGTCTGCGGAGATTACAGACTCAGACATTGAACCCGCAGGGTTCTCCGTGCACCGAGCGGACAGAGCAAAAGACCTCTCAGGCAGAGGTGGTGATGTATGTTTTATGATCAACAAATCCTGGTGTGATCAGAGGAATGTACATTCTATCAAGTCTTTCTGCTCTCCTGATCTGGAATTTCTCATGCTTCTGTGTCGACCATTCTGGCTACCGAGGGAATTCCCAGCGGTCATTATCACTGCTGTGTACATCCTGCCACAAGCCGACACAGACTGGGCACTCAAGGAACTGTATGGGATTATAAGCAAACAGGAAACCGCGCACCCTGAGGCCGCGTTCATTGTGACCGGGGACTTTAATAAAGCCAGTTTCAAATCAGTCGCACCAAAATACCACCAACACATTAGTTTCAACACACGAGGGGACTGGGTTTTGGACCATTGCTACTCTCCCTACCAGGATGGCTACAAATCCCTCGCCCGCCCACCATTGGCAAATCGGACCACTCTTCCATTCTGCTTCTGCCCGCTTACAGGCAGAAACTGAAACAGGAAGCACCCACCCTCAGAACGATCCAGTGCTGGTCGGACCAATCAGACTCTATGCTACAAGACTGTTTTGATCACACGGACTGGGAGATGTTCCGGTCCGCCTCTGATGACGACATGGAGCTTTACGCTGATAGCGTAATGTGTTTCATCAGAAAGTGTGTTGAGGACGTCGTTCCGACCAGAACAATATGGATCTATCCGAACCAGAAGCCATGGATTAATAGCGATGTTCGCGCGGCACTTAATGTGCGGACCTCTGCTTTTAATTCTGGGAACGCGGAGGAGCATAAACGAGCCAGTTATGCCCTCCGAAAAACTATCAGAACAGCAAAACGCCAGTACAGGAACAAGATTGAAGGACAGTTTAACACCACCAACTCTAGAAGCATATGGCAGGGAATTAACATCATCACTGACTTTAAAGGGAATAAAAACTCCGCCATGAACACCGCTGCCTCTCTCCCAGATGAGCTAAATGCTTTTTATGCTCGTTTTGAGGGAAATAACACCGCCCTCGCGGAGAGAGCACTCGCGGCCGAAGCTACTGAGGTTAGTTCACTCTCCGTCTCTGTAGCGGATGTAACCCGATCCTTCCGACGGATGAATATCCGCAAAGCCGCGGGTCCAGACGGCATTCTGGGCCGCGTCATCAGAGCGTGCGTGAACCAGCTGGATGGTATTTTTACGGACATTTTCAACCTTTCCCTCTCTTTGTCTGTAGTCCCCATATGCTTTAAAACGTCCACCATTGTGCCTGTTCCAAAGCAATCAAAAATCACTTGCTTAAATGACTAGTGTCCTGTTGCTCTGACCCCCATCATCAGCAAATGCTTTGAGAGACTAAACAGTGATTACATCTGCTCTGTGCTGCCTCTCTCTCTAGACCCATTGCAGTTTGCTTACCGCAACAACCGCTCCACTGATGATGCCATTGCATCTACAATACACACTGCTCTCTCCCACCTGGAAAAAAAGAACACTTATGTGAAAATGTTGTTTGTAGACTACAGCTCAGCATTCAACACCATAGTGCCCTCCAAGCTTGATGAGAAACTCCGGGCTCTGGGCTTAAACAGCTCGCTGTGCAGCTGTATCCTGGACTTCCTGTCAAGCAGACACCAGGTGGTTAGAATAGGCAGCAACATCTCCTCATCACTAACCCTCAACACTGGAGCCCCACAGGGCTGTGTTCTCAGCCCACTACTGTATTCCTTGTACACACATGACTGTGTGGCAACACATAGCTCCAGTGCCATCATTAAGTTTGCTGATGACACGCCGGTGGTAGGTCTGATAACTGACAATTATGAAACAGCCTACAGAGAGGAGATGCACACTCTGACACACTGGTGTCAGGAGCACAACCTCTCCCTCAATGTTTGTAAGACAAAGGAGCTTGTGGTGGACTTCAGAAGAAAAGACAGAGAACACAGTCCCATCACCATCAATGGAGCACCAGTGGAGAGAGTCAGCAGCTTTAAGTTCCTGGGTGTCCACATCACTGAGGAACTCACATGGTCCATCCACACTTGTGAAGAAGGCTCATCAGCGCCTCTTCTTCCTGAGACTGCTGAGGAAGTTTGGAATGAACCGCCACATCCTCACACGGTTCTACACCAGCACTGTAGGGAGCATCCTGACTGGCTGCATCTCCACCTGGTACGGCAATAGCACAGCCCACAACTGCAAAGCACTGCAAAGGGTGGTGTGAACTGCCAGACACATCATCGGAGGTGAGCTTCCCTCCCTCCAGGACATATATACCAGGCAGTGTGTGAAAAAATCTTGGTGGATCATCAGAGACTCCAGCCACCCGAGCCATGGGCTGTTCTCACTGCTACCATCAGGCACGTGGTATCGCAGCATCAGGACCCGCACCAGCCGACTTCATGATAGCTTCTTCGCCCAAGTAATCAGACTTTTGAACTCTTGATCTCCCACGATCAAATACATCAGCACTGCACTTTATTACTCTTACTCTTATATCTCACATCAGACTGTCATAAATTATATTATTATTATATTATATTCTCTCTTAACAACTTACTATCAACCGACAGCCTGAAAGTCAATACAGTACAATACAACCTACTGTACATTCTATATATACTATATATACTTTTTTTTATTGAATAATGTGTATCTATAGTGTGTGTATTGTATACTGTATAGTCTATGTTATTATTTGTATATTGTGTTGTGTGTAATTATGTGTATATTAGACTTTAAATTGTGTTGTGTAAATTTTATGTTTATTGTAAATTGGTATATGTCTCATCACTGTCACGACTGCTATGTTGATCGGAACTGCACCCAAGAATTTCACACACCATTGCACTTGTGTATATGGCTGTGTGACAATAAAAGTGATTTGATTTCTTTTGATTTTAAACTGGGCTGGACCAATCGCTGTGGGATTCTTCTATTACCCCCATATCAAGTATTGCATCCAATTCTTCCCTAACGATTTTCTTTTTGTGTTCAGGTAATCGATAGGGGTGGCTACGTACCACGACCCCCGGCTCGATCTCGATGTGGTGCTGAATGAGGTACGTACGACCCGGTAGAGGGGAGAACACATCCGCAAACTCCTGTTGCAACCTGGTAACCTCGAGGAGTTGAGTCGGTGAGAGGTGGTCTCCGCAAGTGACCGGGGTGAACTGTTTATGTTTTGAATTCACCTCGGTTCTGAGCTCCGCCCTCTCTGGAACTACCATAGCTAACGTCACAGGGACCGCCTCCCTCCACAATTTCAGGAGGTTGAGGTGGTATATTTGACATGTGCCCCCTCTATCGGTTCGTTTAACCTCATAATCAAGATCCCCCACTCGTCGTGTGACATCAAAGGGCCCTTGCCACTTGGCGAGTAATTTAGAGCTCGATGTGGGAAGTAATACAAGCACTTTATCTCCCGGTGCAAATTCCCTTAGCTGAGTTCCCCTGTCATACAGTCGGCATTCTTGAGCTTGGAGCAAATTCTCCTGTGTTAGTTGTACCAAAGTGTGGAGTTTTGCTCTAAGATCAAGAATGTATTAAATTTAATTCTTACTATTTGAAGGTCCCTCCTCCAAGGCTTCTCGCAATACATCAAGCACACTGCGTGGGCATCGCCCATACAGCAGCTCAAATGGGGAGAAGCCAGTGGAGGCTGCGGGACCTCTCATACTGCGAATAACAGGGGGTCGAGCCATTTATCCCAATTTCTAGCATCGTTGTGCACGAACCTACGAATCATGTTTTTAAGGGTTTTATTAAATCGTCCCACCAGGCCATCTGTTTGTGGATGGTACACGCTGGTGCGAATCGATTTAATGCTCAATAATTCGTACAGCTCGAGTAGTGTCCGTGACATAAATGTTGTGCCTTGATCGGTGAGGATTTCTTTCGGAATCCCCAACCGGGAGATTATTTTGAAGAGTGCCTCCACAACACTGCATGCTGAGATGCTGCGAAGAGGCACTGCTTCCAGATATCGCATTGCATATTCCACTAGGACCAATACAAAGCGATGTCTGCGTGCAGACCGTTCTAATGGCCCGACGACGTCCATTCCAATTCTTTCAAAGGGGACCTCGATCAACAGAAGAGGGCGCAATGGCGCTTTTGGGGTGGTCGGTGCGTTAACCAGCTGACATTCGCGGCATGCCGCACACCACCTGCGAACATCGCCGCCAATGCCCGGCCAATAGAAGCGGGCTATTAGACGGTTCAGTGTTTTCCTTTCTCCTAAGTGACCCACCATGGGATTAGAATGAGTCGCCTGGAATACCACTTCCCGATGGCTCCAAGGTATCAAAAGTTGGGTTGTATCTTCTTTAGTCTGAGTGTCCTGCGTCACTCTATACAACCACTCCAATTTATAATTGCAAAATGGGGGTATGAAAGGGCGATGTACGGCTGGAGTCGTTGACCATCGATGACTCTCACTTAGTCGAAGGCGTTTGAGGGTTTCGTCTCACGACTGCTCCAAAGGGAAATCTCCCTCAGAGAATTCCCTGAGAAGGGGAGTGGCTGCAGCCTCTCCCCCTCTCTCGTCATTATGACGTGGAGCTGTCGAGGATGGCCCTGGCTCCACCTCTCCTGCCAGAGCATCGCGCATTTCACATCTCCCTAATTTAGTACAGGAACCATCCGTGCAAATTCCCTTGGCCTAGTCAGGCCAATCCATCCCCAAAATCAGCAGATGGGTGAGGCAGGAACTAACTGTGGCCTCCACTCTGCTTTTTCCCCCGGAATTTAATCGTAAGGGTCACCACAGGATACTGGTGAATATCCCCATGCACACACTTCACCTTCACCGTTTTAGCTGTGCCCAAAGCCTCGGGTTGAACCAAGCGTTGGTGGATAGTGGTTTGATTACACCCAATGTCCACCAATGCTTGGTGAGTACCCCCCTTGACCGGTATCCAGTATGCTCCGGCCCAGTCGGGGGCAGCCTGTGGGAGGTCGTAGACCTGTACCACCGTCCCCAGCTCCATCAGAGGGCACTGATCCCGGAAGTGGCCCAGGTCCCCGCACCTCCAGCAGGCTGGCCAAGGCGCTACGCCCGCACTTGCGTCGGCAGGCGCCCCCACCTGAGAAGGAGAGCGGCGGGGCATCGGGGCAGGGGGAGGTGTTGCCTCCCACGCCCGGGGAGCTGGTCTCGGTGGCTGAAGTCCTCCTCATCTGCGTGAATGAGAGGAGAGAGGGGAGGGGGATGAGACAGGGGAAAACACGGGGAGGGAAGAGAGAGTAGGAGGGCTCTTCCGCCCTCGGGATCGCCACCATGTGGTCCTCCGCAAGCAGGACGGCTTCCTCCAGCGATGCCGGGCGGTGGCACTGGACCCACTCTGCCGTCCCTTTTGGCAGTCGATGTATTAATTGCTCCAGTACCACCTGGTCGATGATCCCGTCGACGCCGCGATCCCCCACTAGCAGCCATCTCCGGCAGGCGTCGCGGAGCTGTTGGGCGAAGGCAAACGTCGCGGAGCCGAAGGCGAAGGTGCTCTATCCTGGCTGAGGAGGCTCCGGATCGCCTGCCGGTCCTCTGCTTGAGCGCATAGGAGCTCCACAAACCAGCGATCTTGATCTTGCCGAAGCTCAAGCAGGGTTTGCTGGTAGTTCCAGTGTTGGCCAGCGAGGGCTTGGAGGATCTCAGCCAACTGGGAGGACTCTACCGGGTGACTTCCGTCCATCTTCAACCAAAAATTTCCCAGGTTTCGGCAGCAGTGTAGAAGTTCCGTGGAAAGGAGGAGGCGGGAGGCAGGTTGCTCTACTCACAGGTTAGGCTTTTAATGACCACACTGCTCTCAGCTTTACAATAATAATCTCTGCAACTTCACTATAATAAACTCTCGGCTTCACAATCATAACTCTGGGGACCCAGGCTCTCTCTCTCTCATCTGCTGGCGGTGTGGCTCTTTTATGCCTTTCTCCCCATGCTCACTGTAATTAGAGACAGGTGTTAGACATAATCTAGCTCATGTGCAAGTGCCCTTACCACTTTCTCTCTCTCCGGACGGACACTTGAACACGTCCCCGCTGCCACAATATATATATATATATATATATATATATATAGATATATATATATATATATATATATATATATATATATATATATATATAGTCTATTGTGTATTCTATATATACTTTTTTCTTTTCAATATTTATCTATTTTTATTCAATTTTAATTATTTTTTAAAAGTCTTGTTGCTGTTTTTGTATTGTTGTGTACTGGAAGCTCCTGTCACCAAGACAAATTCCTTGTATGTGTAAGCATACTTGGCAATAAAGCTGATTCTGATTCTGATTCTGATATGGGGTCATGGAAACATTTAGTTACGTTTAATATAGTATAATAAGTGTATATAATAAGTATAATAATTAAAGCTATACAAAGATGTTGTTTAAAATAGTTAGATGAATAAAGTGTCACACTGCAGGACACTGCTGACAATACTTAAAATTTCCTGTCAATTGCTCACATAGTAACTGTTATGTTACTGCAGAACAATCAATAAAAACAAACATTTGTCCAGAATATGTGCCAAAGTGAATGTTAAAAACACCAGTTAAAATTGGGTTGCACTGTTGAAAAAAAAAAAAAAAAAATTGCATATCTTAAATAGGGCCTAAAAACACAACACCTAATAATAATAATAATAATAATAATAATAATTAAAAAAAAAAAATATATATATATATATATATATATATATATATATATATATATATATATATATATATATATATACACTATATTGCCAAAAGTATTTGCTTTACGCATATGAACTTAAGTGACATCCCATTCTTAATCCATAGGGTTTAATATGACGTCGGCCCACCCTTTGCAGCTATAACAGCTTCAACTCTTCTGGGAAGGCTTTCCACAAGGTTTTGGAGTGTGTTTATGGGAATTTTTGACCATTCTTCCAGAAGCGCATTTGTGAGGTCAGACACTGATGTTGGACGAGAAGGCCTGGCTCGCTGTCTTCGCTCTAATTCATCCCAAAGGTGCTCTATCGGGTTGAGGTCAGGACACTGTGCAGGCCAGTCAAGTTCTTCCACACCAAACTCACTCATACATGTCTTTATGGACCTTGCTTTGTGCACTGGTGCGCAGTCATGTTGGAAAAGGAAGGGGCCATCCCCAAACTGTTCCCACAAAGTTGGGAGCATGGAATCATCCAAAATCTCTTAGTATGCTGAAGCATTCAGAGTTCCTTTCACTGGAACTAAGGGCCAAGCCCAGCTCCTGAAAAACAACCCCACACCATAATCCCCCCTCCACCAAACTTCACAGTTGGCACAATGCAGTCAGACAAGTACCGTTCTCCTGGCAACCGCCAAACCCAGACTCGTCCATCAGATTGCCAGATGGAGAAGCGTGATTTGTCACTCCAGAGAACGCGTCTCCACTGCTCTAGAGTCCAGTGGCGGCGTGCTTTACACCACTGCATCCGACGCTTTGCATTGCACTTGGTGATGTATGGCTTGGATGCAGCTGCTCGGCCATGGAAACCCATTCCATGAAGCTCTCTATGCACTGTTCTTGAGCTAATCTGAAGGCCACATGAACTTTGGAGGTCTGTAGCGATTGACTCTGCAGAAAGTTGGCGACCTCTGCGCACTATGCGCCTCAGCATCCGCTGACCACGCTCTGTCATTTTATGTGGCCTACCACATCGTGGCTGAGTTGCTGTCATTCCCAATCGCTTCCACTTTGTTATAATACCACTGACAGTTGACTGTGGAATATTTAGTAGCGAGGAAATTTCACGACTGGACTTGTTGCACAGGTGGCTTCCTATCACAGTACCACGCTGGAATTCACTGAGCTCCTGAGAGCGGCCCATTCTTTCACAAATGTTTGTAGAAGCAGTCTGCATGCCTAGGTGTTTCATTTTATACACCTGTGGCCATGGAAGTGATTGGAACACCTGAATTCAATTATTTGGATGGGTGAGCGAATACTTTTGGCAATATAGTGTATGTGTGTGTGTGTGTGTGTGTGTGTGTGTGTGTGTGTTTTTTTTTTTTTTGCAATGCCCACCATTTTGGATGATTCTTTTCACTGAGCTCATTACAATGCGTTTTGAAATTGCATTCATGTGAAGGATACATATAATGCTGCCAGAAGAATGTATCTTAAAAGGTAGCATGGCTTTTCAAACCAAGCTAATCGCACCATGGGCCTGACAGTAACTACAAGCCCTCACTTATTTGCACTCACAAATAACCACTCAGAAACTATTAAAATAACTCTCTCCAGGGTTCACAGCTGTCAATCACTGGTGTGTGCGAAGAGTTTGATTGGTTTTACAGTCCATAATTTAGTGTTAAAGTTGACATGGAACTCAATGTACCAAATCTCCCCTTGCATTCAGTGGGTTATGTTTTGAGAGTGTCTCTGATGGGTTCACACAGTTTTTAAATGGGGAATAACGGCAAACAGGGTGTTGCTTGTAGCATATGTGGGCAAAGGGGCGGTGTTAAATGGTGAAGTTTAAAGCCACAGTTCTCTCTGCCAGCACTGGTAGGGGTCTCCCTTCCTGCTGGCCTCTGTTCAATCTAATCACACACTGAAAGGATTATTTCTCCTAGTTACGTGTCAAGGTTAGCATTTTGCACTTGGCACTTTCTCTCTATGAGGCTTGTGTCATTTAAGAAACTTTGAATGAGTTTAATCATTATTTCCCAGAATGCACTGCACAGATGCCTCTGAGTAACTTCCTGAATTTCTCTGAGTTTTATTGGAGATAGTAACAAATGATTAGAGGATGAGGGCAGACACAGCACGCTCCTGTGGCAGACAGAGGTTAGTGCCTCACTCGAGGGCGTAAAGGCAGTGGCTAGAAGAAGTGCCCACAGTGTGAATGAAATATTTCCAATAATGCTATGGCACTCCCACAGACTTAGAGGACAGACTCCCCTGAGCTATGAAGAGCAAAGAAAATGTGACATAACACATCATCATAACATACAGTATAGATCAAATGTAGTACAGCAACAGACAAGATTGGTTAGCTTTACTCCTCAGGTTCAATTGGGGACATGTAATTGAAAACAGGATTTTCCCTTCCTTTTTTTCTATAAAAGAGTTAGATGTATTATATAGTAGGGCTGAAATGATTAGTCAACGTTCTCGACAACGTCAACAATAAAAAATAGTCAACAAAAATTTTCATTGTTGAATAGTCGTTTGATCTCATTTAATGTAACATGAGATCATATGAAACTCTAATGATGACGTGTGAGAGCAGCACTGCAGTTTGCACCTGACTAAGGAGAGGAAGAAAACAGCTCACAGACCAAATACACTCTAAACTTTCCAAACAGCTTCAGGTGATGTAGATCGAAGAAGTATGAGAGAATAATACAAAATAAGTAAATACAGAAGCACTCTCATTGTGAAATAAGCAGAGCTGGAGCTGCGAATGTCACGATCTAAGGTGGAGAGATTGTAACTGCACCTAGCTATTGCACACTCTGTCGCGGGGACGCTCGTCCCTCAAGCACGTGCTTGCTGCAGCTAGATTATAACGTGATGGCTCGCGACTTGTTCAATCATAATATATGTGTCACTGTGCATTTCTTATTGTGAAGAAAATTGGCAATACGCAACTTTATTAATAAGAGAGTGTTTGTTTTTTTGTGAGTTAAAGATGGATTGAAGTGAACAGAAAGGTGAGAAATTTTGGCTTGTTTTCCAAAAATAATATCTAAAACTAATTTAAAACAATGTACATTTACTTTAGCAGCTATACTGCAGAATAAAATTTTATCTGGTATTGTTATCTAAGAATATTGAATGTAATTTTAAAAATACAAATATTTGAAAATATCTAAAAATCCTTAAAAAAGATGCATTCACCTGAGAAGCAGCATAGAAGATATTTAGACTTGCTTTTAGAGAATAGATTTTGAATAAGTATATTTTGTCTTTATTGTACTTGCAGAAGTATAACTGTTACACACTTGGAACGAGTCACTTCTCCTGAACGCCACCAGAGGGCTCCTTCAGCCGAATTCTAAAACTGTCACACCTGTTTCTCCTTAGTTTAATCACCTGTGGACTATTTAAGCACTGAACACTATAGGATCAGTGCGAAGTATTGTTCTGCCCTGGCAAGCATTCTGAGCGTTTATTATATGACTTATATCTTCTGTGTTTGACCCTGCTATGTTTTGGATTCAGTTTATTCAGCCTTGCGATTTGGATTTGATGTATTCATTGGACTGATCTCTCTGTGCTTTGATCTCTCACCTATTTTCCGATATTGGATTATAAACCCCTTTGTACTGATTTTCCTGTGTACTGACCTATGCATGTTTCTACTGTTTTGGAATATTACCCTGGACTGTTATTAATATATATATATATATATATATATATATATATATATATATATATATATATATATATATATCCTCTGTTGTTTACAATAAATCTGCACATGGATCCTAATCATACCACTACTGCTCAATCATTACATAATACTTCGCCAGACACGGATCCAGCAGATATACACAAATTACAAATGGAAGTATCATCACAGGCTGCTTTACTTGCTTCACATCATCAACAGATCTGCAAACTTACCTCTCTCACTGAGGAATTGGTAAAGACATTACGATCTCCAACAAATTCACCATATTCTCCGCCAACAAATCCTGATGTTTCCAGCCTCAATGTTCCTGTTTTACCCAGCGGTAATCCACGACTTGCATTTCTAGAGAAATATGATGGTTCACCTGCCAAGTGTGATGGATTTCTTATGCAGTGTCAACTATTTATAGCTCAACAACCACATCTTTTTTTCCCCTACAGAAGAGCCCAAGGTTTCCTTTGTTATGTCTGCTCTAACTGGTCGAGCACTAAACTGGACTACAGCAGTGTGGAAAAGAGAACCCGATCTCCTTTATTCAGAGAGGTGTTTGAACATCCCAAGGGAGGAAAAGATGCCGGTGAGATGTTATTAACATTAAAACAGGGACGAGATTCAGCTGCTGACTATGCCTTGTCATTTTGCACTCTTGCAGCACAAACAAACTGGGTGGATGACACACTGAAACTTCTGTTCTGTCAAGGACTCAGTACTGAATTGCAATCAGAGTTAGCTTGCAGAGATGAAGAATTAAACCTTAACCAATACATCAACTTTGTTTGGACAACCTCATTCAGACATGTCATCCTGTCAAGACACTTCACCCTCTGCCATCACATTCAGCCACCACTAGTTCCCATGAGCCGATGCAAATAGGTCAAACACAACTATCTTAGGAGGAGAAGTCCCGTCGTTACAACATGAGGTTCTGCCTGTATTGTGGACAGTCTGGTCACTTCGTCGCCACCTGTCCTATTTGTCTGGAAAACCCCAGAAAGGAGGCGGTGAGTGTGAACAGTTCTCAACTATTGCACAACAGTCAAATTATAATTCCCATAACCATTTTCAAGGATGATGTTAAAATACACTTATCTGCTTTGGTTGATTCTGGATCTGCTGGTAATCTTATAGATCATAGTTGGATGAAAGCCCACCATTTACCCACTGTCTTTTGTGATACCCCCTTACATGTCACAGCGTTAGATGGACGTCCTCTGGGAATTGGCCAAGTACAACAAATCACTCAACCTCTCACCTTACAAGTTGGATTGCTTCATGTTGAAAAAATTCAGTTCTTGGTCATTCACTCTCCTAAGACACCAGTGATCCTTGGTTTACCCTGGCTACATTTGCATGATCCTGCAATTTCCTGGAGGGAGGGACAAATTTCAAGTTGGTCTCACTACTGCTTCCAAAACTGTCTAAGAACTGTTGCACCAAGACAAAACAACACTCTCGCTGTGATATCCACTTTTGTTGAAGAAATTCCTGGGCTTCCTGCTGAATACAATGATCTCATTGAGACATTTAGCAAAATCAAGGCCACTCAACTTCCACCTCATCGTTCTTGTGACTGTGGTATAGATATTCTGCCTGGCAGTACTCCACCTCGGGGACGCATCTACCCTCTGCCAGAACCAGAATCTAAGGCCATGGAGGAGTACATTGAGGAGTCATTAGCAAAAGGTTTCATCCGTCCATCCACTTCCCCTGTCAGCGCAGTCTTCTTCTTTGTGAAAAAAAAAAAAAAAGACGGAGGACTTCGACACTGTATTGATTACCATGGATTAAATGATGTAACAGTCAAGTTTCGATACCCTCTTCCGCTAGTACCCGGAGCTCTTGAATTGCTTCATTCAGCAAAGATCTACACCAAACTAGATTTACGTAACCCCTATAATCTAATTCGCATCCGGGAGGGAGACGAGTGGAAAACTGCATTCTCTACCAGTACCGGACACTATGAGTACCACGTAATGCCCTTTGGGCTATCTACCTGTCCTACAGTATTCCAAGCTTTTGTTAATGAGGTCTTCAGAGACATGCTAAACAGGTGGGTCATTTTTTACATTGATATTTTGATTTTTTCATCAACATTGGAGGAACACATCAAACATGTCCAAGCGGTACTGTAACGTCTGATTCAGCATCAGCTCTACACCAAAGCAGAGAAGTATGAGTTCCACAAGACAACCGTCGCCTTTCTAGGGTATATGTTTAGTCCAGATGGGGTAGCTATGGAAGAATCTAAAGTCCAAGCCATTCTTGACTGGCCACTACCAACTACAGTAAAATAACTTAAAAGATTTCTCGGATTCTCCAACTTTTACAGACGATTTATCAGAAATTTCAGTTCTGTAGCAGCACCTCTCACGTCAATCCACCGGAGGGCTACTAAGAAGCTAAAATGGAATGCAGAGGCCGGGAGGGCTTTCAAGGAATTAAAGAAACGTTTCACTACAGCTCCCATACTTCAGCATCCCAATCCATCTCTAAATTTTGTTTTAGAAGTTTATGCTTTGGATACAGGCATAGGAGTGATAATTTCTCAACGCCATGGCTCTCCAGCCAAGTTATTTCCATGTGCGCTCTTTTCTCGCAAACTCTCATCTGCAGAACGGAACTATGATGTGGGCAATTGAGAATTATTGGCCATGAAGGCAGCCTTCGAGGAATGGCACCATTGGTTAGAGGGAACACGACAACCCTTCCAAGTTCTCACGGATCACCGCAACCTGGAATACATCCATGCAGCCAAAAGACTGAACCCTCGCCAAGCTAGGTGGGCATTATTTTTCACAAGATTTGATTTCAGCATTTCTTACCATCCTGGGTCCAAGAATATTAAAGTGGATGCACTTTCTCGAATTCATGAGAAAGTCAACAAAGATCATACCAGTGAAACGATTCTTCTTTCCTCAGTCATGGTTGCTCCTGTTCAATGGGAGATCATGGAGGAGATTTCATGAGCCAATACCGCACACCCACCCCCAAACGATTGTCCTCCTCACAAGATCTATGTACCAGTGGTCTTATGACCTCATGTGATACACTGGGCCCATTCTTCCCAGTGTTCCGGCCATCCTGGCATTCAGGCCACCATTAAACTCCTTCAAAATCAGTTCTGGTGTAACACTCTGGTGCAGGATACAAGTACTTTCATCCGCAGCTGTGAGGTATGCGCTATCTCAAAATCATCTAAGTTAGCACCTGCTGGTCTGCTTCAGCCTCTACCGATACCACAGTGCCCTTGGTCTCATATAGCTTTAGACTTTGTTACAGACCTACACGTGTCTCAAGGAAACACTGTCATACTTACATGATCGTTTTTCCAAGGCCTGCCGCTTGATTCCCCTACCCAAGTTACCCACTGCTCTCAAAACTGCGGAGTTATTCCAATTTGTATTCAGATTGTATGGACTACCTGAAGACATTGTTTCGGACCGAGGTTCACAATTCACATCCCATTTATGGAGGGCTTTTTTCAAACAGTTAAATATCAATGTGAGTCTCACTTCTGGGTATCACCCTCAGTCAAATGGTCAGACAGAACATCTCAATCAGGAACTAGAAAGATTTCTACGCTCTTACTGTCATCACAATCAGTCTGAATTGAGTCAATATCTACCTTGGGCAGAGTATGCCTAGAATTCCCTCCACAAACCTTCTACTGGCACAATTCTCTTTAAATGTATTTTGGGTTTTCAACTTCCATTATTTCCATGGGCTGGTGAACCTTCAGATGTTCCTGCGGTGGATGATTGGATGTGTCGCAGTGAGGCTGTATGGGATTTAGCTCATGTTCACCTTCAAAGGGCTGTACGTCGCTAAAAGTTACACGCTGATCGCCGTCGTCGACCAAACCCCAATTACCAACCTGGACAATGGGCTTGGCTCTCTACTCGGGATCTTCGTCTTTATCTGCCATGTAAAAAACTGAGTCCAAGGTATGTTGGTCCATTCAGAATTATAAAACAGATTAAAACTGAAGTTTCCTATAGACTTCAGCTCCCGGCTAATTATCGTATTTCTCCTATGTTTCATGTGTCCTTGCTTAAACCTGCTAGTGGTCCGAGGAGGATTGATGTGACTCACGACCAGAGACCACTCCCCCTGATGATTGACAGCGAGGAGGCATTCAAAGTTCACAAACTTCTAGACTCGAGGCATCAGGGTCGTGTTTTGCAATATATGGTGGACTGGGAAGGTTATGGACTGGAGGAGCGTTCTTGGGTCACCACCGAGGATATCTTGGATCCAGCCCTCATCATGGAATTCCACCGAGATCATCCTGATCGTCCTGCTCCCAGAGCTCGAGGTAGACCCCGACACAGACAGCTTCCTCGGGTCAGGAGCCGCTCACGGGGGGGAGGGCTCTGTTACACACTTGGAACGAGTCGCTTCTCCTGAACACCACCAGAGGGCTCCTTCACCCAAATTCTAAACCTGTCACACCTGTTTCTCCTTAGTTTAATCACCTTTGGACTATTTAAGCACTGAACACTATAGGATCAGTGTGAAATATTGTTCTGCCCTGGCAAGCATTCTGAGCATTTATTATATGACTTATATCTTCTGTGTTTGACCCTGCTGTGTTTTGGATTCAGTTTATTCAGCCTTGCGATTTGGATTTGATGTATTTATTGGACAGATCTCTCTGTGCTTTGATCTCTCGCCTGTTTTCCGATATTGGATTATAAACCCCTTTGGACTGATTTTCCTGTGTACCGACCTATGCATGTTTCTACTGTTTTGGATTATTACCCTGGACTGTTATTAATATATATATCCTCTGTTGTTTACAATAAATCTGCACATGGATCCTAATCATACCACTCCTGCGCAATCATTACAATAACAAAGTGAAAAAATACACTTATATACAAAATACACTTATATTTAAGATACATTCTCTTAAAGCAAGTCTAAATGTCTTATATGTTGCTTCTCAAGTAAATGTATCTTGTTTTAAGGATTTTTAGACAATTTTAAATGGAAAACAAGACACTTGATAACAATAGTATTTTTTGCAGTGAATTATTTACTGAATTAAACTTAATAAAAAGTATAAATAGTGAATGTCATTTAGAGGTATTTTTAAAAGATGATTTTGTCCTCTGTATTGTTAGCAAGCACATTTACTATAACCTTTTAAGTCGGGGCACAAGCTGAATAGTCGGTTAAGAGCTAATGATTAATCATTGCAATAATTGCTGAATAGTTGAAAAATCGTTCTAATAAACAACAGATTACTTGGTTATCAAAATAATCATTAGTTGCAGCCCTATTATATAGACATAATCTGAAGTTCACAAAACAAAGCTTCCTCCCTAGCCCAGATAATTTATTTGACGATAAGCTGCAAAAATTTGCAAAACATTTAGAAATCACTATATGACATCACAACCATGAGCGTATAAATGACTGCCTGTAATGAATGCCTATTCAGCAACAGAAGTGTAGTGCAAAACAATGTAAAACAATGAGTTGAAATGATGTGTGCAGCCATATTGATCTTCCTTAAATCTTGTTATTAACAATTTTTCATTGATTCCATATAACAAATAAAAAAAAATAATAATAAAAAAACAAAACATAATATTTGGAATAAAATTATATAAATTTACAACCCTTCTCCCAGAACATTAATCCCCCCACCCGACACAAACAGGCACCCCAGTGGTCAAATGCCAATTGACAATGGCACACAAACAGACAATAAAACAGTAGAAAATATTTAGAAACATAAATATATATATATATATATATATATATATATATATAAACATAAAAAGTATACATTAAAAAACAAAAAGGTTGCAACACACACATTTAAAACAAAAAAGTATTATATATGTATTTCAATAGGGTCAATTCTCTGAGGCCATTAGACGGCAGTCGGCGCTTCAGCTCTGCCTCGGCACTTTTAATATTCCCTTCCAATTCCACGAGTTCTTGTGCTTTGGATTTTTTGGTGAATGAGGCATACTGTATGATCCGGCCCCTAAGAACCACCTTAAGTGCCTCCCAAGCCACGCCCACAGAGGATACTGAGGACCAGTTGGTCTCCATATAGACACTGATTTCAGCCTTTAGAATTTGTTGGAATTCAGGATTTTGTAAAGGGATACATTAAAGCGCCAACTATATGATTTATTTTTCTCCGTTTGTGGCAACACCTCTAAACACACCAGGGCGTGATCTGAGACTAAAATGTTTTCTATCTATTCTAGAGCACATTTTATGGACTGAAGAAAAAAAAATATAGTCCCTACCAGATGGGTTCAAAAGTCTCCAAATATCTGTAAGACCAAGATATTTACACATCCTGTGAAGCATCACTGTTGCTCTAAAGGTCTTGCACAAATTTGCTTCACTATGATCAAGGACTGAATCCATCAAAAAATTAAATTCTCCTCCCAATATTATACCATGAGGGGTGCCAGCGGCTTGCAACATCCCTTCAAGATCTATAAAAAAGCCATGATCATCAACGTTAGGTGCATAAATATTAGTTAAAATAAGACTTTGTCCCTGAATTTCAGCTAAAACAATAATGACTCTTCCTAATTTATCTTTACTCTGTTTGAGACATTTGAATTGTAGATGTTTACTTATCAGTGTAATGACTCCCCTGCTCTTACTCGAGCCAGCACTATAAAAAAAAATGCCCACCCCATATCTTGCCAAATTTTTTAGCTTCCTGCGGGGAAAGGTGCGCCTCTTAAAGAAACACTATATCATATTTCTTACACTTAAGAAGAGAAATAACCTTCCTTCTGTTTATGGGGTGCCCCAACCCATTCACATTCCACATGGAGAGAGACAATCCATTCATATTAACATTTGACATGTAAGACAAAAATAGACTGTGTGTCAAAAACAGGATTATAAAGACCACATTCCAACATTAGTGCAACAGTTAAACCCTTAACATTCCCCAGAACCAAACAAACAGAAAAAAAGAAAAATGTGCGCATTAACCCCACGCACGACAGCGCCAACTGGCATCCATTCTTCCAAACTCAAACAGTGCATGCATGGCTATGAGAACCTCCACGACAACTTTGCTGTCAGATTGCTCAAGTCTGGTGATTCTATACAAATTTTGTGAGACAGAATTAGACAGCAAAATATAATCTATAAAACAAACTCCAGCCAATAGGCAGAATAACACAAAGAGCGTGTAGCTTCATGCATAAAACTGTCATAAAGGTATATTATTCTACAAAATAAACTCCAGCCGCTAGGCGGAACCAGCACAAATAGAGTGTGCAGTTTCTTCAGACAGTCAAACAAATTTTCAGTGAGCCAGTCCATTTGGCTGCAACATGAGAACAAGCTAATGGCTTACTCCAAACACTTTGCAAGAAATACTCTACAAAATAAACTCCAGCCAATAGGTGGCACCAGCACAAAAAAAAAACAAACAAAAAAAAAACATGCATGTTCCTCAAACTGTCAAGCGGATGTTCAGTGAGCCGGCCCACTCGGCTGCAACATGAGTGTAAGAAAATAACTTACTCCAATGACTTTGCCAGAAATACTCCACAAAATAAACTCTAGCCGATAGGTGAAATAAGCACAAAGAGCATGTAGATTCATCCACAAAACTGTCCAGAAGTTGTGTTGCTCTACAAAATAAACTCCAGCCGCTAGGCAGAACCAGCACAAAAAGAGTGCACAGAATCTTCAAACAGTCAAGCGAATGTTCAGTGAGCCACCCGGCCGCAACATGAGCACCACAACAAGACCCACTCACTCCACTGACTTTATGAAGGACATCGCTTGCTGTGGGCATGTGAATGTTTTACAGCCATCCTTAGCATGTATTCTCAATTTGGCTGGGAATATCAGTGCAAAAGCAAACTTCCATTGATGTAAAAGTTTATTGCATTCCTTGAATCGGTCACGTTTCTCTCATCAAGTTCGCAAAGTCTGGGAACAAGAAAGTGCTGTGGTTCTTCCAAGAAAGCCTTCCTTTACTCCTCGCCTCCTTGTAACACAAGATCTTTATTGGATGATCTCAGAAATTTGGCCAGAATTGATCGGGGCCTGTCTCCCTCACCGGAACCCTGTGAGCTTACTCGATTTCCAGCTTATCGCCTGCTATGTCGAACAGACTCAGAAAGAGCCCGTCCAGGAATTCCACCATATTCTGTCTCTCCACTCCCTCTGGGACTCCCACGATACGGACGTTATTCTGTCGGCTACGGTTTTCCATGTCCTCCAACTTCTCCCAGCATGCTCCAAATCCACCTTGGTTGCTAACGGATTAGCAGATAATTCCCTCTCCAATGACTCCAGATAATTGATCCATTTCTTGACATCCCCACTCTTGTGACCACATCAGTAAATTTCACCTCCATGGCAGTGATCAATCGACATATCACTGCAAGATCCTCCAAGTCAACAACAACCTTCGTCAGCATTGCCGACATGTTCAACATCTCTCGCCGCATTTCCCGCAACTCTCCGACCAAAATGACTCCTGGTCCGCGGCCTTCTCAAAGATGTCAGCCTGAGCACATAAGTGTCTTTTAATGTCTCCAGAGCCTGAGGATTTTGAATTCTTTGACATATTGTCCTCCTAGGACAGTTATGGAACAAAGTGTATCGAATCTCACTGGTTTATGTCATTAAAAGGTACTAAAACAAGCAAAGTGCACAGAGCTCACTGTTCACACGTCCGATCCTTGCATGGCGTCACGTGACTCTCCTTCCTTAAACCTTAAGGGCAGCAACCAAACTTGAGTTTTTAAGTTCAAGTATATGTTTTATTTTACAGTGTAAAGTAGTAAAAACAGCCTGGTTTGCTTTACAATTTGTTAAAATATAAAACTGATATAAAACATTTAAAATTAAAATAACTTGTGGAGTCCATGCCTTGGCAGCACGAGGGGGACCTACACGATATTAGGTACGTGGTTTTAATGTTGTGGCTGATCGGTATATTTATGTATGTATATATATACATACACCTCTGAAGGTGTCCTGTGGTATCTGGCACCAAGACATTAGCAGCAAATCTTTTAAGTCCTGTAAGTTGCAAGGTAGGGCCTCCTTGGATCGGACTTGTTTGTCCAGCACATCCCATAGATGCTCAATCAGAGAATCTAGGTAATTTGGAGGCCAAGTCAACACCTTGAACTCATTGTCATGTTCCTCAAACCATTCCTGAACCATTTTTGCAGTGTGGCAGGATGCATCCTGCTGAAAGAATACCGTTGCCATGAAGGGGTGTACATGGTTTGCAACAATCTTTAGGTAGGTGGTACATGTCAAAAGTAACATCCATATGACCCAAGGTTTCCCAGCAGAACATTGCCCAGAGCATCACACTGCCTTCTTCCCATACTGCATCCTGCTGCCATCACTTTCCCAGGTAAACGATGCACATGCACCCAGCTGTCCACGTGATCTAACAGAAAATGTGATTCATCAGACCAGGCCACCTTCTTCCATTGCTCCATGGTACAGTTCTGGCACTCACATGCCCATTGTAGGCACTTTCGGTGGTGGACAGGGGTCAGCATGGGCAATCTGACCGGTCTGCAGCTATGCAGCCCCATACACAGCAATCTGCGATGCACACTGTGTCCTGACACCTTTCTATCATGGCTAGCATTACGTTTTTCAGCAATTTGTGCTACAGTAGCTCTTCTGTGGGATCGGACCAGATGGGCTAGCCTTCGCTCCCCACGTGCATCAATGAGCCTTGGGCGCCCATGACACTGTGGCTGGTCACCGGTTCACCGGTTGTCCTTCCTTGGACCACTTTTGGTAGGTACTAACCACTGCAGACCGTGAACACCCTAACCTATGGTTTTGGAGATGCTCTGACCCAGTCGTCTAGCCATCACAATTTGGCCTTTGTCAAAGTCAAGTCATTTTTATTTGTAATACGCCCTTCACAACACACATCGTTTCAAAGCAGCTTTACAGAAAATCATGCATTAACAGAAAATGAAGTCATCATTGTGTAGTTTGATAAAATACGATTGTGAATTGTGTTTAAAAATAAGTAATTAAATGATAATTGTATTTAGAACCTCAGTGAGCAAGCCGAAGGCGACTGTGGCAAGGAACACAAAACTCCATAAGATTGGAGTTTTGTGTTCCTTAATGGAGAAAAATAACCTTGGTAGAATCAGGCTCACTGTGGGGGCCAGTTCCCCTCTGGCTAACATCATGAATAAAATGCCAATATTACTTATGTATAGTGCAAGTCATGGTTTAAAATTATTAAACTAATTTAAGTGTTAAGGGTCAGTGTTTAAACAAAGATTTTGTATGAACTGTAAGATTAATGATTAATGTCTTTGAAGTCCAACTTGGATTGACTGCAGAAGTTCACATAGATGCATTGTCCTTGTTAGTTGGCTGATGAACGGTTTTGTTGGCAGTTAATTGATAGTCTATGTATTCCATTTCAAGAGTGTAGTCCATCATTAGACTGAGGTGATGCAGGCAGAGATCAGTTAGGTGCATCACAGTTCAACCGGACGGTAATTTCGGTGAGGTCTATCCTAAATCCAAGGTTCAGGCAATGGCATATGATGTATCCCATGTCTTATGGTTGGAGTTGGCATCTGTTCATCCTCTGAAGTCCATTGTAATAGACTGAAGTGATGTTTGGCTGGCTGAGACAGGGAAACAAATAGAATAATATTAGCATAGATGCCATTCAGTGTATTACAGAGTTATAGATCATGATCAATGTTTCTGGTTTCTGGTTCCGGCAGACCTAACTAAAGCAGCCTAATTGTGAGTTGAAGGATAAATTAGGTGTATGCCTGGCTAAATAGATGAGTCTTTAGTCTAGACTTAAACTGAGTGAGTGTGTCTGCATCTCGAACAGTGTTAGGGACACTATTCTAAAGCTTAGGAGCCAAATATGAAAATGTTCTACCTCCTTTTGTGGATTTTGATATTCTAGGAACTATCAACAGGCCAAAATTTTGTGATCGTAATGAACGTGATGGAATATAGCAAGGTAGAAGATCACGTACTGTGGAGCTAGATCATTCAAAGCTTTGTACATAGTTAACAGAATTTTAAAATTAATACAAAATTTATCAATGTAACGACGATAAAATGGGGATAATATGATCATATTTCTTGGTTCTAGTCAGCGCTCTGGCTGCTGCATTTTGAACCAATTTAAGTTTATTTATTGATCTTGCTGGACATCCTCCCAGTAATGCATTACAATAATCTAGTCTTGAGGTCACAAATGCATGAATTAGCTTCAGCATCAGCAACAGAGAGCATGTGTCGTAATGTAGCAATATTTCTTAGGTGGAAGAATGTTGTTCTGCAAACATTGATAATTTGATTTTCAAAGGACAGATTGGTATCAAATATAACACCTAAATTCTTCGCTGTTGAAGACGATGTAACAGTACATTCATCGAGAGTCAAATTATATTTTAGCGGCTTGTTTTTAGAGGTCTTTGGTCCAATAATTAGTACCTCTGTTTTGTCGGAATTGAGTAGAAGGAAGTTTCTGGCCATCCAATCTTTTATTTCAATGATATACTCTGCTAATTTGGAGAATTGTGAAATTTCATCAGGTTTTGAATAAACTGGGTATCGTCGGCATAACAGTGGAAACTTATTCCATGATTCCTGATAAAATCTCCCAGGGGAAGCATATACAAGAAGAAAAGCAGAGGCTCTAAAACTGATCCCTGTGGCACACCGTACTTATATATATATATATATATATATATATATATATATATATATATATATATATTATTATTATTATTATTATTATTATTATTTATTTATTTATTTATTTATTTATTTATTTATTTATTTATTTTATTTTGTTTTCACAAAAAAGTATTCTAGATTGCAGTTTTTGAGCTTTTTAGATTTTTTTTTTTTAATTTCATGATGTCTGCCAAAGGCCCTGAGGGTGGCCGAAATGTCATGCAAGTTTTAATAAAAAAGTTGAATTTCAAATTTTGCTTAAAGAGTGAATGTTGCACCTACTTCTTTTTAAAGTATGGCATTTAGATTTTTGTTTGCACCTCCACTTTAATTGGTTGATCACCTTTTTTCAACTTTTTTGTGGATGAAATTTTACATACAGAAAAACAGCCAGAAAATCTTCATTACAATTCATAATTCTAAGAAAGCTATAAAAAAATTTTTTTTTAGCATTTAAGGTTTTACATCCAGTGACTGATATTAGAACAAGTAAGATGTAGTGTAGTGATCTTATGTTTATATGCAGTGAAGACAGCTCATTATTATGCAGCTCGGTGGAAGGTGTACTTCCATCAAAAGCTCTCATAATAGCTTTCATCCTCTTGAAACCTGGCAACAAGCAAAAAGCATCCCTCATTCAAACACACTTTATTATTGAAATTAGCTCAAAAGAAGCAAGATTGCTTATGTGGCACCAGGCCAACAGTTGATGGCTGCGTATGTATATGTGTGTGTGTGTGTTGGCTCATTACCCAGTCTATAATCTGAGATGTTTTTATGATGAAAAAGCCACTTGGTGACAATCAAAGAGCATCTGAAAGCTTCAGCACATCTAATGCCTTTTCCACTGCTTGAACTACAACAAGAAAACATAGAGATCGATAGGATAGCATAGAGAGAGAAAAGAGGGAAAGTGAGTGAGAGATGAATGAAGTTTAGCACTGCCAAATCCATAGACAGTAAGTGTTTTGCTGAATGTAATAGAATTATTATGTGCATAAAAGCCCGTTTGTTGTAAAGTGCTAGGTATTGTGGTGAGCCAAAGAGAAATAATGTTTGATAGAAAAAACAAAAAAAACAAAAAAAACAAAACAGGAATACTAAAAGGAAAGTGCCATAAATTAATGATAAATGATTTACTACGAAGTAAAATGGATAATTCTGGTCCTGAATGCTGGTTGGTCAATACAGCGTTCCACGTTGTGTCAAATATCAAACATAATGTTACTGTCAGCAGTTACTGCACATTAAATAATGTGTGCATGCATCTCACATGACACATCCATGATGTATCACAGCAAACAAAGACTCAGGTCAGGCAAAAAGATGAACATCTGGCAAATTGTAACATGTAGCATGAGAGAGAGAGAGAGAGAGAGAGAGAGAGAGAGATGACAAAGCACACTGCTTAATACACACCTCATCACAGGTCATTTACTGGAACACCACCATAGAAATTAATATGAGGAATGTTTATCTTTATTACTGACACTGACAAAATGAGATGTTGCTTAGTTGGTTCATTATCCTGGCAATTTAAGCCAAACTAATGATGATGTAGATGATGAAAGGAGAGAGTAAAATGCCACCTGCTGAGAGCAACTGATCTTCATGTTTTAAAATGCATCTGAGGAAACTGTCAATTAGGGCTGGGCAATAGTTTATATTGAGGATTTGCAATGTATTTGCAGTGATTTAGCTGGCAATATAAAATTAAGCAATATGTTAATATTGCAATGATTGTAGTGTGCTTCTTATTTGGCCATTATGTTTTTTGAAGAGGGTACATTAGACTAGTTTTATGATCCTTTTGCCGCAACTTATGAATATGAGAGTGAGATGTTTGAATAGCGTCTGTAATTTTAATTTCAATAGCAAACATGCTGTTGGAGTTGGTCATTTCGATTCATTAAGTTTTTTAGTTAAAACGGTCCATTTCAATAAATCTTATTGAAAACAATTTAAAATGCTGAATATAGTCAAAAGGCTGAAAAATACTAAAAGTATAGAGTGCAACAGTGCCTAACCACTTTTTTTTTTTGTTTGTTTTTTTTTTTTTTTAGCAAACTTGGTTCCAGAAGTGTTTTTTTCCACTCATTCTTTCCTTCATAAAAGCTTTCTAGGTCATGAACCAAACCGACCAATTATAAGGTGAATCACAAGATTACATGCTTTGATTTGAAGAAATAAAAAGTTCCTTAAAATTGGTCAAAAAATGAAGGTACAAAATTGCGCACTTTACATCTTTAATGAGCGATTGAAAGCCATGGAAATTTATAAAACAATTCATTTTAAATTGTTGTTTATAAAAGTATAGAAAACAATATATTTAACATTTATAGAATAATATTAATATATTTACAAATATATAATCAGCTTCAAGAATGAAGGAGCCTCGATTCAATTGAGTCATTCACTGTACGTCATTAAAGTGGGCAGTTGCTGTTGAAATAACGTTGACTGATGGCTTCGGCAGAAGCACCCTATTAACAACCTCAGAGCTCATGGTAGGGCTAAATCAAGAGGTTTATTAGTTATTGATAAAAAATCAATTCCCCAAAGAAAAAAAAAATAATGGGATTTTTACTTTCAGAATCAGAATTTTGGTTCTATTGATATATCTTTTATTTATTGTATTTTTTTTTTATATATATATATATATAGCACAGAACTACTGTCAATTTCACTAGCAACTACCTGCACAGTATTGCATACAAAAAGAAAAATTTAGACAACATTCTAAAAAGATGATATCAAGAATTCAGTGATTAAAGAAGCACTGTAAAGGGTCAAATAAGATAAGGTGACCCACACACATTCATGTTAACACACAGACACATACAAAGACACCTGGTGAAACAACTTATTGAACTATGACCCACTCTCCAGGTTAGCAGATTAGTGTGCAGAGTTTTGCTAAAAATTTTGCAAATAGATGAACTTTGATTACAGCCAATTAGTTCCACATTAAAAGCATTAAACTAATTACGACTGACTCCTTCAGGACAGGCGAACTACAGTCCACTCTAACACGTGCATAAACCCTCAGTGGACTGTGTTCTAAATGGTATGTCAGTAATAGTTTAAGTAGTCACATGTGTCTGAGTCCACTGCCATAAACTTCCAAAATTGTGGTGATACAGGATACAAATGTAAGTACATTCACAATTACTGCTGTAGCGGAAATAGTATTTTCCATTTGGTTCTTCTGTTGTTTTGTCTGATTTTTATTTCTAGGATATTTGGTTTGATTATAGTCACATTTAGCTTAAAAGTTCATGTGTCTTAGATTTTTTAAAGTGAGTCCACGTGCTCATTATTTTTGGTTTCAGTAAGTTCTGTACATTGTAATGTGCTAATCTGCTGTCATCTTGCAACATGATCACATGGGAAATCAAAAAATACCCAATTTTACTGAACCGCTTGTTGTATTTTTGTTATAAAAACTAGATTACTACCTTGTCTTAAGTGATAAGTGGTGTTTGTCTGCGCAAAAGCCGCCAGCACAATGCAGTGTTTTTAGAGCATTGCTTTGCAGTTGCTGGGGTGTTCAGTTAGGTTGCTAGGTGGTTGCTTACTGGCCCTTGAAAAGAGCCCATCCAAAGTCTCTATGATATTCTGGTCCCTAGATATGAGCCTGTTTTATCATCTGCATGGTGAAAATTGTACGTCTGATCACTTAAGTAATAGAACCCTCCCCTTCAAAAAAATAAAAAATAAAAATAAAATGTTTTGAGGTGTTATTCTTGTCTGTAGCACAAACGGTACATGATGAGTTATCAAAGTTTATAACAAACTTCTAACCCCAAGTATAATAACTGTCTATAATAATTACTGTAACATTAGTTTATAACCACAAATTTCTTTGTAGCTGCTTTACTGAACATATTCTTGAGTGAATTCCATTATCTATTACATTATCAGTTTTCCCACATGAAACACTGAGAAATGTGAATGAGTATGGCACAATAACACAATTACCACTGAGACCTAACTTGATGATAGTATGTTCGTATATGAACATCATAGAAAGGAAAGTCCTGCCCACAGCAAGCAATGCACCCTCATAATGAAACATGACGGAAATTCCCCTATGAACTGCGATCCTTATTCACTCTCAGTGTGTTAGCCCAGGAATGCCACATTCTGTCCTTGTGATCATGTATTAAAGTAATGTAATCTGTGATATTTTCTGACAGGGGCTGATGAACAGCATATGACAGTGCAGGGTGATTTTTGGCTTGAACTTAAACCAGTATCAATGTCTCTGTGATTATACTTAAGACTGCATTTCTAAAGAAACATGAACTTAAACTGTATGTCATTTCTGACCTAATCTAAACAGACATGCCATGCCTTGTTACTGTCTCATTGATGGCTTTCAAATGTTGTTGTAGAAATGCAAACCACTGTGACTCCACAATCACACAAGAGGCCCTATGTGATGTAAAGCATATGGTCGTAAGTATGTGAAACAGAATTACTACCAGCATGTTTGTGCGGGTGTGAGAAAGAGAGAGGAAAAGCAAAAGAGTGAGAGAAATTGATTTTTGTAAGCACAATGACAGAAAAGGTAATATAACTCTTTAGCCTCCATGAATGGGCTTCTTGTCTGTTTTTCCTTGAGGGCAGCAATTAGTGCAGCCATATCATCACAGCATCACTTTAACATGGTTGTATGAATGGGCTTATTAAACCACTGGCCATTCACCAAAGACCACACGTAAATTAACATTTGCTTCAATCTGAAACCCTTCACATTTCAGAAGCAAGCAGTCTAGAGCATATAACACACACGCACACACACCACACACACCTATTGGTTCTTGGAGCTAAATATTCACAGACAATAATGGACATTTCCATACTCAATATACTCAATCTACAACCTAGAATACAAAGAACCATTGTAGCAGAGGTCAATGAGCAGGCAGTGGACCAAACTACACACCATATCAAACAAAAATGACTGAAATCCTTTTCACAATGCTTAAATCCACATTAGTGATCTCTAATCAAAATAGAAAATATTAGTTTAATGTTTAGGACTTGTTACAATTCCCCTAAGGCCTCTTCACACCAAGTTTCTAAAAACCACATGAAAGTAAGAAATATTTGCATATCATCTTACAGAACAGAACTATTTACTCATAGTTCCTGGCCAAAGCCAGTCTGAAAGCAATTTGGATACCAGCATAGTCTCATGACAACTCATAATAATTTGTACGAAATTGCGAAATAGTAAGATATCATAAGACATGGCTCATTTTAAAAGTTACGACTTCTATACCAAGCAATCAACAAACTCAAATTTCAAATCAATTCGATACAATACAGGCGTTCAATTTAATTCGCCTGACCAACACTTTATTTTAAGAAAGGAAATGTTTGTGAATAAATCTAGTTATTTATTCCATATTTATTTAGACTATGCAATACAGAAGACTGATGTATGTCAATTAGGGATGTTCGGCTGTTTGAACCACTAGGATAATAATGTATAAACAGGCTCCGTTATGTTCACGTGAACCCCAATCAGACACATTTCAGAGGGATATACAGATGCTAAGCGCATCACTTCAACATGGTTACTTACTGATATTTAATAAATAATTAGGCTAAATAACTTTTACATATTTTTGCACAAAACTATTAAAGAAAATGAAGAAATAAGAAAAGCTCCAACACAGAGTGGCACAAAACCGTTTATGCGCATCCTGAACGCAGAACGAAGCGCTTCAGTCTAACCAGAGTGCTTCAGGGCAATTCTCGCTGTGCAATCAAAAGCGCAGAACTGCAAGATAAAATTGTGGGTACACATCTATTTCCCAATATCAAACAGTTTAAACCTTTTTTTGCTGCAAATATTTATTTAAGCAGTATGAGACAGAATCAACAAAAGAATAAATCTCTCCATAGCACCTCACAAATAATGGAACATTACTCACAGCAGAGAATTTAACGTCTGAAGCCTGATTTATACTGGAAGAAGCAGAACTTTTTTCTCCTGGACAAACTTGTAAGAACACTCATTCAAGACCCCCATGTTTTTCTTGTTTTCATGTTTTTTCCATGGTACGCAGTGATTTACCCATAAAATTTGTGGTAAGGTTTAGGGTTTGGGTATGGGGTTAGACTTTATGCTTATGTTTAGTTTTGGGTTAAACAAAGTGAAAATCGTAATAACATTGTTCATTGGTTAATTTTTCTCTATGGAAGTAAAAGTAGTACATTTAGGTATGAGCCGACTCTATGATTTCACCATCTCGTACCATTAGTATGACATGTCATGTAACCGGGATGTCAGATACCTATATGAAATGCTTGCCATCTAAACACTAAAATAGAACTAGCCTCTAAAATCAAAGTGTGTATTTTATTTTTTTTATATTTTTCATGTTAAAATACTTTCTCCTATCACTGTTTAATATGAAGACACAACTTTAAGTTTGGCATTCATAGTCTGACATACCACTGTGGCACCATCAAAACATTTGCTCTCTTTGTTTGTTTGGTAACAACATAGCATCATTCACTCACCCATTGGAATGAGTTTTGGGCAAAACTATCTGTTTGAATAACCAATAGCAGATGAGTGGAATATTTGAGAAACCTGTTTAAAATAGTTTTTATTTTTGCAATTCTGTTTAATGCTGCTAGTGGTGCTGAAATTACACACTTTGCCTGAAAAAAAAATGAAAAGAAAAAAAAAGAAAGACAGATCAACGCATGACTATCGTACAATATTTCAGAATTATGTTCAAGGAGTTCATAGATATCCATTGCTTTATTTAAAACAAATTGCATGTTTTTCAAGCTGAAAATTCCAACTTGGCTTGAATCTGCTTTCAGTGAAGCTTGTATAGCTCAGCCACCAGAGGAGTGGAATATATGTGTGCCATTACAGTCACAGACATGTGTGAGCTATAATGTGAATGCACAATTTGTCCTGCCATAGCTGATTAGAATCATTTTCTTGTGTGTGATAACCCAATCACTATGCCATGTTTAATGTAGACTGGATAGACCCATATATATCCAGTGAGCACACAGTATTAGCCATAGTGAAGTATATTTTAGACAGCGGTAACGTTTTTTTTTTTTTTTTACTACAGGCATCATAGCTTTTCCATGCTTTATTACCAAGTGTCTGTTTCATATTGCAGGTTGACTGATGTTTGTAAAATCATTGGTTTGTTGTCTCTCTTTAGGCTGATGAAAAAGTATATAATAGTTTTGACGCTAGTAGATAATCTGTGCCAAATGAATGTTGCAGCATGCAGGCCTAAAAAATCAAAGCCGTTCTGCTGCATCAGCATTGCAATTCCCTATCTCCGAACCTGCGTCAGATTGTGGCCGTCATCTGTCAACATTAAGATTTGCGCGTGTCATGGCTTGTGTGCTAAGTGCCAAGCTAAATGCTTAAATGTATATATGCTACCTCTGACACACGTCTCATTTCCGACCCATCCTTCAATTCACTCCACGGTTCCACGGCTTTATGCTAATCTCTTTCTCTCTCTACTGCCGTCTCTCCTCTCATTTTCATGGAAATGGTTGATTAGTATGTATAGAGGGGAGTGTGTTTGATGGTGTTCGAACATGATGTCCCTAGTGTGTGTGTGTGCGTGTAGGATGTGTATGTAGATGAGTGTGTGTTTTGGTTGAGTTTGAAAATTCCCTCCCTAGTGTGGATTCTAGTCGCCATCATCCCGTCGCTGTGATTCTGGTAAATCCAGGCCCGGGGGACATCAAGCATTCCGTTTGTGTCCTATTTTGCAAATTCTGCTTAGAAAACATGTTGATTCTGGAGTGTTTCAGTCGCCTCCATTTCTTTATATTTTTTTCTACCTCTCTATTATACAGCAGTATTTATTTGTCTCTCTCTCTCTCTCTTTGTCTTTTGTTCCGTATAGTCACTCTGTGTCTGTTTCTAAAGTATTTATGTGGTTTTCACCATTCACTACTTCTTGTTCAGAATCTATTTCTGCCTCTCATGTGGCTCTGTGGTTCTCTGGGAGGAGTTTAAATGAGAACTTATTCTAGGACAAGAAACACCTGATGACTCTTAACCAGAAACATTTCTCAGAAACATTTCTCATAATCTATAACTCTGCAATAAATTGAATGGCATCTACGCTAACATTATTCTATTTGTTTCTCTGCCTCAACTTCAGGATTCATATCCCAAGGTTACCAGAGCTGGCCAGATCCAGCTCCGTTTCTGTTTGGTGTCGGACTCCACTGCTACGTGTTGCTGAGTGATGACTACAAACTACAGCCGGTGCTAGCCAGACATCACTTCAGTCTTTTACGATGGACTTCAAAGGATGAACTGATGCCAACTCCAACTGTAAGACATTAGATACTTCATATGCCACTGCCTGAACCTTGGACTTGGAATGGACCCCACGAACCTCACCGAAATGACCTGCCAGCTAAACTGCGATGCACCTCATTGATCTCTGCCTGGATCACCTTTGTTTATTGATGGACTATACTCTTGAAATGGAATACATAGACTATCAATTAATTGCCAACAAAAGCCTTCATCAGCCAACGAACAAAGGACAATTCATCTATATGAACTTCTGCAGTTAATCCAGGATGGACTTCAAAGACATTAGACGTTAATCTTACAGTTCATACAAAATCTTTGTTTAAACACTGGCCCTTAACACTTAAATTTTAAACCATGACTTGCACAGCACACAAATACAGTTGAAGTCAGAATTTACATACACTTAGGTTGAAGTAATTAAAACTCATTTTAAAAAAATTAATTTTATTTATCACACATAATACATTTGCACATATACAGTGAAATTCTTTTTTTCACATATCCCAGCTAAACTGGGGTCAGAGTGCAGGGTCAGCCATGATACGGTGCCCCTGGAGCAGACAGGGTCAAGGGCCTTGCTCAAGGGCCCAACAGTGGCATCTTGGCAGTGCTGGGGCTTGAACCCCCAACCTTCTGATCAATAACCCAGAGCCTTAACTGCTAAGCCACCACTGCCCATTTTTTTTATTTTTTATAATTAATTGTATTTATTTACAACCACTCCACAGATTTAAAATTATCAAACTATAGTTTTGTCAAGTTGTTTAGGACATCTACTTTGTGCATGGCACAAGTCATTTTTCCAACAGTTGATTACAGACAGATTGTTTCACTTTTACTATTGTGACTATATCACAGTTCCAGTGGGTCAGAAGTTTACATACACTAAGTTAACTGTGCCTTTAAGCAGCTTGGAAAATTCCAGAAAATGTCAAGCCTTTAGACAATTAGCCAATTAGCTTCTGATAGGAGGTGTACTGAATTGGAGGTGTACCTGTGAATGTACTTTAAGGCCTACCTTCAAACTCAGTGCCTCTTTGCTTGACATCATGGAAAAATCAAAATAAATCAGCCAAGACCTCTGAAAAAAATTGTGGACTTCCACAAGTCTGGATCATCCTTGGGAGCAATTTTCAAACGTCTGAAGTTTTGGGCAAAACTATCTGTTTGAATAACCAATAGCAGATGAGTGGAATATTTGAGAAACCTGTTTGAAATAGTTTTTATTTTTGCAATTCTGTTTAATGCTGCTAGTGGTGCTGAAATTACACACTTTGCCTGAAAAAAAAGAAAAAGAAAGACAGATCATCGTATGACCATCGTACAATATTTCAGAATTATGTTTAAGGAGTTCATAGACATGCATTGCTTTATTTAAAAAAACAAAATCATGTTTTTCAAGCTGAAAATTCCAACTTGGCTTGAATCTGCTTTCAGTGAATGCTTGTATAGCTCAGCCACCAGAGGAGTGGAATATAAGTGTGCCATTACAGTCACAGACATGTGTGAGCTATAATGTGAATGCACAATTTGTCCTGCCAAAGCTGATTAGAGTAATTTTCTTGTGTGTGATAACCCAATCACTATGCTATGTTTAATGTAGCCTGGGGATTGACTTTAACTCTCTGGACTCCATTTCACATAATCAACCTGTCAATGATTACCTGTTCACCTGTTTCCAATCCACTCAGCTATTTAAGACTCACATTCACTCTCTCTCTCATTGCGAAGTCTTGTTTTGCCCAGGCTGACATTTTTTAGCGTTTTCTTAGTTTGTTGATTTACCTGTGTATTATCCTGGACTGTTTACCCTGTCTTTAATCTGTTGCTGCCTGCCTACTATTACTGCCTTGTTTTACCTGGATATAACCTGTGATTGTCTGCCGCTGCCCCGATCTCTTGCCTGTTTATTGAATACCCCTCTGGACTGCCTTTGATATTACTGCTGCTGGTGATTTACCCCTGCCTGTCTGAATTACTACATTTATTGTTTTTAAAAGCTGCACTTGGATCTCAAATCTATTGACTCATCATTACAGAAGACTTCACCAAAAACCGATCCAGTGGCTTTTTTCAACTAACCACTGAGGTCTCAGCTCCTTCATCAAACCCAGCGGCACACCTGGCCTCAGCTAGAACAGTTCACTGCACCATGGATATAGCAGCATTCTTCATTCAATTAAGCCAGGCAGACTTATCAATAAGGGAGTACTCCCATTTCTTTTCCACTGTTGCCGCCCACACTGGTTTTGATGATGCCACTTTGAAATCCATATACCGGATCGGACTCACAGCATGCCAGTGGAGGGAATTGCCAGACTCTGGAGACTACATGTGGAAGGTATATGTGAGGCTAGTACTCGAAACACTCACTTCAGGGGAGCCCTCTCTTCTCTCACTCCCGATCCCAGATTCTAAGTCTTCTACGTCTGAAGACTTTCCACACCATGTCACAGCCACACCTCAGCCTGCTCCATGGCATGTCACAGCCACGCCTCAGCCTGCTCCATGCCATGTCACAGCCACGCCTCAGCCTGCTCCATGCCATGTCACAGCCACGCCTCAGCCTGCTCCATGCCATGTCACAGCCACGCCTCAGCCTGCTCCATGCCATGTCACAGTCAAACCTCAGCCTGCACCATGCCACGTCACAGCCACGCCTCAGTCTGCTCCATGCCATGTCACAGCCACGCCTCAGTCTGCTCCATGCCATGTCACAGCCATGCCTCAGCCTGCACCATGCCATGTCACAGCCATGCCTCAGCCTGCTCCATGCCATGTCATGTGGAATATTTTTATCAAGTTCAATATAAATTATTCAAGTATAATAGATGTAAATATAGCCATTTTATTCTACAATTAGTTCTGATGGTCAAGCATGTGTCTTATTGTGTGTGTCTGTGTAGAGGCCTGTGTAAGAATAGAATGTGCCTACATATGATTAACTGAGTTTCCTGTTTTGACACCAGAGATAATATATGGTGTAGCCCCTCCACAGATGTTTTCTGTCCACTTCTTAGAAAAATAGACTGGAGTCACACAACAAAATGATAGATAATTGTGATGTGTGGAATGTATTAGCCACTCCTAGGTAGATCATATGTATTTAAGTGGGTGCAAACTCGGCTTATTTATCTCTGATAATAAAGACTATTTTCTGGCATCAAAACCCCAAGACTTCAAGAGTGATGTTTCACAGAGGTGGCAGAAGCCACAACAAATTGGCGCCCAATGTGTGGCAGGAAAGGAGCACAAGAGGGTCTTCCACGGCGGGCTGGCTAGACAGGCAAAACAAATAGGTGGCCACCTAAAAGGTAAGCATTTTTGCTTATAATTAATTTGTGGTTAAAAATCACTCCTGTGGACAAATTAAGGATTAAAATATCTATTGTGTAGAGAACTTATAAATAAGCTCTCAAGCAAATGGCAAAAGAGATCAAAAATATGATGACAAAATGGCCAAAGGAAGGGACATTTGATGTAGCGTTGTGCGAGGAAATGGAAACGTTGATAAAAAATTATAAAACTAAAGATAAGAGTAAAAAAAGTATAAAGAGAGAAACAAAAATGAAAAAGAGAAGAGAAAAGTGCTAGCACTGAAAGGAGAAAATTATCTGAAAAATATAAGACAGGCAAGAAAAATACTGAAGGATGCAGAAAAAGAGATCCTTTTCAAATCACCTCCATATGTGCCCTCAGAAGGTCAGTTCCCAATACTCAAGGAAACTGTAGAAGTTTTAGGAGAAATGCAGATGGAGGGTCATGTGGAGTTAGAAAAATAAGACAAACAAGGCTGGGGGTGAGACCAAAGAATAGATAGGATAGAAAAAATTTGAGAAACAGAAAAATTAATACGAGACACAGATAAATTGGTGAGAAATAGAAGTAGACTATTGGACAGTAGGGAGAGAGAAAGTGAAGAGGAGTCATCATTTGATGGAGGAAGGTGGGCACAGGGAAAGATAAATTAAAAAGATGAAGAAGGGTGAAACTGACTAATAAGAAAATTATATTTTGTAACTTGAGTATGAAAAGTAAACCTTAAATGTGAAAACTTCACATTCATGTGTCTGTTTTACATTCTGTCTGGTCCAGTTTATGAGAGAATACAATTTTTAACAGTATTACTTAAACACTATAAAGTCTTGGTATCTAAATGTAAGAACCCATGATTATTTGTTTTGTTTTTGATTTTTTAATGTGTTTAATTATGTCTGGAGAACAAATTTACATGTGAGTTGCAACTTTATCGGTGTAAACTTGATCAACCAACAAAAATAAGATAGGTAAAGTTTATTATTTTTGTTAGGGACTGTCTGATGGAGAGATTGAGTGAGACACTGCTCTGTAAGCAGAGTGAGTGGGAAGGGTTACACCCCACGCTCTGTAAGGATGGCACACAAATGATAGTCTGCAGATGTTGAATGTGAGAGCTCGTCTCTTTTGGTGTCTCCACACAGACAGGGGCGCCCTGAATTTAGAAAAGATAGGTTGCAGATTTTTTTCTAGTTAAGATTAAATATTTTTTTTTCATTTATTTTCTTGTTTTATATACACAGTGTAGGTATTGGTTGATCATGGGTACACTGAGAGCTGCCTTTGAGACTAGAATTAAAGGAAAGAAAATTAAGAATGATTTGGATCATTTCATGTTCTCTGCTTTTTCAATTTTCTGAAGCTGTGCTCTTAATACCCGTTTTCTGATCTTTTTGTGTGGCAACCTTGCCAATATTGTGATGCTTTTTCTTGGGTTTGTTCTTTGACCAATCAAGCCAGATAAAATGAAAATAAAGTCCCAACCTCCATTAAGGAGGCAGAACTAAGCAAACGTTGTAAACAGTTTTGCTCAGATGCTCTGATATCTAACAAAATAGAAGTTTTCTTCTTTTGGAAGTACATAAAATGGAAAATGTTATTCGTGCTAGAAGTTCTGATTTGAAGATTTAAGAAATATCTTGGACCTATTTGATTGTAAAAAATATTGAAAATGCTAAAGACAAATTGGTCATTTGTAGCAAGTGAAACCCATGGAGAAACATTAAGATTAAATTGAACATCATAACTTCATATTCATGCATCTATTCTGTGTGTGTCTTTGATACTATGTTTTACCCTTTCTTTAGTTATCATTGTGTATATGTTGTTTCACTCACTCATTCTGGAATCAGTCTCTCACCATTGCAGATGGCTAAGCCAGATGATTTATTGAAACTGCTAATAAAAAAGAGGAAGTCCGGAGAAAAAAAAGACAAATTGATGTGGGCATTTATACGATTGGTCCTCCTGCTCTCATGGCTGCTGGTAATCAATACTGATTTGACATTTCAAATGTGTATTAACATTTCTCTGGATAAGTTGATTTCAGTCTTATATGACTAACCAGATTGCCATAAATGGGTTCAATACCCATGTCTAAATTGTTCTGAGGGTCTAAATTTAAATCCAGCATCTAAACGCTGATTTATTAATGTTATAATTAAATATTACAAACTTAATGGCAAAGTTAGAGTTACCTATTAGATTGGTTACTCCCCAAAATTTTCCAGAGAGTACCCTCACTTTAAAGAAAAAGGTTAGTGGGTGCTACAAAGAGTTGATTGAGTGTCTTTTTCTAGTAAACTATTTCTATTTTGAGATTAATCCATGAAAGTATCACTTTAGAGGCATAAAGTTTCTGCACTGTGAATTTTGGTTTTGCTATATAACTGAATCATTTGCCAAGAAATGCTGAGATGTATAAAAGAATAATAACTGAAAAATTGTATTGTTAAATGATGCTGAAACAGTAGAATATAAAAAATGAGAGACATGAAAAATTAAAAGGACGTAGTGTATGATATTGATAAAATATTTCAAAACACAAGAGATTTGTCTGAATTTCCATTGTGCCTCTTTACTACTTTATTTTTTTTTTTTAAAAATATTACTTTTCTGTTTGTTTAAAAAGGTGATTTGTGTTGCTTCATTAGATAGAATGAAAGTTCCTTCTCCTGAGAAAGAGTAAGAAATGGGAGAAAGTAATCATAAGAGAGTTAATTGATTAAAAAATAATAATTATTAAAAAAAAAGAAAAAAAAAAGAGGGGATTATATTAATAATAAAGGACAGATTGTTGCAACAACTAAGTTTCTCAATGTTCTTATTACAGATGCGAAGTGATAAGGAGAATTAAACAACAGGGATATTACGGATATTGGTCTTCATTTTAGCAAGCAAAGGTTGATGAGTTTTTGTCCACATGTGAAGTCTGTGCTCAAAACAATGTCAGGAAAAATAACACCACCAATAGGTCATATACCAGTGCCAAGGACCATCCATTGGTAATATGCAGATTTAGCAGATGGCTGGAAGCAGTACCATCAGCAGATCAGGGGTCAGGAATACTAATAAAATTTCTAACAAGAGAGGTAATACCTTGATTCGGAATACTGAAAGGTTCAGCAGTTTTTGATGTATGTTGTTTGAATGGACAAAAGAAAGTAGGGAATGAGTAGGCTGAAAGTTCTGAAAGAAGTTTTCTTGAAGATGGTTTAAGATGGGAAAGTTTGAAGGCAGTTAATATAATGAATTATTATATTTATCACTATTTTCACTGTTGAAGAGTAACTTAAATACATTAGTATGAGATTCTAAAATGAAAAAGAAGGAATAGCTGTAATGAAATTAGAAACAACGTGAGGGAGTGGAAAATCTGAATTCCTCCCCCGCCCTACTATCTCTCTCACATTCCAATTTAAGTTTGATAAGTGTCTGCTTGAGACAGAAATACAAATGCAGATGTTGAAGTGTGTGCTAAAGGCACATTTCTAAATTGCTTTATTTTCTTTTGATTTTCTTTTATTTTTATATGAAAAATGATGTGATTTGACAATAATGTTATATACAGTGATATGAAGGAGAGCTTCAAACAACTTTCCTCATCATGATTAAAGATTTTATATATTCAGAGGGCAATTTGAAGTTAAGTTTATATACAAAAAATAAGAGATTCAGTTGAATGTTCATCTGAAAGTATAAATGTAGGTTCAAAAACTATCTAGAGACTATTACTGAATTAAGGTGATGTTTTTAAATTAAACTTCCTAGAAGCTTGACAGAGGCTAACTTTATTTTGTTTTGTTCTGATGTTAGTCCCCACCCTGATACATGGTCTTTTGTGATGTTTGCTAAAGGAGCAGAAATACAACCTGAATGGAAATTAATGACCTGTAAATGAGTTCAATTGTAGCATTTTACTTTTAATTTGGACAATTTTAATAGATTGTTGAATTTTGAATAATGCTTTGTGAATTTAACCATGTTATGAACTGTTTCCATATTTAAGCAGTTGTTGATGGTTCCATTGGCTGGGACAGTTCTCAGGTGATACTCCCTGAAACAAAAGAAAATATATGTTTACTGATACCAAATTGTTAAGGATTGGCTAATAGGACTGACCGGTATCAGACCAGTGGCAAGAGGTGATGACCCAATGACGGGTAAGACTCTCCAATGGCAAGGCACTAAGGCAGGGCATCACCTCCCTGGAAGCCTGCCCAAGAGGTGGTGAGATGGGTTTAAGGAAGTGGATGGATGCTCTTAGGTCGGAAGCATCAAAAGGGAGGTCTAGAAGAAACCTGCCCGAAGATTGTGAGTTCCAATCAACCTGGCTGCATTTTAATAACTGCTTTATTAAAAATTTTATCACAGTGTTAAATTCCAAGCATTCTGACACTGTGTCAATAGGGGATCATACCCTGTGTAGAAGATTAATTATAGATTTTGGGGGTAAAGTTTTGAGAACCGTTGCAGACAAATTAGTGCCTGACTTATTAAAGAAGTATTAAACAAACCTGGGAATGTTTGTATGATGAAGAATTAAGATTGGAAAATTATTTATTACTTTTACTTATACTTTTATTGAACTCATGTACATTTTAAAATGAATGAAAGAATGGAAAAAGAAAACATGGTGGTGACTAAAGATTAACATTGCTTGTCTTGTTTGTTTATAAATTTAAGCAGAATTGTTTAATAAATGGGGTGCATGTTTGGCTAAAATTTGTATAATGATTAGAATAACAATCCTTGTGGGAGGAATAATATTCTGTTTTGTGTTACCATTGGTAAAATCATTCTTGATCCAAGCAACAGTGAAGCAGATAACATTGATCAATGTGAATGGTCCAATGCAATGACAACTACCCTGGATGGAAAGAAAGACCAATGTTTTACCTGGATATAACCTGTGATTGTCTGCCGCTGCCCCGATCTCTTGCCTGTTTATTGAATACCCCTCTGGACTGCCTTTGATATTACTGCTGCTGGTGATTTACCCCTGCCTGTCTGAATTACTACGTTTATTGTTATTAAAAGCTGCACTGTTGACTCATCATTACAGTAATGCTCAGGAAGGAGATGCATTCTGTCTCCTAGAGATGAACGTAGTTTGATTCGAAAAGTGCAAATCAATCCCAGAACAACAGCAAAGGACCTTGTGAAGATGCTGGAGGATACAGGTAGACAAGTATCTATATCCACAGTAAAACGAGTCCTATATCGACACAACCTGAAAGGCTGTTCAGCAAAGGAAGAAGCCACTGCTCCAAAACCACCATAAAAAAAGCCAGACTACAGTTTTCAAGTGCACATGGTGACAAAGATCTTCTGGTCTAATGATGCAAAAATTTAACTGTTATGTTTGGAGAAAACAGGTGAGTCTTGCAAGCCGAAGAGCACCATCCCAACCGTGAAGCATGGGGGTGGCAGCATTGTGTTGTGGGGGTACTTTCCTGCAGGAGGGACTGGTGCACTTCACAAAATAGATGGCATCATGAGGAAGGAAAATGATGTGGATATATTGAAGCAAAATCTCAAGACATCAGCCAGGAAGTTAAAGCTGGATCGCAAATGGGTCTTCCAAATGGGCAATGACCCCAAGCATACCACCAAAATTGTGGCAAAATGGCTTAAGGACAACAAAGTCAAGGTATTGGAGTGGCCATCACAAAGCCCTGACCTCAATCCGATAGACAATTTGTGGGCAGAACTGAAAAAGCGTGTGCGAGCAAGGAGGCCTACAAACCTGACTCAGTTACACCAGTTCTATCTGGAGGAATGGGCCAAAATTCCAGCAATTTATTGTGAGAGGATTGTGGAAGGTTACCCAAAATATCTGATCCAAGTTAAACAATTTAAAGGCAATGCTACCAAATACTACCAAAGTGCATGCAAACTTATGACCTACTGGGAATGTGATGAAAGAAATAAAAGCTGAAATAAATCATTCTCACTACTATTATTCTGACATTTCACATTCTTAAAATAACGTAGTGATCCTAACTGACCTAAGACAGGAAATGTTTTCTACGATTAAATGTCAGGAATTGTAAAAAACTGAGTTTAAATGCATTCGGCTAAGTTGTATGTAAATTTCTGACTTTGATCACTAAACTTCTCAACTGTAACTAATATTGGCATTATATTTATGCTGTTTAGCCAGAGGGGAACTGGCACCCACAGTGAGCCTGGTTTCTCCCAAGGTTATTTTTCTCCATTAACCAACATCTTATGGAGTTTGTGTTCCTTGCCACAGTCGCCTTCGGCTTGCCCACTGGGGTTCTAAATACAATTATTATTTAACTATTTAATTATTTATTTTATATACAATTTACAATTACACAATGATGACTCTAAGACTTTATAGATATTACAGTTTCATTTTCTGTTAAAGCATGATTTTCTGTAAAGCTGCTTTGAAACGATGTGTGTTGAGAAAAGCGCTATGCAAAGACTTGACTTGTTAAACAGTTGTGAGATTCTGACACTAGACCTTTATGTAGTTTTAGGGGTCAAATCAAAAACAGTGTAAAGTGAGCCGATTTTTTTTATTATTTCAAAAGTATTTGGACACTTAGACCCTGATTTACTAAGATCCCAAATTACGGGTACTAATTTGCATGTGCAGTCTATCAAATTGCTTGTATGTGCTTTGGCAATATTGCAGAAGATTTAATAGGAAAAACTGTGCAAATAACTATACATGCAAATATTATGGACAGATCCTCCAAAGGGAGGCTTTTGCTTGTGTTAATTGCACCAGATGCATGCTCACTTACAGTCCGACTCTCACTACATACCATTTAATGTATTCAGTAAAACTCTTTTCTTAAAATGTTTAAGAACGAAGCAAAGCGGAGAACAAAATTGCCTTAATTCATAATTCACAATTTTTTTTAAATTAGGTACATTACACATAAAGCCATTGCACCACTAATGTGTACTAAAACAAAATCTGAATTTCAAACTATTATCTCGACCATGGTAAAGTTAGCTGTGATCGAGACAAAGACACTACGGCTACACAACGGAGAACCATCACGCCCTGCTCGTTTCACTGCAGCAAGACACACCTGTTCAGTGCATACTGATATTTCAATGTTTAAAACATTGAAATATTACATACTTTGGACATTAATTGTTTGAAGGCTATTTTTTCTTAGAGTTATAATAAACTGATTATCATCAGTTGGTAACACTATACTCTAAGTTTATATTTGTTAACATTGGTTGACAACATTAGTTAACATGAACTAACAATGAATAATACTTAAGCATTTATGAATCTTAGTTCATGTTAATTTCAACATCTACTAATACATTTTTAAAATCAAAAGTAATGCACTATTAACTAATGAACAATTGTATACAGTATGTATTAACTAACATTAACAAAGATTTATAAATACTGTAAAAAATATATTGTTAATTGTTTGTTCATGATACCTAATGCATTAACTAATGTTAATGAATGGAACCTTAATGTAAAGTGTTAACCATCAGTTATGTGATCAGTTATGATTTCAAGTTCTAAAATAACCAAATAAAGCAAAATGATAAATACCTCAATGGGTATTCTAAATGTATGCTCGATTCTGAAATTCTCTGTTTTGCCACAATGACAGCATGATGCACAGCACAAATCAGATTGTACCTGCCTTTCATTTGTATTCATTTGCTCTTGCAGTTTCCGTTTCTGAAATGACTTTCTGGCATGAATCTACTATATAATAGGACTGCAGATGCAATTTGCATTTGCATCGACAACGCCCTTTATTTTGTGTGTTTAAAGGCATGTCTCTAAATTGCATTTTCATTTGAGAGAAACTTTCCTTGGCAATAAAAGATTGCCAAAATGTGCTATTTTACGCATCTGAAAGGCACAATCCACAGAAGACTATGCTAGTAGATCAGCTTGGACCTTTTTTGCACATGCTTTCAAGTTTCACATGTTGTTATACATGCAAACGTTTAGTTAATAAAGGTCTTTAACCACAATTAATAATGTATAAACATCACTGCATTATATACCAAAATATAAAGCCATGTTTGTTTGTTTTGGTTTGCTTTTTTTACCCAAAAAAAAAAAAAAAAATGCTAGAAAACCATTTAACAGAACCTTAAGTATTTTAAGCTTAAGATTTTAGCTATTGATTTACTTGGAATTCTGTTTTAAATTTTTTGTGGTGCCATTACCCAATAATCATTGTAATGATATAATTTTCTTGCAGCTTGCAAGTTCTGATTAGTCACATTTTCAGACATGTTCAGCTCTTTGGTAACTGGCTCAGAAGGTTATGTGGTCCTATGAGCAAAGATGGCAGATTTCAAATTGTGTAGATATTACGACAGTCAAGCAACTGCCATTGAGATAAATGGCAATGCTACTGGATACACTGCAAAACATAATTTTTGCAGTATTTTTTATTTTATTTAAAAAGAAAAAAGAAAAAAAAAATCCTTGTACAAATATATATAAACATTCTTAAAACAAGATAAATGTACATGATTTTACTTTAAATTTACTTTCCAGCAAAATGACACAACATATTTTGTTTTGTTTTCAGATAAATCTAAATAAATTTAGTCATGTTTAACAACAACAACAACAATAATAATACATATTTGAAAATGGAGTAAGAAAACAATCTGGATTTAAATAAGTTTATTTTTCTTACTCCATTGGCAAATATAGAATCTGGATTTAAATAAGTTTATTTTTCTTTCTCCACTGGCAAATATAGTATTTATTTATTTATTTATTTATTTTTTTTTTTTTCTTGTTTTAAGCATAAACCCTGTATATTTTGATAGATTTATCTGAAAACAGACTTAATATATTATGTCATGTTCTAGTATATTTTGTTTGTTTGTTTTAAGGATGTTTATATATTTTTACTGGAAAATAAGTCAAAAAGTGCAGTGTAGCCTTCTCTGGGTATTACAGACCTTGCTTTACTCATACATTAAAACATGAAGAAAATTGAGTCACCACTTCTATTAAGGATCTTTTGTTTGCAGATGCCACAGAGTGTGATATTTGTGATAATGCAATGACATTCATACAATTTTAAGTGTTGCTTAAGTGTTAAAATACTTTTTGGTGCTACTGTACATGTATAAATACCAACAAAGTAGAATTACTAGGATGTTATGTGGGGTTATCATCAAATCTGAATTTAGTTCAGGTGTGCTGCTGAGAGAAAGATAAAGAAGAAAAATCTCCAGGTGATAGGAGGGTAAAGAGATCTATATAATCTTGGACCCGAAGGTTTTAACATGGCATAGTCCCAAAGTGTGTATGAGTGTGTATTACAGAGAGCTCCTATAATTTCCCATGCACCAAAACTGTATTGATCTCACCCCAGGCAGTTTCTTAACTAGCTAGTTTGCTACCTGAAAGTGGGTGTGAGTACATGTTGTGTGTATGTGTGTGTATTGACCCCAGGTGACAGTTACAGCCTGGTCCTTTGAGTGCTGACCAGACAGAACTGCCCGTCAAACTCAGGGTATGCCCAAAGCAACTACTGATTAATTCACCCATCACACAGACACAGACACACACACACACACACACACAGAAACAGGAAGAGAGTTAAACAAAAGGTTATGAATGCAGAGGTGTAGTTTCCGGGGGAACCCCAATAATCCCCAATAATCAAAACAAGCAAGTACATCCCCTCCAATACTTATACCATAATTAATGGAAACATGTAGATGCTTCACGTTGCAACACCCCCAATTTTCAAGCCAAATCTACACCCTTGTATGAAAGTGTGTGACGGCTCTTCATAGAACAAGAAGAAATATATATATATATATATATATATATATATATATATATATATATATATATATATATATATATATATATATATATAAATAAATAGAAACTCACAGATCGGGCAAGCAGCTGGACCTCATCTTTACATATAACTGTACCAACACAAATATCCGTTACATGTCTCTGATCACTACTATGTTCAATTCAACATGACTCTCCCATCTATATTAAAACAGAATCCACCTTTGGTTTCCTTTTGCCATAACTTCCATTCTCTTTCACCCACATGCCTTTCTACTGCTGTCTCTACCTTGCTACACACACAAAACTTATTTTCCACCCTGGATGTAAACACTGCTGCAGACACACTAAGCTCTACTTTAACAACCTGTCTAGATGGGGGCCTGGGTAGCTCATGGAGTAAAGGCACTGACTACCACCCCTGGAGTTATGAGTTCGAATCCAGGGCGTACTGAGTGACTCCAGCCAGGTCTCTTAAGCAATCAAATTGGCCCGTTGCTAGGGAGGGTAGAGTCACATGGGGTAACATTCTCGTGGTCACTATAATGTGGTTCACTTGGTGGGGCGCATGGTGAGTTGTGTGTGGATGCCACGGAGAATAGCATGAAGCCTCCACACGTGCTATGTCTCCACGGTAACGCGCTCAACAAGCCATGTGATAAGATGCAAGTATTGACGGTCTCAGATGCGGAGGCAACTGAGATTCGTCCTACGCCACCCGGATTGAGGCATGTCAGTATGCCACCACGAGGACTTAGAGCGCATTGGGAATTGGGCATTCCAAATTGGGGAGAAAAAGGGGAGAAAAAAAAAACCTGTCTAGACAGCATCTGTCCTCTCTCCTCTAGGCCAGCACGTATGACACCGCCCAGCCCCTGGGTCTCTGACGTTCTTTGTGAACATCGGACTGAGCTCAGGACAGATGAGAGGAGATGGCGGAAATCTAAAGATCCAGCAGATCTGGGTAAGTATCAGTCTCTGCTTGCATCTTTTCAGATAATGTTAAATCTGGAAAAACTTCCTTTTTCCAGGACAAGATCAACAGCACCACAGATGCTCGCAGCTTATTCCCCTCCACCGCCTGACACCTCACTGATAGCAGATGTCTTCATCAATTTTTTTACTAATAAGGTTACAGCCATCAGCAATACATTCTCAGCACCACACCACAGGGCTCAGTGCCACTTCTTTTCTCTATATACACAACATCACTGGGACCCATCATTTAGGCACATGGTTTCTGTTACCACTGCAACGCCAATGACACATAGTTCTACTTGTCTTTCCAGCCCAATGACACCACAGTGACTGCTTGAATCTTGGCCTGTTTAGCAGACATCTCGGCCTGGATGAAGGAACACCACATGCAACTTAACCCAGCGAAGACTGAGCTCAACGTCTTTCCAAACAACCCTGCTGTTGAACACAACATCACCGTGCAGCTGGGTTCAACTACAGTAACGCCTTCCAAAATGGTCAGAAATCTAGGGGTATCCATCGATAACCAACTCAATTTCATATCTCAAAGACAGCACTGTCATGTAGCTCTACAATATCAGGAAAATAAGACCCTTCATCTCTGAACATGCCACACAACTTCTTGTTCAGTCACTTGTCATAACTAGACTGGACTACTGTAATGCTCTCATTGCAGGCCTCCCTGCATGTGCAATTAGGCCCCTGCAAATGATGTAGAAAGCAGCAGCACGTCTGGTCTTTAATGAACCAAAGAGAGTGCATGTTACACCACTTCTTGTCTCTCTTCACTGGCTGCCAGTTGATGCATGTATCAAATTCAAGGCTCTGATGCTGGCATATAGAACAGTCACTGGGTCTGCTCCAGCATACCTAAAATAATTTCTGCAGAGCTATGTTCCCACCAGAAGCCTGCGGTCGGCTAATGAGTGGTGCCTTGTTGTACCAACACAAAGAGGCACCAAAACACTTTTCCGGACTTTCAGTTTCACCATACCACGTTGGTGGAATGACCTTCCCAACTCCAACCTTGAAGCAGACTCACTCTCCGTCTTCAAAAAAGGCTAAAAACACATCTTTTCCATGTGCACTTAAACATTCACTCATAATATAGATAGATAGATAGATAGATAGATAGATAGATATAACTCAGAAAAAAATAAGAAATGTCCTCTCACTTTCAACTGCTTTTATTTTCAGCAAACTTAATGTAATTAATCTAAATATTTGTATGAACATAAAAAGATTCAACAGCTAAGACATAAACTGAACAAGTTTCACAGACATGTGACTAACAGAAATGGAATAATGTGTCCCTGAACAAAGAGAGGGTCAAAATAAAAAGTAACAGTCAGTATCTGGTGTGGCCTGCAGCTGCATTAAGTACTGCAGTGCATCTCCTAATAGACTGCACCAGATTTGCCAGTTCTTGCTGTGAGATGTTACCCCACTCTTCCACCAAGGCACTTGCAAGTTCCCGGACATTTCTGGGGGGAATTGCCCTAACCCTCACACTCCGATCCAATTGGTCCCATACGTGCTCAATGGGATTGAGATCCGGGCTCTTCGCTGGCCATGGCAGAACACTGACATTCCTGTCTTGCAGGAAATCATGCACAGAACGAGCAGTATGGCTGGTGGCACTGTCATGCTGGAGGGTCAAGTCAGAATGAGCCTGCAGGACGGGTACCACATGAGGGAGGAGGATGCCTTCCCTGTAATGCACAGCATTGAGACTGCCTGCAATGACAACAAGCTCAGTCCGATGATGCTGTGACACACCGCCCCAGACCACGATGGACCCTCAACCTCCAAATCGATCCCGCTCCAGAGTACAGGCCTCGGTGTAACACTCATTCCTTTGATGATAAACGCGAGTCCGACCATCAGCCCTGGTGAGACAAAACCGCAACTCGTCAGTGAAAAGCACTTTTTGCCAGTCCTATCTGGTCCAGCGAAGGTGGATTTGTGCCCATAGACGACATTATTGCCAGTGATGTCTGGTAAGGACCTGCCTTGCAACAGGCCTATAAGCCCTCAGTCCAGCCTCTCTCAGCCTATTGCAGACAGTCTGTGCACTGATGGAGGGATTGTGTATTCCTGGTGTATCTCAGGCAGTTGTTGTTGCCATCCTGTACTTGTCCCGCAGGTGTGATGTTCAGATGTACCGATCCTGTGCAGGTGTTGTTACACATGATCTGCCACTGCGAGGACAATCAGCTGTCCTTCCTGTCTCCCTGTAGCACTGTCTTAGGCATCTCACAGTACGGACATTGCAATTTATTGCCCTGGCCACATCTGCAGTCCTCATGTCTCCATGCAGCATGCCTAAGGCACGTTCACGCAGATGAGCAGGGACCCTGGGCATCTTTCTTTTGGTGTTTTTCAGAGTCAGTAGAAAGGTCTCTTTAGTGTCCTAAGTTTTTTATAACTGTGACCTTAATTGCCTACCGTCTGTAAGCTGTTAGTGTCTTAATGACCGTTCCACAGGTGCATGTTCATTAATTGTTTATAGTTCATTGAACAAGCATGGAAAACATTGTTTAAACCCTTTACAATAAAGATCTGTAAAGTTATTTGGATTTTTTCAAAATTATCTTTAAAATACAGTGTCCTGAAAAAGGGATGTTTCTTTTTTTGCTGAGTTTTATATATATATATATATATATATATATATATATATATATATATATATATATATATATATATATATATGTGTGTGTGTGTGTGTGTGTGTGTGTGTATGAAAGGAGGACCACTGGTGCCTTAAAATCAGTTGCTTCGGGCAGATGGGGCTCGTCAGCCGTGGATGGCTGCTCATCTAGGAGAAGGAAAACTCTGATTTCAAACCTCCGCTGCCTCGCGGCAAGACCCACCCATGTGAAAGTCTAGGGGAGTAAACCTCAACATCAAATCTGGAACCCCTAAGGTGGTCTGATGTTGTCTACAACATCATTCTAGCAACTCCTGCGACGCCGCTGGTGCCAAGCTGTATCGGCCTTGCATTTCCCTTGGATTCATCAGCTGCGTGGAGTGAGGGGATCTGCTGCATGGGCAACAGCTGATTCTCTATACCACCCTGCCCAGGCTTGTGCCCTGGAGAGGCCACTCCAGCTTCGCTTCACAGCGTCGACACAACATGGGAAGCAGCAGTTACCAGTAATAAGCCACTTGCTCGACTGGCGTAGAGCTGGTGCCAGGGGTTGCTTCTGACGGTGGGAGAGACCACCATATCTCAATAGACAGCTACTGTCCGCCTCAAGCTGGGCAGCTCCCAGCCAATTAGGTGCTGTCTCACCACAGTTCACCTGCCTTACTGGGTGCATAGGGCTTAGGGTAATTAAGTACCTGACAAGTGGACTGCGACTTTCATACCAGACAACAACAAAAGGAAATCGACAAGGAAAATCCCGGCCCTCAAGCTAGGCAGCTGGAATGTATGAACAATGGCACCTGGATTGTCAGATGATCTTCAGGCTATCAGCGATGTTTGAAAGACTTCAGTCATCAACGACAAACTTGCAAGGCTCCAGATTGACAGTGCCACACTACAGGAGACACGGCTGCCGGACTCTGGGTCCCTCAGGGAAAAAGACTTCACGTTATTCTGGCAAGGGAAGAGTGCTGAGGAAGTCAGAGAGTAAATGTGCTCATCCCACAATCTCTGCATCACCAATTCATTCTTCCAGACAAAGACTCAGCACAGAGTGTCTTGGAGATACCCCCGCTCCAGACACTGGCACCAGCTGGACCTGATCATCACCAGACGGACCGCCTTGAAGTGCATCCTCCTTACTCGTACCCTACACAGCGCTGACTGCGACACTGATCACTCGCTGGTGTGCTGTAAGATGAGGCCACAGCCAAAGAAGATCCACTGCTCTAGGCCAGAGGGCAGACCCCGAATCGATGTGAGCAATACATCATACCCAGACAAGGCAGCAGAGTTCACCCAAGCTCTTTCAGATGTGCTGGACTCTGATCCCCCTGGCGGTAGTGCCAAAGATAGATGGGACCACATCAGAGAGACAGAACACAGCATGGCCATGTGGGTCTTTGGAAAGAAGCCGACCAAGAACAATGACTGGTTTCAGGCCAACTCTACTACACTCACTCCAGCCATAGAAGAACGCAGCAGTGCCCATCTGGAATACAAGCGTTATCCCAACCAGAGGACTCTGCAGGTGCACAGATCTGCCAGGAATAAAGTACAGAGGCTAGCAAGGCAGTGCACAAACGACTACTGGCTCCAGCTCTGTCAGAGCATCCAGTTATCGGCCGATACTGGAAACATCAGGGGCATGTATGACGGCATCAAGAAAGCCATGGGCCCCACAAAGAAGGTCACAGTGCCACTGAAGTCTGCAATAGGCGAGACCATCCAGAACAAGGGCAAGCAGATGGAGTGATGGGTGGAATATTATTCAGAACTTTACTCCAGGCAGAACCACGTCACTGAAGATGCCCTCGACGCCATCGAAATTCTCCCTCTCATGGTGGAACTGGACGAGAAACCCACCCTGGTGGAACTGAAGAAGGTCATTGAGGAACTGCCCATAGGAAAGGCTCCAGGAAAGCATGGCATCTCACCAGAAGTCGTCAAGTGTGGCAGCAGCATCTTACTGGAACATCTGCATGACCTCCTCTGCCAGTGCTGGGGAGGAGGAGCAGTACCTCAGGACATGAGAGATGCCAATAGCGTAACCCTGTACAAAAACAAGGGCGATAAAAGCAACTGCAACAACTACAGGGGAATCTCTTTTCTCAGTATTGTGGGCAAGGTCTTTGCACGCGTCATTCTAAACAGACTACAGAAGCTTGCTGACAGAGTGTACTCCGAATCACAGTGTGGGTTCCGTGCAGAAAGGTCCACAATCGACATGATCTTTTCCCTCAGACAACTAAAAAAGAAGTGCAGAGAGCAACACAAGCCACTCTTCCTGGCGTTTACAGATCTGACCAAGGCATTTGACGTTGTCAGCAGAGATGGACTCTTTACTGTCCTGGCGAAGATTGGTTGCCCACTGAAACTGCTGAGCATGATCCAGTCATTCCACGATGACATGAAGGGCACAGTGCAGTATGATGGCTCGATGTCTGATGCCTTTGACATCCACAGTGGAGTCAAACAAGGCTGCGTTCTCGCTCCGACACTCTTTGGCATCTTCTTCACAGGTCTGCTGAGGCATGCCTTTGGAACCTCAACAGAGGGGATCTACCTACACACCCGGTCTGATGGAAGGCTATTCAATCTGGCCAGACAGAGTTTGAAGAGAAAGGTACGGGAAGCAGTCATCAGTGACATGCTGTTTGCAGATGACGCCGCCATAGCTACCCACAAAGAGGCTGAATTACAGTGCCTAATGTACCACTTTGCTAAGGCCTGCAATGACAATCAGCCTCAAAAAGACAAATGTGATGTCCCAAGATGCGGACCCACCCAGCATCATCATCAATGACTACAAACTGAAGGTTGTGGAACAATTCACCTACCTTGGCTCCACCATCACCAGCAATCTCTTGCTCGATATAGAGCTCGACAAGAGGATTGGCAAGGCCTCCACAAGCCTGGCCAGGTTGTCACAGAGAGTGTGGAACAACAGCATGCTGACCATCAACACAAAAGTTGCTGTGAACCATGTCTGTGTGGTAAGCATTCTCCTCTATGCCAGTGAAAACTGGACCCTGTACTCTTCATAAGAGAAAAGACAGAGCGCCTTTCATATGCGCTGCCTCCGACGCATACTTGGGATCTCCTGGAAAGAGCATGTGACCAACAATGAGGTGCTGGAACGTGCCAAAACCCCAAGCATGGTCACTCTCCTCCACCAACGTCGCCTCAGATGGCTAGGCCATGTATGCAGGATGGAGGAATCCCAAAGGACATCCTATATTCAGGACTTGCCACTGACAAGAGGACTACAGGTCGGTCCCATCTCCGCTTCAAAGATATATACAAGAGAGACCTCAATGCTCTCGATATTGACATCAACAGCTGGGAAGAACTTGCCCAGGACAGGTCATGTTGGAGACACTCCTTGACCACTGGACTGAAAGTTGGAGAAGACAAGCTGCGGCAGCTCACTGAGGAGAAACGAGCAAAACGAAAGGAAAAACATCTCCAGCCGAGAGCTGACACAAACTTCAGGTGTCGACACTGCAACAGTGTCTGTCACTCACGTGTGGGACTATACAGCCACAGCAGACAGCAGTAACAACTAACTGGACACTCTGCATGGGTGCAGAAATTCCATTGTCTCTTGAGACTAACGTACGCCAAGAATATATATTCTTGTTGCACTCTAACCTGTCTTGGATACTACTATTCTGATGCTAGTGAAACTTTGTAATGCAGCACTTTTCATACCACTGTCTCCTTAAGATGAATCGCTTATGATGTATTATTCCTCTTTTGTAAGTTGCTTTGGATAAAAGTGTCTGCCAAATGGATAAATGTAAATGTAGAAATAAATAGAAATACAGTGAAAATTATACCTGCAGAGATAAATAGGTGAAGTTGAGGCGCACTGCTCAATAAAGAAGACTGAAAATAGCAGAACGTGCGAGAGAGGCAGAGTGAACAAACTAGGGAGATGAAAGAAAGAGGTTCAAGTCAGTAGGGGGATTTTACCTGACAGAGCAGTTAAAGTGTAGCCAGAAATGAAGATGACCTCTGATCACCAGTCTCACTGTCCCTTAGATTTATCACAACAACAGACACCTGAATACACATGCTCAGTGACACACCCTATGCATGCTCATAATCACAAAGTATTATAGGTGTTATGCACACACTTTCAGCCACACTACCTTTGCTGACCAATAATTGCATCAAACCAATTATCTACAGTACTAAAATACTGTATATATGTTATTATACAATAGTTAGCTATGGTCCTCTAATCGGATTGGACAAGCAACATTCCAAGAGTGCTGATCTACAGTCCAAAGCACTGGGACACGTCACTATTTGTATCACTCCACAATTAAACAATTAAAGTGAACGAGAATGATTCATTTACTTAGAAGGTTTGTTCAAGAACACTGTTTTAAACTATTGTTGTTTCATTCAAAAACTAATCAGAGTACTGAGAGCAGGGCAGATTGCGGAGTTGTGCTCGATGCTTTGTGTTCTTTTGGAACTATTTTTGCTGGTGGAGAAGAAACGCATGAACAAACTGGGCAATTTTTGTCTGAAGTGTAAGTTATTTAAAGCTGAAATGTGTAACTTTTGGGGGGCTAATATACTTTTTCCTATTCCAGCTTAATAAGCAGAGACAACTATATGTAAGTTATACGTAGGTTAATTTTCTCAAAAAATTTAAACTCTGTGGTGCTTCAAAAATTCCTCTTTAAGTTTGAGCTTCTCATCCAGCCCAACACAGCAACATTGACTCAACTACAGGCTTAAGTTGGGGGCAGGACTATCTGTTTATTCGAATAACAGCACACTCGGGACATATTAGGAAAGCTGTTTGAAATGTTTTTTGCAATTCTGTTCTGGGGCAATCATTCTGTTGTTTCGTATATACGCCACAACAGCACTCTTGCTCATGTGATATTGCTAAGATGTCAATAAGGATTAGGTTGTAGAACAGACAAGTAAGACCTGAAACTGAATTTAGCTAATTGTGTTTCTGCACTCGTAAATCCTTCTAAACCTCATTGTCTTTCGATTATTATCCTGTGTTAAATACAGCTTTGGCTCTATGGACAGCATCTGTGGCCACAACAAATTATTTTGACTCATCCCACAGTTCGTTAAAACAAACAAAATTGTTGTACAGTAATGCACTTTCAGTGGAAGCCTAGCAAGCATGGTGACCTTATCACCTATGACTAACTGCATGAGACAGTTATGATACCTGTATAATCGCATCCCTTGTCTGTGCAATGTTATATACTCATTCAACTCATGTCATGACCAGCTAAAAAGTTAACCACGTTATTTTTACTTGCTCTATTAGGAAGGAACATGGAAGAGATATAACATAACTATTCATAAAGCACAGATTACGCAGAGCAAACTCCACCCACAGAAATGTTGATAACGCTTATCCCGAACTTCATCCACATGGAACAAACTGATCTCAGTTTGAATACAGTGACAGTGGGACCTATGTTAAAGAGCACTTGTGCTAATTGCAACACTATGCAATAAATCATAAGCACAAAGTCAATGGACATGGCTATGAAGTTTTGGTATGATCATGAAAGCATGCGCAAAGTATAGGTGCAAATGGGTTTGGCAAAATTGTGCATGCAAAGCGTTAATGGGCTGGGTCCAATGCAATTGATTTCTTTTCTGATTATTGCACCATCTGCATCCTATTATATAGTCCATTCCCTGTCAAGCATCAGCAATTCAAATTAAGACAGCACATTCATGAGGGTCGTGTGGCACCATGCGATTTTTGGGCATGTGAACTGCGAGCTCTGCGCACTTTGCTAGTTTTAATACTTTTTGTGTCATAAACCGGAAAATCCTCGGGCTCTGGAGACAATAAAAGACACTTACGTCCTCAAACTGAAGCCCCTGAGCAGCAGGCCAAAAGCCCAGGACTCAATTTGGCCAGTGAGGTATAAGAGATTCAGCATCAACTGTTGAACATGCTGGCAATGCTGACGAAGGTCATTGCTGACTTGGAGGATCTTGCTGTAATATGTCGATTGATCACTGCCATGGAGATGAAATTCACTGAGTTGGTTACAAGAGTGGCGGATGTTGAGAAACATATTGATTATCTGGAGTCATCTGAGAGGGAATTAGCTGCTAACCCGCTAGCAACCAAGGTGGACTTGGAGCGCATCTGGGAAAAGTTGGAAGACCTTGAGAATCTTAACCAGCGAAACAAGAATTGTTGGAATTTCTGAGGAAGAAGAAGGTCAAGATATGGTGAAATTCCTAGACAAGCTCTTCCCGAGTCTGCTCAACATAACAGGCCATGAGCTGGAAATTGAGTGGGCTCACAGAGTTCCGGCTCAGAGATCTGTGGAGGGAGACATGCCCCGATCAATTCTGGCCAAATTTCTGAGATCATCTGATAAAGATCTCGTGTTATAAGAGGCAAGGAGTAAAGGAAGGCTTTCTTGGAAGAACCACAGCATTTTCTTGTTCCCAGACTTTGCGAATTCGACAAGAGAGAAACATGATCGATTAAAGGAAACTCTTACATCAATGGAAGGTTGCTTTTGCACTGATGTTCCCGGCCAAATTGAGAATAGATACTAAGGATGGCCGCAAAATATTTACATGCCCACAGCAAGCGATGTCCTTCATAAAGTCAATGGAATGAGTAAGTCATTGTGTGATTCTCTCGATGCAGCCGAGTGGGCCTGACTCACTGAACATTCACTTAACTGTCTGAGGAAACTGAGCACCTTTTTTTTTTCTTTTTGTGTTGGTTCCGCCTAACGGCTGAAGTTTGTTTTGTGGAATAACACTCCTTTGGGACAGTTTGTGGATGAATCTGCACGTTCTTTGTGCTTATGCCTCCTATTGGATGGAGTTTATTTTGTGGAGTATTTCTTGCAAACACTGGAGTGATTAAGGCATTTGTTGCACTCATGTAACAGCCGAGTGGGCCTGACTCACTGAACATTCACTTGACTTTCCGAGTAAACTGAGTGCCTTTTTTGTTTCTTTTTGTGTTGGTTCCGCCTATTGAATGGAGTTTGCTTTGTGGAATCTTTCTTGCAAATCATTTGAGTGATTAGGGCATTTGTTACACTCATGTAACAGCCGAATGGGCCGGCTCACTGAACATTCATTTGACTGCCTGAGGAAACTGACAAGTTTTTTTTTTCTTTTTTTTTTTTTTTGTGCTGGTTCCGCTAGCGGCTGGAGCTTGTTTTGTTGAGGAACACACCTTTGGGACAGTTATGTGGATGAATTTACATGTTCTTTGTGCTTATTCTGCCTATTGGCTGGAGTATGTTTTATAGATTATTTTCTGTTGTGTAATTCTGTCTCACAAAATTTGTATAGAAGCACCGGACTTGAGCAATCCAACAGCAAAGTTGTCGCGGGGACTCTCATAGGCGTACATGGATTGTTTGAGTTTAGACGGATGGACACCATTTGGCGCTGTCCTGCGTGGGGTTAATGCACACGTTTTTCTTTTTTCTGAATGGTTTGGGGCACCCCATAAAAAGGAAGGTAGGTTATATATTTTCTTAAACATAAGAAATATGATATAGTGTTTCTTCAAGAAACACATCTTTCCCCGCAGGAAGCTGAAAAATTTGGGAAGATATGGGGAGGACATGTTTTCTTTAGTGCTGGCTCAAGTAAGAGCAGGGGAGTCATTACATTGACAAGTAAGCAATTCTACAATTCAAATGTTTCAAACAGATTAAAGATAAATTAGGAAGAGTCATTATAGTTTTAGCAGAAATTCAGGGGCAAAGGTTGATTTTGGCTAATATTTACACATCTAACGCTGATGATCAGGGCTTTTTTTATAGATCATGAAGGGATGTTGCAAGTCGCTGGCATCCCTCATGCTATAATATTGGGAGGAGACTTTAATCTTTTGATGGACTCAGTCCTTGATTATAGTGAAGCAAATGTGTGTAAGCCCCCTAGAGCAACATTGACGCTTCACAGGATGTGTACAAATCTTGGTCTTACAGATATTTTTAGACTTTTGAACCCATCTGGTAGGGACTATAATTTTTTTCATCAGTCCATAAGATTTATTCTTGAATTGATTTTTTGAAGTCTCTCATTTCATCTGTTGTGGATTGCTCAATTGGAAACATTTTAGTCTCAGATCACACCCTGGTGTGTTTAGAGATGTTGCCACATACGGAGAAAAAGAAATCATATAGTTGGCACTTTAATGTATCCCTTTTGCAAAATCCTGAATTCCAACAAATGTTAAAGGCTGAAATCAATGTTTATATGGAGATCAACTAGTCCTAAGTATCCTCTGTGGGCGTGGCTTGGGAGGCACTTAAAGTGGTCCTTAGGGGTCGGATCATACAGTATGCCTCATTCATCAAAATATCCAAAGCACGAGAACTTGTGGAGTTGGAAGGGAATATTAAAAATGCCGAGGCAGAGCTGAAGTGCGGAATCTCATCTGATGGCCTCAGAGAATTGACCTGATTGAAATACAGATATAACACTATTTTGTCATGGATGGTGGAGTTTTGGCTATTCAGGGTAAGACAGTCATACTTTGAGTTGGGGGACAAAGCAGGAAAACTTCTGGCTAGATATATAAAGCAGAGAGAGTCTTTTTCTACCATTCCCTCAGTGAAATCTGCGGTGGTGAAATATTTACCTCGGCCACTGATATTAATAATGCTTTTAAAGAGTTCTATCTTGATCTCTATAGGTCTAAGACTTCGTCTACTGATTAAGATTTTAGAAATTTTGTGGAACCATTAGAACTCCCTAAACTGACAGCTGAGCAAAAAAAATCTCTTGATTCTGAGATAAACTTGGAGGAGCTTGGTGAGGTAATTAAGGGGACAGACGGCTTTGCCGCTGGATTTTTTAGATCTTATGCTACAGAACTGGCTCCACTTTTGTTAGAAGTTTATACAGAATCATTAAAGAATGGAAAGCTTCTGCCAACCATGACACAAGCCTGGATCACTCTGATTCTTAAAAAGGACAAAGATCCAAGCGAGTGTAAGAGTTACCATCCAATTTCCCTGATCCAGCTAGATGTAAAAATATTGTCAAAAATTTGGGCTAATCAATTAAGTAAAGTTATGACATCTCTTATACATATAGATCAGGTGGTGTTTATTGGGGGCCGCAGCTCTTCTGATAACATTAGGTGTTTCATCAATATCATGTGGTTAGTGCCGGATGATCAGACTCCAGTCGCTGCCATCTCACTTGACACCGAAAAGGCATTTGATATGGTAGAATGGGATTATCTTTTTAAGATTTTGGAAATATACGGGTTCGGGAATACTTTTATTGGATGGGTTAAGTTACTTTATAGACACCCGGTAGTGGCAGTACTAACAAATGGATTAATTTCAGATTATTATACTCTGGATAGGGGCACTCGGCAGGGTTGCCCTCTTTCCCCATTATTGTTCTGTCTTGCCCTGGAACTATTAGCAGCCGTGATAAGAAAGGAAGATGATTTTCCAGGGGTGGTGGCGGGAGGTATGGCGCATAAGCTTTTGCTTTACGCAGATGATATTTTATTATTCACCTCCGACCCCACTAGATCTATGCCTTGCCTCCACAGAATTATTAATTCCTTTTCTAAATTCTCAGGATACAGAGTCAATTGGTCTAAATTCGAAGCTTTGGCTCTGACAGCATACTGCCCAGCGATGGCTTTTCAGCCGGGCATCTTCCAGTGGCCCAAACAGGGCATTAAGTATTTGGGCATTTTATTCCCAGCAAGTTTGTGTGATTTAGTTAGAGTTAATTTTGACCCCTTAATAAAAAGGTTTTTGAGCGATGTGGGCAGGTGGGCTTCATTACATTTATCTATGATTGGGAAAGTTAATGTTATTAAAATGAATTGTATTCCAAAATTCAACTACCTGCTACAATCTCTCCCTGTAGATGCCCCCTATAGCATAGCGAAGTCCTTCATTTGGAAATGTAAACGTCCCAGATTACATTTCAGTAAATTGCATAGGCCAGTTGACAAAGGTGGGCTAGGCCTACCCAAGATTTAGTTTTATTACTATGCATTCGGTCTCAGACATTTGGCTCACTGGTCGCTACCACCTGAGAGAGCCCCTCCCTGGTTTTGTATTGAACAGGAAGTTCTTGCCCCTATTTCGCCATAGCAAAGCCTTTCTATCAAACTAACTGGAGAAGTTAAGTTACACCCCTTTATCTCGCATTTGTACGAGGTATGCTGCCCTACAAAGGCAAAAGACCTTAACTCGCTAGTGTGCGGAACTGAGAAAAATGACTTTAAAGTTTTTTAGTTGTCCAGCCAAATGTATTATAGGTAAGACACTGAAAATCTGGCAATTAGATGTTTTGGTAATGAAATGTATCTACATAAAAAAATCTTGAGCTCAAACTTGACTTTTGACCCCTACTTTGAAGTTACTGTACTCTGCCTTTGTAGTGTCTGCAAAAAGTGAGAAGTCATGCCAAGGCAAAAGGCAGTAACTTCCACATTATCAATATTTGGTTGCTGATCACCATTTACAAAATAATTATAGTAACACCTGTATAAAATCTAGTGATCATGGCATTTATTTTGGATGATTTACAATTATTATAGCCATGTACTTATGATGATGATAATAATAATAATAATAATAATAATAATAATAATAATAATAATAAGGCACAGAAGGAAATAGGAATAGGAAATAATATTTTATATACAGTATGTCCAATACACGTAGGAAATAATATTGTAAGGTCCATCAAACATTTGTTTTTACCAATAGGCTATTTGATTAATCAATGTCTAATTAACAAATTGGGCACAGCCACTGGCCTACAAGGTAGTGCCACAGCTGGTTAATCAAGGGATAACTTTAGCTACCATGCTCCAATGCACAGCTCTCTGACTGGTGGACTGGATTGGCCAATCTCAAAGGCTATAATATAGAGTAATGTGACTATATTAATTGTTTTTCTGAATCTGACCGTAACTGACATCCAGACAAAAAGTTATATATGTGGTTGGATACCATTTTGAAACAAATTTATTTATTGCAGTGTTCACTAACATAAAAGGATACAAGACACAAGTTAGCCTAAGTGCTTTTTACATCGAATTGAATGAAAGTAGCCTAGCCTTAAAAATCGACTTGTGGATTGATGTGAACGCCAGCAAGTAGGAATAATGCTCAGAAATCAGAATGCTTGTGGATTGTTGTGGATTAAACATCTGCGATGACGTTCATTGCCATGGATTTTATCGGGTTACTAGAAAAGGTAGGATAGATTTAATTGCAAACTGTTACTACTGATTTTATGTGTGATCATGCTACATGCTATGTTGTCACTGCATTCGAGTCCACACTCATACAACTAGTGGGCAGCCCCAGACTCTCACTGACACTGATGTTGACAGCTGTCACTGACAGGCTGACACTGACTGAATAATCTGCATTATGAAAAAAAAACTTTGAGAATATTTACGATTACTTATTGCTGGCAAGTTATCTAGTCTTTGCTTGTTTACAGTGCTTTGTTATATGGAGCAATTTGGTAGCCTATTCATTGGATAGCCGAGTAGCCTATTTATGCTATAGGATGCTAGCTAGCTAAATGAAGTAGATTGCGATCTATCTAATTCGTTTGTCTAATGCATCTTTTGTGTTACACAATTTCTTACCTTGACGTTGGCATTTCAAAGCCATCTCAACCATCATTTTACCTCGAGAGGCCATCCTTAAACACTATAGTAAAAACACTCAACAATATTTGTTACTACACTTTTATTCAGGTATCGTGTGTGTTAGATTGCTTCAATGACAGATGTATGACAGTACACAGGCTACACCATAATTTAAATGCAGCAAACTTTAATGTAAAAACAAAGGCAGAGTACAGTAACTCCATGCCGGCACAGTAACTTCATTTTGACGCACGGCTAAAAAAAGACAGAGTACCCTAACTCAATTTGAGGGTTCCAAAACAAAGTCAAAGAGCGGTAATTAGAGTTATGGAGTTCTGCCTTGGTTACTCCTGGGCTTTTGGAAGTTACTGTTAAAACAACCCATTATTTTCTCGAAAAAACAACGAAATTGACTCAAGATACTTATCCACGTGATAAAGGAGGTCTTGAATGTCTTATAAATATCAATAATTCATTTTCGACCAAAAACGAAGTTATGGCCTTTTGCCTTTGCACGGCAGTATGGACAAAAGTGTCCAGAGTGTTTAATTCTGACATTTATTCAAATGTTGCTTCGAGGACATGGCTGAACCCAAAGCTGTGTATTAATAAGTCCCCTTTCTGCTGGTCAGAGTGGATTGTGAGGGAGGTTAATATGCTCAGTGACATATATGTGAGTGGAGTGTTGAGATCCTTAGAAAATATGGTTCAACATTTTAGGATTCCCAGATCTCAGTTCTTTAGGTATTTACAGCTGCGCCACCTGCTCTGTACTCTTTTTGGGAGTAGCATACACCCCCCTAAAGCTGCAGATACTCTGGGAGTGGTGATTATTGCTTTTGGAAAAGATCATGAGGCATCAGTGTATTACTTCCTGTTAATTCAGATTCTGGGGGACGGAGCTTCAACTTCTCTCAAGAGATTATGGGAAAAATTTTAAACTTGGTATTGGAGGAGGGAGTGTGGGCTAGGATTGATGTTTGGAGGGAAGGGTTTTAAGTTCATACAATTTGATTCCGTATTTTCTGTCATGTTTATTTAATTTGTGACTGGAATCAATAAAAATTGTTAAAAAAAAAAAAAAAAAGCACATTCATAAGAAGTTGGTAGTGTAAATTCATTTGGTATGCGATGATTCAGAAGAACTGACTACTGGCCTCTTTTGCAGTGACTTAAATATCACTCTACAACAACATGTGGACAATATTAATATAAATTAGATCATAAACACAATTGTAAATATAACATAATAACAATAATAATAATAATAATAATAATAATAATAATAATAAAAGATTGAATTTACTGTCCCATGGGAAGAGGGACTGGAGGTAGCCTATAAGAAGAAGCTAAAATATGCTGATCTGGCCGCCAAGTGCAGGGAAAATGGATGGAGGGCTGCCACTTACCCCGTTGAGGTTGGGTGTCGAGGGTTTATGAGAACATCAATGCAGCACCTGTTGAAAGACACTGGTATCTTTGGATCAGCGATGAAGAAGTCTCTGAAGGAAATGGCAGAGGAAGCAGAAAAAGGGAGCTTCTAGCTATGGTTAATAAGGAAAGATGAAAACTGGGGTGTGCAGAAATTAGGAACAGGGAATAATTGTGATAAGTGGTGAGGTAGTATGTGGAAGAGGAAAAGGGGTTGGAGGAATTATTTCCGCTGACCCGCTCTGTCTTTATTCAGGGGTTTCTGGAGAGGGATTGAGTGGGGGAGCGAAATCAGGCCAAGCTAGGTGTTGGAGGGCCGGCTGACGCAGTCTCGCGGCTCACCTCTCACTTCGCTCTCCTACTTAATCTGTTGGAGGATTGGTCTAAGGATAGGCACTGGATGGGTGGTAGGTAGAGATTGATAGCTTGTTTTTTTCCCACCCACGCCCACTTGCGCTTTGCGCTTGCATGAAATTTGAGCATAGAATTAGCGCTCTCATGAAAATTGGATAAGATGTTGTTGCGTGTAGTGCTGCGCTCTTTTCTCTATACAAGGAATTAATTTCACAGCTGGAGTCATATGGATGACATTTATGCTGACTGCCTGTTCTTTTTAGAGCTTCAAAAGCCGAAATCACCATTCACTTGCATTTTAAGGACCTACTGAGCTGAGATATTTTTCTATTTTTCTTCACATGTGTTCAGCAGAAGAAAGTAAGTCATACACACCTGGGATGTCATTAATATGAGTAAATTATGAGATAATTTTTGGGTGAACTATCCCCTTAAAGGGAAAATGCAACCTCCAAGTCGTGCTCATCATTTATTATGTGAACATGATTAATTTCATAGGATCAGAACTTGTGTTGCTGAGGCTATTTGTGATATGCTTTATCAGTTGCGCCACAGGAAAAGGTAAACAAGTTTTATATTTATGCAATTATGTCTGATGGGAGATGCTGCTCGTTATTAACTCTAACATTTGGTAGCAATGTGGATTTCCTGTGTGATTTGGTTGCCTTTGAAAAGTAGTCGCACCTCAAATGGTTGATTTCAACAGTTTTACAGCTCAAATTATAAACTTTTTACTGAATAATTTGTGTTAGTGCAATTGTGCATTAAATATTATTATTGACTTGTTTTTTTAAACCCTCATGTGAGCTTGTCTGGTAGGCTGACACTTTTTTTACATACAGTACTGAGGCACGAGTTAACATTATTTTCTTTAGTAATCAACAGCATACCACAGATGCGGTCAACAGAGCTTAGGTTGTATTATTCCCTTAACACACTTAAAGGGCAGAGTCACAATTTCTATTGGCCTGGTGTGTGGATGTGACAAAGAGCCCAAGAGAGATTTAGACAGAGGTTTAGTTCTCCCCTGGTGGATGGCTCCATCTTGGCTCTGTGTTAATGGAATTAAAGTGAAACTCCAGGAATCCTCTATTCCGCCTCAGATATTCAGCTCTAAGAGCTCAGCTGCGCTAAGCCCATCCTTATGCCCTCAAATCAGCTCTCTGCCACCTTTCCCATTCAAACAACCTTCTCATCCCTGTTCCTTCTCCCCCTCTCTTCCTCCCTCCATCTCTCACTCATAGTCCCTAGTCCTACTTAATACCCTCTTTCATCCCTTTGTTTCTGCCTCTACTGCATTTCCCCCCCTAACACTCTCTGATCCTCAGCTAATACCTTATTCTTTCCCTCTTTTAGCCTGTTTTTTTTTTTTTTTTTTTTTTTGTCTTTCTCCTTGTTGAAAAGACCAGTTTAGGCCAGCATGAATTTATATGATGGTCCATCTCAGTGTTTGCCAATTTTGCTCCTGAAACTTCTCCAACACAAAACATTTTTGATGAATCCCACCCATTGTACAAAGGTGCCTCTGTTTATTCATGGCAAGCAGCAGATGCCCTAACTCCAGCCCCACCGTAATCCTAACCATATGCAGCCTTTAAGGCTAAGTACCCAGCCAGGGACACCCATTAAGAAAAGTGCAGTGTACGGGGAACTCCAGGACCAGCATAACTGTCAGTTACTGAATGTTGTTTGCAACATTTCATGTTGTCTACCTTGCTGAAAAGACCAACCTCCATCAGCATGAATTTCCATGTTGGTAGGATCTGCTTTGGTGCTGGTTTACTTGGTGGACCAGCATAGCTGGGTATTTCTTCAACTTTGGGCACGTTTAGCATTTTGGATTTCTAAAAGGTGTATTTGCATGCATCACAGGAGATTCATGTAATATGTTATGCAAGTCATGCAGATTGCCATCACAGTGTCATTCCTACTTAAATTATGTATTGTATTTAAGAGAACTCCATGGTGGAGATGACAGTAATAATTTTTTAATTAACAACTTTTTTTTAAATAAAATGTCTGCCTCTTTTGTCTTGCTTAGGCTAATTTCATAGCTAAAATTTTATGTATCCTAACTACACACAATTAAACAATATGTTCGTACTTTTTGGGCCATATAAAAAGAAGAATGATGATACATTTCAGCACAATGAAACACAATGGTAAAATTAAAAACAGAAATTAAATACGGTACAATGAAATACGAAAATGAAATACAATAGAGGCTAATGTTAATTAAAAATACAAACAGGGCATTAGCCTTCCCATATACTTCTACACATACTTAATACATGCCTAAACACTCACAGTACTTTGCTTATTTTTTAACCAAACTTTAAGGACAAGTGTAACAGTTAAACAATACAATTCTCATTACACATATTCACTTAATTGGAAAACCCTGGGCTATATATCATTAAATAAGATATGATTCATTCTAAATTTGCATACCCAGTTCTTGCAGGTGCACAAAATGTGGTCAAACTCCACATTTGCAATCCATATGCATCCTTCAAAAATAACCCATAACAAACACTCAATATTAACATTTGACTCTTCTGAACACATATTTAATACAATTTATAAGCATTTTGTGTAAAATTTTATATTTAACCAAGAATTCTCAATCGATGAACGAAACCGGGAGCTCTCTTGCACAATACATGTTCTCATGTCACTCTAACCAGCACACATGCACAACAGGGAGAGTGCTGGAAAACAGGTGTGGCAAAACTCCAGTTCTTAAAGGGCCCACATCCAAATTTATGATGAGTTAAATTTAATGAAATTTCACAACTTAGAGGTAATATTTATCTTGTTTTTTCTCTTTTCTTCAAACATCACTTGTCTCATATTTCATCTTAAGCATGCTTTTTCTGACACTCTTGTCTGCTTTGTTAACAAGTACACTAACTTTTGAAAACATTTTATTAAGGCCAAAAATGTGTGGTGTCATGGAAAGTAAGCCACAACTGTGAGAAAATTGCTAGAAATCATATTCAGACAGTAAATATTTAAATGCTTTTATATTCAATAAATATTCAATAAACAATTTTCAGTCTTTGTTAAGCTTACCATAGTTTTAAACATGTAATAATTTGTATTTCTATAATGGATTTTCATAGTTTCATTTTGGCCGTTTTGGTCTGGGACAAGGCTAAAAAATATAATCTATTCATAAAAGGCATGTGAAAAGTACCAAAAATAAATTATTAAAGGCATGGTAAAATGTTTCTAAGTCAGTTTCAATGTCACCTTCATGTAACAAAAAGAAACACATTAAAACCTGTCCATTGTAATAAAAATCAATTTCCCGGGACATGAAATACTCAAAAGTTGAAGACACGGCCATCTATGCTTTTTACCAGCAAAATTAAGCTGGTCGATCATCTTTATGGTGATACTGGTTGACCAAGGATGTCTTGCTGGTTAAGTTAATTATAAGGAACACCAGTGCTGGTGACTAGCATCCACAACTCAACATATGTTGGTGAATAGCAAAGCTGGTTTTTCCAGCAGGGTCTCCTTCTCCACCACCAATTTTCCATCATCTCCATGGGTGTGTCTCACTCAGCTCCCTGTATCGTGAATCAGTATATCGTTAACACAAATTCGAGCACTGCAAGTGTGTTGATCCACTGAGCATTGGGACACTTTTGACTCAGTTACCAGCGACACGATAATGACATTGTGCTTTCAAGTGCAACTGCTATTAATGTTAATGTTGTAGATATCAAAACATAAAGTGTTATTATGAAAGATAAATTAAGAAATAAAATACAAAGGAGAGTTTATTGATATTTTTCTAACCAATCTATTATTGGAAAGATTGTTTAACTTTCATGAACATTATGGATGAAAGATAATTCTCTTTAAAAAGTATAATGACTTGAAAGCCTTCAGAAGACCTGACAACGTTTCTGGTAAGGGAACATAGTGAGCAGTGATGCTCCTTGTTTTTTATGGTGCATTCTGGGAATTTTTAGTGAGCAAACGTTTTTGTGATCGAGAATTAGCCGACTCCCTGACCACTGTCCTGACTACTGAACTTGGGAGCTGATTGAGACGCATGCCATATTTCTCTCCTGTCAATTACAATCTATTCTCACCTGCCACACACTTCCCCTCCCTTCAGCGTCTCTCTCCCCTCTTTCGGAACATTCTGCCAGCTGGGTGTCTTTGTGCCTTTTTAACCAATAACTGCTTAGCCTCCCTACAGAGATGGCGAGAGAGAGAGGTAGTGTGGCAGGGGTGGAGGAGTTCTTCGGAATACTAAAATATGCCGATGTTTACCGAGTGTTTGTCTCCAAGCCTTGAATCTAGAGCAACATGCATCAGGTCAACAGCTTTTTAATACATGCACAAACAGAGAATTCCATGTCAGTGGCGCTCATTTCAAAAGGTTCATTATGGAGATGTTATAAATTGCAGGCCAGTTTTAGTGGGAAACATGTTTTTGCTGTCGGCTCGATCTTCATTTTGAATCAAAACAAGAAGTCATGATAATTTCTAGTACATGCAATTACAAGTGTTTTCTTGCTTTCCCTTTTGCACACTCTCTCATTTTTTTTTCTCCCTGGTTGTGTATTTGTACAGCTGAGAGACTTACCCTGGTTTCTTTAATTGAAGCCAAATTTTATTCAACAAACACACTCATTTTATTCAAAGAGCACTGGGGCAGTTCGTGTGTGTGTGTGTGTGTGTGTGTGTTTGTGTTGGCCTTGTACAATGATGTAACCGCTAGTAATATGCAGCACTTCCTTAGTGAGCTGAAGATGGCAGAGTTCATCATCTTGCACTTCTGTGTTCTTCAGTTCATGTCTGTTTCCAAATTCCAATACTTTCGGGGTATCTACTGAATTTGATGAAGAACCTGCTTCTTGACAGTTTCTGCACTGCTACTGTGACCAAACGAAATAATAAAAAAAATAAAATAAAATAAGAATCACCATGTTCTAACTTCCCCTGTCTTCTATTGGTTGTACATGCAGATAGTCCCGCCCCAAACTCACACCATTGGTAAACTCTTAGAACCAAATCAAATCATTTTATTGTCACACAGCCATATACACAAGTGCAATGGTGTGTGAAATTCTTGGGTGCAGTTCCGATCAACATAGCAGTCGTGACAGTGATGAGACAGTACCAATTTACAATAACATCAAATTAACACAGCACATAATTACATTCAACAATATACAAATAATAACATGCACTGTACAGTATACAATACGCACTATATAGATACACATTATTCAATAAAAATAAAAAATAAAAATATATAAAAAAGTATATATAGTAGTAAATATAGAATGTACAGTATTGTACTGTATTGACATTCAGGCTGTCGGTTGATAGTCAGTTGTTCAGAGAGAATACAATATAATAATAATAATATAATTTATGACAGTCTGGTGTGAGATATAAGAGTAAGGGTAATAAAGTGCAGTGCTGATGTATTTGATCGTGGGAGATCAAGAGTTCAAAAGTCTGATTGCTTGGGGGAAGAAGCTGTCATGGAGTCGGCTGGTGCGGGTCCTGATACTGCGATACCACCTGCCTGATGGTAGCAGTGAGAACAGCCCATGGCTCGGGTGGCTGGAGTCTCTGATGATCCTCCGAGCTTTTTTCACACACCGCCTTGTATATATTTCCTGGAGGGAGGGAAGCTCACCTCCGATGATGTGTCTGGCAGTTCGCACCACCCTTTGCAGTGCTTTGCAGTTATGGGCGGTGCTATTGCAGTACCAGGCGGAGATGCAGCCAGTCAGGATGCTCTCTACAGTGCAGGTGTAGAACCGTGTGAGGATGTGGCGGTTCATTCCAAACTTCCTCAGCCGTCTCAGGAAGAAGAGGCGCTGATGAGCCTTCTTCACAACGACTTCAGTGTGGATGGACCATGTGAGTTCCTCAGTGATGTGGACACCCAGGAACTTGAAGCTGCTGACTCTCTCCACTGGTGCTCCATTGATGGTGATGGGACTGTGTTCTCTGTCTTTTCTTCTGAAGTCCACCACAAGCTCCTTTGTCTTACTGACATTGAGGGAGAGGTTGTGCTCCTGACACCAGTGTGTCAGAGTGTGCACCTCCTCTCTGTAGGCTGTTTCATCATTGTCAGTGATCAGACCTATCACCGTCGTGTCATCAGCAAACTTAATGATGGCATTGGAGCTATGTGTTGCCACACAGTCATGTGTGTACAAGAAATACAGTAGTGGGCTGAGAACACAGCCCTGTGGGTCTCCAGTGTTGAGGGTTAGTGATGAGGAGATGTTGCTGCCTATTCTAACCACCTGGCGTCTGCTTGACAGGAAGTCCAGGATCCAGCTGCACAGCGAGCTGTTTAAGCCCAGAGCCCGGAGTTTCTCATCTAGCTTGAAGGGCACTATGGTGTTGAATGCTGAGCTGTAGTCTACAAAAAGTATTCTCACATAAGTGTTCTTTTTTCCAGGTGGGAGAGAGCAGTGTGTATTGTAGATGCAATGGCATCATCAGTGGAGCGGTTGTTGTGGTAAGCAAACTGCAACGGGTCAAGAGAGAGAGGCAGTACAGAGCAGATGTAATCTCTGATTAGTCTCTCAAAGCATTTGCTGATGATGGGGGTCAGAGCAACAGGATGCCAGTCATTTAAGCAAATTATTTTTGATTGCTTTGGAACAGGCACAATGGTGGATGTTTTAAAGCAAGTGGGGACTACAGACAAAGAGAGGGAAAGGTTTAAAATGTCCATAAAAACACCAGCCAGCTGGTTCGCGCACGCTCTGATGACACGGCCCGGAATGCCGTCTGGGCCTGCGGCTTTGCGGATATTCACCCGTTGGAAGGATCGGGTTACATCCGCTACAGAGACGGAGAGTGAACTAACCCCTGTAGCTTCGGCCGCGAGAGCTCTCTCCACGAGGGCGGTGTTATTTTCCTCAAAACGAGCATAAAAAGTATTTAGCTCATCCGGGAGAGAGGCAGCGGTGTTCATGGTGGAGTTTTATTCCCTTTAAAGTCCGTGATGATGTTAATTCCCTGCCACATGCTTCTAGAGTTGGTGGTGTTAAACTGTCCTTCAATCTTGCTCCTGTACTGGCGTTTTGCGGTTCTGTTTTTCGGAGGGCATAACTGGCTTGTTTATGCTTCTCCGCGTTCCCGGAATTAAAAGCGGAGGTCCGCACATTAAGTGTCGCGCGAACATCGTTATTTATCCATGGTTTCTGATTCGGATAGATCCGTATTGTTCTGGTCGGAACCACGTCCTCCATGCACTTTTTGATGAAACACATTACACTATCAGCGTAAAGCTCGATGTCGTCATCAGAGGCGGACCGGAACATCTCCCAGTCCGTGTGATCAAAACAGTCTTGTAGTGTAGATTCTGATTGGTCTGACCAGTACTGGATCGTTCTGAGGGTGGGTGCTTCCTGTTTCAATTTCTGCCTGTAAGTGGGTAGAAGCAGAATGGAAGAGTGGTCCGATTTGCCAAATGGTGGGCGGGGGAGGGATTTGTAGCCATCCCGGAAGGGAGAGTAGCAATGGTCCAAAACCCGGTCCCCTCGTGTGTTGAAACTAATGTGCTGGTGGTATTTTGGTGCGACTGATTTTAAACTGGCTTTATTAAAGTCCCCGGTCACAATGAACGTGGCCTCGGTGCGCGGTTTCCTGCTCACTTATTCTCCCATACAGTTCCTTGAGTGTCCGGTCTGTGTCGGCTTGTGGGGGGATGTACACAGCAGTGAAAATGACCACTGTGAATTCCCTCGGTAGCCAGAATGGTCGACACAGAAGCATGAGAAATTCCAGATCAGGAGAGCAGAAAGACTTGATAGAATGTACGTTCCTCCGATCACACCAGGATTTGTTGATCATAAAACATACTCCACCACGGCTAAGCCTTCTCTGCTGGGGGAAACAGGTCTCATATTAAATAAATAAATTGTAACATGTTAATTTGGTAAATTAATTAATTTAAATGTATATACAGAATATTTGGTGTTTACAAGCAAAGAGTGCAACCCCTTACAGCCTTCAGAATTTTCAGTGAACCCTTCAACAGTGCAGATGAATAGGAATCTAATGTTAGATTGACAGAAAAATCATCCAAATTGTTTTATTTGTACCTAGTGGGTGTAGTCTTTTAGATATGTCCCTGCCAAGACCTTCTAGCACACCCTGAGTTACACAAACAATCACGCATTAAGTAATGTACGCAAATAAAGAGTGAAGAGCACAAGAGAGATGTTCTGCGGCTTCTGCCGAATTTAGGAGGGCTGATTTTCACTTCAAATAACCTCCGGTAAGTATTTATTTATTTATTTATTTATTTTTGCAAGTTTTCACATTTGTTGATTGTTGTCAACATGTTTACTGAAATTTCAACTAAGCTTGTTAAGTAATGTGATTATGACAATGAATCCTATCACGATTATGATGATTTATTGTCTGTTTTAGTGCTTTTACAATTAAGAAGGTTAATTTTCAAACAAATTGTCATACTTCTCAAGGTGGAGCTTCTTACATATTAATTTATTAATATTTGTCTTGGACAAATATAATAAAAGGCTTTAAAATACTTTTGAAAATATTGCACAAGGGAAGAACGACATGAAATATTTTAAATTATTCCAAATACTTAAAATATTTATCTCTTTTTTGGTCAGCTTTAATCTTGGTCCATTTTACATTTACACTGTTGCTTTTGGAACCCAGCCAACCTGAACAGGTATTATGTTATGTTATGTTACGATACGTGGCATTGCGTTGCATTATGTTATATTATGTTATATGATATTATATTGTATATCATGCAATGGAAAAATATTTGTGTCCTAAATTCTTCACTTTCACATGTTATTTTAAATCTCTCCGATTAAATCCACAAGCTTTTATTTCACTCGAAGGAAGACCTTTGAGATTCTGTGTATACTATGTATCTTCATTCTGTCATCTCCAAACAAATAGAGTATTTGGGCATCTCCTCTGTTAGCCTTTTTCCAACGAAATGGCACTGATTCTTCTGCCAGAGCATGTGCTCTTCTGGTTTTTGACTGGGGGATTCTGGAGCCTTTCGGAAACCTGCTCACTTTTCCACTGAACTGAGTCTCGAGTAGAGTGCTGGTTTCCTCTGTGGACCACTGCTGAATGCTTTTGTTGTCTGATGTTTTTGTTGTTGTTGAAGAGCAAATTAATCTTTGCTGCAGATGGTAGCTAGCCAAACTGTTGTTGTTTGTTGTTGCGTAAAAATACCCTTAATGACCAAGACCAAGTAAGTTAAATTAATGCGAGTTTGGTGAGAACCTCCGCAGCTGGCACATGAATCACAGTGCTTCAGAAGCTGTTAATCTTCATGCGCTCTTCAGAAGCTGCTCTTATTGAGGGTCAGCGAGACGGTCAGAGTTCCTTTGGAGTGCCTACATAATGCAATAACACTGGAAAACTAAATTATTTTTTTAACTGTTTACTGTAACTATTTTGTAACTATTAATTATTTAAAGATTATTTAATAATTGTGACAGCCCTTATTAAAACGGAGTCAACAAGAGTGAATAATGATGATATCAATAAACTCAATAATAATCATTATGTCCTTTTTTGGCTTATAATACTCCAAACTAATCAATATGCATTATTATTAGTCCATGCTTAGTGATGGAAATTTAGCTCTGTTATAGTTAGTTAGACTTTATTTGTCTCCGTAGGGAAATTTGTTTTGCAGCATACTCACATGGCATTTCATCACAACAAACAGAGTCATCAATGGATATTCACATACACATACCTTTACCATGCACCTTGCAAAAGTGTCCTATTCATTGAGAAAACAGTGTTTTCTTAAAGGATAGTTCACCAAAAAATGAAAATTCTCTCATCATTTACTCACCCTCATGCCATCCCAGATGTGTATGACTTTTTTCTTCTGCAGAACACAAATTAAGATTTTTAGAAGAATATTTCAGATCTGTTTGTCCTCATAATGCAAGTGAATGGTGACCAGAACTATGAAGGTCAAAAAATGACATAAAGGAGGCATAAAAGTAATCCATATGACTCCAGTGGTTAAATCCATATCTTCTGAAGCAATATTCGGGTGAGAAACATTGATATTTAAGTCCTTTTTTACTATCAATCTCCTCCTTTGACCAGCCCCGACCAGTAGGTAACTGAATGTGAAAATGAAAGTCACTTCCACACCAGACTGTGACAGTGAAGGTGTAGAATTACAGTTTGAAAAGGACTTAAATATTTATCTGTTTCTCACCCACACCAATCATATTGCTTCAGAAGATATGGATTTAACCACTGAAGTCTTATGGATTACTTTTATACTGCTTTTGGACCTTCAAACTACTGGTCACCATTTACTTACACTTTATAGACCTACAGAGCTGAAATATTCTTCTAAAAATCTTACATCTGGGATGGCATGAAGGTGAGTAAATGATGAGAGAATTTTAATTGTTGGGTGAGCTATCCCTTCAGCAGAATGAATCACATTGGAGACCTACACTTAAAATGCATGGGCCGCCACTAGTATATTTGATATACTGTTTTTTTTTTTTTTTTTCATACTACATAACAGGAAAATGTGCATATTCAGATGCAGGGCATGTCTCTCCTCAGTCGAATGTAAAGGGATGGGCGGCTGTCCCAGCATCCTCCAGGACTGAAGCTAAACAGCACTGCTCTGAGTGTCAGTTCCACATGATAGGGGTGACAGCACTTATAAGTGTCCTTTACAGACAGCTCTAGCTAAGAAGAGACGTGGTCAGGACTGGGAAATGAGCCCTTTGATGTGCTGTGGTGGGACACTGTGATAATGGACCATTCTTTAGATGGGTTTCAGACACTTCCACAGTTCCATTTCATATGCCTTGGAATGGGGGCGTTAAGATGGTCATCAAGCTTCAAGCCTCACGCCTCACAGTGATCTCCAGAGCAAACTTTCTCTCTCTCGCTCTCTACAGTAAGTAAATGCTGGGCTGGGCTGCTAGTATTCTTAATAGGGTAAGATCTAAAAGTTAGTTTTGGTAAAATCTTTTCTATTGATTTGGTCTCCTCTTCTTTCCTCTCTTCCAACTCTTTTCTTTCTCTTCTCTAACACTTGGATGTCAATGGTATGGTTCCAATTATTCCAAAATTGTCTTATTAAAGGATTAGTTTACCTGAAAATTAAAATTATTTTATTATTTAAAAAAAATAAAAATAAATTACTCACCATGTTACAAACCCATATGATTTTCTTTCTTCGGTTAAACACGAGGTGAATTTAAAAAAAGTGAAATCAAATATGGTGGCTTCGTCGATAACGTCAAACTTAATTGGTTCTTGCGACATGACGTGATGATGAGGTTTGACGTTAGCGATGTAGTTGTCATTTTTTTATTTCAATGATTTATTCTATTTGATTAGAATAACATCTATTTTGTTAATCACACAAAGTATTCGAATAGCTTCAAAATACTTGGAATATAGTGCATAAGTTGTATCAATTACTTTTACTGTGGTTTTATGGTGCTTTTTTGTCATTTTTCAAGCTTGGCAGACCAGAGTCATCATTAACTGTCATTGTTTTGGAGTGACAATAGGTTGAGTAAATAGTCACAGAATTTTCATTTTTGGGTCAACTATTCCTTTAAAGAATTTAAACCAGTCACAATCAGTTATTATCATTATTAATCATATACTGTCATTCATAAGAAACAACTGAACACTAAATCAAGCAAGCATCACAGCCTAAGGGCAAAGTAATTTCACTTTTTCACAACTGTCTGAACAACACACTGGTGAGATCCAATCTGTGACTGTGTGTGTCTTTGTGAACACAGTGAGAGTTAATCAGAGTATTTCAAAGCTATTTGGGGCATTCAAGCCATGAGGGAGAGTTTTTAGACTTATTATCACTTTCTTTCATGAATGTTTTTGGGAAATTCATTCAAACAATATCAATAGAAAAGACAGAGAGATGACTCATTATTGCTGCTCCAAAGAATAGAGGACAAAATGCTGATTCCACACACACATATGAAGATCACACTCAAGGTAATGCCAAAGAAAAATAACAAATGGAGAAATGAACAGCAGCTAATGACAGCAGGGTAGGAGGTAATCAATGGAATCCCAATATAATCAGCAACTGCTGGGTAATCACAGATAAAGAGGACGATTCTGAGTTTTAAAACATCAGAAGAGGTGCAAAGCTATTTGGAAACACTTGAAAGTGTGTCAACGAGCTAATGTGTTCCAAACCGTCATACGATTTTGCAGCGATTCAAATACTGCATAAAATAGACACCATGTCACAAGGAGAATGTGTATGAGTGGTGTATCTTCATGTGTTTCCTTACTGTTTTCTGGCTTCTTGATATGTGTGAGCCAGTCTGTCAGTTTGCATGTGTGCATATGTGTGATAGAGACAATTCGAGTGAGCATGTGTGTTTGTGTCTCTAGAGGCGGACTGTAATAACATATTTCCAAAGATGACATTTAATGCATGCAAACAAATCACCACGGAGACCATCAGCGTTCTGTCAGGCTTATCCAATAAGCAGGAGCACATCAACTCAGGCAGAAGAAGAAGTAGTTTTATTTATATAGCGCCTTTCCCTAAGCTCAGGGTCGCTTTACAATAAGTACATTTCTGTGGCAGCGGGGGCGTGGTCTAGCGTCCGTCCGGGGAGAGAGAAAGCAGTAAGAGCACTGACACCTGAGCTAAATTATGTCTAGCACCTGTCTCTAATTCCAGTGATCATGGGGAGAGCGGCATATAAGCGGCCATGCCACCAGCAGATGGGGAGAGAGTCAGGGGCAAGAAACCTTACTGTGGAGCTGATGAGCTATTGTTGTGAAACTGATGAATTATTATTGTGAAGCTGTAAAGCACTGGAGTATATTAATTAAAGTCTTACCTGTGAGGAAACCGCTCTCCTGTGTCCTCCTGCTGTGAAGGTCTTTTACAATTTCATAACATGATAAACGATACAAGATATATATATATATATTAGGTTACTGAAAGTGTACTGCAAATAAAGTCAGGAGTAATCAAAGCTAATAGATGACCGGGAGAGCGGAGCTGGGATTGGAGGTCGTGGGCCACTCTACTCTACCTATTCAAGGCTTGAGGAGCGTCCTCAGAGACAACAACAATCTATATCCTCATTTTCATCTTCATAGAGGAATTCAATTTAAAACAACAGCAAGCCTAATTTTCATAAATCCATTTCAATCATATTTGCTGCAACAGAGGTGAGAGCCCAGTCAAAATGTGTAGAAGTTGGAATCATTAAGGGATTGCAATGTTTTGGTGACTAATATGGGATTTGATCTTTAGGCCCAAAATACACTTTGCGCAAGTATGTAAACAATAAGGCTTCTAGCTCTTCAATCTCGATTTCAAGTTGTGCTCTAAAATGTGTCATAATGAAAGGCAAATATGCATTGCACTCAAAGCTTGGCCACTATACGCTGCAACAGGTATTATTGTAAATCGTATTATCATCTTGCATGGTTGGTTTTATCTTTTAAGTACTGTCTTGTTGCGCAAGTTAGTTAAGGTCAACATGTTTATAGCAAGCTACCTGAATAATAACACATCCCGAAATAGATATATGAAGGTAACAACTCTAGAGCTGGGTAAAAATTATGATTTTTCCGATTAATCACAACCTTCATTTGAACAATCCCAATATCGATTTTTAAAATCCCAAGATCAATCTTTTACTTTTATTTTAAAGTATCCTTTAGTTTTGGTTGTGTTGATTATTATATTTGTTCAATAAATTGTAGTTGAATTGCAAAGTTTGGGCCCTGTTGTTAATTTCTAAAAATAATATTTTCGTAATGTACCAAGTTAGAATGTATAATTTACAGCATTAGCTAAGAGAGAATTTGTTTCATATATTAGAAAAATGGACATTGTAACTGAAAAATACACAAACGAATCAGAACTGAATCAAATCATATCGAAATCACAATCGAAATGAAAGCTTGTGACTCAGAATTGAATCAAATTATGAAATTTGTAGCAATACCCAGCCTTAAAATATCGCCCCCTTGAGTACTGACCTCCTTAACCCACACCAAACTAACATAAACCAGCCTGGATGTTCCAACACATTCTGAATCCCAAGGCATCAAATACTAATGCTTGTGCAAGACCCCAGCGTGTCAATCTACAGATGCCAAAAGCAGCCTTCGGCATCTATAGATGCCAAAAGCAGCCTTCGGTTTCCCAGCGTGTTCGGCAAACGCATCGCTTTTAATGTGAAACCTTTGGCATCAACAGAGGTGAAGGGCTTCAGAATTTTATCATTGTGAAATGATATGTTAGTGTACAATTTTGTCATCGTGACATGATATGTTGGGGGGATGATTTTTGTTTTATTTGAAATCAGCTAAATTTATGCAGAGTGCTAATGTTTAATCAGCAAAACATTTATTCGTTTGCAGTGGTTAATGTTTACTCCATTGTTTTCAGTGTAAATTCTGCTCTGCTGAGGTGACCTGTTTCAATCTGGGTGTATTCCAAGTCTTCTGATCGCTTTGTGTGAAAAACAGACCCAAGTTTAACTTTTTAATCAACACTCCTGACACAGGTTTGAAATCAGTGATGTCAAATGCCAGTGGCTCATGCATTGTCTTGTGACCAATTGCAACGAGTTCAAATTAGGATGTATCTTTAGAATGGGATGTGACTGGTATTTTAGAGCTCCTTGGATGTGACTGCCTTGACAGTGGGGGAACACTTTCATCTGATCTGATCACAAATTCTGATTGCAAAGTTACACTCATTTTCCACTAATTTCTGTTTTACATATAACCCATTAAAACTAATTTTTTTGGACCAGCAATTTTCACACCAGCCCATTATCGCATCACTGATTTCAGATTTCTCCATTCTTAAATGGCAGGTTTGTTACTGCCAGAGTAACACAAGAAAGCAAGTTCACCACAAGGATTATTAAGAATGTACAATCAAACAGCACACTTGCAATGCGTTGGCCAAGCCTTTGCATACTTGTGTAGAGTATGTTTCTGGCATTCAGATATGTTTGTTTTGGTTCTACACTCATTCACTGCCTTTAGAAGATTAGGAGAAATGTCTCTGAACTGAACTGAACGCTGAAGTCATCATAGCAGTAAGACATGTGCTGTCTCACCGAATTAAGCTCTGCTATGGGAGACGCAAAGATTGCTCATGAGCGATCAGCTCAAAACATGACAGCACTGGAAGAAGAAAGGAAATGAAAGGCAGATTTCCAAAAAAGCAAGTCCTTCTTTGTTTTTGTGCCATGTCTTTCCGAAAGCAAGTTTAATGGCATTTACAAAGGCTTTGGTTTCTTGTTTCTAAGCGTGCAGGAAATGCTTTGTGGTCTGTCAGTAAGAGGAAAGGTACAAAAGCCTCAACTTTAAGTCAATTGAACAAGACCTCAGGAAATTCTCCCAGAGAGAAAAAGATGCTTGTTGTGATTTTGTTTGTAATGCCTTCAAAAGAACCACAGAACATCAAGAAGGACTATGAAGAGGCAGTTGAAGGAGCAAGAAAGAAGGGGAGGTAAAGTCGTGTTGATATTAGCCAAAAAGAAAAAGGAAGATAAGAAGGATTGGGGAAAAAAAGACGGACGGCATTGATAAAAAACAACTCCCATTCTTTGAGTGGTGCTTTACAAAGATGGGGAGAGGGGCTTCTAACACATGAGAAATTTGTGTGTCAAATGTGTAAAGCAGTGAAACCAAGGGGTTTGGGTTAATCTAGAGCCAGCTTTTTGCTTCCAATGGCACAGACGGAAGCAGGAAAAAGCTGCCTGACATTTGTGTCTGATTGAAACAATCAGCCAGAGACTGAAAGCTGACATTTGAGCTTGAATGAAACTAACATATTACAAAATCTTTTTGCTTGACTGAAACACGAGAAATTGCGTTCGGCATGAGTAAAGATGAAAATACAGCAGAAAAAATCTCAAGACAGAAAAGTGTCACCTTGAGTGAAATGTAACCCTCAAGATGCAAATGTGATGTCTCTATTTCTCTCAGTTTCTGACGCTTACAAACACATGCGTACTAAGCTGTCTAAATAGAAACACACCAAGGACTTTTATATACGTTTATATTTGTATCTAACTATAATTACTGTTAACTAATTATGACACTTTCTCTTAAAGAAACTTTTTTTTTTTTTTTTTATGATAAAAAAGATTTAATTTATGAATCGATTTTCAAATTGAGGACATCCCCAAATAGAGGTTTTTGTCAGATTTAGCTCTACATATGGGGACAGTATTGTAGGGGTGTAAAAATACATTGATCTGGATCGATGCATCAATCCAATGGCCAACGATCCAATGTTATCGATACAATGCGTAAATATTGATATAGACATTTTTTAAAGATGTATCTTTATTTTAATACTCTCATGTCAGCCTTGTCCATACGCATTTCCGTCAGGCGATGAACCACCCTTATTACATTCATTTGACTTTATGAGCGCTAAATATGCTTTTCATGTGGGATACGGATGTGCATGGGGTCTTTGAAGCCAAATTGTGCCCTGCTATCTGTGCGGTGTGCGCACGCGTCAAACGGGCTTCCTGCAAAATGCGAGCTCCATTGACAGGATCCGAGCGAGCACATCAACTGGGCACTCCTTAAAATGTGAGCTCTCATGGCAAACGCAGAGCGGCTCACATGCGCGATTAATTCGGGCTCCCAACGATATCCTTGCACATGCGACCCATTTGAATTTTACAGTATAATTTGCTATTTTAAAGTACCATGGAGAAGATCAACCATGTGAAACATCTTGACAATGCCAAAATTCTGAACAGCACTAACGAGGGAAAGAGAAACACCTGCTCAGATCCAGCATCAGTTATAAGACTTAACACATTACACATCAACACCCTTACTAACATTTATCCCAGTTAACTGTAACAGAATTTTTCATTACAACTGTGTAAGTTGTAGACAAGAAAACCACGGATAGCACGGATAGTTGGAAACAAGTCATGGGTATGTAAGTATTTTGAATTGGACTAAACTGAAAAATTAGCTGTGATTAGCGAGTGATTTGTGTGTGACTTTATTTTTTATATTATTTATCTATATAATTTTTTTTTTTTCAACATCTGAAGTACCTTATTTTGTTGTGGGTGTCCCAATGTGTATACAGAGAGCTAAATAAAATAATCAAATTATATTTTGGTTGCATTTTCAGGGTAAACATTGTTTTAATTGTGTAAAATAGGCACATAATATCGGAATATCGATCGCAGGCCCCTGCATCAAATCGTACCGCGGCAGACTTTGAAGTATCGCAAATATCGGATCACAGGCTAAAAGAATCAATTCAAAATCGTATCGTGATGAAACGTCAGATTTACACCTCTACAATATTGTGTGTATGTTAAGTGCATGCACACATGCGATCGCACCCCCACACTTATGTACACAGAATATAATTTGAAAAAATTAAGAGAGAAAGATGGAAATAGGATGTTAGCCCATTGCGAGATGAAGCTAAATGGTCATGACAGCTTTGGGACTTTGATGCCCCTCTGAATTGTGCCTCAGGCTTCAGAGTCCCTGTAGGTCTGTCTGTGTTTGTGTGTATGTGTGCATCCAGTGAAGTGACCACCAGACTCTGGCCGCTAACGAGTGATCATTTCTGACAGCTTGCTCATTATTTAGACATTGAAAGTGTGTCTATCCCAGAAAAAAAAAAAAAAAAAAAAATGCAAGGCCATGCCTCAAATCCAGGGAAATGAGTTGAGGGTGACTTATCAACATTCCCTTGGTAAAAATAACTTTAAATCACAAGTTCACTTGTTCATATACTCTTTGAGAGTGATAAGGGCAAACAAGTTTGGCTTGATGTCAGTCCATTTTGTGATTAAATGAAAATACAGTTCCAGAACTTTCCCTTAGCACTCAGAGCATGTAACATAAGTCAAATGATAGCAAATTCTTACACATTGTTTTAAAGGAATTGTTTACCTAAACATGAAAATTATGTCATGATATACCCTCATGTCATTTCAAACTTCGCCACACAGCAAAGGTGGATGTTATGCACATGTGAAACCTGCAAAAAACTACTTGTCAAGCAGCCTCTTTTTTCATGCCGCACTTTATACTTAAGTGAAATTATAAAGAAATTTGACACTAAAATAATTTCCTCACAGTTGGTTTTCCTCACGTCTCATTACCAATAGCAATGCACCATGTTTGAATGAAATTTGAAAGCTGCAGAGTTGAAGATTTTCAGAAAATAACAACATATAGGACTAAAAATTATTTTGTCTGTTGCTCGCAAAAACCTATTAAATAGCTGCCGAAGATCTGAAGACATTTTTTGGACCACTTATGTTAAATGAGCATTTTATTCGACTGAAATTGGATTTTGCTGAGAATGGTGGAAAAAGACTATTAATCTGTCTATTAATAAAAATAAAAAACAATTACTTTATAAAATCAATTTATTGAAAATGTCTTCTTCCTAAGAAAAATTCCTTAGTCTTTCCCTACTATGACAGGCACAGACATAAAAGCTAAAATTGGCTCTAAAAAATTAAGCTTCAAAATTGAATGGAATCCCAGATGCAATATACTGTGCAACTAAATCCAAATAATAGCTAAAAAAAATAAAATAAAATAAAAAAAAAATAATTAAGATTTGGTGCATAATGCAGGACTTTAAACCATAAACAAGACTGAAATACACCAGGGACTCTTATTTTTATTTTGAAATGTCTGTGTTCCCAGCTGCTTACTCAAACAGTTAAGGGAAAAAAGTATGCACTTTAACAATAATCTATGTATTACAAAAGAAAAAGTATAAATATGACTATTAATACTGTAAATATTGTTATATAACAAATATGAGAAGTTATTCATCATCAATAGTTCATAAGTGAATGCTTGTCATAAATGGCTGGTATTCCGGTAATGTGGTATTATTAAAACTGACTTTTTTTTTCCTTTTTCCTAGGGACACCGTCTATCAAAATCAACTTGAACTCAACAATCAATAATGGTTATATAAATAAATGTTAAATAATGTCCATCCTTCATATGTGTCTTTATATGACATCTTTTTGTATTAATAGCCTATTCATGCTCCATTACAATGCATTACATGTAAGCATTCACCAGATGAAGTTATATATTCACCAAATTAAGGGATTTTATAAACATTTAAATTCACCAGATGATTTGTATACATATATACACTGGTGGCCAAAGGTTTGGAATAATGTACAGATTTAGCTGTTTCGGAAGGAAATTTAATTCACCAAAGTGGCATTCAACTGATCACAAAGTATAGTCAGGACATTACTGATGTAAAAAATAAATAAATAAAAAAAAATAACAGCACCATCACTATTTGAAAAAAGTCATTTTTGATCAAAACTAGACAGGCCCCATTTCCAGCAGCCATCTCTCCAACACCTTATCCTTGAGTAATCATGCTAAATTGCTAATTTGGTACTAGAAAATCACTTGCCATTATATCAAACACAGCTGAAAGCTATTCGGTTCGTTAAATGAAGCTTAACATTGTCTTTGTGTTTGTTTTTGAGTTGCCACAGTATGCAATAGACTGGCATGTCTTAAGGTCAATATTAGGTCAAAAATGGCAAAAAGAAACAGTTTTTTCTAGAAACTCATCAGTCAATCATTGTTTTGAGGAATGAAGGCTATACAGTGCTTGAAATTGCCAAAAAACGGAAGATTTCATACAAAGGTGTATAGTACAGTCTTCAAAGACAAAGGTCAACTGGGTCTAACAAGGACAGAAAGAGATGTGGAAGGCCTAGATACAACTAAACAAGAGGATAAGTACATCAGAGTCTCTAGTTTGAGAAATAGACACCTCACATGTCCTCAGCTGACAGCTTCATTGAATTCTACCCACTCAACACCAGTTTCATGTACAACAGTAAAGAGAAGACTCAAGGGTGCAGGCCTTATGGGAAGAATTGCAAAGATAAAGCCACTTTTGAAACAGAAAAATAAAAAGTAAAGGTTAGAGTGGGCAAATAAACACAGACATTGGACAACAGATAATTGGAAAAGAGTGTTATGGATCTTAACCCCATTGAGCTTTTGTGGGTTCAGCTAGAGTCTAGCTGCTAGACAGTAAAGTGTGTGAGTAGGGTCTGACAAGGCAGCCACATCTATGGCAAGTGCTACAGGAAGCATGGGGTGAAATGTTACCTGAGTATCAGGACAAACTGACAGCTAGAATGCCAAGGATCTGCAAAGCTGTCATTGCTGCATGTGGAGGATTTTTTGATGAGAACTCTTTGAAGTAGTCCTGAATTTTTTTTTCAAATTGTAATTGTAATTTTTCAAGTTATTAATGTCCTGACTATGCATTGTGATCAGTTGAATGTCACTTTGGTGAATAGAACCAATTTCTTTCCATAAGAGCCAAATCTGTACATTATTCCAAACTTTTGGCCACCAGTGTATATATATTCACCAGATATTAAATTAGGGATGGAACACGATTTGCATTATTCAGTATGTGCATGCCCTCACTTTAAATTAGAACACTTGAGGATTATCTAATCAAGATAACAATGTGCATTAAAGGGATTATATAAATATGGATGAATATTGTCAATGAAGATGAATTAAGACACAGCAAATCCCTAGGAGATGTTGGTGATTGTTGATATTTCACATTCAGAGGGTGTGGTCATACTCTAGAACCCTCTATCCATACCCACTTGAAAAAACAAACAAACCCAAATCTTAGAACTAGTATTTTGGCGTTAATTTCTGCAGATAACATATAGTTCCAAAAGTAGCTATCGGCACTGATTAATCTCCAAAAATATCTCTAAATTTTGCTATGCTTTTCCTGTCTTATTGTTATATGGGAAAAATAAATAAATAAGTAGGGCTATCGATCGATTAAAATGTTTTATTTTAATTAATTACAAGGAATGCCGATTAATTAATTAAATGAATTGCATGTTGTACCAGCTCACTAACAGAAGGGAAGGAGAACACAGGGAAACAGGTTTTTCCAGGCTCAGGTAGGACTTTTAATTGGCCACTTCAATGCTTTACATCTTCACAAACTCGTCAGCTTCACAGGCACGTAGACTTAAACTCATTAGCTTCACAGGCACTAGTAACTTAAACACATCATGATAATCAGAAGGTTGCCGGTTCCATCCTCACAGCCACCACCATTGTGTCCTTGAGCAAGGCACTTAACTCCAGGTTGCTCCAGGGGGATTGTCCCTGTAATAAGTGCACTGTAAGTCGCTTTGGATAAAAGCATCTGCCAAATGCATAAATGTAAATGTATGTAAATGTACATCAGCTTCACAAACATAACAGATTAAATGTTGCAGCTTCAGGAGCACCAAGGCCTTCCTTGTGCCAGACTCTCTCTCTCTCTCTGTTGGTGGCGTGGCTGCTTATATGCCGCTCTCCCCATGCTCACTGGAATTAGAGACCGGTGTTACACATAATCTAGCTCAGGTGCAAGCGCCCTTACCGCTTTCTCTCTCCGGAAGGACCATTCCCCCGCTGCCACATATCCCCACCGCCCGACTCAGGCCAGGGAGACATACGGCCTGCCTACCACTCCCCCCCATTTCTGGAAAGGAAGTCGCAACAGCCATCTGCACTCCCGGTCTGTGGAGCACCTTGAACTTAAATGGCTGAAGAGCGAGATACCAACGGGTGATACGCGCGTTGGTATCCTTCATGCGATGGAGCCATTGGAGTGGGGCATGATCTGAGCAGAGGGTGAAGGCCCACCCAACAGGTAGTACCGGAGAGTGAGGACCGCCCACTTGATGGTGAAACACTCCTCTACGGTGCTGTACTTAGTCTCCCTCAGCGAGAGCTTCCGGCTAATGTACAGCACCGGGCGCTCCTCCCCCTCCACCACCTGCGAGAGTATGGCCCCCAGCCCTCTGTCTGAAGCATCTGCCTGCAAGACAAAAGGGAGAGAGAAATCAGGTGAATGTAAAAGCGCCCCCCCCCCGCAATGTGTGGCTTTAACCTGCATGAATGCCTGTTGACACTGTTCCATCCACTGGACCAGGTCTGGAGCTCCCTTTTTTGTGAGATCAGTCAGCGGGCTGGTGACATCCGAATAATTAGGCACCAATCTCTTATAATAGCCAGCCAGCCCCAGGAACTGTCTCACCCCCTTTTTGGTCTTGGGCCTCGGGCAGGTCGCAATCACCGCAGTCTTGTCAATTTGGGGATGTACCTGCCCGTGGCCCAAGTGGAACCCCAGATACCATACCTACACCCGCCCAATCGCGCACTTCTTGGAGTTTGCTGTGAGTCCCGCCCATCTCAGCGATCTCAGAACTGCCCTCAGATGCTGCATGTGCTGTTGCCAATCATTGTTGTAAATGATGATGTCATCTAAGTAGGCAGCGGCGTAAGCCAAATGGAGTCTGAGGATTTGGTCCATGAGACACTGAAACGTAGCCAGGGCTCCAAACAAATTAGTGTAATCCAAACGGCATGGATAAGGCTGTTTTTTCACGGGAAATTTGTGTCAAGGGGATCTGCCAATAATCCTTTGTCAAATCCAGTGTCGAATAATATCGAGCAGTGCCTAACCGATTGAGCAACTCATCAACGCGAGGCATTGGGTATGCGTCAAATTTAGACACCGCGTTGACTTTTCTATAATCCACACAGAACCATACAGACCCGTCGCTCTTAGGAACTAGAACAACCGGGCTTGACCAGTTGCTGTGGGATTCCTCTATTACCCCCTCTATTTATTAATGCTCTATTATCGAGCATTGCATCCAATTCTTCCCAGACAATTTTCGGTAGGGACGGCTATGTACCACCAGCCCTGGCTCTGTCTCGATGTGGTGCTGTACGAGGTTCATACGACCCGGTAGAGAGGAAAACACATCTGCAAACTCCTTTTGCAACCTGGCAACCTCTGCGAGATGATACAGTGAGAGGTGGTTTCTGCAAGTGACCGGGGTGAAATGATTGTGTTTTGTATTCACCTCTGGCCCGAGTGTGAATAATTTACGTTTCCATTGATCAGTGTATAAATATTGTATAAATATTGGGGGGGGGGGGGGGGGGGGGGGGTACTTGCTTGTTTTGATTATTGGGGGGTTACCTCCAATCCGTTCCATGTTGCCTACACAGCTGGAGTGCCCCTTACTACCCCCTGGAGAAAACAGGTGGTACTTCAAACTTGAAGTTCTCAGATGGTAGGAATATGCAACATGGTCTCATAGTGAAAATGTGACTCTATATACATTTTTGCAAATCTTGTTATACGTGTCTCCAGACAGTTCCCTGCAGTTTCCAGGTGAACTGAACACTAGGGGTGCTACAACAACTGTGTGTTTTATTCACTTTCACTCAAATCATGACTTTAATGGCTAATTATGTTTTACAGTATAAATACTTATTTTTCTCTCTATTACTCAGACACTGCTATTTAACAGCTCGATGTGCAGCTGGATCCTGGACTTCCTGTCAAGCAGATGCTAGGTGGTTAGAATGGGCAGCAACATCTCATCACTGACCCTCAACACTGGAGCCCCGCAGGGCTGTGTTCTCAGCCCACCCCTGTATTCCCTGTACACACATGACTGTATAGCAACACATAGCTCCAATGCCATCATTAAGTTTGCTGATGATATGACAGTTGTAGGTCTGATCACTGACAATGATGAAACAGCCTACCAAGAGTAGGTGCACACTCTCACGCTGGTTTCAGGTACACGCAAAAATGCACCTCCCACTACGGCACCCCCAACATACATCATCTTCCCATGTCCCTGCTTATGACATTTTGGCTCATCTGTCAACTAGTGTGCCTGATCCTTTGCCTGAAGTGCAGCCTTTTATCAGATGACCTACCACACAACTTGATTGCATTTGAATACAATTGTAAATGTAGTTGGTATGTAATGCAAGCATTAAATTGTATCGCCTTACAAGTCATGCGCTATAGTAAAAGTATTTACACTACCGGTCAAAAGTTTTGAAACACTTATTCATTCTTTATTATTATTATTTTTCACATTTTAAAATAATAATAAAGTCAGCAGGAGGCATACAGGTGCCTCGTAGAGGGGGCCCTAGCCTGAGTGATCGTGTCTACCACCACAGGTGGTAGGCCACTTAAGTCTTCCGCGTCCCGTCCAGGGGCCAGTCATGGAGATTCCAGAGGTTTGGTCGTGGGTGCCAGATGGTGCCCAGCCCCTGAGAAAGAAGGTTCTTCCTCAGGAGAATTCACCTGGGGGGCTGTTGCGAGGAGCGTGAGGTCCGAGAACCACGTCTGGGTGGGCCAGTAGGGTGCTACCAGGATGACCTGCTCCTCATCCTCCCTGACCTTGCACAGAGTCTGTGCAAGTAGGATCACTGGGGGAAACGCATATTTGCGTAGTCCAGGGGGCCAGCTGTGTGCCAGCGCATCTATACCAAGAGGTGCCTCGGTCAGGGCGTACCAGAGCGGGCAGTGGGAGGATTCTTGAGAAGCGAACAGGTCTACCTGTGCCTGCCCGAATTGTGACAGCACATCCGCTACAGTGTTGAGGTCGCCCAGGATGTGAGTGGCTCGCAGCGAATTGAGGTCCTGCTGACTCCAGAGGAGGAGATGACGGGCGAGTTGTGACATACAACAGGAGCGTAAACTGCCTTGACGTTAATGTATGCCATCGTTGCCGTGTTGTCTGTCCGAACTAACACATGCTTGCCCTGGATCAACGGCCGAAACCTCCGCAGGGCGAGCAGAATTGCCAACAACTTGAGGCAGTTGATGTGCCAACACAGCCGCGGGCCTGTCCAGGAGCCAGCAGCTGCGTGCCTGTTGCATACAGTGCCCCAGCCCGTTTTGGAGGCATCTGTCTAACCACAATGCACCTGGAGACCTGCTCTAGGGGAACGCCTGCCCATAGAAATGTGAGGTCGGTCCAAGGGCTGAAGAGGCAGTGACAGACCGAGCCTCTGAAACAGTTTCAGTGGAACCGCTGTCTTCTGTCTGAATGCCTTCAAACAGGTCAGCACTGACTGTGCACGCTCGTTCGTGAGGCGCGCCTTCATTGAGACTGAGTCCAACTCCAAGCCGAGAAAAGAGATGCTCTGAACCGGGAGGAGCTTGCTCTTTTCCCAATTGACCCGAAGCCTTAGTCAGCTGAGGTGCGAGAGCACCAGGTCCCTGTGCAGACACAACACATCCCGAAAGTGAGCTAGGATTAGCCAGTCATCGAGATAGTTGAGGATGCGAATGTCCACTTCCCTTAACGGGGCAAGGGCTGCCTCTGCGACCTTCGTGAAGATGTGAGGGGACAAAGACAGGCCGAAAGGGAGGACCTTGTACTGATACGCCCAACCTTATTGAATGCAAACCGCAGGAAGGGTCTGTGTCAAGGTAGAATCGAGACGTGGAAGTACGCGTCCTTCAGGTCTACCGCCGCGAACCAATCTTGATGCCGGACGCTCGCTAGAATGCGTTTTTGCATCAGCATCTTGAACGGGAGTCTGTGCAAAGCCCGGTTCAGTACTCGTAGGTCCAAGATTGGCCACAACCCACCGCCTTTCTTCAGTACAATGAAGTGGGGGCTGTAAAACCCCTTCTTCATCTCGGCCAGAGGGACAGGCTCTATCACACCCTTCCATAGGAGGGTAGCGATTTCCACGCGCAAAGTAGCGGCATTCTCGTACTTCACCGAGGTGAAGTGGACCGCAGCCACTTGGGCATGTGGCGAAATTAAATGATAAGGTAAAAAAAGATTCTCCTCCCGGCCCTCCACCAGGGGATGGAGTGGTCTGCTTACCAGCTCCAGAGCAGCGGGTTTCCTCGTCCCTGGGTCGCCCCTCTCAGGGGCGCTTCGAAGCCTTTCACGGGTTCTTGGCAGCCGGCCGTGAGACGGGTGGCGTCTGCGTGTGCCACTCTTTTAGAGAAATATACTAGAAATATATAGAACATACAGAACTCAGAAGACGGTACAGTAGCAAAAACAGCCTGCTTAGTTCTAAGACTCAGAGAGAGGGTGGAAAACTATCTTATAAAACTAAATTGTGACTCCTTTTGGTGCAAAACTTCACAGACTGATATCATAAGTGGACTTCATGGGGAAGAAAAAAAATGCATCAAAAGTGTAGAATATGGCCCCTTTAATAGCATTCTATGTGTCAGACATGAAACTAGATGCCTGCAAGTCATTTATACTGTTTATACCCCTGCTATTTTTATCATTTAGGATCAGCTGTCCAAATATGACCTATCAGCCAATCAGATAAATTCAGCCTTGAGACTGACCACATACCTGTCTGTCTGTTTTCAATAAACAACAATATTCCTCATTGTAATCTCCACAGAGACTAGTTGCAATAAAAGCTCACACTGCCCAAATAGAAATTCATTCAATTAGTGTGACTAATTGTCTGAAAATCAAACCAAGAATCGGGTCCCAAAGACCATAGGATGAAAGAACATCCCTGGGTTTAGCAAATCTGACCTCAAATTTCAGAATATTATGCTGAATTTAACAGACCTGCATGTAATGACTGTGATTCCAGGAACAATGAGGTTAACTGTCAGGAATCAGCAAGCAGGACCCAAATGCAGAGTAAAAACAAAAATAAACAAAAACCAACACAAACTACTCTGTTGGAGAAAAACACAGTCCAGCGCAGGGAACCCACTGAAGCTGAGCTGGGGTAGACAAACTGAATCCAGGACCGACCGGAACAGACAAGAATAGGAGTACAAGACAGAATGACATGAACATGAAACAAGAAGAACTGGCACTGGACAGCACACACGAGGGGACTAAAATAGGGAGAGAAATCAAACAGGTTAACAGACAGGGCAGGTGTGTGTAACCCAGATGTAAAATCAGAGTAAATTGTATTCTAAGTTATAAGCTTAAAACTAACTAAAGTGCATATTTAACTAAAATATGTGAAGAAACTAAAGACAAGTAACTAGAAACAGAATGAAAACCAAAGAGTCAGAAAAATATGCAAAATTGTATATTTATTATTAATACTTGCAAATATATGTAAAACATGTTGCAGATAAACTTGACCAATAAGAGTTTGGACCAGCGCTGCAAATGTGATTTATCCAATCAGCCAATCTTGCTGTAGTGGCTGACTCCACCCTAGAGTTAACGCAGACAGACACAGAAAAGACGAAGGAGCGAAGAGCAATGAGATGCCGATCATTGCGCTGTTAGGAATTTATAGCAGCAAAAGTCTGAAAAATAGAAAAGATTAGTTTAGTCTTAAACTAAAGCTCTAGAAAAAGAGAAAAATACTTAGCTGAGAGTGAATCTTGATGTCTAATTGAGATAAAGCTGAGTGATGAATTAAAGTCATTTATTTCACTGTTCATCCGGATAAAACCTGGAAGAAAAGAACAAGTTTAGTTAATTATCGAGGAAATCGGCCAGTTTTTGTATATATGTGTTTTGTTCGAGTTGGACCATGTTTTCAACGAGGATAGTGAACATTTCATCATGGATGTTTCTGCACGAAGTTTCTGGAAATTTGATGGCGAGCCAAAAACCCAAGAGTCTTACCTGAACTGTGAATATCTTCTGTTCGTGGATTTCCGAATAATCTTCAATTCATCTCTACTTTGAATTCATTTGACAATGAAAATTCGAGGTATTTGTGAATCTGGACATTTATTGAATGTTATTTAGTACATTTGGTAATTCAGTTGATTGATTATTGTTTGTTTAATTGTATAATTGTTTATTTGAATTGTATTGGTAATTAATAGGTAACTGTAATTTTATTTGTTTTGGTTTATTACATTTTATTGAGTTGATTTGGGGTAAGAGTTACAAAAGAGTTAAATTTGATAATAGATTAGGAATTAAAATCGTTAAACCATTTTATTAGCTTCAAATGAACTAAATAGGCGTAATTAGATTACATCAACAAAATTGGAAGGAAAGAACATTGAATTTAAATCTCTGTGTTTATTATATTATTTTATTTAAGATTTATTTGTTGTATTGTTTATTGTTTTATCTGTAAAGTTTGTTATTTAAGTTATTCAATATAAATAATTTATTTCATAAAAGTTAGTTGTTGAGTGTGTATGTGTACATTTTGCCTCCTTCACGTACCTGGTTATCTTCTGATTGGCCCAACTCTTTGCAGCCCCTGGGTGCCATGACACGTGCTACCCATACTACATGCATGCCACACGCTATATGTGACTAATGAACTAATAGGCAACAAGAAGGTGAGGTATGATGCAAGACTGAGAGACACGTGCAATTCAGAAACAAAACAAAGCCAAGTGCTCTCACAAGACACAGACACCTGAGTGCACGAGCGCATATTGCCAGAAACTACAAGGCAACATGCGCTGATGCCAATCTACAGATAAGACGAGAGAATGCACGCCAACGCCAAAAAAGCAATGCCATTCATTCTCATAGCAGACAAAGCCTGAGAGAACATTGCGAGTTTAACACCACACAATGCACGCAACAGGTGACAAGACGAGACAGATGCAGTCAAGACGAGACAATGCACTCACGGCAATAACAGACAGAACATGGAGCATGAGTGTCCGGATCCCGACACAGACCGAAACGAAACCAGACAGGGAAGTCAGGTTCCAGACACCATGCTCCAGGCATGAAACAAGACTGACCGAAAAGTGCACGGCAGGAAAACCACAACCGAAGCCATGCGCTCACAAAGACAGAAGACAGAACACAAGACGGACACAGAACAATGATGACACGATCCTGCCACACAAAAACCAGACTGACAGAGTGACAGGACCATGAAAGTTAGCCTCTGACTGGCAACACTTTCATAAATGTGGCAGTCCTTCTCTAGCTTTCAAATCTGGTACAAAAATCAATCCTACAATCAAATATGAACGATGAAAGACCGTGGAGAAATTGTCTCTTGGCAGTTGCTGGCCGATCTTTCCTAACTCATTTGCGCTCTGTTTGGAAGGGCATTGAAAAACTGAAAACATTCCTGCTAGAATCCATCAATAAATCCAGCCAGTGAGTGATTGCATCAATCAAACTCCTGCATGTTTATTTTCTAGCATGATCCACTTTGTCTGTGCACATTTGTGTTCTGTGTATGTGCGTTTGACTGTTGAGCCCAAAAGTCATCACAGTTAATGTAAAAATCATACCGCTTGGCCATCATCCTCTCAAACAACTAACTTAAGAATGTTTCTGTATTTGAAGTCCTCAGTCTTTCAGTGGCTCCATTGAGGCATCTGTTTGAGGCTCTGTGTTATATGACCCTGGAGCAGGGTTTCTTTGTAGCACATGGTGACACTGTATGTGTTTAGACAGCAAGGAACTGATCTGAGGTCAGACAAGGCTGGAAAAAGGATTAATAGGAGTTGAGGAGGAAGAAGAGAGGTGAGTCAGAGAATCTTCAGACTGTAGAGCCGTAAAGAAGCCATGAATGTAGCTTTAGCGCCCTCTGTTGACCAAATGAAGTACAACATCTTATATTCAGCCTCCAATCAACATGGGAGACTATACTATTAGCTAAGAAAGTATGAGCACTGCCTCTCTCTCTCTCTCTCTCTCTCTCAGTGTTGTTAGATCAATATAATAGGTATTAGAGAAGGTGCAGAAAGCCTTTGACTGTAAGTAGTCTTTCTTGTTCAAGATGTAAACTGTTTGATTTTGAAGATGAAAGGACACCAATGTTACTAACACTAAAATATGCAGAGAGCAGTTGGTTTCTCTGGTGTCCTCTCTTGTGAGCTCTGTGATTGGTGGAATACAAAATAAAAGGTCTGCCATCCCACTGTGGCCGGGGGGGGGAGAGAGAGACGGACGGCAGCTTGATTCTCCAAAGCACATATTCTGGACCAAATCCTTTGCGATATCTGTCCTACACAAGTAGCATTTCACTAGCTGGTCTCCCAACCTAGCCAATCTGGTGCTGAGCTGGTTTAGCTGGTTGACCAGCCTAACCAGCCTAACCAGCTGATAAGTGCCCAAAACCTTTTTTAATGGTTGGCCAGCCTGGTCAAGTTGGTTTAGCTGGTCCTCCAGCCTGGCCAATCCTGTGCTCGGCTTGTTAAGCTGTTTGACCAGCTGGTCTTCCAGAGCTAACAAGTGCCCGAGACCCCTCTAAAACCAGTCTTAATTGGTCTTAGTTGATCTAGTTGGTCTCCCAGCCTGGCTAAGCTGGTCTAGATGGTCTCCTAGCCTGGCCAATTTGGTTCTCAGTTGGTTTAGCTAGTTAGCCAGCTGGTCTATCTGGTGCTCAGCTCATTTAGCTGATCGGCCAGCTGGTCTGCCAGCTTCACCAGCTAACAATTGCCATAAACCCCTCTAAAACCAGTCTCAGCTGATTTTAGCTGGTCTAGTTGGTTTTCCAGCCTAGTAAAACTGGTGCTCAACTGGTTTAGCTGGTCAGCCAGATGCTCTCCCAGCCTAACCAGCTGACAAGTGCCCAAACACTTCTCAAAATTGTCCTAGCTGGTTCTAGCTGGTTAAGTAGGTCTCCAAGCATGGCCAATCTTGTGCTCGACTGGTTTAGCTGATTGGCCAGCTGTTCTGCCAGCTTTACCAGCTGACAAGTGCCTAAAACCCCTTTAAAACTAGTCTTAGCAGATTCTAGCTGGTCTAGCTTGTTTCCCAGCATTAAGCTGAATGTGCCCCATACCCCTGTAAAATCAGTCTAAGCGGGTTTTAGCTGGTCTCCCAGTGAGGAGAATCTGGTGCGAAGCTGGTTTAGCTGCTCAGCCAACCATCACAAGTGCCCAAAACCCATCTAAAACTAGCAAACAGACGAGTCTGACCAAGCTAGAATGCCAGCTAAGACCAGCAAACCAGTTTAGGCTAGTTTATGTTGTTTTTTGTTGTTGTTGTTGTTGTTATGCAGGTGTGACGAGGAGGAGGGTGGGGCCGGGCCGTGACTATGCACGCCTGGACCCCAATAGGGCTAATCAGCCAAGGAGAGGGATAAGTGCAGCGGAATACTGCAGTTCGAGAGAGAGAGAGAGCCACATGCAGCTGCCATGTGTGCGTTTATGTTTTTGTGTCTTTTTGTTTAAGTTCCTATTAAAATATTACTTTGATTGTTCAGCCAGTTCCCGCCTTCTCCTTTCCCATTTTAACCCTGTTACAGCAGGGTAGTCATAAGACACCAACTTTCCAATGTTGCAACAACAAGAACGTTATTAGAAATGTCATATTATGACAAATTAAAATTCCCTATAGCCACTGTGAGCCATACATGCTGTTCGGGGGAAACCGAATAGTTCTGTTACTGTGTGGGAGAATTAATGTTAATATTTAGGAATCACTGTGCACAGAGAATGCACCGTCTGCTATTATGGGATGTCTGCTATCACACCATGAGGAGGAGAAAATGGATGATAATGATGAAGTAGATGACAAAGAAAAGGAGGAGACAGAAAGGGAGAAGGTGAGACAGCTATTAACATATTGACCAACAGATGGATAAATGTTGTCCTCTCATTATCAGGGAGGAATCATTCTCCTCTCATTATCAGGGAGGAATCATTCTCTTTCTCTCTCTCTCTCTCTCTCTCACACACTCTCTCTCTCTCGCTCTCTCTCTCTCTCTGCTAAAGTGGACAGTGGTTCCCTAAACTGGATGATCATTAGTACTGTGTACTGGTGTGTGCATGTGTTTGGAGCAAATGCATGCATCATAGTAATATGGCATGGTGTGTGTGTTGAGCTGTGAGTGACTCATAGTGGGTATCCTGCCTGATTTCTCTGTATCTCCCTCTCTGTCCCTAATGAGTCTGTACTTGTACCTGAAAATGAGGAGACATAAAATACCTATTCCCTATTTAATTTCAGGACTATTGTCTAGACTGAGAAATTTCACAAAACCTGAGAAACACCATAATGGGTGGATAGATAGAAGGCTCATTTATAACACTTTTATAATGTACAGCCATCTGCTTGTCTTTGTAAAGCTGACTTAAAGTGTCTTAGTAAAAAGGAAAGCAGAGCAGAAAATCCTGTCTCCTAAGAGAAGAGAGCTCACTTCTATTGTGTACAGCTTGTGTAATAGTGACTAATAGAAGAACTATATTTTGTCTAACACACACAGGCACACACAGATCACTTAGAGGACAGAGAGTATGACTTTAAAGACAGCGTGGATGCTTTTATCAGTTCTGTGCTAATGGATTTTTTTTAAACTCCATTTACAACACAAAAAAAAAAAAAAATTACCAAACGTTTTTGCACACAACACAGAAATTAATGCATTTAGCCTAACAGAAGCTATAATGATGAGTGGCGTGGACACACACACACACACACACACACACACACACACACATGTGAAGAGTTGTGAGGTGAAGAGTTCATATTGATGGAAAAATGGCTCAACTTGGCTACTCTCCACTTATTGTGTACTTGAGGTAACACTGGAAAAGGCTGAACAATGTGTGTTTGCATGTCTGGTAGAGTGCCAGGCTAGGGTCTCTAATGGTGGTCTTTTCTCTCACATGTTATAGGTGGTGGTTGAAACTAGTAGAGGGCCAGGCCCCTGGTACCCTGGACTGACACGGGCATGATGTGAGCTCAGCGTGAGCCAGTGTGGGCAGAGCAATGGTGCTATGTGATTTCAGCGCGGGCACCACCCTGCATGGCAAGGAGTTGCGAACAGATGTGTCTCTGTAATTTACCCGACAACAGAGTGCCCAACAACAGATGGCCTCTACACATATACATACACACAGTGCAGTGTTTGTGTGTGTATCTGAGCCCTAAATACACATGTAAACTCTCCTCAAATACTTGTACATTCTTTGGATCTCACATAAACAAACATGAGTAGAACAGAGCAAACACAACATGTTTTGCTGCTTTTTGTACTCTGACATAGGCACTTAAACTGCGTTCACCCACAATGGAGCTTCTGTCATCTGGTGCTCAAAAGAGAGAGACAGAAATAGAGAGAAAGACATGGAACTGAACAACAGCTCCAGACAAGTGCAAGAAAGAATAAAGAATGACAAAAAGAGAGAGAGGGGAACCAGGAGAAGAGTGCAATATTAAACGCCTCCTCTTCTTCTCCCAAGATCAGTCATTCCTGGATGAAGATAAATATATAGAGCTCTCATTCACTCCATTTTTTTCCTTCTCTCTCCACCACTTCCTGATCCTGATCAGACCTTTAATATCATCCTCCTTTCAATCCTCTCTACTTGTTTGCTGTATCTGTCCATCCATCATTGTCTTCGTCTTTTATTCAACATATTACCCCGTGGCCCTTTCAGTCATTAAAGGTTTCAACATCGAGACCACCGTCTATAAACAAACAACTCTGCCAGTCTACTGAAATCAGTTTCATCACACACCACCTGCACTCGGTCTCTCCGGGGATTAAACGGCAACTGATTTAGGATGAGTCTCGGTAGCATTTGGTCCCTCTTGTGGGTAAGTCAGCAATAGGCACAACTTTTTCTGCCAAATGCTTTTGGAGCCAGATCAATCCACTATGGTCTGACAAGATATCTGAATACACACAATTGTACAAGTTTGGGAAGTTGTGTCTGTCTGGACTGTAGTAAGCAGGGCCTATTTCTTCATGGCTAACTTACACTGCAAAAATTATTTTGTCACTCAGTGTTGATAAATGTAACAAAATATAGTGTGTTTTATGCTTAAGTTTGCAAGTCTACTTTGCGTACCCTATTGGCATTTTTCTTAAGCTGGGATATCTACTGAAGTAGTTACAGTAGCTTGCCATTGAGCAGGTATGCAAAGTTGGATATGTGACTTTAGCTTTAAAGAATGGAAAATCACAGGTTTATGCCAAACATTATCTTGCTAACCAAGTAAGTCATGTTTAAAGATCAGGACGCAGGTGTGTTAATGTTTCAAAAGCGCACTGTTCTCCAAATTTATAAATCCTTCTACATAAATTTAAATTACCTGAACTAAAAGTAATACATTGACTCTGAAAGACTTTGTATGGGCCATTTACACTGAGAGTGATTTCACTGTTGGAGTTTCCCAATTCACTGCATTGTTGGTCATAGTAGATGTACTTCTGGTTGCCCTGCCCAAATGTTATCGGTGGGCTGCTTAACTAGCCAGTGCTATTGAACTTCTGACCACAAATGCTGTTTATCAAAACATGACAGTTAATATATGTTACTTTTGTATAAAACAAATAGAATCCTCAAAATAAGCAAGTGAAGTAGTTTGTGCACACCTTGTTTATTCTCAAAAATGTTTTAGTAAAAACATATAAAGCTAAAAAAAATCTATTTTATTAAGCTAATATGTATCATTATATATGGAATATAAATATAAATATGATGTGCATATCAGTGAAAATAATTAAATGTCATCTCCCTTGTATTAATTTAGTCAACAACTGTGGGAAAATAAAGCCTTCATTATTTTTAAAAAGTTCATTATTATTTTTTTTTTAATGAAAATATTATCGAGATATACTGTATACTGTATATATTTTGAACGTCGTCAATAAGCTGAAAAATATGGAAATACAATTTTTGAAGCCATATTGCCCAGGCCTAATAGCCAGCTCCCTTAATATCATTCTGTGAGCACACTGGATTCCTTGATCTAAAATGTGTTAAATCCAATCTTCAGCAGGCTATACCTTTCAAAGCTAAACTGCTCACATAAACCAATATATAAAAAGATTGCTCTGTACAACTTTGATATAAACAATTAATACTGTATGTGGTGTGTGTGTGTGTGTGTGTGTGTGTGTGTGTGTGTGTGTGTGTATGTACACATAGATCTCTGACCGATGTCTGAACATAGAGGCTATATATCTGAGAGAATGGGGCAAGAGGCTCAATCATATTGATCTCTGCACACACACGTGCACACATTAGGATGTTAGGGTTGATCTTCCATACTGACCAAGTAGAGACAGATAAAGAACAAACGTAAAGTGCATATAGAACATTAAACTACACTTGACCCCTAGCATATACACACAAACACACACACGTAGGCAGCAACATCAAATACATGTGCATGCACACACACAGTAAGATCGCAAACACCGTGTATGAGGGTCCATATGATCTTTATAGTATAGCACCCTCTATTTCTCATACACAAAAAACACACCATCACACACAATCTAATACCAAATATTTGCACAATCAATGCAGTTGCACTTCAGTGTGGCTGTTACAGCATGAAAGGAGATCTAAAAGATAGACAAAATTAGCTATCCTACAAAGGGTTATTGAACTTTGGAGAGACAGCCTGTGTTTTTAACATATATGCAATAGGCAAGTCATTTTAACCATCACTACTGCATATGCATGTGTTCTAAAGTTAAATGGCTTGATTCATGAGACAGTTTCAAGGAACCATATCATGGGAATAATTTGTTGTTCTTTCTTACATTAAATATAAGTAGTTCACACAGACTGTTTGTGAACTAAAAAAAAAAAAAAACAATAGTAATTGAGAAATCATTTAATTTTGACTTCAGGGAAAAGTAAATACTGTACAGAATTGTAGAAAACGACTCCTTTACAATCGATTGTAATAATCTATGAGAAAATGCAAGTTCTCCAGGATAATATGCATTTGTTGCTTGTCATTTAGTTTCTTTATATCTTAAATGATTTACAGTGCACTAATCACAGGGAAAGTTTAACTTGAGCATCCTGAAATGCATTGCTTAAAGGACTGATGGCAAATGGGCAGAATTAAGATTCCTGTACTGCTCTAGTGCGCAACTATATAATATCATATCTATCAAACTTGCAGCTCAGATCCACAAATATTTTTATTTTTTTTTATTTTTCCAATGTTCAAAAATTAAAGCAAACCACTTTTAGCCTGATTTCCCTGAAAAGTGTATACATTCAGTATTTTTATATGCACTTTAAAACTTAAATTTCAGTTGGAATAAAACAACAATTAGTCTTTTTAAAACGTAATGTAATTTCTTTAGTCCAATTTAAATCTTATGTTGGATTAACAGACCTAGAAAATGCGATTGTAGCCATGTCTCGTCCAGTATGTATACTCTAATCAAGCCAGTAAAGCACAACAATCTGGTTCCAGAATAAAAAATATCACATTAGTTTTTTTAATAGAGGAATTGATTATTAACGATAACTTATAAACATTTAAATACAGACCTACCATGAGCTCTGAGGTTAATCAATGCTTCAATAGAAGCCATTATAAGTTAGTGTTATTTCATCATAATGTTTTTTTTTTTTTTTAATTATCATGTTTAATAGTGGAATTCTCAATGAAGAATTACACTGCAAAAAAAAAAAAATAAAAATAAAATATGAGTTAGATTTACTATAAAACTAAAAATATATACGTAGCATTTTTGCATCATGCTTTTAAAGCAAAGTCATTTTAAGTCAATTTAGCTGGAAAACCTTTGTTAGATATTCATAAATGTATGAGATCTTTCAACTTCCTTTACTTAAAAATTAAGTCACGCCAAAAGATTTAACAAATAATGGCAAGTTGTTTCAAAGTAATGTTTAAGCTAAACTTAACTAAAAAACCCAGGGTTGGGAGGGTTACTTTTGAAATTTATTCCACTACAGATTACAGAATACATGCTGTAAAATGTAATTTGTAACATATTCTGTTAGATTACTCAGTGTCATTAACATATTCTAAATACTTTGGATTGCTTCTTCAGCACTGGTAGATTTTTTCACTTGTTTTGACTATAAAAACTCTGCCAGTACTGTAAGACAACATACACAAGTTAAAAATACATTCTCTGAAAAATCTATGTATTTTATGCAGTGTTGTTTCTAAAACAAGATAAATCAAATTGATCTTGTTTTAAGGGTTTTTAGATATTTTTACAGGAAAACAATACAAAAATTATTATCAAGAATACGATTTTTGCCCTACTATCAAAGGTCTTACTAGAAAAAAGAAATTATGATCCAACGTGAATTTTCTTGATAAAAAAATATGATAGTGCCTGGTAATATGTGCATGTAAAATGGCTAGAAATAGCATTTTAGCTTAGCGTAAAGCTGACAATTTACGCAAGGTTTATTTCTATTTCTTGTGCTCCAAAATTACTTCAAACTTACTTTTCTGTCTGCTCATATGAATGTAACACACCATAAGAAAGTGTTTCAACACTGTTCAAATGCACTTTGGATCGCATCATTTATATGTATACATTTTTCCATCTGAAAGGACTAAATATTAAATGAAACAAATGACAATAAAATACAAAGTAATCTCTTCAGTAATCAAAATACTTTTTGAATGTAACTGTATTCTAAATACCAATTATTTAAATTGTAACTGTAGTGGAATACAGTTACATATATTTTGTATTTGTATTTTATATATTTTATATATACGTATTCCTGTATTCGTATTTCGTTACTCCCCAACCCTGTGTGTGTGTGTGTGTGTGTGTGTGTGTATATATATATATATATGCGTTCATTCAACTTCTTTTACCTAAAGTGACCAAAATGATTAAACAAATAATGGCTAGTAATTTTTAAGCTTTTCAAATACAGCTTATTTACATTAAGTAAAATGTAAGGTTAATTAATCAAGGTTAATTAATCATGTTGAACCAACATAAAATTAGATTGATATTTTTTAAAACCTACAAATATACTGGTCTTCTCCTTGCGATCGTCCAGAACAAAGTACTGAATTAAACATCACAAAGACAATTTAAACATTAACATGTTCTTTATCTTTAAAAGTATGTGCAACATGAGCAGTATGGGAAACGTCTCAAAGATAAATGACAACAGATTAAAGTATTTCAAAAAAGTACATTTCACAAAATTCACTTGTTTTATTCCACTGCCACTCTCCTGATTAATGCATCTCCAACATTAAGATCACAAAACATTTTCTTATGAACATTCCTTGAATGTTTGATTCAGTACAGGTTAGGCCCGGTTGACGGCATTTGTGACAATGTTGATTACCACAGAAAATAATTGTCTTGTTCCTTATTTAATTCATTGTGGTTACAGTAAGGCACGCACAATGGAAGTGAATGGTGCCTTTCAATAAACATTAAAATACACGCTGTTTCAAAAGTATAGACACTAAATGTCAAACATTATATGTGTTAACATGTTATTATCACTAACCGTGATTACTATTACAGTATCATGATTTAACTACAACCAAAAGGGTTAGAAAGTGATTTTATTACACTAATATCTAGTGCTGGGAATTGCCACAGACCTCACGAATTGATATTATGATATTTCCTAGCCGATTCGATATGTATTGCGATATTGCGATTCTGTACGAATTGCGATTTTATGTTTTAATATAAAACTTCATAAAAATATATATATAAAAAAACTTTGTTAGGTCCTTTATCTCAGAAAGAAATGTCTATTGAAGAACAATTGTGCCTGAAATGAATCCCTGTGTAACATATAATTTGCAGGTAAAAGGCAGGGATGTGCTAAATTACCAATCGACCAGTCAGCGCATTGTCTGAGCTAGGCAACTAGTTAGTGCAAAGGGACCCATATATAAGGCTGCATTATGTCCATTTGCATTCAACAAATAAACATATACATATATAATTTTAACTTATCAAACTAATTTTGTTATTTTAAAATATAACTTATATTACCATAGGCTATTACTATTATCATAATGATAATTGTATAACATACAAATGGAGGCTAAAGAGTAAGCTTGTTAAAGAACCATTTCTGGAGCTGTACTGATTTATGACAGGCATGGCAATTCACCTGCAGTCCCAATGTCGTTGCATGCTATTTGCATATGCATCCTGAGGTAGTCTGAGATCCTATGCAGCGTTCTCATAGACAACACTATTCTTAAAAACTGCTCCTAGAAGAGAAAATTTGAGAACTCACCATTTGTGCTAGTTCCGCAAGACATGATTCTCGCCAGAACTTCAGACACGCCAAAGCGCAAATAAACTTATGGGGGAAAAAAAGCAAATCAGACACGCTTTTCACCGGCACTTCTTTTGGCTGTTCTTCGAAATATAATCAGGTGTGTTTCCTCAAGCACACGTCTTTGTGTCTAGGGGCATTTCTTGTCGGCAGTGGCAGGTAAATGTGCAAAATGACTCGCCACTGCATGTGAATACCTTGGCTGTTAGATTATAAATATCACGGGGGTGCGACATAGTTTACTGCATCTAACAGTTTAATAAGCCTTTTTACAGCTAAACTATTTATTAAAGCAGTGTCAGACAGAATCTGCAGTATGACTTCTGACAAATACTCTCCACAACACCTCTCAAATCAACTTTTGGATTATGCATAATAACAGGAACACTGATCACAGCAGAAAATTTTGACATCCGACAGCGAACAAACAGCACTTTGATGGCTGTCGCAGCAGTGCATTAAGCTGATGTATAATTATGTATAATTTGTCAAAATTATGAACAATTTTGAACAGCAGACTATATAGTAAATGTGAACTCGTTTAAGCAAAGTAAAGTCAGGCCCATGGGTGGGGTCAATGAGCATCAACAGGTCTAAACATAAAGAATTAAAGAGACAAAACTTCTCAGAGAAAAAAACTGTTAGTGTGGAACTCCACAAATAAAGCTTCCTATATTTATCTATTAAGCATTGTAGCATTAAGATAAACATGTATTTGTTTCACAAAAAAAAAATTCATCAGGGAGACGATTTTAAAATCGTTTGGCTCAAGAATCGCAATTTGTAACATAATCTATTTTTTTCCCCAGCCCTACTGATATCTTGTTAACACATATATTGTTTATATCTTTTGGCTATACTTTTGAATCAGTGAGTATTTTAATGTTTATGGATTGGCCCCATTGACTTCCATTGTAAGTTACTTAATGTAACTGTGATAGCTTTTTCAAGCGGGAATATTTATTTATTTATTTATTTATTGTGGTAATCAACATCATACTAAAAATGCAGTCAATTGAGTCTAACTTTTATTTAACCCATTCCTTTTAATATGGCACAGCTGAGCACATCCTGACAGTGTGCAATTAATGTCCATCTAAATCATTGGGCACTAAAAGCAAAAAGAAAAGCAAACAGAGGAATTACAAGTCTTATTAAAAGCTTCATAGTGCAGAACTTTTCAGTGGAGGTGGAAACAGAATCAGAACAGCCATGTTCTTCCATTGTCTTCAAAGCAGACAAACTGTCCAATTAACTGACAGTGTCTGAACACAATTAACAGGCTGTAAAAAAAGAAAAATAATTATATATATATATATATATATATATATATATATATATATATATATATATATATATATATATATATTGAATAGTTACCTCTGAATGTTTTTCTTATAGGATTTCAAAGGTTGATGCACAACTTGTGTTGCTGCTGTATGGAAAGATGGATATTCACATGTTGATAAAGTTGTTAAAGAGAAAAAATGAGAAAAATCCATCAATGGTTTAAATCAAACTGCACTTACTGCATGTGTTAAACAACTGCATGCAAACACACACACATGCACACACACACACACACACACACACACACACACACACACACACACACACACACACACACACACACACACACACACACAGACCATGGATAAGGGAAATAGGGGAGACCAGGACTAGATGTCACACGGGAAGATGTCACAGGGGCTACAGTATATCTCAGCAATAGGGCTGCAACAAACAATTATTTTGATAATCGATTAATCTAACAATTATTAGAACAATTATTCAACTATTCTGTGATTATTGCAACGATTAACCATTAGCTCTTAACCGATTATTCAGCTTGTGCCCCAACTTAAAAGGCTGTATTAAATGTGCTTACTTACAATAAAGAGGACAAAATCATCTTTTAAAAATACTTCTAAATGACATTCACTGAATTAAAGGAAAAAACATACTTTTTATTAAGTTTAATTCAGTACAGAAATTCACTGCAAAATATATTATTATCAAGCGTTTTTGTCTTGTTTTCCATTTAAAATGGTCTAAAAATCCTTAAAGAAAGATACATTTAGTTGAGAAGCAACATATAAGATATTTAGACTTGCTTTAAGAGAATGTATCTTAAATATAAGTGTATTTTGTATATAAGTGTATTTTTTTCACTTGGTTACCCTAGTGAAAAAAATATTATACTTAAATACACTTTATTGAGTATACTTAAATGTGTTGTTAATGCACTTTAAATTGGTATACTTCAAGTCTGCTAAATAGGAACAACACATTTTGTACTTAATGCACTTTAGTTGTCTGAAAGTAGTGCTAAGGTCCAGCTAAAGTTGTATTAAGTATACTTTGTTGTGCTAAAATGGAACTATTCCAAGTATACTTAGTACATTTGAAATATCCACCCCCCATTTTTGCAATATACAAAACAGAACATACAATGTGTACTTCAAATGTATTTGGTGACATTACAATTGCAGTTCAATTACACTCAAAGAGTTTTGGACATACATTAATGTTATACTGATAATAATATATATATATATATATATATATATATATATAATAAAACAAAGTGCACACCAGTAAAGTCTACTCTCTGATCTGCTCCTCAGATTCTGTTGCACATCCCCTCCTCAGAAATACCAAACAGTTCAACGGGAAATATAGGTGTGACTTTTGTCTACATACTGGTGGTGGCCCATACACCTGGGAGACACCAGAACCACCACTAAGGGCAGAGACAGAACATTTTGAATACGCTATGTTGGGAAAACCAGCTGAACCAGTAATGGGAATGAAAGGCCCATCACTTCTGATGCAACTTCAGAAATTTAACATTATCAGTGGATTTGTTCCTGAGTACCAACATAGTGCCTGTCTTGGCACAACAAAGCAACTTGCCTCTCTCTGGCTAGATAGTAAACACTATGACAAAGACTGGTACATAGGCACAAAAACCAGTATTGTAAATAAAGAGTTACTCGCTATTGAACCACCAGTAGAGATCACAAAGGCACCAAGATCAATCAATGATCGGAAGTTCTGGAAAGCTGCTGAATGGAGATCATTTTTGCTGTAATATGCATTACCTGTTTTAAATGGAATTTTGAAGAGGAAGTATTGGAACCATTATTATTATTATTATTATTATTATTATTATTAGTTTTTTCTATGCACATTCTTCTTCAGGATTTTATAAAAGTTTGCCATCTTGATATGGCAGAGCAGACACTTCGTAAATTTGTGTTGTATTTTGAAAGTTTATATGGACCTGCAAATGCTTCTTTCAATGTGCATTTACTGAAGCACTTGACAGTAAGTGTGCGCAACTGGGGACCATTGTGGGCAACCTCAACTTATCCATTTGAGTCATTTAATGGAACTCTGCTTAGGTTTTTCAATGGTTCTACACATGTACCCACACAGATAGTGAGGAGATTTCTCAGATGGAGGGATCTCTCCAAAAAAGGTGAGAAGACCATAGCCAATGCAAGTGAGAGTGTGAGGAAACTTTTTAACAAATTACAAAGTAGCTGTAGACATACAAATAAGTCTGAGGAGTTTCAAAAACATGTACAAGGTTTTGGCTGCCCAGTAAAAGAGAGAACATCTGTGTTACAAAGAATGGCTATTGAACGTTTCCTTGGTGTCACAGTTCAATCAGGTTTATTTTACAAATGGTTCATTTCTAAAAGTGTTGTTTACCATTCTTACAACAACAGCTCACTTACAAAATGAAACAACTCAGTTGTGCAGTTGGAAGATGGAACCCTCTGTAAAGTCATGAGTCTTGTGGCTTTTACATCTGATACCTATAAAGCATATATCTATTGTGTTTTAGTAAAGGAGCTTGCAAAAACTGGAAATGACCTTTGCAAAGATGTTGAACTTAATATATCCTCTACATTTGTGACTGAAGTGCATGACACAAACAATATATTTGCTATCCATCCTTACTCCAAATAAAAAATGTGTCATGATCAGGTAAAAAGACAAAATGTATGTTATTAGAATGCCAAACAATACTGAAAGGGACTAATAATATTTCTTGACATACAGGCTGATTTTCAAGTGCATATGTTCTACTGATTTGTCATTTCTTGTTATTGTTTTGTATGAACTGCAATGACATGTTACTAATATTGTTTTCCTGATTTTCTATATCCATGTACAAATTGCATGAAAGGAGAGTGATACTTGGTCAAGCTAAGAAATGCAAAAATAAAAAGTGCAGTCCTTTTGTTTGTCTACTCTAGTTTATTGATCCTGTATGAAGAATATACTGCACATGTAAATTCAATATCAGTGTTATGCAAAAATGTGCATAGTGCATTTAAATATGTTAAAATTATGTTTCAAAGAAGATCATTTTTGTATTAATCTTCTAGTAGTACATTAGTAACCTCTGTTTTAATGAGTTCTATATGATAAAACAGACAAAGAAAAAGATTGTTCTGTTCCTGAAAACAGTATGTTGAAACAGAAATCTAAAATATTCATTATTCTCAGAACAATGATAACATGATGTAATTTTGTGTGTGTGTGAGTGAGTGTGTTTGTGGGAAAATATTTGTCAAATTACTTTTAACTAAACAATCTTATTTTAAAAACACAGTCTTATTTTAAAGCACACTGTAATTCAACTTAATGTATACTTCCCCTAAATGTATTTGTAAAAGCAACACTACTTTACAACTTAATTTGTACTGCACAAAGTTTCTCTAAGTGCTTTTGAAGAAAACATGAAATTAGTACAATTACAGGGTATTTTCAATTAGTACATAGACATGTTAATGCATTTTTAGTATACTTATCATGCAATAAATGTATTTTAATAGCAATGTAGTATATTTCTTTTTCACTAGGGTATACTTCTGCAAGTGCAGTAAAGACAAAATATACTTATATTTAAGATATATTCTCTAAAAGCAAGTCTAAATATCTAATATGCTGCTTCTCAGGTGAATGCATCTTTTTTTTTTTTTTAAAAAAAGGATCTTTTAGATATTTTAAAATATTTGTATTTTTTATATAATATTCAACATTCTCAGATAACATTTTTTTCTTCTGCAGTATAGCTACTAAAGAAAATCTAAGTTGTTTTAAAGGAGTTTTAGATATTTATATTGGAAAACAAGCCAAAACAAAAACAAATCCAAAAATGTATTTTGTTGCAGTGTATAATGGGGCGAAGACTACTCTCTCTCAACTTTCTGTTCACTTCAATCCATCTTAAATTCACAAAAAAACAAACTCTCTCTTCTTAATAAAGCTGTGTATTGCCAATTTTCTTCACAATAAGAAATGCACAGTGACATATATTATGATTCGATAAGTCACGAGCCATCATGTTATGATCTAGCTGCATTAAGCATGTGCGCTCGAGGGATGAGTGTCCCCGCGACAGAGTGTGCTTCAGCCGGGAGCAGTTTCAATCTCTCCCCCTTAGATCGGGACATTCGCACAACTCATAGAAGAGGCACTGACCACACAGAGAAATACCAGTTTCTGAGTTTGTAATTATTTACATGATCTGCTTCCATATTATTTGAACTTTAAAAAAGCTATAATGCATTAAATATAACTGCATTATAATGTAACACCGGGGTGTTTCCTTTAAAGAAGCTCGACACGCAAGTTTTGCTTCAGCAGAGCGGCAGCTCCAGCTCCACTTATTCCACAACGAGAGTGCTTCTGTATTTACTTATTTTGTATTTCTGCATTATAATTCCCTCATACTTTGCAATCTACATCACCTGAAGCTGTTTGGAAAGTTTAGAGTGCATCTGGACTGTAAGCTGTTTAATTCTTCCTCTCCTCAGTCTGCAGTGCTGCTCTTGCACATCATCATTAGAGTTGAATGTGATCTCATGTTACATTAAATGAGATCAAATGACTATTCGACAACATAGTCGACGTTGTCGATAATGTCGACTAATCGTTTCAGCCCTACTCAGCAACTATGATTTGAGTAAAAAGTACACAAATGTGTTGAAATGTTCAAAATAGTGTTTCGGTAGCCAGTATTTTATGGTGCCTATGCAGGAACTGACTTAAAAAATAAATAAAAAATTATCATGAAAAATACTAACTTAAGTAAAAAGTGACAACTAACCATCATGCCTACTCACACATTTGGGAAAATGGCTCGCGAAAATGAGAAACTCGATGCACAGTTTCACGCGCATGCCAGAAACCCCATGGCACATATACTTAGAAAATACTCACGCAGTAATATCACTCGATGGCTGATCATATATTTGTGAAATACACAGAGCATGTACATAGCCTGTAGTTAAGATAAATTACTTAAATAGTCTGTGGAGGTAAAAAGTGATCAGCCACCCACTCTCGCAAATATGTGAAAACTGGATCGACGCACGTATACTTAAATTAGAAAATTCCTGTTAAATTGTGAAACTCAATGGATGCGCACATACAGTTTGAAGTCAGAAGTTTACATACACTTAGGTTGAAGTCATTAAAACTCATTTTTTTAACCTCTCCTTTTTTAACCTCCTAATTTAATATTAGCAAACTATAGTTTTGGTAAGTCGTTTATGACATCCACTTTGTGTATGACACCAGCAATTTTTCCAACAATTGTTTACAGTCAGATTGTTTCACTTTTAACTGACTTTATTACAATTCCAGTGGGTCAGAAGTTTACATTCACTAAGTTAACTGTGCCTTTAAGCAGCTTGGAAAATTCCAGAAAATGATGTCAAGCCTTTAGACAATTAGCTTCTGATAGGAGGTGTACTGAATTGGAGGTGTACCTGTGGATGTATTTGAAGGCCTACCTTCAAACCCAGTGCCTCTTTCCTTGACATCATGGGAAAAGAAAAAGAAATCAGCGAAGACCTCAGAAAAAAAATTGTGGAACTCCAAAAATCTGGTTCATCCTTGGGAGCAATTTCCAAAGCCTGAAGGTACCACATTCATCTGTACAAACAATAGTACACAAATATCAACACCACGCAGCCACCATACAACTCAGGAAGGAGACACATTCTGTCTCCTAGAGATGAACGTAGTTTGGTGCGAAAAGTGCAAATCAATCCCAGAACAACAGCAAAAGATGCTGGAGGAAACAGGTAGACAAGTATCTATAGCCACAGTAAAATGAGTACTATATCAACATAACCTGAAAGGCTGCTCAGCAAGGAAGAAACCAACACTCCAAAACTGCCATAAAAAGCCAGACAACAGTTTGCAAGTGCACATGGGGACAAAGATTTTACTTTTTGGAGAAATTTAATCTGGTGTGATGAAACAAAAAATGAACTTTTTGGCCATAATGACCATCATTATGTTTGGAGGAAAAAGGTTGAGGCTTGCAAGCCGAATAACACCATCCCAACCGTGAAACATTGGGGTGGCAGCATCATGTTGTGGGGGTGCTTTGTTGCAGGAGGCACTGGTGCACTTCACAAAATAGATGGCATCATGAGGAAGGAAAATTATGTGGATATATTGAAGCAACATCTCAAGACATGAGCCAGGAAGCTAAAGCTCAGTCGCAAATGGGTCTTCCAAATGGACAATGACCCCAAGCATACCTCCAAAGTTGTGGCAATATGGCTTAAGGACAACAAAGTCAAGGTATTGGAGTGGCCATTACAAAGCCCTGACCTCAGTCTGAGAGAAAATTTGTGGGCAGAACTGAAAAAGCATGTCCGAGCAAGGAGGCCTACACACCTGACTCAGTCACACCAGTTCTGTCTGTAGGAATGGGCCAAAATTCCAGCAACTTATTGTGAGAAGCTTGTGGAAGGCTACCCAAAACGTTTGATCCAAGTTAAACAATTTAAAGGCAATGCTACCAAATACTAACAAAGTGTATGCAAACTTCTGATCCACTGGGAAAAAATTATTCTCTCTACTATTATTCTGATATTTCACATTCTTAAAATAAAGTAGTGATCCTGACTGACCTAAGCCAGGGAATGTTTTCTATGATTAAATGTCAGGAATTGTGAAAAACTGAGTTTAAATGTATTTCATTTAAGTGTCTCATTGTAGGATGAGTTCAGTTAGTGTTGTTGCCATGTCGAGAAGACGCTGTTTTCTTCACTGCAACAGCAAAACCTCTTTGTTTGGACTTCCAAAGCAGACGAATTGAAGAATCAGTGGTTAAAATATATTTTAATTATTTAGCAGTACAACTACAACCAGTGCTGGATTTTCAAGACGGTTACTCCTGAAAGATGGTGCAGTTCCCATTTTGTTGGGACAATCTGGTGCTTCAGGATCACAACCTGTATGTATGCTTGATTATTTGTGGATTTATCTGCTACCGAGAGTTCAAATGGAGAGTTTTGTGATGTAGCTACAGTGTACACCCAGTGCACAGCTGTAGGCCTCTGCTAATGTGCTAGTTAATGTTATTGTTTTGAAATAGTTTTGCTAATCAGCTGCGGGCCCACTTTTACCTTCAGTTGTGTAGAATTATGCAGATTTTTTGTCGTTCTAACTATCGTGAATAGTGACCAAGAGTGGAAATGGATTTATTTTTACAAAAAAATATTACGTCTGCAATCCACGGTAGTGCTCAGCTAACCTGCTATGTAATGTTATTGTTTTGGGAAGGGTTTACTATTCAGCTGTGGGCCGGCTTTTACCTAAAACTGTGTAACAAAATGGTTGATCTCAAGAGACTTATATACTTATATAATTACAAGCTGTAATGTAATGCTCACTAACTCTCTAATACCCCCGGTAATGTCCAACCGGGAGTAAGCCTCTGTTCTCTGTTCATATCTCGGGTGAAAAAAAGTTCAGCTACACCCATTCCAGCAAAAGATGACTAACTTAGATGCACTATGTGTCTTACTTGTAGCTTTGTTAGGTTCACAATAATCAACAGTGAACTTGTAAGAAAGCTACAAAATTAAAACTTTCCAATGTGAAACGTCTTGCTCAAGTCGGGCTTGCGAAGGTGGTTCGGGTCGATCAGCTTGTTCTTCCAAACTTTCATTATTTCATTTATTATCAGACTCAAACTGTCATGGCAAAAACCGACGCCACTGTTACCGTAGTTACAATAGTCTTTACAGCTGTTAAGGATGCCTGAAACTCAGTTATGGTAAGGAGCATTACATTTCCGACACATGCTCTACGCGGTTGACCAATCACAACAGACTAGGCCAGCTGACCAATCAGAGCAGACTGGACTTTTTGGAAAGGGGGGCTTTCAAGAGACAGGACCTAAATCAGAGCGTTTGAGCCAGAGGATGAAAATAGGTTTAGCAGAAATGTACAGTATGAGAAAAATAATGTGTTTTTTGAACATTAAAGCATGTAAACCTATTCTAGTAGACCCCCAAAATAAATTCATGAACCTGTAAATTAGCATAATATGGGCTCTTTAATACATTTTTGTTGTTAAGCTAATATTTTTTTTTTTTTTCCATGTACGCTACCCATGATCCAGCATAGAAAGATCCTCCAATCAAAGAATCATGGCAAAACAAATTGTGCTAAATTGCTATGCAATGACTGCTCACTCCCATTTCACACTGTGAATGATGAAATCAAGTCGACCTTGCAATACTCTCATTTATTTTTCTGGCAAACAAAATTGAAAATGTAGATTCAATGCTTTTAATCAACAACTGGTAACATTTTACAATAAGGTTCCATTTCTTTACTTTAATTCATTAGGTTTCATGAAATAACAAGTTAAGGTTAGTTAATAAAAAACAATTGTTCATTATTAGTTCATGTTTGTTCGAAGTGCATTAACTAATGTTAAAATATAGGCTAAAACTTTGTTTTTTTTAGTATTAGTATTAGTATTTGTAGTATATGTGTATATGTTGAAATTATCATTAACCAGGATCAATAAATTCTGTAAAAGTATTGTTTATTGTTAGTTCATGTTAACTAATCTTGTGAACTAAGGTTAACAAATGGAACCTGATTGTAAAGTGTGACCCAACAACTTTAAATTTATAGATTTATATTTTTCAATCATTTGTAATTTGATTACATCATTTGCAATGCTTCATGGTATTGTAGTTCATTCCCTCATGAAAGATTTTAAGTACACAGTCTTGTACCTTAATGTCTGATTTTCAAATACTTTTTTATTCAAATCAAAGGTTGTAATGTTGTGACTCACCTCTGAGCTGGTTGGTTTGGTTCATGGCTTAGAAATTAAAGACTTTATGAAATCCCTATGGAATAAAAAAAATGAATGCAAAAATTACTTCCAGAACCAAGATGGCTGAAAAAGTGGATGGGCACTGTTGCGTTCTTTTCTACTCGGCATTGTGCATAAGCACGTGCTCATGCTGTTCAGTTATGCATTGAATCATGTTTACTTGCACAGACAGATGAAGACCATAGGTTAATTATTACTGCACATGTAAACGTACTAACTGTGGCTTTGTGGGACACACTGAAATATTGCTTTGCTTGTTTCATTAGCCCAGCACATCAAATTAGGGCTCAATCAATGCTCTGAGTTTGAGGTGGGACTACCTGTTTGTCTAAAACAATGAAAGACAGGTGAGTGTTTAGGAAATGGTTAAGAACTGTCATTTTGGTCTCTTTGGTGCCGCTAGTGGAGCAGAAATTACACTGTACCTTCAACCAGCACCAACCAGGATTTCCCAAGTCCTTCCTCAACAAACAACTGAAGAGCAAAAAAAAAAACTACACCATGTGAAACAAACGCTCACACAGTTAAGCATGCTGTTATGATTTACCATGAAAACGTTTTCGCTCAATTTTCCATTAATGAACAGAATAAGAGAAACGCATAAGACAAAGAGGTTTCCCACCTACTGCTGGATTTAAAGCAAAGGGCCTGTAGCTACAGCCATGATGTAAACACACACGCACATACAAGCACACACAGAGGCAGATGCACTCACAAAAAAACAATAGGATACTATTGATTTTCAAGAGAGTGTTGTAATGTAACAAAACTGTGTTGCTTATAATAGGATCTTTTCATGTTCCACATCAAATGCAATTCTAGAGGGCATATTCTTTGTCTGTATTTTCTTATTAAAATGAAATAGCACAAGAATAGTGAGTGTGTGAGAGAGAGAGAGAGAGAGAGAGAGAGAGAGAGAATCAAACAGATTGCAATTTCACACCTCTCAGGGACATTATCACAGCACATCCAAGCCTTTGTTTCAGAAAGCAGGCAAACACTTTATTTTTGGACATTATTTCACTGTCATTCTTTCATACGTATGATAAACCACACACACAGAAAGTGGAGCTGTTCTAATTAACCCATCTTGCCCACACAATAATTCCATGTTAAGCTGTAAATTACCTAATGACCATGTGTAACCACAGTGATTAGAAAGTAATGCACCATGCATATCCTCTCTCATTACTGCAGAGCTGAAGATCAGTGTGTGCTTGCTTGTCATTTTTAAACACTGGACACTATGATATGAATAAAGGGTGATATGAAAAAAGAAGAATTTTAAATAGTTTACTACCGCATAATATAATATAATATAATATAATATAATATAATATAATATAATCCGATTGGTAGGGTTCCAAAAACAACAGTGTAAATGAAAAATAGACCCAGACTAAAGCTGAGCAAAAAGAGAGAAAAAAGTATTTGGAAATGTTTTTATAATTAAAGTTTTTATTTTCATTCTACCTTTGTGCAACATTTTCCAAGTTTTTAAAGCCTTAAAATAAATCAGATATCCCTATGTTATTATATGATTCCAAGGTAAATAAGAATAAATTACTTAAGGTTTGTGAAGCACAAACACACCTTAAGAAGTATGACAATGTATATGACAATTAATCATGAAAGCCCTAAAACATTCAGAAAGCCTAAGCGTGAAAGCCCTAAAACAGACAATTAATTGTCATAATCATGACAGCCCTAAAACACAATTGTAGCAGATCTCTTAGTTCAGGCAATGGAGGAGTCAGGAGACAACGGAGCAGGTTCAAGGTCAGTCCTTTTATTCTCTTTCTTAAACACACAATCGACGGTAACCGTCAATAACAAAGAAATTATTTTAAATAAATGACAGCACTCTTAACTAATAACCACTCTCTCGGTTCGGGGCTGTCGTGCTTTCTGGTCACTCTCTCTCTCTCTGTGATGCTCTGGCGTGCCTTCTTAAGTCCCCCTCCGCCATCACTATAATGAGAGACAGGTGTTAGAGATAATTATGAACAAGGTGATGAGCCTTACCGCTCTCTCTCTCTCTCGCAGTCCGACACATGACCACACCTCCCATGCCACAACAATTAATCGTCATAATCCCAATTACTTGTTTGACAATTAATCGTCAGCCAAATTTTCATAATTGCAACATTCCTATTAGTGTGCTACTATGTTATGAGTAGCTTATAACTTGGGAAGCTATAGTACTTACACTTTGCAATATAGAAGAAATTTGTGTGATTTTTATTAAAAGGGTAAATTAGGGATGTCAAAACAACATATTTTTGAGAACAAGTATGATTACCAAAACTTTCTTTCTGGTACTCCTCGATACAGATACCGATATCTGTTTTGTTTTTTTTTTCTCCTGAAATTCCATATCAACAGTTAATTTCAATTTCTTTATCAAAATTGTGTCTAAATGAATGAATGAATTAAAACTTTAATCAAATGAAAATAGAACAATTAATTTTCAACATAATATTGTATTACTTTTAGCACATGAAATGCTTTTATACAGAACCTCAGAGCACAATTCAAAATACAACATTGGCTGCATAACAGAGCATCACAGATGTGAAATATGGTTTAAATATCCCTTTTAAATTATCCCTCCCTTTCAGAAAAGCAGTGCTGCGTTCCACTTCACTTTTAACATCCACTCGCTAACTCCCCTAAGCACTTCCCCTCAAATCCCCACTGCCATTTTGGAAGTCCGTTCCACTTCGTTAAGTGAGCAAGGGAAATTTCTGTTGACAGACTCTCAACTCCTCGATTTTGACAGAGGGAGCAAGCCTACTCAGATGTATAGGTAGCACCATATCCCACAATGCATCTCGATTGTGACGTGACAGCAGATCGTGCTTCATCAACCCCCACCCCACACAATTTTAATGTATGATAAAAAGTAAAGTTAGGTCAATTAAGCAGTTTAGAAAAGTCATACTGAGATTTAACAGCATGATACTTGTAGCTACCTTAAAGCTACACTATATAACTGATGGTTTGAGGAGTACCATGGTTACAGGTGATCAACTTATCAGAAGAAAGTCACAAACAACAACAAAACTCGCCCCTTCCCTCAAAATAAATAACGAAATAAGTATCGACAGGATGAAAATATGGATATCCAAAAAATGTCTTATTAGCAGGTAAATGTAGCATATTGTTTTGACTTTTTGAAAACAATTGTTTCAAAATAAATAACGTTACAAAAGTTAGGCAATTCTGACATTAGACAATGATTGCTAGTCATATCAAATAAAGTCAAACTGTGGAAACTATTATAACTTACTGTAGCTAGCAGGCAAATAGAGTAAGCAATGACGTACATCCGAGTCCATGAGACGGAGGGAAGTTAGCGAGGGAAGGGCATAAAAATTTGAAGTGGAACGCAGCCCAGGTCGCTACGTGACCCAATGGTAGTAACTGGTTTAGAGATTGGCATTGTTACCAGCATAAAGTTATTTTTTTCCCCATTGTCCTTCTTCAAAAATGAAATCAATCACTGCAGTACCACAATCCATAATAAAATGGCCCATTAGAGTGGCTAACACTCTCTAACGAACAACCGCGCTAAGAGAGCTACCTGGCTAACTATCGATTCAGTAAAATATCTTACCTGCTGAGCAAGAAAAAGCCATCTCTGGATCAGTTTTAAATCCTTTCAGATCTCAGAGTTGTCACCACCTCTGAAAAAGCCAAGCCGATGTTGTTTCGTGTTTCATTATTACGGGCTCTGTCGTTTTCCCTTTTTGCTTGCAGACTCTTCTTGGTTCAAGGTTTTTTTATTTTCAAAACGGTTGATTCCCCAGAAGGTTGCCTTTTGAATGATCCATGGTCAGTATAGCTCATGTGCTGTGGCTACAAGCTTTCAGCTTCAAACTACTACCACACCTATCACCGCACATATACACGCGCTGTAGTAGCTCCGGACCTTCTTTTCTTTATTTACAGACATGACATAAACACGCACGGACTGATGGAAGTATGCAATTTCCCTCCAAATCCGTCATCAGACAGCTCTAAAATATAAATCATTATTATAGGCTTACCTCAGTGAATCGGGATAAGGCAAAAAAAATAAAATAAAATGGTTTGGAAGACGGATTGTTGGTGTACTTGCTCATTAATGACTTTTTGTTAATTTCTAACAAACAATTCTTACATAGTGTAGCTTTAAACTAACTGTTTGTCACACAGTCATAGCCTGTGTTCATTGTAATGTTTTCGTTTTTGTAAAGCTTGATTAATCCTTTCTCACAATTAATTCTAATGAAAAAACAAACAACAACAACAACAACAAAAAAAAAACAAAAAAAACATATAAACATATTTTTATATGATTTTAAGCATATAAGATTTATACATAAGCCTCTGAAATTACAACTAAACTTTACCTGAATCTGTGGTTGCTTCAATCTCCAAAAACATCATTTTCTCATGTGCAAAAATCACTAAATAATTCAACAAATTGACATCAGCCCTCAATGTGCTCCAAGTGATCAAGGGTTTAGAGTGCTCCAGATAAACCCATTGCACTGGTTCTGCCAGTAGTGGGCAATGACGTACATCCGAGTCCACAAGATGGAGGGAAGTTAGCAAGGGAAGGGCATGTGACCCAATGTGATTATAACTAATATGTAGTCTTGCGCTACAATGTGAATTAGCGCTCTGCTCGCTGCCATCTGCTACAAACAGAGCACTCGATGCTCATGTTGGTGTTTTCTGTGTATGAGCCAAGGAGTTTGTATGGGCAGCCAGTGTCAGCACAACACCGGCTCCACACGTTCACAAGGACTCACATTTGAAGTATAAAATCTCAGCCTTTGCATTTAATAATCTCACTAGCATATAACCTGATTTTAATTTGTGCGCTGAATGTTTACGGTGTGACATTTGTACGTCAGATGGTATCGGTTTTTTGGTATCTGAGCATTTAAAAAGTAGCAAAAAGTATCTAAGTAGCTACATGAGCATGGTAACGGACCCGATTTTGATACCAGTATCAGTACTGGGACATCTCTTGGGTTAAGTATAAGACTCTCCAAACACTTTCTCTAGCTGGAACAGTCTCTCTGGAGCAATCTAGGGTTAAGTGGCTTCATCAAACAGTGGGGTGGCATCTCAGTAACCCTATTTCATGAGTCGCCATTCCATTTGCATTTCACCTTGCAACCTTTGTGTTGGCAGTCCTGCTCCATAACTTTGAGACTCCCACAACCCCTTTTTATTTATGTCACTTATTATAATAATAATTATTATATATAACTGACCTCATTTCATAAATGTAAGCCATTATGATGTATCCTTAGCAAAGGAGGGACTCTGTTACAGGGGCACAGTCATCTAAAATGATAGAGCATTTATTGGAGACCTTAAAATATTGTAGCTAGACACATTTATTGAGGTAACTCATTAAAATTCTATGACATAATCATCATCTATAGAGACCTTTGTGCATCAAAACAGAATGAAACTATGGTAAACATATATTAATGATGTTGCCCTTATGATGTAAAGTAAGGTACAACACCGTTTGATTGTGGTTTTTGGTTGAAATGATTACTTGAACTCAACTGGATGCAATACAGTCACAATATATGCACAAATACTTGTAACAAGGGGTTTCCCCTTCTGTTTGTCATATTTCTTAAAGGAGAAGTTGCTATTTTCATACACTTGATTATTAACAATCTACTGACACCTACTGGTCATTAGTTGAAACAACAGTATTACTGAGCAATTAACTGTTTAACAAAAAAAAAAAAAAAACTAATGAAACAAAGAAATCAAAAGAAAAGTATAGGGGTGTCGTATTTCTTGTCTTATTTCTCCACATATCCCACACTCTCCCCTCCTGAAATAAAATGTTGTCCCGACATGTTCACAATATGCAGGTAACTTAAAAGCTACATTTTCATACCTTTTCAAGTTTTAAGGGTAACCAACATTTATTTATTTATTTTTTATTTATTTTTTAAATAGCATTTTACTTCTTCATAGTACCTATTAACCCTTTTGGTACAGTGAGTATCAGTCAGGCCCATTGTGCACTATGAAACCTTACTGCAGTGACAACTGTCATCAAAGTCCATCTGGGTACTATGCCAACAAACATGGCCATTTTAGTCTCCGGCCCCATTTATTACTAACTTAGTACCCAAACCCAATGCTGTCTGGTACATTCCTTCCCAACTGGTTGTACCCATTTCTGTGCCCAAAGTCCATATAAACTGTAACTGGTCTTTTCAAGAGGGTATTTTTTTCTTTTTCAGATATTACTAAGAATCAATTATGCCATTTTGAAGTTCTTTCAACCCCTTTATTCACTTCACCATGGTCTCCAATAGTGATCCAGGGTTACCCCACTGGTTTTACTTGTGTAACTTGGTTCACCAAGAGTGTCATAAGTTAGGGTTTGTGGCTGTGATCTGTCTCTTTTCGGGTATTCCCTTAATGTTAGGGTATCTTTCCTGTCCTCTGCAGTCAGTTCACTATGCTTCTCCTCCATAGCACCATCCAAATGTAATTCCTCACTTGGCTCTCTTTCCTCTGCCACAGGGAATTCTACCTGCTCTTCTAGCTGAGATGCTAAGCTTTGCATTGTCTCAGTGGATGGACTGAATGCTGGTGCATCTGGATTCAAAGTCGGGTGTGACTGGTGACTGACTAGTCATGTCATGTATGCAGTTTCCAAATCCTCCTCTGATTCATATTCATCATCAGTTTGCTGGTTAACCCAGTGTTGTCTGGTGTGTGGCTTGTGTCCTTGGTTAGTCTTTCTCTTTGTGCTAGCTTTTTGATTTTGAGGAGTTTTGGTGTTATCACAGGGCAAAAGGAATCACAGGGCAAAAGTAGGTTCTGATGAAGTACTTTCCTTTTTCCTTTGCCACTCTCAGGTTTGATTTCAAATACAGGACTATTTTTGACCCTTCGGCCCACCACCACATACACTTCATCTTCCCAGTAGGAGCGGATCTTTCCTGGGCCTCCTCTTTCACTCATACAGGTGCATCTCAATAAATTAGAATGTCATGGAAAAGTTCATTTATTTCAGTAATTCAACTCAAATTGTGAAACTCGTGTATTAAATAAATTCAATGCACACAGACTGAAGTAGTTTAAGTCTTTGGTTCTTTTAATTGTGATGATTTTGGCTCACATTTAACAAAAACCCACCAATTCACTATCTCAAAAAATTAGAATACATCATAAGACCAATAAAAAAAACATTTTTAGTGAATTGTTGGCCTTCTGGAAAGTATGTTCATTTACTGTATATGTACTCAATACTTGGTAGGGGCTCCTTTCGCTTTAATTACTGCCTCAATTCGGCGTGGCATGGAGGTGATCAGTTTGTGGCACTGCTGAGGTGGTGTGGAAGCCCAGGTTTCTTTGACAGTGGCCTTCAGCTCATCTGCATTTTTTGGTCTCTTGTTTCTCATTTTCCTCTTGACAATACCCCATAGATTCTCTATGGGGTTCGGGTCTGGTGAGTTTGCTGGCCAGTCAAGCACACCAACACCATGGTCATTTAACCAACTTTTGGTGCTTTTGGCAGTGTGGGCAGGTGCCAAATCCTGCTGGAAAATGAAATCAGCATCTTTAAAAAGCTGGTCAGCAGAAGGAAGCATGAAGTGCTCCAAAATTTCTTGGTAAAAGGGTGCAGTGACTTTGGTTTTCAAAAAACACAATGGACCAACACCAGCAGATGACATTGCACCCCAAATCTTCACAGACTGTGGAAAATTAACACTGGACTTCAAGCAACTTGGGCTATGAGCTTCTCCACCCTTCCTCCAGACTCTAGGACCTTGGTTTCCAAATGAAATACAAAACTTGCTCTCATCTGAAAAGAGGACTTTGGACCACTGGGCAACAGTCCAGTTCTTCTTCTCCTTAGCCCAGGTAAGACGCCTCTGATGTTGTCTGTGGTTCAGGAGTGGCTTAACAAGAGGAATACAACAACTGTAGCCAAATTCCTTGACATGCCTTGACCCCAGCCGCAGTCCATTCCTTGTGAAGTTCACCCAAATTCTTGAATCGATTTTGCTTGACAATCCTCATAAGGCTGCGGTTCTCTCGGTTGGTTGTGCATCTTTTTCTTCAACACTTTTTCCTTCCACTCAACTTTGTTAACATGCTTGGATACAGCACTCTGTGAACAGCCAGCTTCTTTGGCAATGAATGTTTGTGGCTTACCCTCCTTGTGAAGGGTGTCAATGATTGTCTTCTGGACAACTGTCAGATCAGCAGTCTTCCCCATGATTTTGTAGCCTAGTGAACCAAACACAGAGATCATTTTGAAGGCTCAGGAAACCTTTGCAGGTGTTTTGAGTTGATTAGCTGATTGGCATGTCAAAATATTCAAATTTTTTGAGATAGTGAATTGGTGGGTTTTTGTTAAATGTGAGCCAAAATCATCACAATTAAAAGAACCAAAGACTTAAACTACTTCAGTTTGTGTGCATTGAATTTATTTAATACACGAGTTTCACAATTTGAGTTGAATTACTGAAATAAATGAACTTTTCCATGACATTCTAATTTATTGAGATGCACCTGTATTTCTTACAAGAACCCGACTACCTTGTGTGAGGTCTCCTCCATAGACTTTCTTATCATATTGGGATTTACCTTTCAGAGCAGATTTTTCAGCTGACTTAGATGCAATCCTGTAGGCTTCTGCCATTCTTTCCCTCCACTTTTCTACAAAGTCTTGGTATGAATTTTGTTGAGCTGTGGGTCCTGTGCCAAACAGCAGATCTACTGGCAATCTTGGATGCCTGCCAAAAAGCAAAAAGTAAGGGGAAAAGCCTGTGGCATCTTGCGGTGCAATTATATGCATGTAAGACCTTGGGGAGATGGTATTTCCAATCTGTTTTCTGCTCCTCTGTAAGAGCCCTGAGCATGCAGATCAATGTTCGATTGAATCTCTCCAGCTGTCCATTCCCTTGCAGGTGGTACGGTGTTGTATGGGAGCCTTTGACACCACACAGCTCTTTCAGACTCTGGAGGAGGTGATTTTCAAATTGACGACCCATATCATGATGAATTTGTTTTGGAAATCCAAACTTCAATGCAAATTCATTAAACAGCTTGTCAGCCACTGTCTTTGCTGATTTATTTGTCGTTGCATAAGCTTGGGCAAAACAACTATAGTGGTCCATGACCACAAGAATGTACTCATAACCCTCCTAACACTTTTCCAAGTGCAAAAAGTCCACAGACACCAATTCAAATGGTCGGGTAGTTCTGATGCTGCACATTGGTGCTCTGGTTGGTTGGTTAGGTTTTCGTTTCTTAAGACACTCACATTTACTCCAAATTATGGAGTATTACTTAAGTGTTCAATATCTTGCTACATTTTGGGCCAATAAAAACATTCCCTTATCAGACTGAGTGTTCTTTCTGTACGCAAATAGCCCATTTCTTGGTGTAATTCCTTAGAAACCAGAGGCTGGAATACTTTAGGGAGTACAAGTTGACATCTGGTACTGCTTCTACGGTGGAGGATACCATCTTTCTCCACATACAGTTTGTTCCATTCTCTCAGCAATGATTTTACTTGAATACTCTCTGACTGACAGGCTTGCTCACTTGGTCTACTACCTTTCACTTTTCAGCTTAAGACTTTACCTATGATTTGGTCTTTTGTCTGTTATTCCCTGATTCTCTCCCTAGGGATGGGCTGTAAGGCACTGAGGACTCTGTCTGACTCTGCTTGGCACTCCATAGCACTAAATGAAAGAGAACTATACAGAGGTGTGGGCTCCTTCTGCTGAACTAAGATGCCCTGATGTGTGGCACTTACCACATCTTGGGTGACAGCTTCTTTACATTGCAACATGTAGCTGCCCATGTCCAGGGGCATTCTGGAAAGCCCATCAGCATATGCATTTGCTTTTTTGGGCCGGTACCACCCATCTCTGTCCAGCATTTAGTCTGGCTGTGGTGAGAATATAGGTGAGGGGATTATTGTCTGTATATACTGTGAAGGATGGTGCATGGTAAAGATAATCCCGAAAATTCTCACAGATGGCCCACTTTAATGCTAGGAATTCTAATTTGCCAGAATGGAGGTTGTAGTTTTTTCTCTGTAGGGCTGAGAGTTCTGGATTAAAAGGCGATCACTCTGAGTCTGCCATCTTGCCGCTGGTACACGGCTGCTCCCAACCCTTCCTGTGAGGCATCACAGTGCAGGTTAAACTCTTGGTCACGATCTGGGTAGTTTAGTACTGGGGGATGGCACAAGCAGTCCACTAGGTAATTCAGTACTTGTTGGTGTTGTTCAGTTCATGTGGTAGGGGTCCTACTATTGGGCTGGCCTTTTACCTTTTTCTGCAATAATTTCTTTGTTTTTTGTTGTTTTGACTGGGTTTGTGATGCATTTCCAGATGGGGGCAGTACAAGCAAATCATATAGCAGTTTGGCAATTCAAGAGAAATCCTTTATATATGGCCTATAGTAGGTTAGGAAGAACCTTTCTGAGCTCTCTAATGGTGGCTGGGCTCTTTCCTTTAAGGGACTGCACTGGAGCTATATTGGCTGGATCCATAGTGTAACCATTAGAGACAACCCTACCTAAGAATCTCACTTTGGCCTGGAAAAGTTCAAAATTGTTTGGTGTGAGTTTAATACCATGCTCTTGGTATCTTTACAGAACCATTTGGACATGCTGGATATGTTCTGTGAAGGATTCTCTATGAACTAAGTTGTCGTCAAGGTAAGGCTGGCAGATTTCATCCCTCAGGCCCCACAGACACTGCTCCATACTCCTCTGGAACTCAGCTGGGGCTGAACTCAAATTGAATGGAATCCGATCCCATTCATACAGGCCCCATGGTGTTATAAATGCAGTAAGAGGGCAGCTCTCTTCATCCAAAAAGACCTGATGATAAGTCTTCCCATGGTCTAAGACTGAGAACCAAGAGCTTCCACTCAAAATATTAAGCATGTCTTGAATCCATGGTATTGGGTGTCTGTCAGGCACTGATTTTCGATTAAGTTCTCGATAGTCACAGCACAGTCTTACACTGCCATCTTTTTTTCTGACGCATACAATGGGTGATTAGTATGGGGATTTTGACTGAGTTATCTATCCTCTGTTTAATAGATCTTGCAGACACTCCTTCACCTCCTTATGGATTGGCTTGGGAACAGAGAGGTAAGTTTTCTGCACTGGGGTGGGATCTTTAAGCATAATATGCATTTTTAATGAAGGTATGCAGCCTACACCATTACTGTCTCTTGCAAAAGCACTGCACTCCTCTCTCAGCATTTTTCTTACCACTGCCTGCTCCTCAATGGAGAGATGATCAATATTGATAGGAGGATCCCATGACTCACTTTGTCCCTGTAAGCTCATCTGTGGGTTAGGGTCAGGGTTTATCTGAGGTGATGTACAGGTTAGACCATGGTTTATTGGGCTAGGGCCCCCAGTCACTGGCTGCACAGCTGCAGGGTAGACAGCTTTAATTGTTTCAATGCGTCCAAGGCACGTACATGAACCAAGAGTTATATTTTGTTGTGTGAGAGACTGGGATTCGACATAAGCTTCCACGCTTGACTTTGACTAGCAGATCATTGATGTGCAACCCTTCTGGCCAGTAAGGTTTATCATAGGAATAAACAGCATGACAGTTTCACTTTCCATTGTGCCCAGGTGTGATTGGCAGTGGACAGTGGTTGATTTCCTTGGGGGAACCACAACTGTTTTTCTACCTGTCTTTACCACTGCTCCCTCATGCTCTGAGTAGTTTGTACTGATCAGTTGTATCAGAGTACTGGCTGTACCAGGATCAATTCTGAAGGCAGCACTTAGTAAGCCAGCTTTGTACAGCTCTCTGTGCTCTTCACTTCCTGGGTGCTCTTTAATGATTTCTTCAGTCACATTGAAACCTGTTATCGGGTCACTGGCTATGCTGGGGTCACTGGACACTAAAATAGGGATCTGTAAGCTTGAGCTAGACCCTGCTTCGCTATTTAGCTTGAATTCGACTGCTATCAGGGTTTGGTTGGCTGCCATACCTGTCAAATTTATGTACCCCAGGAGCTCTTCTACTCTTTTAACCATTGTGTGGGGTAAATGTTTGAGCCTCCAAGTTTCATTTATGAGGCTTGCTTGGGCACCAGTGTCCCACAAGGCTGTGACAGGTATGTTATCCAGACTACATTTGACCCTGCATCTTTTGCCAATCAAATTGAGCAGTTGGGGAACAATGGGGTTCCGGCAACAAGCTTTTGAGGTGACTGGGACCGTTCATTCACCTCCTCATTAGAGTCAAAGTGAAACTCATTCACTCTAGGTGGCTTTAGGGCTGTAGTTTTATTGAGCTTATGCTGTCTCTCCAGCTCCAGACTGGCTGCTTCATTTACTCTCTCTGATTTCATCAGAGACCCTGGGATCATCGAGATTTCATGCCATCACTCAACAGTCCTGTACCCACTGACCTAAGGAATTTCTTTTGAATTAGGTCTGGATTGTACTGCTCTCCTACATCTTTTTCTTTTGATGCAAACAACACTCTGTCTTTCAGTTTAGTAGCCCTGAATAAGACATTTTGGGCTGACTCCTTTGGGTCTTGTGAGATGCTAATCAATCTCTGATACAGGTCTGAGCTGTCTTCCTCTTTGTAGTGCCCCTTCAGGATGGTTTTCAACTTCGGCAAGGTCAGGTTACTTTTAATTTCAAGCATGTCACGCAGCTTTCATCCTGGACTTATGGCCGTAATGACAGCATCAATCATTTCACTTTCTGAGTGACCCTTGTGAAGCCTTGACTCAATTTGGTGCACTAAGTTTGTGTACGAGAGCTTGTCTCATAGCTTGTCAAATTCTCTACGAATTTTGACTTCAGGAATTTTTTTGTGAGGGCATGGATGAACTGCAGCATTTGAATTAGGGTCTTGAATATCCAAATTCTCACACAGGGCATATATTTCAATTTCTGGGATTTTATTAGACATACATGGGTCTTTCTGTATCTCTGAATGCTTTTCAGTTGTCACCTTTGGATGAGTTGGCTCAAGGTGATCGAGGATGTCCTCTGCATTACTATGTTCATGTTTTTCTGTGAACAACAGAAGATCCTGGATGTACTGGCTTGCCGCCTCCACTTTGTTTGCGTGCTCTATCTCATCTAACATCTGTTCCACTGTTCTGATTAGGGCTCTTTTACTTTTGTAATCAGATTGTTAAACATCCTTAATAATGTTTAATAATTTTTAAGAATACATAAACCTCCAGCAGCTGTTCATGATTCAGGATGCTTAATGTACTTGCCCTTTCCTGAAGTTCATCCAGCTCCATTTTGTCCATCTCTCTGTTTTTATTTATTTATTTTTTTATTTTTTTGTCTGTGCTCTCTAGGTTCATCTTTATGGAGTTGATTGCTCTTTTTTAGTGTCACCGAGCAACTCCTGGCTGTGCTTGACAAAGTATGTTGCCCTTATGATGTAAAGAAAGGTACAACACCGTTTGATTGTGGTTTTTGATTGAAATGTTTACTTGAACTCAACTGGATGCAATACAGGCACATTATCTGCAGGAACACTTGAAACACTGGGTTTCCTCTTCTCTGTTGTCTTATTTCTTAAAGGGGAAGTCACTATTTTCATACACTAGATTATCAACAACCTACTGACACCTACTGGTCATTAGTTGAAACAACAGTATTAGTGAGTAATTAATTTCCACAGAAATAAAAGAACTGTTTAACAATGAAAACTAATTAAACAAAGAAATGAAAAGAAAAAAAAAAAGGATTGGGGTGTCGTATTTCTCCACATATCCCACAATGACAGTGTTTAAATATAATTTGCAATAAAATGCTGCTCAAAAATCAGGTTCAACTTCTGAATCCACATTACAAACCCCTACCATTACACAGGAAACGGTGGACTAGCATTAGCATGGCGAGGTTAGTAGGGTTTGAAAAACCAATTCTTAAAAAAAATTATGTAAAAATTAACATTTGTATTGGATTAAACAAAACAACAGATGGGCGCGGTGCTGATACTCAGATATGTCTGAGCAGGGAAAGTTTTGTTTTTTGTTTTTTTGTTTTTTGGAAATTCATGAAAAAGTGTAAATATTCTCTATCCTCTGCTCTCCCATACATTTAAATTATCACAAAATAGGAGAGGTGAACTTGGAACCCTCTGCAATGACACCTACAGTCCCGTAAAAAAGTGTGTGTGTGTGTGTGTGTGTGTGTGTGTGTGTGTGTTGTTTACCCAATAGTTATATGGAGACATTTGACATGATGAGTTTATTCAGACACACTGATTTCCCCCAGTGCTGGATTTCACAGCAGAGTTAATTGAATCTTGGCCTAATCCTCCTAAGGCACACACACAAGCCCACACACACATATGCATGCATGCAGTACGCTCAGCGAAGAGTAGTAATTTTGAAGGGGAAAATAAATGTTTACTGAATAAGACGGTAATCTTTATTTTTAAAGGTGTTAACTCAATCGTTATAATTTGTCAGTGCTGCACTGCCTCAGTGCAGTAAACTGGGCAAGACTGTACAGATCTCTGTTAAATAAACTTTCCTCATTATTTTAGCATTATTTTGGACTGTTCTAGAATAAAGGTTTTACACTTTATGAAGAAAGTACGAGTGGTACTTACCTGTGCAAAATTTGTTGTGGTTGGTTGCATCAATCACATATTTCTGCATTATTTTACGACATCTTGTAGTAACAGTAGAGCGAGTAGTATGTATTTACACTGAAAATACAACTAAAATAAGTGTAGGCTACTACGCGTACCCAGATTATACTTCTTTAACCGACAAATCGGAGTGTGGAATGTTGGACACTTCATGTCCTCAGTGATCGCAGCTAAAACATTTGTAGTTAATGATGAATATGGTAACTGCAAAAGTTCTGGGAACTCAAGTGTGTTGAATGCTTTACCACCACCCCACGCTGTGTGAACATGCACTAAATTTTTAGATAAAAGTGTTGGACTGAGTTTGGCTAACACGCTAAAGCTAGCAGCAACACGTGTATTTCTAACGGCACTTCCTTCAGCTGAAAAACAGCAAATGTTTCTATGTGGTTAAATTTTGTGTCCCATTTGGGATGATACTACACTTAGAAAACGTGTACACTAGCTGTGCATAGTGTATATAGTGTGTGTATAGCAGTGGCGTCTCAGGGTCATTATTTAGTGCGGGGCACAAATGATCACTTAACAATCAATTATTTGACCAATCTTTGAAACATTGACAAATAATTTCAAATTCTGTCACAGATGTGCTTCTTATGTTACACTTTATGTTCACATCAGGAACTATTAAGTTCTGTGAACATGTGCATGTGTGTATGCACTTTAACCGGCAAAGTTTAAAAACCTCATTTTAGCACAGCAGTTGATTGACAGGTAGAAGTTTCACATTAGAACTCATTGGTTTCACCGGACTCAAATAAAGGGAGTCACAAAATCTATCATAAAAGCCTATCTACTGTCATGTATGTGCCATTATAATGGATGTTACATCCCTCAATGCCCTAGTAATTATAAAATGAAAACATGTATGACTGATAAAAATAGATCATGACAGAAATTTTACAGAGAGTGACGAATAACTACTTTTTTCTAGTGCAACCTCTGAACAAGATGCCACACAAACATCCCTAATGGTCAGCGCAACACACCACTAAGACGTGCACATCCACATCAAAAAGCTCAAGTAAACAAAAAATGAAAGTGGATGAAAGTAATCCACAAATAGGCAAATCATCAATGGTTGTGCATATTACCTCACTAACCTGAATGAACAGCATAACAAAATTAATCAAAACGATGACAGACTTCCAATATTTATCAGTCATTGCAATCTAATACAAACCAACGCACCAACAACACAACACCTCAACGCAATGGCATACAATTCATTGAAATGATGAACGGTGAACTTGAACTAATCCAACCAGCAGTACATTAGAAAAAAAAATAGCTTTTAAAACTTATCAATGAAGTTCACTATGCAGGTCTACTCTGCATCCGGTAACTTCCAATGCTCATGCCAACAGCTTGACATAAATACGATTGAAGCTTTTGAATGGCTCAGGGGCAAAGGCAAACTGGCCCATCAGGCCATTGTTGAACACTCGTTGCACATGCGCATAACGTTCTCCAGATCTTCGTTGATTAACATTGAGTATGAAGAGCTAGCCCCACGCATAGCAAATGAGAACAATTAAATGGCTTTTACGCAACATACCTTAATAATAATACAATTTCTCAGAAGAATTTTTACTTTTTTCTTGTATAATGGACATAAAACACATATAAGTTGTGGAAAATATATTATTTCTTAAAATAAATGTATGATGATGCCATGCAATTTGCACAACAGAGCCACCTCTGGAGGGGCTTAGCCCCATTTGCCCCTAATGTAGAGATGTGGCTGGTGTATAGGAAAGCATAGTGTAGTATAGTATAGTATAGACTATAGTAGGCCTATGCCATTTGGGACGCAGCAAGCACAACTAAATATGTAATTGGCTCATGCAGCACACTTTTTAGCTGGTAAATGTTTGTGTTTTATCCATATGTTCCACATAACTTTGCATTAATAAATCACAAGCCTTATAGTATATGCCATGTGTTTGGCATTCCTTACTCTACTGTATATTTTGAGCTCATATGTATGCATTGAATCAATGTGTTTGTGTGTGTGCCCAGGTATTCCCTACACTGTGGGGACCAAATGTCTCCACAAGGATAGTAAAACCTGAAAATGTTGACTTTGTGGGGACAATCAGTCGGCCCCCATGAGGAAAACAGCTTATAAATCATACTAAATTATGTTTTTGGAAAATGTAAAAATGCAGAAAGTTTTCTTTGAGCGTTAGGTTTAGGGGTAGGGTTAGGGTTAGGGGATATAATATAAAGTTTGTTTAAAAACAATTGTCTATGGAGAGTCCTCGTAAAACATGAAAACCCAACACATTTCATTGTGTGTGTGTGTGTGGGCAGGTTTAAGTGGTTTACGAGGACTTTTTTTTAGGTTACAAACTGGTAATTACAAGGGTATTATGCTATAAATGTGGTATGAGGACATTTCTAGTGTACCTATCATTCAAATAGCTTAAAAAACATACTAAACGATGTTTTATTGAAAATGTAAAAATGCAGAAAGTTTTTTTGTGAGGGTTATGTTTGGGGGGAGGGTTAGGGGACAGAATCTTTAGTTCGTACATTATAAAAATCATTATGTCTATGGAGAGTCCTCATAATGATAGCTGCACCAACATGTGTGTGTGTGTGTGTGTGTGTGTGTGTGTGTGTGTGCAGTAATATCGTAGCGTGACTGATGTCTGGGCTGACAACGACACCTAGAGTCTAAACTCAGAGAAAAAAATGGTCTCTCTCATCTGGATGAGGGAAACACTTAAATGCCCCTTTGCTTTGCACGGCTTAAATTTTTAAAGGGCACCCTGAACACACTTTGCCTCCACATACACTTCCATCTTCCCTGTTATCATTTCCTCCATCCTTTTAACTTAGCTTTTTACCCAAATCTCTCTTTTATATTTTTTGCACTTTCTTTCCCTCCAGGCACATCTAGATATCTTACTCTCCTCCCAGCCTCTCTCCATCTCTTCCTGTCCTCTGTGGCTCTGGGTCCTGCCTGGGGCTACGTCGGCCTGAATGCTCCCCAGGTCCTGTCCGCCCAGTGGCCGATGAAAAATACATCAGTCGCTAGGGGCAAAAGAGCTTTGTAAAATATTAAGACCATCCACAGTTCTTATATGTCAAGTCCCCATTGGGGGGTGGGAGCAGATAAATTATGCACCACCATCTGTCAGATGTAGCTGCTTCCTCAGTAGCACAAACATAAACTGAGAAGCATGTAAATTGGAAAATAAAGAGACGTGTGTATGTGCTACCTCTGCCAGGAAACTTCTGGATGGATTATGGCTTCACACTGGAAGAGTCTGGCGGGTGTGTGTGTATGAGTGAGGTGGACTAAGTCAAGCTGAAACACTGTGCTCTCAAGTGGAGCATTACAGTGTGTATGTGTGTTTGTGTAAATTAATGTGCATAAAGCATGGATGCTAAAACCGTTAACCATTGGCAAAGCACCAGAACAGTCCCTAATGTTGATGCCACATTTGTTCAGTTCATTGTTGCAAAGTCAAAATGAAAACTTTCCAGTTGTTGTTCCAAGCAGAACTAGTCTCAGCCTCAGAATGCACACTCACGGATGGCCCACAAACCATTCATGTACAATCTGATGCAGATTGTGCACACAGAAATTAGCTTTCTGAAAACAGCAAGGCAGGCTTTCTATAATTTCCAAGCTGCACAGTCCACAGTCCACCTGGAGAAAACACAGTGTCTTCAAAGTTGCTACAATGAATACGACCAGGGCCGGATCTAGTGGGGTGCTAGAGCTCAAATGAAGCAAAGTATCGAATTGTATCATCATGGGTCTAACCCTAACAAAATACACTGGAACAAAGGTCACACGCACACCCCCCGTCGATGGAAGACACACTCGGGCAACACCACCAACAACACTCACACTTATGTGTCATTGCCTACTTAATGTTACATTTCTAGATCCGGATCTGCTTCTGACGAAGCTAGATTTGCCAAACTCTGCATGGTTCATAGCACAGAATATTTTAAACATATTCAGAATTTATATTTTGCATACACACCTATATATTCTGTTTTGTTCTCAATAGTTCTAGGCCTAAATCTGAATTTCAGATGTACCTGCCCCTAAATATTATGTGAATATAAAAAGTTAGTGCTAAACAATGCAAGTTCTTGCATGAACAGGTGAGCCACTGTAAACAAGATTCTCTTAAAGCACTAATGAATGCACAATGGACGTCAAGATTTTTACAGAAAAATTACTTAAATTTGAGTTGTTTTTTTACCACAACATATCACATGCCTTCAGAAATTTTGGAATATGATGCACAAATCACACTGTCTACATTTTAAGCTTTAAAGTGAGGCACTATTTACTGCCATTGCATTGAAAAGACAGACCGTGATAATCATTCAGATCAGAAAATTTGAATGAAATTTTTGTCTTTTGCATAAAGTCTTTTAAGATCTAACGAAAAAGGGAAGAAAATTACTACTACCCCGGTAGTGTTAGATCTAAGTTGTATCTGAAAATTCTTGTTGCAATCCAGATGCAAAGCACAAGGTGACGTACTTGTGTTATATCACGTGAATGTCCTGCCTTGCTGTTTAATCATAAAAGGTCAACATCAGTCCAATGGAAGAAGTTAAACTTAAAAAAGGATTTGTTATGATTCATAACCATTCATATTATTTGACTGAATCAAAGACACCAGATAAGGGATTTCAGATTATTTCAAATGAATGCATGTCTGCTACTGAAAAAAATTTCAAAATGCAAGAGGGCATCCCAACACAACTAACAAGCCCACTGAAAATAAATTATGAATTAACTAAACAATATTGTGGAAGTGAGGGCGTGGTCGAGGGCCCGTCTTGGGAGAGAGTAAGTGGTAAGGACATCCACCTGAGATGAACTGTGACTAATTACACGCTGCGACCCCGGCAGCAACGATGCTCTGGAATGGCCACGGGCACAATGGGCAGTCCACCTCCTAACGCTGCTGAGGGAGGCCCAACTCGCGGCCCAACAACTACCGGTCGACAAACTCCTGAGGTACCCTGAGCTGAAGAAAGCCATCCTGCAGCGGGTCGGCCGCAGTTCCAAAAAGCATCGTCAGAGGTTCAGATCCCTGATGCTGAGCGATGTCGGCCACCCGTTTGCCTTCGCTCAACAGCTCCGCGACACCTGCCGGCGGTGGGTGCTGGCCGAGAAGCCCAGCGACGTCGGGTGTGTCATCGATCTTGTGGTACTGGAACAATTAGTCTCCAAACTACTGAAAGGAACTGTGGAGTGGGTCCAGTGCCACAGACCAGAGTGCAGTGCAGTTGGCGGAGGACCATTTAGTGACATACCTGGGGGCTGGCGCGCCCTGCTCTCTCTCTCTCTGTGGTCCCTCCCCCACTTCCTCCTCTCCTTCTTTCCGACCTATCCCGTTCCCCCGGAAATGGTGGAACAATCCCCCGAGACTGGTACCCCAGCTTTGGGGGTGTACTAACCCTCCTGTCTCTCTCTCCCCCGGCTCTACCAATTCTTTCTCTCAGGTGGGGGAAGCTGGCACCTATGGTGTGGGCATAAGGTTTAGGCCAGTCTGTTGGAGCTGCGGGGAGCTGGGACACGTCCGCGAACAGTACCCGGTGATGGATGTGGGGATGTTGATCCGGGTCCCTGACACTCCACAGGCCACCCCTGATCGAGCCTGGACGTACCAAATACCCATGAGTATTGTGGGGGAGGCGGGGGGGGGGGGGGTACATACCAAGCCTTGGTTGATTCAGGTTGTAACCAAACCTCCATTCATCAGTGCTTGGTTCAAAATGGGGTATTGGTTACAAATAATTGGGTGAAGATGAGGTTATCCTGCAGTGATCGTCACTATTCTATTTCGGGATCAAAAGCATTGAGGCTATGGTTAGTTCCTGCCTCACCCATTCACTAATTTTGGGTACTAATTGGCTGGCTTTTCCCAAATTCTTAAAGGGGTTGTGTGTGGATGGGTCCTGCAATACAGTAGTACGGTCTGGGGTGTGCAATGTGCTGATGGGGGAGGCGGAGTCAGAGCCAGGGCCATCTACGTCAGCTGCACATCAAGATGACTTAAGAGAGGGAGAAGCCTCAGCTTCCCCAGCCCTTAGGGAAATTCCCGCTGGGGATTTTCCTCTGGAGCAGACGCAAGATGAAACTTTTAGGCACGCGTTTGACCAAGTGAAAGTAATTGATTGTCAACACCTTCAGCTGGGCATTGCACTCACAAATCCGTATTTCTCAATTATAATTGATCAGTTGTATCGAGTGATGCAGGATGCTCAGACAAAAGAAGATACAACCCAGTTGTTAGTACCAAGGAACCATTGGGAAATTTTGTTCCAGGCAGCTCATCATAGTCCGATGGCAGGTCACTTGGGACAGGGGAAAACACTAAGCCGTCTCATGGCCCGTTTCTATTGACCGGGCATTCACGGGGATCTTAGCTGGTGGTGTGCGACATGCCGCGAATGTCAGCTGGTGAATCTGCCGGCCACTCCAAAAGCGCCATTGTGCCCTCTTCCGTTGATCGAGGTTCCCTTTGACAGAGTTGGCATATACCTCATCGGGCCATTAGAGCGGTCAGCAAGCGGGCATCGCTTTGTGTTGGTTCTGGTGGACTACGCAACGTGATACCCGGAAGCAGTGCCTCTTTGCAACATCTCAGCACATAGTGTTACGGAGGCACTCTTCAGAATAATCTCCCGAGTGGGGATTCCGAAAGAAATCCTCACTGACCAGGACACTACTTTCATGTCACGTACACTACACGAGCTGTACTAATTATTTGGTATTAAATCGATTCGGACAAGCATGTACCATCCACAAATGGACAGCTTGGTCAAACAATATAATAAGACCTTAAAAAATAGGATTTGTAAGTTCATGCACGAAGATGCTCGGAACTGGGATAAGTGGCTCGAACCTCTGTTATTTGCAGTGCGAGAGGTCCCACAAGCCTTCACAGGGCTTTCCCCGTTTGAATTGTTATATGGGCATAAGCACCATGGTGTGTTAGGCGTCATGAAGGAAAACTGGGAGGAAGGAACTTCACAGAACAAAAATGAAAATCAAAACGTTCTAGACCTGTGTGCAAATCTCCACACACTGGGGCGTCTATCACAGGAGAATTTGCTACAGGCTCAAGAACGTCAGTCCCTGCTGTATAACAGAGGAGCTAGGCTATGGGAGTTTACACAGGGAGATAAATTACTTGTATTATTGCCCACATTGAGCTCGAAATTACTCGCAAAGTGGCAAGGTCCCTTTGAGGTCACACGGCGAGTTGGGGAAGTCGATTATGAGGTAGTGCGTATGGACAGAGGCGGGGCTCATCAACCTACTAAAACCTTGGAGGGAGGCGGTCCCCATATCCTTGGCGATGGTAGTTCCAGAAAGGGAGGAGCTCGGTCCGGAGGTGAGTTTAAAATCCAATCAGTTCACCCCGTTCCCTTGCGGAGACAACCTCTCGGCATCACAACGTATAGAGGTTGCCAGGTTGCAAAATAATTTCTCTGACGTGTTCTCGCCTCTCCCCGTCTGCACTTATCTCATAAAACACCACATTGAGACAACCCCAGGGGTAGTGGTACGTAGTCGTCTCTATCGCTTACCCGAACACAAGACACAACTAGTACTGGAAGAATTAAAGGCCATGCTCGATATGGGTGTAATAGAAGAATCCCACAGCAATTGGGCAAGCCCGGTGGTTCTGGTGCCTAAGAGCGATGGCTCGGTCCGGTTCTGTGGTCAACGTGGTGTCGAAATTTGATGCTTATCCAATGGCTCATATTGATAACCTGCTCGATCGGTTGGGCTCGGCTCGCTTTTATTCGACACGGGATTTGACAAAGGGATACTGGCAGATCCAGTTAACGCCAATGTCCCGTGAAAAAAACGGCCTTCTCCACACCGTTTGGATTACACCAATTTGTGACCCGTTCGGTTTGTTTGGGGCCCCGGCTACGTTTCAGCATCTTATGGACCAAGTCCTCAGACTGCACACTGCGTATGCAGCTGCTTAATTGGACGATATCATTATTTACAGTAATGATTGGCAGCGGCATATGCAGCATCTGGGGTGGTTCTGAGGTCGCTGCGACGAACGGGGCTCACAGAAAACCCGAAGAAGTGCGCGATTGGGCTGGTGGAGGTACGGTATCTGGGGTTCCACTTGGGTCACGGACAGGTGCGACCCAAAATTGATAAAACCACAGTGATCGTGACCTGCCCAAGACCCAAGACCAAAAAGAAGGTGAGACAGTTTCTGGGGCTGGCCGGCTACTATTGAATGTTTGTGCCTAATTTTTCTAATGTCACCAGCCCGCTGACTGATCTCACTAAAAAGGGAGCCCCAGACCCAGTCCAGTGAAGTCGTGCCAACAAGCTTTCACGCAAGTAAAAGCTGCACTTTGTGGCGGGCCGCTTCTGCATTCCCCTGATTTCTCTCTCCCTTTTGTTTTACAGATGGACGCATCAGGTGCTGTTCTGTTCTGAGGAGGGGGAGGAGCGCACAGTTCTGTAAATTATTCGAAAGCTCTCTATAAGAGAGACTAAGTACAGAGTATTTGGCCATCAAGTGGGCGGTACTCACTCTCCGCTACTATTTGTTGGGATGAGCATTCACCCTCTGTTCGGACCACACCGCACTCCAATGGCTCCACCGAGTTAAGGATGCCAATGTCCAGATCACCTGTTGGTATCTGGCACTCCAGCCATTTAATTTCGAGGTGGTGCACAGACCAGAGGCACAGATGGCTGTCACAGACTTCCTCTGCAGAAAAGGGGGGGGGGAGGGGGAAGTCCGGACGGTTCCCCAGGCCTGAATCGGGTGGTGGGGGTCTGTGTAGGTGAGGACGTGGTCGAGCGCCCATCTGGGAAGAGAGAAAGCGGTAAGCACATCCACCTGAGATGAATTGTGACTAATTACCATTTCCATGTTCACAGTGAGAATTGGGGGAGATAAAAGAGGGCCCAGTCCATGGAAAGAGAGAGAGAGAGAGAGTCCAGCTGAGAAGCTGTATGTGCGTTGGCCGCTGCCATTGTTCTTTTATTGAAGCACCTTGACTTTGTGTGCATCTGAAGCTGTACTGTTGTGCTGTAAAGCAAACAAGTTTTTGAGTTGAATTAAAGCCATTCCTGTGTTGGAATCGCCGTGTCCCGCTTCCTCCTTTTGATCCAAATATGAACATCTGTTACAAATATATCATCCATGCATTTTCTCAACAGATTACATATATCCTTTCTTCAAATATTTTCTCCAAAATGATTAACATTAAAGGGATATTTCACCCAAAAAGACTTTCTTTCTTCACTAGAATACATTTGAAGAAAATTAGGTCCTTAAAATGCATGTGGACGGTGATTTCACTTTTGAAGCTCCAAAAATCACAGACAGTCAGCATAAACATCATCGATACGACTCCAACGGTTAAATTAATGTCTTCTAAGATGACACAATCTCTTTTGGTGCAAAAAAGATAAATGTTTAAGTTCTCTTTTTAACTCTAAATCATTCTACACACACTTGAAATATCTTTATAGAACTTTGTAAGGGGGTTCAGTGGAAAGGAGGAGGCGAGAACCGGCTTGACAACTTAAATAATAATTTAATAAACAACTTAAACAAACACACAACCAAAAAACCACACAGTACAGCTGCCTGCAATTCTCTCTCTCTGGAACTGTCGTCCCCAGCTGCCTTTATCCCTCGCGCGCCCCATCAGGCTGACTGGGGACCGGGTGTGTCTCATTCCAGCCCGGCCCCGCCCTCCCCGGCTCTACACTCCTCCCGGCATTGCCTCAGGCCGGGGAGCCCCCGGCATGACGTACATCCCCCACCCTTCCTCTCTGGGGGGGGGGTGCCTTACGCCCCGACTGCCGGCGGGTCATCCCCGCCTTCCTCGACCTGGGAGGAGACAGGAGGGGAAAAACAACAAAACAAAATGGCGAGGGAAAGGCCAACATGGAGCGACAGAGAGAGAGAGAGGAGAGAGAGAAAAAGAAACTCACCGGTTCTCTGATGCGCCGTCGCGTGGTCCTCGATCACTACTCCACCCTCTCAGGCGGACTGCAGCCGCTCCTCCCCGGGCGGACCAGAGTTAGACCTCCGACCCCCAGCGGACAGAACGCCCCTTCGCATTCCCGGCGTCCCGTGGGGACACTCCTCCGCCCCTGGCAGCGGCCCTACCACTCCAGGCGGTCGGGGAGTCACTTCCCTCCTCCCCCCGCGGACGGCGGTCTTCTCTCGACCCCTCCGCATTCCCGGGGAACGGCAGGGCACTCCTCCGCCCCCGGCAGTGGCTCCCTCGCTCCAGGCGGTCGGGGAGTCCCGTCCCCACTCGCCTCGCGGACGGCGGCCGTTCCCCGCGTCCGGGTGGTCGGGCTACTCCATCCCCCGTCGGACGGCAGCGGCGCTCCCCTGGGTGGACGGCAGTGTCGAGGACTCTGCAACGGGAATCCCTCCTCCTTCCCGGGTTTCGGCACCAGTGTTGGGGGTTCAGTGGTAAGGAGGAGGCGAGAACCGGCTTGACAACTTAAATAATAATTTAATAAACAACTTAAACAAACACACAACCAAAAAACCACACAGTACAGCTGCCTGCAATTCTCTCTCTCTGGAACTGTCGTCCCCGGCCGCCTTTATCCCTCGCACACCCCATCAGGCTGATTGGGGACCGGGTGTGTCTCATTCCAGCCCGGCCCCGCCCTCCTCGGCTCTACAAACTTGTTCTTTCCCATGAACTCCACTGAAAATAAACTGATAAATCACTTTTTCCTCTTCTTTAAAAATGTGGTCTTCACTTAATTTGCTCTCCATTGCAACTCTTTTTCTCTACGCAAATGGCCGACATCTGAACTAGAAAAGAATAGATGCCCTCTAGAAGAAAACAGGAATTAATTTGAAAGGAATAGTTAACCCAAAAATGAAAATTCTGTCAATTCAAATTTGCTTGACTTTCTTTGATTCCGAACTAAGCCACAGTGGTTGGTCATTTAACATGTCAGACTCCAGTGTAAGTGGGTGGCTTTTGGCCAGAATAAGTGGACCAGACTTTAGGCTGTCAACACGGCCCTTTTTGTTTTTGAAACTAAACAGTCCACATAGATCAGAGAGAGAGAGAGAGAGAGAGAGAGAGAGAGAGCAAGAGCGAGAGAGCGCGCGCACGCCCTGGTGCTTTAAAACAACACTATTAGGCACAAGGCCTTCCTCAGTAAAGAGGGGGAAAGGAGATCTGGCACAGACAATATGAGTCAGATATACATAAATCCTAGCAGAAGGGGGATCAAAAGTCATTAGGTGCTTTGTGTCACATCAGCCTCGCTGCTCTTTTGGGTGTGGAGCTCATTAGACCTGCCAAAATGAATTAAATCATTCTGCTGAGGGAGAGGGGAGCACTTTGCAGTTAGTGTGATCGTTACTGGACATTACTACACTGACACAGCAGATCTCTGTCATCTGTGAGAGATCAAAAACTTTTAGGCCCGCTGTTGCTGCATATAGCTTATATTGAGAAGTTTTAGGGATGTTTCTTTGAATCTGTAGCTACCCAAGCAACAAGCTACTCATGTAATCTAAGCCTTTCTCCATAACTCTGGCATTTCCGTAGAGGGATGTCATAGAAATATGATGCGTGAAGCCATAAACTTAAAATTCATATTCATGCATTCGTGTCACGTATGATATTAACTATAGTCATGAGATTCAAAGAGGAATATTCTGAATTTTAAGTATATGCTTACACAAAATATTTAACCAAATTCTATTACGAGATGGCATTAAACAGTCGAAATGTTTTATGGCTTTAACAACTCAAGTAGTAAAGTAACTACACTGGGACTATTTAAGGGGGCACATTTATTTTTAAATGAATAACTACCAAAGTATATAATTTATTATGCAATAAGAGCAGTATTTTCTGGCAAAAAAACAAACAAACAATAATCTAAGGATCCAATTGAGGGTGACAGCATTTAACTTGAAATATAACTTGTATAACACTAATTTATATACAGTAAATGAGCCAAACACATTGTGATGAACAACAGCATTTATTTAAAAAAATAATCCATAAACTCTAAGAGACCCAAATATTTGTTGAGTCATTACATACCGATACCCAACACTACACACAGTATGAAAGAGAGACAGATAAGGAGAGTTTATTTGGCTAATGTCTCTGCTCACACAGCTGCAAGACTGTTTTTATCACACTACAGTGCTATTCGTTAGATAAAGTATCTCATTAATAGAAAAGCTAAACTGTTCTGAAAACAACTGAGCTACACTAAAAGTCACACTGAAAAGTGTAGTTAAGTTGCAAGCGTTGCTATAGTTAGCTAGCTACTCCCCAACACTGCTATTCCACCGCAATGTGCAAAACTGAACATTTTCAAAAGTCTCAAACTTACTCAAGCAAAAATGTGTTTAACTTTTGTGTGGGCTAAGTTCAGTGGTTGAATTTTGTTCTAACCAACCTGATATTTGCTCTTCCATGACTTAGCTCTTATTCATGACACCAAATTTTCATTGAATCATAGTTAGAATGCTGTAATTAGATTCTGTGACAGTTGTACATTGATGTTCGAGATAGGGTATGAGCTCTGACTCATTTAAACACCCTTACAAATAGCATCGAGAACAGACAAAGGAGAATAACATTTTATTTAAAATGACAATAAAATCCAGCAATGGTGCAATAAAGTTCATGGTTTGATTGGCACAGGAGCTTAAGGATTGCTCCTCATTTCAAATTCCATATAATTATTCAAGGTTAGCAGCTGCCGGTTAAATGAATAAATAGCCCTACACCCCTCTATGCTTTTCAATCCTTAGCAGACTGGTGATATCAGACCTCATCTGAATATCCTAGAACTGTTACCAAGCAACACACTGCCCCCCTTTTTGGCAGAGTGAAGGGCAGTGATGCCAGTCAGCTGTTGAGGAGCTCAGTTAGTGTTCCTGATGCCAACGTTGCACTCCCCAGCTATGGTTGCTGTGGGGACAGCCTGAAACAGAGCAGACTGGTGACTACACAGTATTTTGAAGGTAGCTCAAACACAAATACACACAAAAGAAATAGTACACAAATTTTCACTGTGGCTGGGACATCTAGCAGTCTTTATACAGTGGCCCCCAAAAATATTTGAACATTTAAGGTACACTTGTCTTTCCATATGCCACAGCAACTTCAGTGAACTCTGTACACACTCAATTAAACTTGGACCAGAGTGCATTTGGCTCCTTCCTCTTCCTGTCTTGAAGAGAAAGAGAAAAACTTACTGATCTCTTAACCGAACTGTCAGTATTATGCTCGCCAGCCAACACAGGAGTATACGTAAACTCTGATCTATAATCTAGTGAGATTAGTCACTGCCTTCTGCCTACACAGGCAGCTATGTTCTAAGCAGCATTCTAACTGAGATGGAAACTCATAAATTAATGGTGCCTAATGTAATGAAAATTATGTGACTAGGTTGAATTTTGTTTTGTATTGAAATTATATTAACCTTTTAAAGCCTGAGCCCAAAATTCCATTCTGTGCCAGAATATGATATTCATATCCATTTTCATATTACATTCATATTCATATAACATCACACACCTGAACTGTATATACCATATTGAAGAGAAGAACTAGGGCTTTCAAATGATATAAATATATGTATGATTATTTAAGGCTAATCATCCTTTATCAATAAGATTTCACACAGCAATTTTTACAAAAATCTTCTCCGGCCACATAAGACAACTGCATTTTCAACCATTTTAATTACAAGCTAGAGGGAAACTTAGAGTGTATGAAATACATAATTTTATGGGCAATATAGAATAGCAGACAGATTAGAAATATCATCTATTGTTTAAAAGTTATGACCATTCTAGTGATTAGTGGGAAAACGGAATAAAACAAACATTTAGAATGTTAAGATACACTTCACATGACTACTCAAATACTCCTTTTGAGCACCTGTAATAATAAATTGAGATTGCATCTGAAATTGAAGGACACAAACACTGAAATATACATTTTATGTGTTCAATAAAACACACTTTATTTATTTTGAACATTAGAATTACACATGAATTGCACAGCAAAACATACAAAATCAAACTTTCGAACTATCTACAGTAAATACATTTTTAATAAAGAGTGCAGGAACAGAATATATATAAATTCGTAAATACTCAACAACTGCAATACCTGTGGAGAGAAGAGAGGGAGAAAAGAGGGGAGGGGGAGGACAACACCAGTAAACACAGCCCAACCTAGGCCTCTTTGCAAAACAGGTCACACTCAGCTAAGTGCAAAGACTGAAAACGGTTCCTATCACGAACCAAGCAAAGTCTTTTGCCATTACATTCCGGAGCGCAACAAGCTACTTTAGTTTTATTTTTAGTCCTACTTTTCCGATAGCATAGCCAACATCTCTTAGAGGACTCTTCAAATTTAGGGACATGGGCTGTGTGGAGTGATGATGGAGGGGGGACTACAGGCTTTAGTGTATGCAAAGGGAATATCGATACCTCCCAGCTGACGAGCCAGGATTTCTCTGAAATCTATCTGGGTTAAGTTCACCGGTCTAAGCTCATCCCCTGGTGCCACATGAATATGTTGCCATTCCTTAAACAATATGAAACTACTGACGACGGCAATGTCTATGAAGTGAAAAAAATAAAATAAAAATAAAAAATAGAGTCTTCCACCACTTCTGAGTTTTTTGTAGGACGACTTAAGATTTTATCATTTGGTCTGACCTATCAACACCGCCCATGTTTTTGTTATAATCGCTGATGACAGTGGGCTGGAGGGCTACTTCGTTTGTCCAGTCACCATCATTTTTTACAAACCTAGTAATTTCGGTTGAGCCATTCGCATTGTGGAAATTGGAGAGGCATGTAACTGCACACGTGTCCTTCCACTGAATTACAAGTATATTCCCCTCAATCCTACACCACCTCATATCCCCACAAGCTGTCTTGCATCCCATCTTTTGATGTCTTTAAATTCTGCAGGAAACAGTTTACGATTCACCCTGCATGTCCCACAGGCATTAGTTCCCATTTCTAGCAACTTAACCATAAGAGCTGGGGATGTGTAAAAGTTGTCAAACCAAACATTGTGGCCCTGGTCTTTGAATGTCTGCAGTAACGATTCAACTGCTTTGTTGGCCAAGTCAGTGACACGCCCATCATGACTACCTGTGTAAACATTAAAGTCGAGAGAATACCCCGAGTCTGATGTTGCAATTACCCATAATTTAAAACCCCACCCAGTAGGCTTGCCCTTCATATATTGTTTAAATCCTGACCGAGCTTTAGACTTGACCATACGTTCATCTATTGCAAGATTTTGGTTAGGCTGAAAGAGCTGCTGGCATTTTTGTTTGAGGTGGTCCATAAGATAACGCAACTTCCTAAGGAGATCCTGATTATCCTCTGTGGTAGGGTCTACAACATGTAGAGCTGCTAAAAGAGCCTTGTAGCGGTCACGCGACATAAATCCCCTTGCCCACGAGCCCTGAAGTGACTTGGTTCCCAAATGACGATGGGAATCAGGGAGAATTGAAAACCCCATGTAAATGAGCAACCAAAGAAATTTGTAAAATTCATCGGAGGTCACCTCCATCCAAGCTCCTTGGTAGCTGGAATATGATGGACAGTTTAGGACGAGCTCCTACCCCTGATGGTTTATAAAGCTGCATATCTCAGCAACTACAGCCTGAGTAACAAAAAGTCAATTTCTCGCAACATCATATTGGAGGTTGACCACACAGCCTGACGCACGCTACCTAAGTCAATACCGAATGGACGGCTAGGCTTAAATGGGAGAGGTTTTGGTGCCTGTGAATCGATGTCAGAGTACGAGGGATAAGAAACAGAGTCAGGGAAGTGTTTACACTTTCTAGCTGACTTGGGACCTGTGCGAGAATGGCTAGCCATACCCAAAATAATAAGAGTAACAGTGTTAGTGTTACTGTGAGTTTCAGTCATATGAGAAATGGAAACAAACAATACATACACATTCATATATACCCAGTTGATGGTCTTGGCTGGGGATCAGGTTCCATTTCATCCTTCATCTCCTCGTGGTCCAAGTCTTTCTGCAGTAGTTCCTGGTCCAGCAGATCTTCCTCCTGTGTGCTCATGCCCTCAAAAGCAGGGAGCCATAGTCTCTTTCCATCTCTACAACAGAAAAAAAGTACACAGTTGGTAGCCAGCAGTGTGTTCTTCACAAATCCGTACACTGAATAGTCACCAAAGGCTTGCAGACTAACCAGAATGTCCAACTGCAGACAGCCCTCTCACATTTTCCTTGTGAACAGGAAGCTACACACAATCTAAAATCATGTCTGTGTGATTGGTAAGGCTATCTGCTAAATTATAGAAATATATCTACCATTTCTTTTTTTTTTTTTTACATGGGAAAATAAACAAGCTAGATAACTTATCTAACTAGCAGGCCAGTTTCCAGGCAGGTCTGAACAACATCTGCTCTCTGCCTCACATTACTTCAGGTGGATTTTTCACAAGCGACAAAACTGGCAAAAAAAAGTTATTGATATTTAGTTAAAAATGTACATAGTATTGCTAGTTAATGTTTATTTAGCAAGTTTCACAGAAACTGCCATAAAAACTTTTATATAAAAAGAAGAGGCTCGCCGATGACGGTCACGTTTATTTCCAAAAAAAAAAAAAAAAAAAAAAACTAGCTAGCGCAAATAAATGCTTCGTAACAAAAAAGGTTTGACTATCTTCCACAAGCAACAAAATTGGCCAAAAAAAGTTATTGATATTCAGCTAAAAATGTACATAGTAGTGCTAGCTAATGTTTATTTAGCAAGTTTCACAGAAATTTGCTTAAAAATAGAGCCTAGCTGCCTGTCTGATGAACGCCGACAGTCATGTCATTTTTTTCCAGAAATCACTAGCGTTACTCCTACAAATAAATGCTTTGTAACTAAAATGTTTTGACTTTCAATAGACAATATTGACAACACATGTTAAATAACTTGTCTTACCTCGAAAGATCGCCTCAGATTTCAATTTGAAGCAGTAAGTCCAACACTGGAGGTAATCTCCCGGTGTATCCTCTCTGGCTCCGCTCAGGCAAATGGAGGATGACGCTGATGACGATACATTTATTATTCGCGCCCAGTAACCCCTTAACCAATTATATGTGCTTTTAGCTTATATTGTCATGAATATCTGGCAGTTTTCAGAAATAAAATCGGTGATTGGACGATGAAGATATTAAGACAGGAACCATGGGAATAATTGTTCCCAAATTTGAATGCTCCGGCTGGAAAGTGTTAAGTGGCTCCATACATGTATCCAGGGGCGGACCGGCCATAGTAAGAATTGGGACTTTTCCTGGTGTGCCGGCCGCGAAACAGAGCCGAACGTGCCACGATAAGCTGAAACGGGCCACAAAACTGCGTCGAGATATGCCGAAGAGGGCTGGATTTTACTATTGGTTTTTATAAAGGCAGGTGTGAATTTATAACTAAAAGAAGGTCTGTGGTAAACATTACAGGATGATATGTGGATATTTTGTTCTACAACATAAATTATACACTTTCATTCCTCAAACGTGAGTTTTGAAGCTGTATTGAAAAGCATACTTTCTTTTTTTTAAACACACGGCAGCTTTAAAAATAATTTGAGGTATGAAAGTGTGTAATTTATGTTGTAGAACAAAACATAAATGTATCTTCAAGTAATGTTTTCCACAGACCTTTTTTTACTGATAAGTTGAAAAACCCCATTATGAAAACCAACATGATCCTGAGGGAACCCATGGCAAATTAGCCTTCCGGGTTCCCCTACATATTGACATCACAGCTGAAGAGCTCTATAGAACAAGTGTTTTAATGTCATAAGAATCCATTTTATGAGGGAATGGGAGAAAAGTAAAGTGTTTATGAATTGATATTCTGCCCATTTACTTGTGATTTGAGTGAAGGGAATACAAGTTATTGTTGTTTTAGCACCTCTAGTGTTCATTTCACCAGGAAACCGCCGCAATACTTAGAAGGAGCCACATAAAAATATTTTTTTATTTTATTTTTTATTTATTTTTTATGTAGATATAGTAGTGTTTCTATGACACCAGATTAAAAATTACTGTCTATTTGTACCCCGGTGTAAATAGCAACTGCCACACATTGCAGCTATTTGCACCCCAATAGTCTGGTGGAACCACAGAAATATACGACAAACTAACCAATAGATGTCACTGCAGTGATGTGGGGTGTAAAGATGGTATGAATCTGTACTGTTGTCCTAGCGACCGCGGTTTTAATCCACCTTTTGTCCCACTCTTTTTTCCATTCAATTTCCTGTTTCCACTCTTAATATTTCCTTTAATACTACTTAAAATAATAGATAAAAATTTATATAACTGTTGATTTCATTGCAGTGATTTGGTCACGGCGAATGTCGAGGAATGCAGAGAACGGTTTGAACCTTCAAGGGTCTGATGATAGCATTTGTTTCCACATGAAACCATGTTAACTGTAGTAAAACCAAAGTTATTATTTTTTTCTAAGGTAAGGTTAAGATTAGGTTTAGGAGTAGAGGTTAATGTAGTGTGTCTGTGGGACTCTAAATAAACACAATAAACACACTGCAGTGATGCCCATACTGTATGTTAGTATTTAAATATAGGTGCAAATAGTATCTGACACTATTTGCACAAGGGTACAATTAGTATCTACCATTATTTGCACCAGGTTTGGGGTGCAAATAATATCTGCCACTATTTGCACTGGGGTGTAAATAGCATATACCATTATTTGTACCAGGTTGCAAATAACATCTGTCTTAAGTTAATGATTGGGAACATTCTTCATAGGCAGCAACTCCAATCACAGAGTGCACCACACTAATAGTGCTCCCCATGTAAATGACAGGGAAACTCCACTCACAATTGATTCCAATAGAGTTGAATGTTAGCATGTTGCTAAGCTAGGAGCTTTAAATTCATAAATGCATAAAAATACATAGCACTGACAAATGTTGTCTAACACTACCCATTTTAATTAGGTTTAACTATTTTATCAATATCTATATAATATATATTATATAGATATATATAAACAACAGTTAGTTCCGGTCCTCGAATCTGATTGGACGAGAGACGTTCCATGAGCACTGATGGTCTGACACCATCAGCACTCGGATGCTTCACTGTGTGTATCACTCCGCTTGTGTCCGTGCCGTTCTAAACTAAAAAGTGTAAGAGCGGTGCATATGTGTTAAGAGTTACTGTTTGTCTTCTTTTTTTTTTTTTTTACATTACATATGTTATAATTTTTGTGTGTATTATGAGCCAGTTGGTGACGTGAAGTGAATCAGCGTCAGCCACTGTTTACATTCAACAATGCTCTGTGATCACTACTACACTACTAAAGCTAGGAAATAGCTTTAAATGGCTTTAAACGAACAACTTAAGCATTATGGCTCATCACAGCTGAGAGACACAACAGACTGATTGATTACAGACCTCAAGGCGCTTACCTCTTACTGGAGTTTCCACATTGGATAAATACTGTTTAAAATGGCTGAGGACATGGCGGTTTCTATAGTGATTGACTCTTGAGCACCGGCTACTGCGAAATAGAGAGGAATACCCCCACTTGGATGGCTATTTTTCCACTGAGAAAGCTGACTACCACACTACTGCATCTCTGCTTGGGAGTGGCAACAGGTGATCGTACACGTGTGTCTCTCTCTCTCTCTCTCTCTCTCTCTCTCTCTCTCTCTCTCACACACACACACACACACACACACACACACATCCATCCTTGTTTATCCAATAACTTGTTAGAAACAGCACAAGCCCTGATATTATTTCTGAAGTTACATTTTTGAATTACTAACAAAGGCTTGGACGCATCATTTGTTTTGAACCAGCAACAGCAGATTCTGATCCGTCACGTAAGAAAGTAGTTCCATGCACAAATGCATTTTTATGACCGTACTCAGTTTTTCCTAATTTTTTAAAATGTATTTGTTCATTGAACTGTTGTATATAAGCAATTTCACACTCGCAATCGTGCTATATGGCCCTACATCAGCACTGCTGTGATTCAGCCGCAGGCAGAGTTCCGTAGGTAATCACAGCAGTGCTGATGTAGGGCCATATATCACTCTTGCTCGTGTGATATTGCTTAAATAATATATTCTTTCGCCTCGTCCACCATCTTGGATGATTTTTTTCACTGAGCTCATCACAATGCATTCTGGGATTGTCATACATACAACACTGACTTAGATTTTTACTAAAAGAAGTTATCATATAAGGCAGCACCCCCCTAATGTTTTTGCATTCTAGGGTGTTATCCATTTTCATCACCCACTTCCTTCTCCCATGGCCACTGGCTGGGCTCCCAAGGCATCTACCTTTTGGAATTTAGAACATAGCTACACATACACACTGCAAAACTGCTTCCAGCCACCTTCAGTTTTGAAAAAAGAACTACAAATTCTCTTATCTCATAGATTATAACTGTCCAATTGCCACTCCACTTCAGCCTTAATCTCAAGACACACTCACAACAGAGCAGGGATAAGGAATTTCCACTGTGGACTGTGTGACAGGAAGCAGATGTTGTGGACATCCTGGGCTTTTCTCGCTACTGTTGGGAGCTCCACACTTTGTCTGACACTACAGACAGCACAGCCTTCAATTAAAAAAAAGAGGAGAGAGGAATGAGGGAAAGACAACTGTAGACATGCTAGAAATGGCTGTCTGTCTAGAAAATAATTATGAAAGTTTTAAAGAGAGAGACATTGTGTTTCTGTCAGCCTCAACTAGACAATGTCACATTGTACATTCAAGTGCCAGCTCGGAGAAGAGAGGCTTACTGGTATAACATGCACGCATACACTGTAGGTTTAGAGGCACTCTAACAAGCACATAGTATAGTCATGCTATTGAGAACAGGGACTGCCACAGGCATTGTTGTCTGCAAAGATTGGAAGGAAGAACTGGATGACTCAATCCACTTCAACCGAAGTGTGTACAAGGTAGTAGTATAACAGTACTTCACCTTGTGACTTTACATTTAGAAGATACAAGACTGAAAAAAACTAAGAGTAACCTGTAGGAAAGAAAAATCACAGATAAAATTACTTCACTGTATTATGTCAATATTTTCTCCTAGACAGCAATGAGATTAAATTTGAGAGTTTTGTTCAGATTTGTTCAGAAAATTCAGATAATTGTCTTTGGAAAAAGATCTTTGTAATCACGTGTCTCAAAACAGATCTTAACAATCAACAAACTGTGTTCAGATTTGCCCAGATACCAACGTCTGTAATCAATAGTTGGAGATTATAAAAGCAAACTTAAACATTTCTCATCAAAGTCTCCCAACTCCAGTCTACAATACATGGCCAAAAGTAGGTGGACAACCCCTTCTAATTAACAAGTTTGTCTAAGCCCTTAAATTCCAGTGAAGACCAATCCTAATGCTACGACATACTGTACAATGACATTCTAGAGAATTGTGCGATTCCAATTTTATGGCTAAAGTTTGGCTTGGGCCCTTTCTATGCACAAATCGAGGTCCATTAAGAAATTATTTACTGAGTCTGGTGTGGAAGAACTTGATTGGTCTGCACAAATTTATCAGAAGGAGTTATACTGTGGGAGAAACAGCAGAGGCAAAGTTGATACTTATATGACAAATAACTGAGAACTGCATTAAGCCTTCTGAGTTATAAAAGAGCAACATCTGTGTAACACGTACGTACGGACCAGATATTAGAATCTAGTGTTCGGCTCGGAGAGAGAGAGCAAAACAGGGGGTAAGTTTTGGTCCTTGGTTCAGTTTTGAAGGCAAGTATATTTTAGTTGGAATTCTCTTTTCTTTTTAGGGGCCAAGCACTGAAAGTGCGGAGGCCTATTGTTCTTCTAAGGATATTTCTTCTTCTTCTTTTCAAGGTTTTCGGTACTTTTGGGGTTCATAACGTGTGAAAACTCTTGAAAGTCAGAGTCAAGAGTCACATCAGAGTCATTTGCCTTTAGGGCTTGGCAAAGTTGCGGGGGGTGGGGGGGCGTGCAGGGGGGGCTCTGTAGCACCACCTGAAAGATGGGCATGTTCGGGGGGCTCTGTAGCACATCTCTTTTGAGCTACCACCACCAAACTTTGTACACATATAGATCTCATTCAGCCGGACAACTTCCATGCTTGAATTTTCAAGTTTATTGTATTGAAAATGTACTGCACATACTTTTTATTTTTTATATAAATAAAATATAATAAAAACATCAACTGATATGTAAAAATACTAGAAAATCAAAGCCATATATCTAACCCAGTTCTGAGTGGCAATTACCAGAAATGTCCAATAGAGGGCAGCCAAGCTCCATTGTTGAATGATTCCCAACCTAACACTTCTCTGGGCTGTGAACGCTCCTTGTTGCTGCGAGTTCATGAGTTTACGCTCTTGTCCAGTCGAATCCCATAGAAAAATGCAAACAAATGTGTCCCCACTCAAGATATACATCCACTGAGGTGTGGATGCAATCTTTTTTAATTAAAATATATAGTTTTATATGGACAGATTAGAACCTTTAACCTCTTATGCAATGAGCGGATTAATTACCACCAGACCACCCAGTCAGACTTCTTTTACCAGCACTGATTGATGTACTTTTCCACTGATGTACAATATCTCATGACCGACAATAGCACACTTAGAGATTAAGTTATCAAATTTATTGTTAAATATTTAATTTAGGGCTTGAATTGATCATCAAGAACTACTTGTTATCAAAGCAGACCATTTAAAATCATCTTTTACTTGCGCTCTTCATTGCTGTGCTTCATCAAACGCTGTGTTTCATGAGGATGCCGTTCTTATTTTGCTAGCCATCTTAAACTGATCATTAACTTTGTATGTTGTTCTTTTGATAAACACAGTTAACTGATGAACACATATACACATACTTAGACTATAAATAACAGACTGTGCACGTGCGAGAAGTTGACGAAAGATGGACCCCTTCTAGACACGGCTGATTTTGCGATCTTGCAAATGTAACTAATCTCCGCATTATTTTTGGTAGCTTGACTTTTTTTATAATTTCTGCACATTTTCCGCAAAAAAACGCAAATCTGAGGGATTCTCATCGTTTTCCTTTATGTTTGACTGCAGCCAAACAAATGATTGAAAATCCTAAAGCAGTCACAACATATACAAATGCACAGCAGCTGTCGTATCATCTACATAGTAACAGTGGAGCATCTCCTCCATGTTGTGCGTTCACTGTTAAAATCCTTCTAAACTTTCATGGGACCGCAGACAGCACACATACATCACAGCTAGCATTTAATCTTCACCCTGCGTGCTGAGAATGAGACACAAAACCCGCATTTATACAAAGAATCCTTAACATTCACTTAAAATCCCTATTAGTTGTGCAATAAAATGTGATTAGAACTTGAAGTGTTATTAATACAAACTAACACTTTTTGTGTATTCTGTAAAACGTTTGTGTAAATGTACTTGGGGCTCGATGTATTTTTCTTTTTTCAAATTAATTTCACACGTGTCTATTACACATATGTGGTCATGTTTCATGAATACAGCGTATATTTTTTTCGCAATCTACCTCGAAAAAAGAAAGTGAAATGTTACATTCCCCATAGGCGGGGCACGTTGTAACAAGACCATTGTTGGGCCTCATGTATTCAGGTAGAAGACAAAGGCAGGCCTAACACAGTCGTAAAACCTAACTGAGGCCCACACACTCCGTCATAAATCTTACTGATATAAACTGCGCCAAAATCAAACAAAGGGAGTCCAAAACAGACTACAAATCCCATGAAGCCTTGCTCACTAAAGGATTGAACTCTCAACTCCTATTCGATGAGGCACACAACCATGATGTCATCAGGAGTAGAAATAACTTCCGGGATTTGCTTCCAGCAACTTTGCTCGCCGTGTGTAGATGCAGCTCATCGCTGCTCTCAGGTGTAGCCTCGTGGCACAAGGAAGTAACATCCGACTTGAAACTGTGGCCATACAATCTCCATCTCGCTGGATGAGTTGAGTTTATTCTGTGTTCCACCAAACACTCTTAACGGATCTGAAGGAGACCGCCGAGCAATCCGCATCTTCATCCGTTTGCCTGCAGAAGTGAAGAGAAAAAGATTTCTCTTCAATCAAGTCGACGTCACTGATTTCTCCGCCAGCCCGCCGAGAATAAGCAGCCGTACCGCCCACCGACAGAGCGAGGAAACGGCCTCTCGTCATCACCCGAGCCTCGAGGAACCGAGTCGGAGTTAAAGGACGGATGAACACACATACGTCTTTGTCCTCATGCGATTCAAGTAAGAGGTTTATGTCTGGGCAGAGATAGAATATTATAGTGTGTTATTCTTGTGTATCAAGGTTATTGCTTGTACAGTTTACGGACCGCCGAGTCCATTCATTGCTGCTAATAATACTCAAGGTATTACTGTAATGTACTGTTATCATGAATTAGATCTGCTGTGTTGTAGTCCAACCACATTGGACTGTTGTGTATTTCCACCATCGCGGGTGAGACCGGCAAACTGAGTTTATCCATTAAAGAACCAAAGACCACGGGACGGTTTACGAGCCATCCACCGTGTCTCTGAGTGATAAACTAACAGCTGCTTTCTCTCCCACGATCGCGAAACCGGCTTTGGTGCCGCCATTTTATTCTCTCTCTCTCGTACTAACCACACACACGCGACCCCTCACAAACATTCTCGCACACACTTTTGGCAAGTAGATATCTTCGTGATAAAGCTCAGCTTTGTCCCCAAGTTATCGTACAAGCGGAGACACAAGGTAAACTGGCAAACGCCATTTACCAGCTTCTCTCCGCCCACATTTGCGGCCATATTCTCTGGTCGGAAATCTCACGTGACGTACTCTCCACGAGAGTCACGTCCGCCATTTTGTGCGCATCCCTCCTTACACAAACACACAGACACACAGACAGACACACACACACACACACACACACACACACCCCTTCCTCTCATGTGTTATAGGATTATTTTGGTTACCATATCTAATCATGTCATTGTTTAGTTTGTAGTTGTAAGTCGGAAGTTTATTGACTGCATTGTATTGATTATTAATTGATATTACTGCATAAATAAACTTTGTTATATTTCAAAGAGAAGTGTTTTGGTTTGTTTTGCATACACCTGTGTCAAATGCTGTCAGGGGATGTCAGTGCTCGGATTCAAGCCTTCATTGTTTCTTTTCGAAGTTGATATTCTTCGGATGTTGATTTTCCTATGAGAACAATCTAATATTGAGACTGTTATACTATCTGGTTATTAGTCCCTGATTCCAGAGTGGTGCCCCGGCGATATTAATCCTCATTAATATTCTATTGATTTTTGATAATTATCTTTGATGATTGTTGAATTTGAAGGATCAATAAGCTAGTGTTAATTTTAATCAATGTTTCATCTATGTTAATAATTAATGATTATCTTTGATAATTGTTGATTTAAAGGATTAAAAAAGCTAACATTGATTCTCATCAATGTTCTATTGATTTTAATAATTAATAATTATTTTTGATAATTATTAATTATTGCTAATAACCAAACCCGCTCCTGAACGTGGCGCACTACATTTAATGGTGCGCCGTGTGAGGTTTTAATGAGTTAGATTCTATTATTCAATTTAAATATTAATTAATAACTAAATAAATAAGTATTAATTATTTCTGATAGAAACACTGGTCTAAACAACCAGTAGAACACACACCATATAACAGCTTAGAACCTCCCTCTAAAAACTGTATCTGATCTAATTAAAAAGCCTAGAAGATAAACTAAACTAAAAGCCATTTATTAACTTTGTCATATATAAAATAGCAATAATTTTGACACTGGACAATAAATACACAACAAAGCCACAGCAGTGACTGAAATAATGCATGGATTGATGACAAAACACACAAACACACACGCATTAAGATGAATTATGTAAATTACATATCTGACTGCATGGAATTGCATATAGTTTTTTTGGAATTGGGGCACATTGTAACGCAGTGTTACAACGTGCCCCATCGGCGCAACTGGGATTTAAACCTGGCTGGTCACTTCTGCTGTCTATATGAGAATTAAAAGATTATGTAAGATGCTAGCTAAAAGATTGGAGATTAAAATGATACCAAGTTTGACTCATTTAAAAACAGAAATGACATTTTACTTTCATGTGAATATTTACTTATGCTACTTTAAAACAAACTTTTGGCAAAAGTTTTTTGAATTTTCGAAAAAAAAAACAGTGTTCTACACAGTGTTGATATGGCAACAAGTAAACAAATTAAGTTTCGTCTTACCAGCGTGTGTGGAAATGTTTAAACCATGTGTGTTACAACTAACCCCGCGTTAGTTTCTGCCCCGTGCTTCCCTAGGCTACGAATCTGAAAATGGCAATATATGCTGGACACTTGTATGCTGAAAGTAAGTGTTCATAAATGTTTTTACTGATATAAAAATGTCATATACAGTAGATATGCAATATACAGAATATGACAAAAATTACTATTTTCATATATGTATCATGTTTTGTTTTTTTAAACACTTGTGAAATTTAAAGATAGGGTGTGTAATTCAAAGAGTCTAGCAGTTAGTAAGCTAGCTTTGAAAGCATAGAGCCCGCCCTCGCTTCAGATGTTTCTCCAAAGCCACGCCTCCTCTATCACACATCAAGTAAAAACATAACATTGTACTCACTGTTTTGGCAGAGACTGATGAAACAGTTGGTGGTGGTGGTGGCGATCTTATGAATCCATGCACCAAAGGTGTGGATGTTGCAGTGTTTTCGTAACTTTGAAAACATAAAAATAGTTTCATTTTACACCATAGTTGCTGTTAGCGTTGAGAAAATTCATAAAGGTACACAAGCTACATGAGCTAAATACTTCAATACATTAACAAAATATATCAAAAACAAATCAAACCATGTAATTACCTGTCCAAAAGAAAAACAGCAACCATGGCGTAATTTTTCAGACCCTTTGAGTCCCGCAGTTGCCTCCAGCGTGGAAAAGCGACGGCAATGTTAATTCTGCTTTTAGCACACTCTTGACCCAGACGTTTATTCATTGTAGAAGTTTCTAACACAACATCTTTTCTTGTTTCTTTTTATTGGTGGTTCAGGAAGAACATATGGTAGCTGCGGTTCGCCTTCCATTCTCGCGCTCACTCTGCACAGCGTCAAGGAACCCGCGCTGATGACGTGTGTTTGTCTGCGTGAACAAGTTGCGCAGCGGTATGCAAATATAGATTGACAGACAGGAAGGACATCCTATCATTATATTCGGACCGAATGCAATGATTGGTCGATCATTTTTTAGTTCTGTCCCTTCCACAGAAGATATATATATATTATTTTATTTATTTATTTATTTATTTTTTTACATTTAGACCACTTAAATTGATTGCTATCAGGATGTGAAGAGACTTTCAACCAGTATAACAAAAAATGTTTCTGGAAAAATTGCACACACTAGCTTTAAATGTGTACATAAATGCTCAAATATATGAACTCTAATTGTATTTTTCGTATATGGCCATATACCAGATTTAAATATCAGACAGTGTAATAATTGGATTCAATAATTATTGAATCCTCATTTGTGTTTTTAGCTTACAGATTTATTGTACGTCTATTTTAAACTTAGATACATTTTCTTGCATTACCTAACTGCACCGTAATTTGATGACCAAACCTTCGATGCGGCAACGTAACTGATTAAGTTGTGACAACCAGAAAAGTGAAATTCCTATATTCGTAGCCACAATGTAACTTTGGAATGGTGCCAGTCCGTCATTACAACGTTGTGGCAACATCGAGGAACAAACAAAGTTGTTTGTTTGTTACCAGTTGGTAATCTTTGCTTTTAATGATTATTCTATGGCCGGACATGCAGTAGTCTAACCTAATTTATGTCCTTATTTTCCCAACATATTTTAAAGGTGTAACACTTAAAGATGGGAAAGGAGGAAGCTGGTACCGGTCTATGGTACACATAAACATTTAATAACACTTTTCAGCATCCAAAGAAACAAAAACACACGCTGCTTTTCAGCCAGCTGCTTCAAATCATAAAGACATTCAGACACGTGGACAAGCTTCGTACATCTCTCTCCCGTCTGCTGCTGTCTCTTCTCCTTAAATACTCCCCTCGCTGGAATGCGAGGCCGGTGTGGCGCGCAGGTGGAAGTCATCGCTCTGCCCTGGTGCCGCTGGCTATTTAAACAGTTGCGTATGAATAACGAATGCAGACTAAAAGTTAATGTACTTCATTTATTTTGAAAGAGAACAGAGAAAAAAAATGCAACAATAAAAGAAATTGAGACCTATTGCCTATTGCTAAATGACTTCTGTGCTCATATTAAACTCTGCCTAGGCCAACTTAACACCTTATGCATTGAATTACATTTGTTATTTAATATAAAGCAATTTTAGGGATATATAATAATGGTAAATGACTTCATTACAATATAACCTTCAGATCTACATATTTTTCAGTAAATAATTATATTAAATTATAGCAAAAATTTTAAACTAATCAGTTAGCAATAAAATAAAAAAAATGTACATTTAAAAATAAATACTGTATATATATATATATATATATATATATATATATATGGCAGAACTCTGCCTTTCCTATGGACGAAGCAGGAGCCGGGTCACCAATCCACATAAGACTTTAGTGTACATCAAATCATAAATATGCTTTTCTGCACAATAAACAAACACATTCAACTCAACAGCCTTACTTTTCAGCAGTCACTGTGGCACAGTCACACACAGCTCTGTGCATCTGTCTCTCCCCGTCTGCTGCTGTCTTCTCTCCTTAAATACTCTGCTGCTCCTCCCTGGAATGCGAGACCAGTGTGCAAACAGGTGGAACTCATTTACGACTTATCGCTCCGGCCTCGCTCTGCCCTGATGCCACTCGGCCATGCCCTGCTTGCCATAATATAGATAGATAGATAGTAGAGGTGTAACGGTTCAAATTTCTCACATTTTGGTTTGTATCATGGTTTTAGGGTCAAGGTTTTGGTACAGTTCGGTATTTGTTATGTTCATGTGCCTTGTTCTCATTGGTTTATAGTCTTGTTATCTTGTTATTAGTTGAGTCTTGTTATTGGTTCATGTTTCATTGTCTTGTTATCAGTTTTGTATCTTCATTGGTTGTCTTGTTAACTTGTTTAACTAGTCTGTGTATTTATAGCCCTCATGCTCTCTAGTCCTTTGTCGAGAATTGTTGTTGTAATGTCGGTTCATGGTTTGTTCCTGTTTATGGTTTCTTAGTCTGTTACATCTAGTCAAGTCGTAGTTCATGTTTTTGTTTTGTATTATTGTTTTGCTACATTAACGCTTCCTGGATTCACGTTTTTGGATTTATTGCACTTTCTAAAATAAAACTGCACTTGGGTTCTCACTTCATCATCGTCTCGTCCTCGTCCATTCCTGTCTTCAGCCTGTCCTGCCTTGCCTGAATGTTACAGGTTAATTGTGTCAAAACTATGATTTCTGGTGTCTCAAAAAAATGGTGACAGCAGTCATTGTTACTTTAGTCATGGCTGCTACAATATTACTATAGTAAAACCATGTTACTATATGGCTACTACACTATTACTGAATAAAACCATTGTTAATTTTTGTTAGTGTCCTTAACTAATAATAAAAAAAATCTAATTACTAACACAACATTTAGCTTAATACCTGCATTTATGCTATATGCATCAACATAAAGTGCATTTCATACTCAACATATATTCAGCATTCATAAGTTGTACATCACTATAGAATGAATAACCTCGCTGAAAAATGTATGCTAGAAGGGATGTCATAACGCAACATGAGTGTTTTAATCATAGGTGGAAATCCCTCATCTTCATCAATGGAGTAAGGGCAACATAACTTTGGCAATGAACAAACACCCAGAGCGCTTTAGTTCCTGTTTCATGTCTGTCCAAACTAGCAGCGAGTGCCTATTTAAAGATGGAAGGTATTGTTTCTGTGTGCAGTTTCGGGCTCACCTGCGGCTCTGTGCGCACCGTGCGCTATATATTCCCAGGTGATGTCAGCGTAAATAAATAATCAAACATCAATGTATTACCAGTACACGGCACTCGCGTCAAGCAATTACTGCAAACAGTGCCTGTTCTCTAAATGTTTTTTGACCATCTCTGTTTTGATTGACCGCAAAAATAAAAAGTTCCCACACTGGAGACTTATGTCGCATGGGCTTCTCTCTTGTGGCTTGTTTTCTCAGCTTGCCATTTTCAACCTCACACTAATGCATGCAGAACTGTGATGTCATCAACTGATTTAACATACAGTTAATAGGACAACTTCTCCCTGTAGAAAGTTGACCCGTGTGAAACACAGGCGAAGTGTGTCCATCTACAGAACCATACAGGTGCATTAGCTGAGGTTACAACTGTGCGTGTCTATTTGGCACTTTATTTTCTTTGCCAAAGTATATGATCCAGATGCATTATTAAACTAGAGATGAACCGCGGAGCAAATGCTTACCGAACTGTGGGTGGTGAACTGTGCGGTTTAGTTTTTTACCGAGAACCGTTACACCCCTAATAGATAGATAGATAGATAGGTAGATTCACATTTATATTATATTATGTATACATTTATTTTAACAAATAGCATCAAACATATTTACATACATAAAAGCTTATCCTGTATAATACACTTCCGTTAAAAACAATTGGTATAATGTTAGCAGACATTTCAGGTGAATAAAATAATCAAGAATGCTAAATAATCACATATTCAAAAATATTAACAGAACTTCAACTAGAAGGTAATAATGTTACTTAACCAATCTGATGTGGTTGTTGCATTTTCATCAGTGGATCCTCACAATAGACTGCAGAAGATGAAAGTTGAATATTTAAGCTTTAATTTGATACCAAGTTTGTGAACATTGATGAATTTTTTGATATAAAACAAAGCATTTGTTTTATAACCACATTCAAACGGCCCACCTGCTGGCCTGTGACAGTTAACAGGTTTAAAATAGGTGTGTAAGATGGACTCTGTGGCACCCCCATTTTCACCTACAGTCACCAAAGTTGGTACGTATATAGTTCTCATCAAGCTGGACAACTTTCAAATTATAATTATTAGCTCCGCCCAACAGGAAGTCGTCCATTTTGGATTTTTTTTAAATTGCATTCTCTGAACTTTTAAATACTCCTCCTATGGGATTCGTGAGATTGTCACCACATTTAGACAACATTATGGCAAGATATTGAAGATGCTAAATTGCGAACAAATTTGAAATATTGTATGGTGTTGCCATAGCGAGGCATTAAATTAAGGTCAAAAAATGGGAAACAAGCAGTGTCTCATATCTTCTGTGTGCAATGTGTGATTTAGATCAAAATTGAGATGTATGTTGGGACTAATTACATGGATTTGACTATTTTGGGTCACGGACATAGCGCCACCACCGGACAGCAGGAAGTGTGGTTTTTACAAGAGACTTTAAAATAGTTATCTTATATTTACCCAAATTGCTTCAAAATTGTTTAGAATAATGTTAAATGTCAAATGCATGTATCCACCTTTCATAGTTTTCCGAAAGCAAACGGGTGGAAATGGACCCATGATGATTGGGCCCATCATTGCTGCTTGCAGCTATATTTCTTCTTCTTCTGTTCAAGGTTTTCTGTACCTTTGGGGTACTAACATGCGTGAAAAGTTTGCACACACATCAGAGTCGTTGGCCATTAGGGCTTGGCAAAGTTGGGGGGCCTCTGTAGCACCACCTAGAAGAGGGGCATGTTCGGGGGGGCTGTGTAGCACATCCTTTTTGAGCTACGGTCACCAAGCTTTGTACACATAAAGATCTCATCAAGATGGACATCTTTTGCACTGACAGTCATAAGCTCTGCCCAACAGGAAGTTGGCCATTTTGGATTGTTTGAAAAATGCATGCTCTGGAATTTGAAATACTTCTCCTAGGCATTTCATGTTACAGGTACCAAATGTAGGCAACGTAATGCCAACACATTGATGATGCTAAATTGCGAACGGATTTTTGATATATTGAACGATGTTGCCATGGCAACGTGATAAATAATGTAAAAAAAAGGGAAAAAGGAAGTGTCTCATATCTTCTGCGTGCATGGTATGATTTACATCAAAATTAAGCCAAATGTTTGTCCTTGCGGGCTGATCACATTGATGTGGCTATTGTGGGTCACGGTCATGGTGTCACCAACTGGCGGAAGTGTGCCACTTTTAACATACTTTGAAATATCTCTCTTATGTTTACCTGAATTGCTTCAAAAATGTTTAGAATAATGTCAAGACAGTGCAGATTTAAAATTTTGAAGGGATTCTTGATATCTTAAATACTGTTACCATGGCAATGCATTAAACGTCATCATTCCTTTTTATGTATATTCATGTTTTTGAGGTACTTGGCATGCTTGAATTTTCATAATATTTTGCACACACATCAGAGTTGTCGGCCATTAGGCCTGGGAAAAAGTTAACACATGGGCATGGCTGGGGAGCTCTGTAGCACAACCTTTTGACAAAAGTGGTGGGGTCAGTTTCTTCTACATTAACCAAACTTGCTACATATACTGCTCTCATCAAGCCGGACAACTTTCAAAATTACAGTCATTAGCTCCACCCAACAGGAAGTCAGGTATTTTGGATTGAATGTGTATTCTTTTAAAATTGCAGGCCCTGAACTTTTGAATATTCCTCCTATGGGATTCATGTGACTGGCACCAAACTTAGGCAGTATTATGCCAAGACATTCTTAAGAATAATGTCAAGACATTGCTGATGTAAATTTGAAAAGGCATATTTGATATCTTAAATACTGTTGCCATTGCAAGTGAAAGCTGTTTTTAAAGTGAAATAAAAGAGCTATAGAAGTCTAAGTTTATTGTAAAGAAAATGTACTGCACAAACTTTTTATTTTTCATATAAATAAAATATAATACAAATATAAACTGAAATGTAAAAATACTAGATAATCAAAGCCAGTCCTGTTCCAAATTTTAGATAGAGTGGCAAAATGCTCAGGCACAGTACCAGAAATGTCCAATAGAGGATAGCCAAGCTCCAAGATGTCCTCACTGCAGCCTGTAGCAAGATGACATACTGGATTAGATCCAATATGTACTGGATGTTGTAATACGCATGCGCCGGAGTGGATTTAGGTGATGTTATGATTGTTTGAACACTCATGCACTAACTCAGTGGCACCAATGAACTGTTATTGTATGTGTTTTTAGCGCTTATGTTGTCTTTTTTGGTAAAATTGTCGTTATGTCTGGATTAATTAAATATATGTATCATTATGCAAGTTATGGATGTTAGAATACACACACACAAAATAGATAGTTAATATTTCATGATAAATGCATGCTCAATATTTGTGTTTGTTGCAGAGCTTCAATATTTATTTATCACATGATCTTAGGTTTAAAAGCTAAATGTATTTTGTGATTAGTTTAAATTCATAAGTTAAGTCATTTTTATTTGTATAGCGCCTTTCACATCACACATCGTTTCAAAGCAGCTTTACAGACAATCATGCATTAACAGAAAATGAAACTGTAATATCTATAATGTCTTAGAGTCATCATTGTGTAGTTTGATCAAATACAATTGTGTTTAAAAATAAGTAATTAAATAGTAATTGTATTTAGAAACCCAGTAAGCAAGTCTAGGCGACTGTGGCAAAGAACACAAAACTCCATAAGATGATGGTTAATGGAGAAAAATAACCTTGGGAGAAACAAGGCTCACTGTGGGGCCAGTTTCCCTCTGGCTAACATCACAAATATAATACCAATATTACTTAATTATGTATAGTGCAAGTCATGGTTTAAAATTATTAAACTAAGTAAATGTTAGTAAAGGTCAGTGTTTAAAGAACTGTAAGATTAATGACTAATATCTTTGAAGTTCATCCTGGTTTAACTGCAGAAGTTCACATAGATGCATTGTCCTTTGTTAGTTGGCTGATGTTTTGTTGGCAATGAAATGATAGTCTATGTATTCCATTATAAGAGTGAAGTCCATCATTAGACCAAGGTAATGTAGGCAGAGATCAGTGAGGTTCATCGCAGTTCAACCGGCCGGTAATTTCGGTGAGGTCTATCCTAAGTCCAAGGTTCAGGCAATGACATAGGTGTATCCCATGTCTTATGGTTGGAGTTGGCATCAGTTCATCCTCTGAAGTCCATCGTAATAGACTGAAGTGATGTTTGGCTGGTGGCTGCATTTAGTCATCATCACTCAGAGACACGTAGCAGTGAAAGTCCATCACGAAGCAGGAATGGAGCTGGATCCAGCCGGTTCTGGTGACCACAGGTTAGGAGTCCCGAGGTTGAGACAGGGATACAAATAGAATAATATTAGCATAGATTCCATTCAATTTATTGCAGAGTTACAGATCATGATCAATGTTTCTGGTTTCTGGTTCCGGCAGACCTAACTAAAGCAAACTAATTGTGAGTTGAAGGATAAATTAGGTGCATGCCTGGCTAAATAGATGAGTCTTTAGTCTAGACTTAAACTGAGTGAGTGTATCTGCATCTCAAACATTGTTAGGGAGACTATTCCATAGTTTAGGAGCCAAATATGAAAAGGATCTACCTCCTTTTGTGGATTTTGATATTTTAGGAACTATTAACAGGCCAGAGTTTTGAGATCATAATGAACGTGATGGAATATAGTGTGGTAGAAGGTCACTTAAGTTCTGTGGAGCTAGACCATTCAAAGTTTTGTACGTAGTTAACAGAATTTTATAATTAATACGAAATTTAACAGGTAGCCAATGTAACGATGATAAAATGGGGCTAATATGATCATATATCTTGGTTCTAGTCAGCCTCTGGCTGCTGCATTTTGAACCAATTGAAGTTGATTTATTGATCTTGCTGGACATCCTCCCAGTAATACATTACAATAATCTAGTTTTGAGGTCATGAACGCATGAATTCGTTTTTCGGCATCAGCAACAGAGAGCATGTGTTTTAATTTAGCAATATTTCTTAGGTGGAAGAATGCTGTTCTACAAACACTGTTAATTTGATTTTCAAAGGACAAACTGGTATAAAATATAACACCTAATTTCTTCGCTGTTGAAGACGATGTAACAGTACATCCATCGTGAGTCAAATTATATTTTAACTTGTTTTTAGAGGTTTTTGGTCCATTAATTAGTCCCTATGTTTTGTTGGAATTGAGTAGAAGGAAATTTCTGCCCATCCAATCTTTAATTTCATTGATACACTCAATTGTATCAATTGGAGAATTGTGAAATGTATTCATGTTTTGAAGAAATATAAAGTTGGGTATCGTCGGCATAACAGTAGAAACTTATTCCACGATTCCCGATAATATCTCCCAGTGGAAGCATATACAAGGAGAAAAGCAGAGGCCCTAAAATTGATCCCTGTGGCACTCCATACTTTACTTTTGTTTGGTTTGATAATTCCTCATTTACATAGACAAAGTGGTAGTGGTCTGCTAAATAGGACCTAAACCGTGCTAATCCAAGTCCACAAATGCCAACATAATTTTCTGGCCTATTCAAGAGAATGTCATGATCTATTGTGTCGAAGGCAGCACTAAGATCTAAAAGCACTAAAAGTGAAATGCAGCTGCCATCAGATGATAAGAGCAAGTCATTTATAGCTCTGATAAGTGCAGTCTATGTACTGTGATGGGGCCTAAATCCTGACTGAAATTGTTCATATATACTATTTCTCTGTAGAAATGAACATATTTGGGAGGACACTGCCTTTTCTAGTATTTACGACATAAACAGGAGATTTGAAATCGGTCTATAATTTGCCAGTTCTCCAGGATCAAGTTGTGGCTTCTTAATAAGTGGTTTGATAACTGCCATTTTAAAGTTTCTTGGGACATGTCCTAAGGATAGTGAGGAGTTAATAATATTAAGAAGAGGTTCTGAGATTACAGGGAATACCTCTTTTAAGAGCTTAGTAGGTACTGGATCTAATTTTGTGGCTTTTGATATTTCGATAAATTTTGCTAGCTCTTCATGACCTATGACAGCGAAGGATTGAAGTTGCACGTGAGGAAAATTATGAGACACTGTTTTATGAGGTACTGTGACAGATGATTGCATAATTCCAATTTTATTTCTGATTATTTAAATTTTATCAGTAAAGAAATTCATGAAGTCATTACTATTGTGCTGTGACTGGAGATCTGGTTCAGCTGAGGCTTTATTCCTAACCAATTTAGCCACAGTACTGAATAAACACCTAGGATTGTTGTGGTTATTTTCTATGAGTTTCCTAAAATATGCTGACCTGGCAGGTTTTAGTGCATGTTTGTAGCTACAGACACTATCCCTCCATGCACCGCAAAATACCTCTAATTTTGTATTCTTCTGCTTGTGCTCCATTTTCTGAGCTGCTCTCTTTACTTTTCTTTAATTGAAGGGGGGTGACACTATCAAAAGTGCTAGAGAAGACTGTATTTATATTTTCTGTTATTTCATCAAGTTCTTCTAGACTTTGGGGCTTATTGAGTGTATGAGATAGATCTGGAAGATTATTAGTGAAGCTATCTTTAGTGGTTGAAAGAATAGTTCTACCTAAATGATAGCGTGGTGTAGATTGAGTAACATTAGCTGATCACAGCATACAAGAGATGAGGTAATGATCTGAGATGTCATCGCTCTGCAGAAAAATTTCTATAGTACCAATATCAAATCCATATGACAGAATTAAATCAAACATATGATTATGGCGCTGAATTGGTCCTGTCATATTTTGTCTGACTCCAAGAGAGTTGAGAATATCGATAAATGCAAATCCCAATGTGTCATTTTAATTATCTGTGTGAATGTTGAAGTCACCAACAACTAAAGCTCTATCTACAGTAACTAAGTAGCTAAGTAAAAAATGTGAAAATTCACCAAGGAAATAAGAATAAGGCCCGGGTGATCTATATACTGTAGCAAGGGCAAAAGATGACAGAGTTTTTTTTTATTATTATTATTTATTTATATCTGATGGTGTCACATTAAGCATTATTAGTTCAAAAGAACTTAGTTCAACTTAAACTTATATCCTGTCCTCTGAGTAACACCAAAAACATCACTGTAAATTGTAGCAACACCTCCTTCTCGACCCTTCAGACGAGGCTCATGCTTATAACAATAACCTGGGTGAGTAGATTCATTTAAACTAATATATTCATCCGGTTTATGCCAGGTTTCAGTCAAAAAGAGCACATCCAAACTATGATCTGTAATAATTTCATTTACAGTTAACGCTTTGGTAGAAAGAGATCTAATGTTTAGTAGCCCTACCTTCATATGATGTTTATCCTAATTCTTTTTTTTTTTTTTCAAGTTTGACCTTAATCAAATTTTTTCTAAATGATTTAGTGAGAGTTTTGTGTTTGGTAGTTTGGGGAACAGACACAGTCTCTATGTGATATCTAGGTGATACAGTCTCTATGTGTTGTAGTTTATGTGACCTGTGTGATGTCTCAAGGCAGCTAGCTGATGTTCGGATTAACCAGTGTGTCTGATTCTTAAACTGGGCCCCAGTTAGTCAAATACTATCATTATTAAGACTATGAGTAGGGTTGCCACCCGTCCCGTAAAATACGAGATCGTTCCGTATTTAAAGATAAAATTATGTGTCCTGTATCGAATCAATACGGGATGCGATTTGTCCCGTATTTAAGGTGGTCAGATGGCGTCACGATGAAATCATTCCAGATCGCTAATGTAACATTGATATAAGTTGGAAAATGTGCCAATGGTAGGTATAGGACCATCCAAAAGTCCACAAATGGTGCTAAAACTGTGGATTTTTTTCTATATAAATGTTCAATAAGATCAAACAATGTATGAATACAATCACTGAGTCATAAAGACAAGTACAGGTGAAGGAAGAAAGAAAATATGTATAAACCAACCAAAATGTATACATAAATATGATAAAGGAGACAAATAATCGAAAAGATAAAAATAAATATATTTTTAACATATAAAAGATGTATTTTTCTTTATAAATCAGGGATCAGGAAAGTTCTAATTTCAGCATATAAGAAAGGGTATACGATTTTTTTTTAATAACGCATATTAACTCAACACATTTATTGCTAAAACTGTGGAGGATGTAGTTAGGTGCCAAATTACTAGAGAGGAGAGCGGCACCTTCCCTGGAGGGACGGAGTCCGTCTCTCTTTAGCAGGTCAGGTCTACCCCAAAAACTCTTCCAATTGTCTATATAAATCCTATGCAATTCTCCTGAATAATTATTAGATTTACTAATCTAAAATTAGTACATTTAATGTGTGTAAAATGCTTTGTCATTTTTAACGTGCTTAGTGGTGTATAAATAGCCAGTATGAAACAAACCACCTCCGTGAAGTTGGCACCCCATATAATTAAATCATTACCAAATCTATACCATTCGTTTGTGCTGATTTGTGCTGCAGAAATTAACATTTGTGCTGGTTCGATGTTTGAGATATTAGACATTATTTTTTTTTGGCTGTGTGATGTCACTTTCCACCCCATGTGGTCCAAATCACTCCAGACCGGTGCCGTTCGTTTGTGCTCAATTTGTGCCATTAAACGAAACACTGTATCTATTTCCCTGAATTCCTTAGAAATAAGAATTTGAATTTGGTAGCAGTGATGTCACTCTCCACCCTATGTCATCCAAATTGCACACAACTGGTGTTGCTCATTTGTGCTCGATTTGTGCTGATGTGTGCCGTTAAAATTAATCTTGTATCTATTTCTCTTCCTTAGAAATAACAGATTGTATTCGGGGACAGTGACATCACTCTCCACCCCATGTGGTCCAAATCGCTCCGAACCTGTGTCATCTGTGCTGATTTGTGTCGTTAAAAGAAACCCTGAAACTATTTATCTTCGTTAGAAATAGCATGAAATTTTTGGGAGCAGTGACTGTTCATTTTCTCAGTCAACTTCAGGTGTATCCTGGGATGCTTTTTAAACAATTGACTGATTTCATATGCTGGACACTTGTTGGCTACTTTTCTTTAAAGAAATAAATAAATAAAACAAATAAATAAACGTCCTTTGGACTGGTTGTGTAGGCTATATTTATTTAATATTTATTTTTATATTTATGTTCTTGATATTAACTTTATTTACCAACTTTTACTGTTTTTTATTTGATTTGCATTGTATCTTGCTAACTGAGTTTCAAGTTTTTAGTTTAAGTTTTTAAGCTTTTTTATAAGGACAATTTTGAAATTTTACCACACAATTTAGTCAAATTAGCTTCAGAAAAAGTGACTTTAGCTGAAAGGTGAGTAGTTTGCATCCCTGGTGTAAATATCAGACCAAGTCTGATCTTTCCTGACAGAGAGATGTATTTGAGTTTGATGTGGTGAAAGATTAAATCTTTGCCCAACAATTAATGCTTCAACGATGCCAAACACGGCACAAACCAGCGAGCACAAATGATGAAGAGTGTATGAGTGATTGAAATGGGGTTTAGCCTGCATGATTTCACAGCTCCCAAAAGCTATCTTGTTAAATACAAAGAAAGGAATATGTTATGATGTTTCTTTTAACAGCACAAACTGGCACAAATCGAGCATAAACGAACGACACCAGTTTGGAGTGATTTGGACCACATGGGGTGGAGTGACATCAATGCTCCTGAAACGTTTCATGTTATTTCTAAAGAAGGGAAATAGATACAAGACTAATTTTAATGGCACAAATCAAGCACAAATGAACGACACCGGTTTGGTGTGGTTTGGATGACATGGGGTGGAGAGTGATGTCACTGCTCCCAAAAAGTTTCTTGCTTTATCTAAGGAATATAAATAGTTACAGTGTTTCTTTCAATGGCACAAACTAGCACAAATCGAGCACAAACGAATGACACTGGTTTGGTGTGATTTAGATGACATGGGGTGGAGAGTGACATCACTGCTATCGAATTCAAATCCTTATTTCTAAAGAATTCAGGGAAATAGATATAGTGTTTCTATTAACGGCACCAATCAGCACAAATCGAGCACAAATGAACGACACCGGTTTGGAGCGATCTGGACCACATGGGGTAGAAAGTGTCATCACTCAGCCAAAAAATAATGTCTAATATCTCAAACATTAATTTTTGTGGCACAAACGCAGCACAAATGAATGATATAGATCTGGTAATTGGGTTGCCACCTCGGCCCTGTAAAGTTCCTGGACACTTGATCAGTGACCGAAAAACGTATTGCTGGCCATCATACAAGAAATAAAACATATTATTGATGATTGTTTACTCCTTGTTTGATATGGAAACTACCATATGTATAGCATTTATTTCAATGAAAGAGTAACATCAATACACTCAAAAAACATTTTAGCCTATTTTTAAGATATGGATTTGAATTACATAACAAAATTCTAAAATTTTTAACTAAATTAATGAAACTTAAAATATTCAGTTTGTGTGTGTATATATATATATATATATATATATATATATATATATATATATATATATATATATACAGTTGAAGTCAGAAGTTTACATACACTTAGGTTGAAGTCATTAAAGGTGTCATGCATAATCAAATTTTCCTTGATGTTTTGACATATAAGAGGTCACAGTACTGTAAAAACTTAAGAACTCAAAACTTATTTGTTAGTCCAAAAAAAGGCTTAATTGAAACCAATACGCCTAAATGACTTGTTTTCTAAACCTCGTCTCTATTACTTAATAGAGATGAATACATCAGCACAAGACTGCCTCTGCATAAACAGGTAAACGCCTACTTCTTCATTATCTCCTCTTTGGCCTGCCCACAGGTTCGCGGTTAGAGCGGTGATAAGAGTCAGCACGGCTGGGAGAAACACAGGGATTATTGTTGCAACAAGAGGTTCGAGATGCCTGCAAAGTTTACAAAATGTTGTGCAGTGACAGTTTGTGGAAAAACAGACTCTTTGCATTCCATTCTAATGATCAGAACATGAGGAAAGGGTGGCTGACGTTTATTTATTTTTTATTTTTATTTTTTTAATAAGTTTTATTATTATTTATTAAGTCCCGGATCGCGTCAGTAAGATAGTGTTTGTTTGTTCACTTCATTTTACTGTGGATTCTTTTTCAAACAAGACACAGTTCAACACAGGCATTGCAGAGAGACTTAAATTAAAAGTTGATGCAGTGCCAACTATACTGGACCCGACAGTAATGTCGCAACAAACAAGTGTGTGTATCCATGTTAATTGTATTGCTTCATATGTTACAGACTGTTAGATATATACTGAGTATATGAATGTTTTTACCAAAATTTCCAAGCTTAATATTATATAGGGCTGAAACGATTAGTTTAGTAGACATTAAACGAATGTCCCGATCTAAGGGGGAGAGATTGAAACCGCAGCCGGCTGATGCATGCTCTGTCGCGGGGACACTCATCCCTTGAGCATGCACACTTAATGCAGCTAGATTATAACGTGATGGCTCGCGAATTATTTAATCATAATATATGTGTCACTGTGTGTTTCTTATCATGAAGAAAATTGGCAATACACAGTTTTTTTAAGAAGAGGGAGTTTTTTTTTTTTTTTTCTGAGTTAATGATGGATTGAAGTGAGCAAAAAGGTGAGAGAAGGTAGTCTTCGCCTCATTATACACTGCAACAGAATATGTTTTTGATTTGTTTTGGCTTGATTTCCAATATAAATATCTAAATCTCTTTTAAAACAATGTACATTTTCTTTAGCAGCTATACTGCAGAGATTTTCAAAACAGTTCCACATGCATAAAGGTGGGGGCGTTGACACTTATTTTATATGCAAAGATTTTACCCAATCATAACAGTGGGGGTTTACATTGAAGTTTTAAAGGGGGCAAGACCCAAAAATGGAGCATTTTAATCAGAGGGCCAAAAACAGGATAAAAAATGGACAATTATTTCTAAATTATGACTATTCAGCTTGGAAAACTCTAGAAAATTATGTCAAGCCTTTAGGCAACCCTATCAGAAGCTAATTGGAGTCAATTGGAGGTGTACCTGTGGATGTATTTTTAAGGCCTACCTTCAAACTCAGTGCCTCTTTGCTTAACATCGTGGAAAAATCAAAAGAAATCAGCCAAGACCTCAGAAAACAAATTTGTGGACCTTCACAAGTCTGGTTTATCCTTGGGAGAAATTTCCAAATGCCTGGAGGTATCACGTTCATCTGTACAAACAATAGTAAGCAAGTATAAACCATGCAGCCATCATACCGCTCAGGAAGGAGATGCATTCTGTCTCTTAGAGATGAACGTAGTTTGGTGCGAAAAGTACAAATCAATCCCAGAACAACAGCAAAGGACCTTGTGAAGATGCTGGAGGAAACAGGTAGACAAGTATCTATATCCACAGTAAAACAAGTCCTATATCGATATAACCTGAAAGGCTGATCAGCAAGAAAGAAGCCATTGCTCCAAAACAGCCATAAAAAAGCTAGACTACAGTTTGCAAGTGCACATGGGGACAAAGATCTTACTTTTTGGAGAAATTTCCTCTTGTCTGATGAAATAAAAAATAAACTTTTTGGCCATAATGACCATCGTTATATTTGGAGGAAAAAGGGTGAGACTGGCAAGCTGAAGAACACCATCCCAAACGTGAAGCATGGGGGTGGCAGCATCATGTTTTGGGGGTGCTTTGCTGCAGGAGGGACTGGTGCACTTCACTAAATAGATGGCATCACGAGGAAGGAAAATTATGTGGATATATTGAAGCAACATCTCAAGACATCAGCCATGAAGTTAAAGCTTGGTCGCAAATGGGTCTTCCAAATGGACAATGACCCCAAGCATACCTCCAATGTTGTGGCAAAATGGCTTAAGGACAACAAAGTCAAGGTATTGGAGTGGCCATCACAAAGCTCTGACCTCAATCTGATAGAAAATTTGTGGGCAGAACTGAAAAATTGTGTGCGAGTAAAGAGGCCTACAAACCTGACTCAGTTACACCAGTTCTGTCTGGAGGAATGGGGCAAAATTCCAGCAACTTATTGTGAGAAGCTTGTGGAAGGCTTCCCAAAATGTTTGACCCAAGTTAAACAATTTAAAGCCAATGCTACCAAATACTAACAAAGTGTATGTAAACTTCTGACCCACTGGGAATGTGATGAAAGAAATAAAAGTTGAAATAAATCATTCTCTCTACTATTATTCTGACATTTCACATTCTTAAAATAGTGATCCTAACTGCCCTAAGACAGGGAATTTTTTCTACGATTAAATGCCAGGAAATGTGAAAAATTGAGTTTAAATGTATTTGGCTAAAGTGAATGTAAACTTCTGACTTCAACTGTATATATATATATATATATATATATATATATATATATATATATATATATATATAGTTAAAGATTACTAAATTCAATTTGATTAAATTGAAATGTGTAAAAGAAAAAAATCCAACTGAGACTAACCTTAGCACTGAGCAAATTTAACAAACTTTGAAACGTCCTTGTCTTAAATGTTTAATGTTTTACAAGTAAAACAACCAAAACAAGGGAGTGCAAAATAAACAGTCCCATATCCATAACACATTTTTATTTATAATGACATAATTTTATTACTATCAATATTCATGTTAAAATAAATTATAGCCATTGCTAAAACTCAAACAAAGCAATGAATATGCATTTTCTTCTTTTTTCCCCCCTGCTTTATAGTAAACACTAATACAATAAATCTAACCATTTTAATAAATGTTTTAATGAACGTTTATTATACTGGTTTAAGAATAGACCACTAAAACCCGTTTTCTGTACACCATTAATATGAATATCCTATTAGGAACACATCTAGTTCTATAAAACATGTTGAATTCAGTGTTTTAAAGCTCACCAAACAACATTCGTTCTCTCTAAATCAAGCATCTAGACACAGTATCACAGGCTTGCAGCCAAACAGAATATCTCACGTTTTATTTGATCGACTCAATTTCTGCTGCTCTTGTTTTTGCTTACAGAGAATTAAATTGAGGTTTGTGGCTCTTGAGCGCAGCTGCTTGAGTAGGGTACAGCGCAGAAGGAACATTACTCTGCATTCATGGCCATGCGCCAAAGGGCTCGTCAGACTCATTTTACACTCGTCGGGAAAATTTTGAAATTCCGAGACATTTTGCGTCCCTGATGGGATTTTATTTTTCCAGGACAGTTGGCCAAAAACCGGGATGATCCCGGAAAATCCAGGATGGGTGGCAACCCTATTTGGTAATAATTTTATTATATGGGGTGCCAACTTCACGGAGGTTACAAACATCCAGTACTTAGTGGATTTAATCCAGTATGTCATCGCGCTACAGGCTGCAGTGAGGACAGACTCAATAGGCTCGTTTCAGATGACCTCTGTGCAGAACCGATGATCAACGTTGATCACCGCAGGTGCATGCCGGTTAGAAATCTGTCCCACTTGCTGTGATGTCATAAAGACGCATGTCAAAAAATGTCCCGCGAGAGCAAGATGGCCGCAGTTGTAGCAGGCAGGTGGCGCAGTTTCTTTTTCCGAGTTGCACGAACTGCAAGCATGATTTTTGGTACATTTGGGATACTTAACATGCATGAAAACTCTGCACACACATCAGAGTCATCGGCCATTAGAGCTGGGCAAAGTTGCAGGTGGGGGGGGGCGTGGGGGAGTGTGCAGGGGGGCTCTGTAGCATCTCTTTGAAAATGGTCATGTAAGGGGGGCTCTGTAGAACACCCATTTTCACTTACAGTCACCAAACTTGGTGCATACATAGTTCTCACCAAGCCAGACAACTTTCATAATTATAGTCATTAGCTCCACCCAACAAGAAGTCGGCCATTTTGGATTTTCTGAAAATCGCAAGCTCTGAACTTTTAAATACTCTTCCTAGGGGATTCATGTGACTGGTACCAAATTTGTGCAACATCATGCCAAGACATTGTAGATGCTAAATTGCAAACAGATTTTTTATATTTTGAACGATGTAGCCAGGGCAACATCGAACGGCAGTGGTGGTGGCGTAGTGGACTAAAGCACTGAACTGGTAAGCAAAAGGTTGTTGATTCAATCCCCACAGCCACCACCATTGTGTCCTTTAGCAAGGCACTTAACTCCAGGTTGCTCCAGGAGGATTGTCCCTGTAATAAGTTCACTGTAAGTCACTTTGGATAAAAGCATCTGCCAAATGTAAAATGTATGATTTTGATGGAAATTCAGCTGTATGTTTGGTAATGGTGGCTGATCACATATATGCAGCTATTATGGGTCACGATCATAGCATCACCAACTGGCAGCAGGAAGTATGGCACTTTTAACAGACTTTGAAATAGCCCTCTTGTGTTTACATGAATTGCTTCAAAATTCTTTAGAATAATGTCAAGACCCTGCTGATGTAAATTTGTAAAGGGATATTTGATATCTGAAATTCTGTTGCCATGGCAACACATTCATTGTTATTATTACTTTATTCCTATATTTGGGTGTTTTTGAGGCACTTGGCATGCTTAAAATTTCATGACATTTTGCACACACATCAGAGTCGTCAGCCATTAGGGCTGGGAAAAAGTTCATGCATGGGTGCGTAGAGGGGCTCTGCAGCACCCCCTTCAAACTGGTCCTGTAAGACGGCCTCTGTAGCAGCCCCATTTTCACCTAAAGTCTCCAAAATTGGTAAATGTATAGTTCTCATCAAGCTGAACAACTTTCATTATTATAGTTATTAGCTCCGCCCAACAGGAAGTCGGCCATTTTGGATTTTTTGAATATTGCAGTCTATGAACTTTTAAACACTCTTAGGAGATTCATGAGACTGTCACCACATTTAGACAACATTATGCCAAGACATTGAAGATGCTAAATTGTGAACAGATTTTTGATATATCGAACAGTGTTGCCATGGCGAGGCAATAAATTAATGGTGAAAAATGGGAAAGAGGAAGTGTCTCATATCTTCTGTGTGCAATATGTGATTTAGAGAAAAATCGAGATGTATGTTTAGTCTTGGGGGCAAATCACATGGATGTGACTATTTTGGGTCACGGTCATAGTGCCACCACCTGGCAGCTAGAAGACATGACTGAACAGGGTTACTAACAAAATGATCCAACACAGGACAAATCATATGAGAGAACTATAAAGAGGGAGAAATTAAGAGGTAAATGAGGAAGGCAGGTGAAACATATTTACAAATAGCCAGATAGATAACAAGGCATACAAGAGGGCGGGATTATCACTGAAGACAGACATGAATGCACAAGGGAACGATATTAACCCAAACCCAAGTGTATTCACACAGCACAAGACAAAACACAAGTGTCTGGACTCAGCCACAGAGTGAATAAACCGATCCAACTGAAGTGGCTGAATCCAGACACAATACACAAAACAGACAAAGAACAAGTACATGTCAGGGCTCTGCCACAAAAGGAAAAAACCCAAATCTAATGACATAACCCTGACAGTACCCCTTTTCGAGGGGACGGGTACCAGACCAGGAGGTAAACAGAAAAGACCAGGGTGAGGCCGGCAGAACAGACCAAGGTGGAGCCGGCAGAACAGACCAAGGAGGAAGTGTGGGGGAAACCGAAGATGTTGCTCCACATTAGGGGTGGGGTCAGGCAGCCTGGGAGGAGGGTACAGATCAGGGGAGGGGGCAGGCAGCCTGGAAGGAGGGTCAAGGTATGAGCCAGGGGCCTGGGATGTGGCACCAGGTAGAGGCTGGGACCAGAGGCCTGGCAGGAGGGTCCAGGTAGGGGGTAGGGTTCGGAGGCCTGGGAGGAGGATCAAGATAGGGGGCCAGGTCCAGAGGCCTAGGAGGAGGATCAAGGAAGGGGTGGGGTCCGGCGGTTTCAGGAACGGTATGAGTCAGGAAGCCTCGGAACTGGGACGAGGTCAGGCAGGGCAGCAGCAGCGGCAGCCACTGGCGACTGGACAGACTTGTCGACAGCCACAGGGAGCCAGACAGGCTTGTTAACGACCACCGGAGACTGGACAGACTGGGCGATGACCGCAGGGAACTGGTTGGTGGCCGCTGGTGAATGGACAGCCCCGTCAATGGCCATGGGAGTTTGGGGACTTGACAGGATCATTTACGGTCACAGGGGACTGGACAGACTTGTTGACAGCCACAGGGAACTATACAGGCTTGTCAGCAGCCTCAGGGAACTAAACAGACTCATCGATGACCACGGAGAACTGGACAGACTCAATGACTACAGGGAACTGGACAGGCTCGTCGATGGTCACAGGGAACAGGACAGGCTCATCAATGGCCTCAGGGAACTGGACAGACTCTTTGACCACAGGGAACAGGACAGGCTCGTCGATGGCCACATGGAACTGGACAGGCTCGTCGATGGCCTCGGACCCCACTGCCTCCTGGTGGTTAGCAACCAGCTCCACCACCTCCTGGCAGTCAAGAGTGGGCTCCTCTGCCTCCTGGCAGTCAGCAGCGGGCTCCTCCACCACCTGGCAGTCAGCAGCGGGCTCCTCCACCTCCTGGATCTCAGCAACAGGATCCTTCACCTCCTGGCGTTCAGCAGCGGGCTCCTCCGCCTCCTGGTGGTTGGCCACAGGTTTGGCCGTCGAGCTCTGTCTAGTCCATGAACCTTAACTATAAACTTGACTTGACTCTAGACTTGACTTGATTATAAAACAAAACATGAACTTGACTTGATTTGACTTTTGACTTGACTTGACTTGACTTGACATGACATCCAAACAATGTACATTAACAGTACCTGACAAGAGACAGTGGCAAACATCAGGGCTTAAATACACAGACATGGGTAACAAGTAAAGAAGACAACCAACCACAAGACTGAACTAATAAACAAGATAACAAGACAATGACCATGAACCAATGACATAACACAACTACTAACAAGACTATAACCAATGGGAACAGAACACATGAACATGAGGGAAACAGGATAATCACATGACTTGACATGGACACACTTTTCAAAATAAAAGACATTAACACAAAACATGAACAAAAACACATCTAGACGTGACACATAAACAAAAATACAAACACTGGCTGAGGCAGAACAGGAATAGAAAACATGACTGAACAGGGTTACTAACAAAACAATCCAATACAGGACAGATCACACGATGGAACTATATAGAGGGAGAAATCAAGAGGTAAACGAGGAAGGCAGGTGAAACACATTAACAAATAGATTATTTGACAGATAACAAGGCAAATGGTAGGGCGGGGTTATCACTGAAGCCAGACAAGAATGCACAAGTGAATGAGAAAAACACAACCGAAATGCATTCACACAGGACGAGACAAAACACAAGTGCCTGGACTCAGCCACAGAGCGAATAAACCGAATTAACCAAAGTGGCTGAATCCAGACACAATACACAAGACAGACAAAGAACACGTACATGTCAGGGCTCTGCCACAAAGGGGAAAACAACCCAAAACTAAGAGCAGAACCCTGACACTATCAACTCATAATGCACCAATATTCAGTTTTGCAGATCATTCACTTCAAATTCTTTGCAACATATTGAACATAATATCTGAATTCTCTATCTTTTAACTTTTTTCTTCAAATAAAATCATGTGTTCTCACTCACTGTCTCTGTGTATTTATCTTTTAGCTCAATTTAGTTTTAAATAGATGCGCACATGAACTAACTCCAGCACAGGATAAATTAGCATTACGTGAGAAGCATGGCCACGTACGTGTTGGCGATCCATTACCTTATTAACACAATCGACATCAATCCATCTCAAATTCTTCATATTTTCATCAATAATGCATTGTTAAGGCCTTTTCACACCCAATGCAAACCTTCAACGTGATTTCTCACCACGATTTAATTTTTTTTACGGTAACAATGGATGCCTAATGAGCCCTTAACACCTGGAACAAACGTTCACGTGGAATTGCACACTGGAAAAGTGAAGCTTTTTTTTTTTACGTTGAGTGTTTAGAATTTTTTTCCTTTGCCCAGTGAAGAAGCATCTGACCAATAAAATCTGAGGTGTGAATCATGTGTCAGGAGCTGCTGTAGTTCCCAAAACCAGCAGAATGGGTGGCGCTAAAGCACAGAAAGCTGTTTTGACCACAGACATTAAATGCTGAAACACTGACGACATGTTTCATTTGCATCAGATGCCTTAAAAATGGAAATGGTTTTCTCTCTTGCTGCATCATTGCCTTGCATCCCCTTTAAAAAGCTCTCTGATCTTACATGGATTTTTTACCTTTACATTTAATCTTACATGAGTTCTCTTATATCTACAAATAGAGCATATATCGTGGCATATTTGCCTTTGTATCACATTTTTAATAAACAACTGTACGGATCTTAAGTGTTTTTATTTGCAAAATATTAATAAAATGAATGCTTTGACTTGCAGTGCACTGTATGTCTTTGTATCAAAATGCCTTTGTATTAGAGTTGGGTACTCGAGTTCGAACTCGGACTCGAGTCCGAGTCACGAGTCCAATTTTAATGGACTTGGACTTGTAACAGACTTGGATGAATTTTTACTCAAACTTGACTCGAACTCGAGCCTTTTGGACTCTGGATTTTTTTCAGAGTCCAGCCAAGTCCATGGCATTTGTGAAGCAATGACGAACAAACAAGCAAACAAATAATGTAAATAGGGTGACCATATGTCCTCTTTTTCCCAGACATCCTCTTTTTCAGACCTGAAAAAAGCGTCAGGCCGAGATTTAAAAGCCCCAGAGGCTGCGGTACCCAAAGGTTCAGCAAAAGAGCAGTTTCCTGGGTCACATGTCCGGTGTGCATGGCCGTTGTCACGACCGCCGTCCACCGTTCCTTTTTGACAGGGTTGGCACTCCAGCGGTGGACCCCCCACCCCTGGGCGCCCAGCTTTGGCACGAATACCCCCACATGGGATTAGTGCCGATGGACCATGGGGACAAGACTCCTCCTCTCCCCTCCTCAGCCAATCTCATGGTGGGTGGCAGGATCCAGGTAAGTGCTTCGATGTCCCTGGACTCAGCAAGGCCACGGGACTCAAGTCCCCTCGACGTGGCACCTCGAGCTCTGCCCTGCCGTGAGGCCCCACCCGCCGGTACGTCTGACACGATCATCCCCTTTGTCCCCCTTGCCTGGAGTTTGGATGCGTGGGTTGTGCTTTCAAACCCATCGCGATGGCTGACCCAGACCGTCTGACTCGGTTACACGATTCAGTTCGCCAGGCACCCGCCCAGGTTCAGCGGCATCCGTTTCACCTCAGTGAAGGGCGAGAATTACTATAGAGCCTGTCCCTCCAGCCGAGATGATGAAAGGGTTCTACAGCCCTTACTTCATCGTACCAAAGAAAGGCGGTGGGTTGCGACCAATCTTGGACCTGCGAGTACTGAACCGGGCTTTGCACAGACTCCCATTCAAGATGCTGATGCAAAAACGCATTCTAGCGAGCGTCCGACATCTAGATTGGTTTGCGGCGGTAGACCTGAAGGACGCGTACTTCCACGTCTCAGTCCTACCTCAACACAGACCCTTCCTGCAGTTTGCCTTCGAAGGCCAGGCGTACCAGTACAAGGTCCTCCCCTTCGGCCAGTCCTTGTCCCCTTGCATCTTCAAGAAGGTCACGGAGGCTGCCTTTGCCCCGCTAAGGGAAGTGGGCATCCGCATTCTCAACTATCTCGTCGACTGGCTGATCTTAGCTCACTCTCAAGAGTTGCTATGCGCACACAGGGACCTCGTACTCCGGCACCTCAGCCGACTGGGGCTTCAGGTCAACTGGGAAAAGAGCAAGCTCTCCCCGGTTCAGAGCATCTCTTTTCTCGGTCTGGAGTTGGACTCAGTCTCGATGACAGTGCGCCTCACGAATGAGCATGCACAGTCGGTGCTGAACTGTCTGAAGGTGTTCAGACGGAGAACAGTGTTTCCACTGAAACTTTTTCAGAGGCTCCTGTGGCATATGGCATCCTCAGTGGCAGCCACACCGCTCGGGTTGATGCATATGAGACCGCTTCAGCACTGGCTTCAGACTCGAGTCCCGAGATGGGCATGGTGTCACGTGACCATCACGCCGGTCTGTTGCCGCCTCTTCAGCCATTGGACCAACCTGGCATTTCTATGGGCAGGGATTCCCCTAGAGCAGGTCTCCAGACATGTCATGGTTACAACAGACGCCTCCAAGATGGGCTGGGGCGCCGTATGCAATGGGCACACAGCCGCCAGTTCTTGGACTGGCCCGCGGCTGCGTTGGCACATCAACTGCCTAGAGTTGTTGGCAGTACTGTTCACCCTGCAGAGGTTTCGGCCGTTGATCCAGGGCAAGCATGTGTTGGTCCGGACGGACAACACAGCGACAGTAGCTTACATCAACAGCCAAGGTGGTATACGCTCCCATTGCATGTCACAACTCGCCCACCGTCTCCTCCTTTGGAGTCAGCAGCACCTCAAGTTGCTAACGAGCCACTCACATCCCGGGTGACCTCAACACCGCAGTGGATGCACTGTCACGTCAGGTTACCCTCAGGGGAGAGTGGAGACTCCACCCTCAGGTGGTCCAGCTGATTTGGAGCCGATTCGGTCGAGCACAGGTAGACCTTTTTGCTTCCCGGGAATCCTCCCACTGCCTGCTCTGGTACGCCCTGACCAAGGCACCCCTCGGTATAGACGTGTTGGCACACAGCTGGCCCCCTGGACTACGCAAATATGCACTTCCCTCAGTGAGCCTACTTGCACAGACCCTGTGCAAGGTCAGGGAGGACGAGGAGCAGGTCATCCTAGTAGTACCCTTCTGGCCCACCCAGAAGTGGTTCTTGGATCTCACGCTCCTCGTGACAGCCCCCCCCGGCGAATTCCCCTGAGGAAGGACATTCTTTCTCAGGGACAGGGCACCATCTGGCACCTGCGACCAGACCTCTGGAATCTCCACGTCTGGCCCCTGGACGGGATGCGGAAGACCTAAGTGGCCTACCACCCGCGGTGGTAGACGTAATCACTCAGGCTAGGGCTCCCTCTACAAGGTGCCTATATGCCTAGAAGTGGCATCTGTTCGCTAAGTGGTGTTCTTCCCGACGCGAAGACCCCCAGAGATGCACAGTCGGATCAGTGCTTTCCTTCCTGCAGGAGAGGCTGGAGGGGTGGCTGTCCCCCTCAAACCTTGAAGGTGTATGTAGCCGCCATTTCGGCGCATCACGATGCAGTAGATGGTAAGTATTTGGGGAAGCACGACTTGATCATCACGTTCCTGAGAGGTGCTAGGAGGTTGAATCTCTCTAGACCACGCCTCGTCCCCCCGTGAGACCTCTCTGTAGTCCTTCAGGGTCTACGGGGAGCTCCCTTTGAGGCCTTGGAGTCAGCTGAGCTTAAGGCACTCTCTTTGAAGACAGCCATCCTGACTGCGCTCATTTCCATCAAGAGGGTAGGGGAACTGCAGGCGTTCTCTGTCAGCGAATCGTGGCTGGAGTTCGGTCTGGGCTACTCTCATGTTGTCCTGAGACCCCGACCGGGCTATGTGCCCAAGGTTCCCATGACCCCATTTAGGGATCAGGTGGTGAACCTGCAAGCGCTGCCCCAGGAGGAGGCAGACACAGCCCTGACGTTGCTGTGTCCGATGCATGCTTTACGCATCTATTTGGATCGCACGCAGAGCTTTAGAATCTTTGAGCAGCTCTTTGTCTGCTTTGGTGGACAGCGGAAAGGAAGCGCAGTCTCCAAGCAGAGGACCGCCCACTGTTTCATTGACGCCATAGCAATGGCATGTCATGCTCAGGACGTGCCGCCTCCTGCAGGGCTATGAGTCCACTCTACCAGGAGTGTGGCGGCCTCCTGGGCCTTGACCAATGGTGCCTCTCTAACAGACATTTGCAGAGCAGCGGGCTCATAAGAGCGTTGGGGGAGGTTACATGACAGCCTGGTGCGCTGGCTACGAGGCACACAGCGGTCTGCCCGTCACACACTGCCAGTTCACGCAACAAAGTTCAGTTAGTTGTGGCATTTTGTATAGGGACCATTAGTGTCACTACATCGACACAATGTCGAGTGAGTGACAGATAGGGAACATCCTGGTTACTTTCATAACCTCTGTTCCCTGATGGAGGGAACAAGACATTGTGTCCCTCTTGCCACAACGCTGAACTACCCGCTGAAATGGCCAGGACCTTGTCTCGGCTCCTCAGCACAAAACCTGAATGAGTGGTTGCATACCAGCTCCTCTTATACCCGTATGTCTGGGGGAGTGGCATGCAAATTCCACTCGCCAATTCTCATTGGCCTTTTTCAAAAGATCAGAGGTGTTTGGGGCTCCCAAGTGTGACCCCTAGTGTTACTACATTGACACAACGTCTCGTTCCCTCCATCAGATAACAGAGGTTACAGAATTAGCCAGGACGTTTTGTCTTCATGCACCTAAAGCATATGCTTATGGGATCAAAATCCCGTCAAAAGTATTGTGGTCACGGATCCAAAAATAATAAGCGTGAATCTAAATAATAAGCGTGAATCAAAAAATAAGAAGTGCAGATAAAAAAATTATAATCGCAAAAATAAATAAAAAGCGCAGATCAAAATAATTAGCGCAGATAAAAAAAATAACAAGCATGAATCAAAAATATATAGACACAATTAAAATATGCTGCAAAATATATATATATATATAAATAAATTAAATTAAATTAAAGCAAAGTCATCAGAATTGCAAACAAAATCATGTTTTCCTTGGTTATATTACTGGTTTTTGTGCTGTCTGACAATTTTGCTCATATTTTCCTTTTTTTTTTTTTTTTTTGTACGCTTACACTGTATTTTTCTTTGCTTTTGTTTCCAAGTTCTGCGCTTGGTTTTCCAAAACTTGTGAGTAGAGTTTCATGTAAATCAGGTGGCGTTTTGCATTCCCAATGGTCCACTAGTTCTTGATCGACAGCTCCTCCTCTAGCAAATCATTGGAAGAGGGCAGGTGACATCACTCTAATTCGACTCCAACAGTTGCTGCACAATCGCACGATGGTTGTTGAAGATTTTGAATTTCTTTTTTTCTTTTATTTTTTTTACAAATTAAACAATTTATAATATCAATATAGAAAGTATAAAGAAAAAACAAAAAAAAATGGGAGTGAGATTAGCGGAAGTAAAAGACAATACAAATAGTTAGGGGTTTCAATACTGTCACGAATACCGGTGAAGATTCCTCAATCGACCACCGGAGGTTTCACTCACCTGAATATTAACATTGAACTACACTTCCCAAGTGCCCACATGCCTGGACTGATTACTCTACACCTGCCTCGTATCACTCAGACTATTTAAGCCCGATGTGTGTGTTCATTCATTGCAAAGTCTTGTTTGCCCCGGCTACATTTCTGAGCGTTATTACTTACTCTGTTGATCTACCCGTGTTTGACTCTGCTTTGGATTTACCTTGTACGATTCTCTGCTGCCTGCCTATTACTGTGCTTGCCTGGACAATCTCTATTGCTGTTTTGCTGCCTGCCCCGATCCTTTGCCTGTTTGACTAGTTACTACCCTGTCTCTGATATTGTTGGTTGCCCTGGTTATTTTACTCACGCCTGTTTGTACTCTGAGCTTGTTGTGTTAATAAACCGCACGTGGATCCCACTCAACCTGAGTCAGTGTTAAAAATACAAACAGCATTATGTTAAATTATACAAATTAAAGATCTTTACAAATCTTTTGGCTTTAATATTTTTACAAAGTTTAATCATGTTGAAATATCCTTGTAAGTCTATCGAAAATTGGTTAATATTGGGTTTCTTTTTTGACCATTTCAACTTATGTAAAAAGAATCTTCCATAAATAATGATAAAATTTACAATAAAAGAAAAGTTAACATCTTTGTTATTGTGATGAAAATAAAGTAAAACATTGTTTCATTCAATGGAAAATTATAATTCGTTTTTCTACACATAAATTGAGCGACATCCTTCCAGAATCTATTGACAAGATGGCAATTCCAAAATAGGTGGGATAATGTTTCTGGTTCAACTTTACAGAATGCACATTCATTATTCATTTCAATTTTACTTCTTTTAATATTATAATCTTTGACAGGATATATTCTATATTTCATTTTATTAGTTATAAGATATTTATTACATTGATTCCATGTATCTTTCCAATGTATATATTCCAAATTAATTTTCCAATATATGACACAAGGGGGATTATTAGATTAATAGGTATTATTGCTTCTGCACATAGATCTGATATTGCTATTATTACATTTTCCAATATCTACAACTTCTTGAGGAATAAAAGCTATAAAATCTTCTTTTTTACAGATTGGAAAATCTGAAAAATTCCTAAACAGCAATCTTACTCCTCCAGGGATGGATCTCAATACTTTTTCAAACACTTTGTGACTAATGGAATGACCAAAACGGATAAAAAAACTCTGAATAATTTAAAAAAAGAACCATCCTCATTAATTAACTGTATAATGCATATTATGTCTTTTTTCGAACAAATATTTTTAATATTTTTCGAAAATTGTTTTTCTATTATGATTTATATCTCTATTTTTCCAAATTGTATATTTGTGAGGTGAAAAATTATGTTTGTAGGTTAGGGTCCACATAAGAAGTACCTGTCTATGAAGGTTTGACAGTTTCATTGGTAGTTTCCCAACATCAAAATTGCACTTCAGTAAAATATCTAGTCCAACATCTTGTTGAAATATTAACTTTGGGAATATATTCCACATAGAGTCTTGTTTTTTTTTTGTTTTTTTTTGTTTTTTAGATAATTTTGTAGGCCTCCTTTTTCTTGGATATTACATATTATCTCTTTTTTTAGATAACGATGGTAGATGAAGATGGATAACCGTCAGTTGGCAAATCCTGGACAATCACAGGTAATTGAATATAACTATATTATTTGTGGTTGTTAGATACGCTGCTTGTGTCTGTTTTGAGTATATTCTGCCAGCTCTAAGAAACAATGTGTTGTCCAAGTAGGCCATTATCATAGTCCGTTAACACATGTATCGAGTCAGCTGAATTTAGTTAGCAAAGTCTTTAGTTTAGGCTTCCTTCTTTGTAGGTTATTGGCTGCATACCTAAAAATAAAAAAAATAAAAAATAAAAAAACAAGGCTGGGTTGGTGTGGATGTTTGATGCATGTTTTTACAAGCTGCACCAATGTAGTTGCGAGTTCAGAACCCAACTTGATCCGCTTTCCCATGTTGCTGAATGTGCCATTATCTACTGAGCCTACATTGGCATTGTTGCCATGGCTACATGTAGTTTCTTTTTCCATGATACTGCAGCAAAATCAGAAACAAGTGACCAAGCATCCATTTTGAATACCCTTTTGTATATAACACATTTTTGTAATTGAGTGCAATACATTTTTTCCCCAACCTTCAGTACTCCAGTAACTGTGTTTACAGTATATAAAGTTGATGTATCTTTGTGTAAATTTAATAGGCTACTCTTGTTTGGGTGAGGCACAAAGAGCCTGCAAAGCAACATACAAACACATATTTCCAGACTTAAGATAATAATTATGACACCAATGCCTATTAAAATACTGATTACAATAAAGTTTTTTCAGCAGGATACTAATCATAAAATGTGAATATGAATTGCAACAGAGGTGTTTTTGTTGCATTTATATTTACAAATTGTTTTTCTTAGTTGTGAAGGTTAAAATAAGCTTTAAATATTGATGTTGAGTTTATGGTTACAATTTTAATTCAGATTCATGAACAGATTAATTCGGACTAGACTCGGACTCGGCCTGTTATGGACTCGGTCTTGAGTCCGACTCGGCCCCTTTTGAACTCGGACTCGACTCGGACAAATCAAATCAACACCTATACAGAACTTTTCCAGCAGCATGAAGTTGGCTAAAAGTTCTCATCCAGTAGCACACTATGCCAAGGTCAAAATAAATTCCAGAAATGATGAGGAAAAAGATAATTGAAATACATCAGTCTGGGAAGGGTTACAAAGCTATTTCAAAGGCTCTGGGACTCCAGAGAACCACAGTGAGAGCCATTATCTCCAAATGGAGAAAACGTGGCACAGTAGTGAACCTCCCCAGTGGCCGACCTTCCAAAATTCCTCCAAGAGCTCCAGGAAGACAAAAACCAAGGACAACATCCAAGGAAATGCAGTCCTCTCTCGCATCAATATAGGTCACTGTTCATGACTCAACTATCAGAAAGACACTGGCCAAAAATACCATTCATTGAAGAGTGGTGAGGCAAAAACCACTGCAAACCCAGAAGAACAGTAAGGCTCATCTGAATTTTGCCAAAACACACCTTGATAATCCACAAATATTTTGGGAGAATGTTCTGTGGACTGGTGAGTCGATAGTGAAACTGTTTGGAAGACAGGGGTCCCGATACATCTGGCATAAATCAAACACAGAATTCCATAAATAGAACATCATACCATACAAGAAAATCCTAAAGAAGAACGTCTGGTCATCCGTCCGTGAGTTGAAGCTCAAGCACAACTGGATTATGCAGCAAGACTGATCCAAAGCATAGGAGTAAGTCCACCTCTGAATTGCTCAAAAGAAGCAATATTAAAGTTTTGGAGTGGCCTGGTCAAAGTCCTGACTTGAACCCCTTTGAGATGCTGTTGCAGGACCTTAAACGGGCAGTTCATGCTCGAAAACCCTCCAATGTAGCTGAACTAAAGTAGTTCTGCAAAGAAGAGTGGGCCAAAATTCCACCACAGCGTTGTGAAAGACTGATATCCAGTTATCGGAAGCGTTTGTTTACAGTTGTTGCTGCTAAAGGTGGCACAACCAGCTATTAAGTTTAAGGGGAGTAGTTATTTTTTCACATGGGTGATATAGGTGTTGGATAACTTTTTTGCTCCAATATATATATATATATCTTTTTTTTTTTTTTCTTTTTTTTTTACACACACAGGTAATTTTAAGCCAGTTTTATTTATTTCAGGACAGCAATAGACAGAAATATTTCTTGCATGCAAATAAATGAAATCTCTGTGGCTGGATATATCTATCATACATGCTGTGTGACAGTTAGATTGTTATTATGGTCCAAAAGCCTGGCATGTTTATGTTGATAAATACAAGTACAACCAGTTGTGGTAAATTAGCTCTGGCATATTGACCAACAGTTCTTTGTGAGCAGATGGAGGAAGCCAACCTCCAAGGCAGTGTTTAGGTGAGTCAGTAATACATACAGGTGAATGAATGTTTACGTCTACAATGCCTCTTTAACACATAAAAAAACAAAAAACAAATATAAACTTCCACCACTCTCCAGATAGTCTCTTTCATTCGAGCATTGGCTCTCAGACAGCAGTGAGTTATCAGTATCCTCTGTATCCAGAAAGAGCTCATATTTAATTTAGGGGTTTCATATGGCTGGGTCTGGCAGAGACTAGCATTTAGACTGCTGAAAGTTAGAACCATCTGTCCAGCAGATATTCCTCATCTGCTGCCCAATTCTGACTCTGTTTACTGGGTAGAAAGGAGTGACAGCACTGCCAACTGGCCGATCATGGAGGATAGGATGACTTTGTTAGCAAAGGCTAATAGTTAGCATGTTTGCTGCTAAACTAGCATGTGGGTACCCTTCTTAAAAGACCAGCATAGACCAGTATGAATTTCCATGCTGGTCCAGACTAGTTTATGCTGGTTAATGTTGGTTTGGTGCTAGTCTAGCATTGCCATGTTGTTCACAAGCAAAACCTAACAGGAGAAGATTGTCGACCGGGGGTGCGTTTCCCACATAATGACGTAACACTGCTTAACCACCATAGTATGATGCATCGTTAGAGAAACCAACTAGCTATTCACGACTGTTTCCCAAAACCTTAGTAACTATGTCACACATCCATAGTTTGAACCACATTGGTTTAACAATGCAGAGCTGTCGTTAATGTCGTTACTCAGGGGGTGGAGTAATAACTTCTGCAGAGATCGAATGGATATCAAATTATAACAGCTCTTTTACATTTTACATTATTTTGAAAAAACTGCTTAAGACACAAAATAGACATTTATGTTTATATACACTTTGTAAGTGGCATACTCTTTACTACAGTATACAAGAGGTTTGGTCAGTAAGCAGCTCCACAACAACATTATTTCCCCACGATGCTGCTGTTAATAACGAACATGGCATCTGAGGACAACTTCTATATTTTCTGTTCTCCGTTGTTTCGCTTTGTTTTCACATTTCCTCTGTTGCTGGTGTGTTTGTTTTCATTGCAACCTCTCACAGAATTGAGCTGCAATAGTGGGGTTTCCCCTCTTACCTCACTTTACCACACTTGAGCACATACATATGCACACTCTTCAAAAACCAATAAGAATGGCACTTTTATTCGTGACAAAATGAAAGATATAGAATTAAATATATATGGAGTGAAAGATACAGACTGGGTCTGGCAAATGGGGGTCTGGTGAAGCTATGTGGTGCTGCATGGCAACAAACATACGATTTTCAAGTTGCTTTTCAGTGACAGAGAAGTTAAAACCCTTCACAATCTGAATTTAAATACAAAATATAATATCCCATTTGATGACCAAAAATACTCTTGTCATTTTTTAACATGTGTTTTGAGTTAGTGCTTTTCTACTACACTGGAAATTCATCCAGTAGTTTAAGATGTAGAAATTAGCACATAATAGGTGATACTTGTGACTTGGTGCATCAGAGTAGCATTGGAATGCCAGATCAAATGTAAGCAATTACTGTGAAAATCATGTCATGCAATGTCATTACTTCATTATCAACTACCAGAATAATGTCATTAATAATGATATACTGTAAGTATGATTAAGAATCCTATGTATGGAATTAAATACAAAACTTTATTGTTTTGAAGTGGTGATGACCCACCATCACATACAACAGTCAAGTAACTAAGCTGGCTATGTAAATATTTGATCAATACACAAGATAATAACCATGATAATATAAGCCAAACATGACACAAAACACATCCTTTATTTAAATCTTCAGACAATTCTAAAGAGAGGCCTTACTTCTCATTTTTCCCAAGCCACAGCATGAAAACTATATATATATATATATATATATATATATATATATATATATATATATATATATATATATATATATATCAAAAAAACAACAACAAAAACAGCAAGAAAGCAGCCTATTTTAAAACCAAAAACCCATTACCAGATGAATACAATAATCTGATAATCAAATTAAGCTGTGCCCTATTACTGTTACAAATCATTGATGAAACACTTACATTTAGCTAGTTAATTTATATGATTATTAACCACCAAGGTGTTTCTATCCATTCCTCATGTGCATCAGTAGCAGGTGTATTAATGACTCTCCTAATAAATACAGTATCTATGTGTGTATCAAATGCTCAGCAATGGTGGCTTTACAAAGAATCCTACATCTTGAGCACAGAAGGTGACGCAGGAGTCAGGTAGTGTATATAAATTCCTACAAAAGGACAAACTTCTCCCCACTTGACTCTCTATCTGATGACGACATCATGAGAAAATTCTGGATTTCAAGGACCAAGATCTGTAAATTGCTGCAGGTTGTGAAACCACACCTTCAGAGGGCCACAAGAAGAAACATCTTGGTTACTGTCGTAACCTCCATTCCCTGACGGAGGGAATGAGATGTTGTGTCAATGTAGTGACTCTAGGGGTCACACTTGGGAGCCCCAAACACCTCTGATCTTTGAGAAAAGGCCAATGGGAATTGGCGAGTGGAATTTGCATGCCACTCCCCCGGACATATGGGTATAAAAGGAGCTGGCTCGCAACCATTCAGGTTTTGCGCTGAGGAGCCGAGACAGTGTCCCAGCCATTTCAGTGGATAGTTCAGCGTTGTGGCAAGAGGGACACAACGTCTCGTTCCCTTCATCATGGATCGGAGGTTACAACAGTAACCAAGACGTTCCCTATCTGTCACTCACTCGATGTTGTGTCGATGTACTGACACTAGGGGTCCCTATACAAAATGCCACAATCAGCTGAACTGTGTTACATGGACTGGCGGTGCAGGTGCAGGCAAGCTGCTGCGTGCCTAGTAGCAAGTGCATCCAGTCTGCACGTAGCCTTCCCAACGCCCCATAAATGTTGCACGGTCCTTCACACCCCGGAAGGGGGGACAAGACATATTTACAATGGGAGCAGGCCGCACCCTTTCTCTCTTTTTTTTTCTCCCATAAAAATGAAATGTATTAATCTGGGGCCATATGTATTTGCATCAGGGAAGGTGCTCTTCCCACAAGGGAAGACACAGCGAAGACCACATCCTGCCGAAGGGAAGGTTAACATGTGACGAATACGTCACATGGGCTTATCTGCCACATGTGGAAGAAGCCCCGTGGTAGGTCCTACCCAGAAGGGAGGAACTCTACAGCACGGTGACCGGTGGCAGGGGGGGCCCTGCCGAAGGGAGACACAGATTTGACCTCAGGGAAACCGTACCATGGAAAATACATCACAAGGGGTTACCACAGGTAACCAGCTCATGCGGAGCACCTACCCCAGTACAGGGCATACTAGCACACGTACTGGGCCCGGCTTTGAATTCCTCCGCCAAATTCACCTGCCGCAGGGCTAAGGAGGAAGGACATCCAGGGTTCACCTGTCTCGGGAACTCGCATGGGGTAAAAAAGCGCATGTCTTCCCCTCAGGGAAGGGAAAGGTGCTGTGCGCAAGTGGTACACCCAGCCAGCTACCCGCACACTTACCTGTTCGTACTTGTCAACACACAGGACGAGACCGGCTCAACCCGGAGATTATAAAATCTTGCAAAGGTATTGGGTGTTGCCCAGACCACTGCTCTACAGATGTCTGCTAGAGAGGTGCCATTGGCTAGTGCCCAGGAGGATGCCACACTCCTAGTGGAGTGTGCTCGTAGTCCCAAAGGGGACGGCACGCCCTGGCCAAAGTGATGGCATCCACAATCCAGTAGGCAATCCTCTGTTTGGAGACAGTGTTCCCTTTCCACTGTCCCCAAAACAGACAAAGAGCTGCTCAGAGCATCTAAAGCTCTCCATGCGGTCCAAGTAGATACGCAAAGCGTGCACCGGACACAGCAACGACAATTCTGGGTCTGCCGCTTCCCAGGGCAGTGCTTGCAGGCTCACCACCTGATCCCTAAAAAGGGTCGTGTGAACCTTTGCCACATAGCCCGGTCGGGGTCTCAAGACCACATGAGAGTAAATTAAAGATAAGTGACTTTATATATACCGAGTGTATGGCATGCCGGCATTACTAGTATTCGCCCATTCGTGTGTTGATGAACTGCTTGCTCTTACAAGAGTAATGACTAACATGAAGCCTGAGTGATTCCTACATACTGACATTTATGAATGACTCCTTGCCCGAGTGTTACTTCCTGGTTACTCTTCACCCCGCTGTGTCTATGCTGGATATGTGACTTTGTTTACATTGTGTGAACCTCAAGCCTTGTAATTTATACCAACCTCCCTGTTGAAAGAAGTAACTCACCTTTATGCCAGCTTGAAGCTTAAGTTCTCTGTTTTCGGCAAGTGCCGTGTTTTGTGTTTCCTGTTATGGATCCGTGCCTACTACCATTGCCCTGTGTTTGACCTAAGTCTATTGTCAAAGACTTTATTCCTATCCTATGATTCCCTGTATACACAACTTACCTGTTTCTCCTGAGTTTCCTTTAAATAAACTCCCGCATTTGGGTTCATCACAACTCCTGCGTTGGTGTCGTTACACCCTTAGTTTACTTTTTTTTCAATGAAAAAGTAATTTAAGTACAGTAATTAATTACTTAGTAATGCATTACACCCAACACTGGTCACAACATTGCAGTCATGGAAATTTGTTCAACTTCCTGAGGAGGAAGAGGGGGTCAGGCTGGTGCTGATGATATTGAAGATGCTGCTGCTACTGATGATGATGATCCACTGAACTCACATCAAGGCAGAATGCATCCTGCAGGAGCCTAAGTCAGAGAACATTTAATTCAGAAAATGTTTGTTTAATTTCTTCATTTTTAAATACAGTTACTGTATTTTCTATTACTGACATAACTTGTTTTAATAAACATTTTGTGTAATTTCCAACCTTGGTCTATGTTTTTTTTTTTTTTTTTTTTTTTTTTTTCTGCAAACATTAATTGAAAGATTACTGCAAACAAGAAGTATACATTTGTTTTGTATAACATAGCCTATTGAGAATATTCCATATTCTATTATATTCTATTTCTGTGAACACCTCACAATAAACACAAAACCACAGACATGTGATCCCATACAGAAATCAGATAAATGGCCATATATTGGCTATATAAAATGACACTGTGATTTGGGAAATTATGTTTTACATATATGAAAGTGTAATATTTTGAAAAATGTAAATGAATGAATTTTACACTTACGCTTTTCTGACACTACACTCAAAGCACTGCAGATATATTGAATATATGTACTGTACTGTACAGATAACTTTTTATATCAGTAAAAATCACTAACATACATATTATGTTTTACATATTTAGCCATATGTGAAATTTTTCTTTGGAAAATGCTGTAACAATGATATTCACTTGTAAATAATAAAATAACTCACCTTTTCTACACGAAAACGAAGCCAATCCTGCATTCCAAATGGCATAAATAATGCCTTAGGAGGGCACTTCGAAGGGAGAACAATTGTGACAGTCATGCTGGAAGGTCGTTTCAAACTGATTTTCCAATAAAAATAACTTTGAGCACCACAACTTCTAGACTTTTAAAGCTCTCAGAGTGGATGGTGAAGCCTTTGAAAGGAGTAGGGCAAAGGAATGAAAAGTCTGAATAGAACACACCCCAGCTGCAGCCAAATCAATGATGCTGACACCACAAACTAACAAGGAACTATGCTTCTAACCACAGGTGGAGAGCTGCAGTTTTGGGAAACGCCAAATCGTTGAAATATGTTGGTAACGATGAAACTTGCGACCATAGTTGGCTAACGATGCTTTTGGGAAATGCACCCCAGAATGGTCTTTCTAGGGAAACTGGTTCACTTGCTGGTTAAGCTAACTTGCCTATTGTGGTCACCAGCACACAGGCACCCCATGCTAGAGACTATCTATGCTGGTTTTTTTTTTGTTTTTTCAGCAGGGTAATGTTTCACAATGTGTAGCCAGATAAAAAAATAAAAAAATACAAATTCATGAAGAGCAGAGATTAATTAATTGTAATTGCTGGACGCTAAAGCAGGCCCAAACATCACAAGATGTCATTTTTAGTGGGTATAGGACAGAACATTTTTCTGTCTGTCTTCAGTCAGTGTGAGAAGCTGTCATAGCTAAAGCTAACAGCTGTGACAATATGGCCGTTTTATGCTAGCTGTGCATGTCTCATGGGAGAAAGAGCTAAACTAGCCTGTCGAGTATGTCAGCGACATCAATCACAAAGTGCCAGTGAGCACTTTAAAACAGATGTCACCAACAAGACAGAACTATTGGCTACTGCCGAAAACTCTGAATTTCTGACAGTCTTTGATAGCAAGCAATTTCAAAGGGATTAGCATCTAAAAAAGAACACAGAAAATTGTTATTTTCCAGCTTACAGAAAAGAGCAAATATGAATCGTAATTATTAGACTTGTCTATTTATATCCAAACAGATCTATTTCACCGTCACTTCCCGTGCTGATTATTGAGTGAAAAAGTGAAAGAGTACAGCACAAGGGATTGTAGGCATTAATTAGATTTGTACCTGTCTTGTCTTTACTCAAAGGTACTGTCAAGTCACAGAAAAACAGAGACAGAGAAATGTTACATTTTACATCAAACTATGGCTGGCACAAAATTAATTGATGTAATTTAAAGAGCTTACAAAGATCAATTCAGTTCCCATTCTCCTCAAAAGTTATCAAGAGGATATATTATATTATTGATAGTGTATGTTGACTATTGTTGGAGTGTATTTGTCTTTGGTGTGTTTAAGATATGTTAAATGTGTCATTGTCTCATGCAAATCAATTAATTAAAAATGAAAATAATGTAGGCCGGGGTGGGTGAGGGTGCATGTCAAAAAACCTTAGTTTCCTTTAGCAATATCACAAAGATATTGACATTCTAAAAGTTCATATACCCTGAAATCATCTGCATTCAGCTAAATTACTGCCAAACATCATCTCTCATCAGTCGTTTTCGCATCTATTCTAGTGTGAACATATTTACATTTAGCACTACTGATAGCACATTGTGCAAGCCAAGCAACCTCTGAGAAATGGGTTCTGGTCCAGTGGGAACCAGGAAGTAATCGCATTCATATACTAATGCCATGATAATGTAGCATCTGGCCCAATCAGACACACAAATATTCATTATTTAATGAATAATCCGACAGATGACTCAAGACCGTAACAAGCAAAGGTCCAAGTAGGCCCAAGCACACTCCGAGATGTCTGCTCTCCCACTAATCATTATTGACTGTTACTCCCCCTTTGCTGACACTGGTCCAGCAACTAGTGGACCTCAGAGACATTCCAGGTGGGGGAAGGTAGTCACATGCAAAAGAAAAGGAATGTGGGGAAAGTTACTCACTCCATTCCCCCATAGGAAAGACACATAAAGCCAATAAAACAGACTTTTCTTCATTAATTTATAGACAAACTATTCTTTAAATGAACATGCATATCCTCAGGACATTGTGTGTATGATTATTACTGTCTCGTATAGTGTCTTTTGTACTGTGTACCATTTTGTGCATGCTTTATGACAGAGCCACTAGATAATGTAAAATTATTGGTATCATGCTTCCTATCAAATTAATCCTTGTGTGATGCCCTAAACATTGGAGTATAGCACCCCCTTATAGCATGCATTGTATGCTTGTTATATTAATCTGAGCATAAAGGGGCACAAACTGCTAGCTTACTCCAATCATGCAAATGAGTCAGCTTCCAAACAAAGGAACTTTTCCCGCTAGATAATTGCACCTTTCTCATTGGTCAAGCCAAACTCGAGAGGAGTGACCTCCCTCAGGAGTTAAAGGGCACTGTCGAAGTGATCTCTCTCTTTCTTCCCTCTTCTCTTTCTCCCTTCTGCTCATAGTTGCTGCTCGTGTGGGACTGGAAACACCTGGTCCGACTGCGACGTCACGGGCCGACAGGTCTTAACACATCAAGCCATGTGTAACTTCCTCGACCATAATGGAGTCAAACTAACACCGCAAGTTCATCATCATTTCTTCATTCAACACGGAAGAAATTGATTGCAACTTCAACACCATCGACTCAAGGAACCATCAAGACTTTCTCCTGAGACTGCATCCGGGCTCTCTCTCAAAAGCCAAGGCATTGCAAGTATCACACAATTAACTAACTAAACAGAGTTTTAGTATAAATTGTGAATCCCTTTGTTAACAAAGGTGCTTTGAAGTAAGAAACTGATGGTTCTTTCAGATGGTTAAATGACTCTTGTCATAGCTTCTTTCCCCTGTTCTGTTCCGGTCTCATTCACTTTCACTTTTCCATTTCCCATGTATGCGTGATTTGTGTGTATGTGTTTGTTTAGAATAGTTATGTGTTCGTGATTTAGTAAAATAAAGCTTTTGTGTACACCCTTGCGAGTTGATTCTGGTCTGCTCATAAATCACCGTCAATTTAACAATTTAATCACAGCTACATGCTAAGAAAGAGTTATTTTTCTGTGGCCACAAAAAATATCTTTTCTGAGAGTTGACTGACGATCAATACTGAGTGTTCGCTGGAAGAACAGATTAATTGATTGTAATGTTAATTCAGCTACATCAAGTTAATTCTATTAACTGATCCAAATATTTATAATTAATTATAACGAGTTATGATTAATTATTCATTTTTCCATTTTAAAGAGAATTTGATTGTGGTATATTTTGATAAATAATCTCATCCCTGTTTTTAAAAGATTTAGCTTCAAAGCTGTACCTAAATATGTGTAATATTATTTTCAATAAGCTATGTGAATAATATTACTCCAATAAGAGAATTAATCATAATTCCCTTATTAAAGCAAATTCTCAGATGCAAAAATGGGTTTGATGTGAATGGCCCCCAAGAAGCATAAAATAAAAACCACTTTAATAAAACAACCTTGATGAACAAAATGTCTATCAATGTTCACTTTTAATAAACAATACTTTTTTCCAAAAGAATGAAGCTGTAATCAGTGGAGAAAGACAATATTTTTCTTTTAAGCATTTTCATCCCCATAATTAGGCTTAAGCCTTTTCTGCTTTTTAAAGCGCAACAAACCAGCTTTCTGGTTAAAATTGGAGTCATCAATGTGTTAATGTGTTAAAAATAATCTATATTAGTAAAAAAACAAAAAACAACATTTGACCATTGTAAAAGTCATAGTATTGTTTTAAGCAACCATACATTATACCATATACCATGCATGCACCTGTACTGAACTGTGCTTTTGTACGAAATGTGCTGCAGTGTTTCTTACCATCATTTAGTGGAGTATATCTTCCAGAATGAGCACTGACATATGCAGTGTGTTGTCATGTCATGAATAGGTGCATTTAATGGTGTTTTGGAATCTCAAAGGTGAGAAACAGTTATCATGCACTAGAATGCTATATGTTTGACAAAATTCTACTGCTTCTGGCAAAAAAAAAAAAAAAAAAAAAAAACATGTCAGAAAACTTGATTATCTTTGGTTGGCAACCCTATGTTTGGATAAGGGGGTACAGCTAATAAATTATGCATTCCTGTTTCTGTATTACATGATTTACAACTAAAAACAGCTCGCTTTGGATGCCACTCTGTAGACATTTCACACGGGAACTGAAGCTCACATGTGCACATTCGCTCAAAAACCACTTGTGGGCAGTCATTCAAATTTCAATAAGAACAGACCAATTTTAGAAGCAGCATTTTCAACCTACTGTTGTCGAATTCACAGGGTGACCATTCTGTTTGCTCACTATCACTTGCTTGGTTTTAACTACCCTTTTTTTTTTTTTAACGAGACTCTTAATTGAGACTGTATAATTAATATAAAATATACTTTTGTGTCTACGTCTAAGCTGAGGCGTGTTATTTGTATTCATAGGAAGTAGGGAGTGAAGTAAGCCATAGTGCTGTGTGTTGACTGTGGGACATTAGCAAAGAGAGGTTGTATTTGCCTGAAACCTCTGTTTCTTACATCAGACCCAAATGCACACAGGGAAACCAAATAATAGAGACTGCTAAGTGTGAGCAGACTTCATAAGGTGATATCAAAAAGGGTTACAGCTGAATTTGAATATTGAGTTATGAAAAGTAATATATACTTTTTAATATACTTTTTAATATGTTTCAAGATCAGTGTGAATTGTAAACATTGTGATTAATTTGATATTGACAATTTTTCAATGAGATTACATAAAGGGTCTTACATTTTCAAAACTATTAATTTAACAACTGCTATGCCAACCTGTTTCTATTCAATATTTTTGTATTCTTTTTCAATTTTTTTCACCAAAATGAGCAGAATTCAAAACGACCATGCAATGCCACCCTGCATTTGTCATTAAAACTAAACTGCTCATGCTGTTACTCTGGTTAAACGACCAGTTTGTCCCTACAACGTACATTAAACTAATTGAGCTATTTGTCCAAAGCAACACCGAAAATTAACAGCACAGTTTGTTCAACTTGATTCTTTCTTCTTAAAAACGGTCAAATGTAGCCTGAATCCCAGCCAATACTCAATAAATTTGGGTTAATAATTTGGTGCTGATGTGTGTGTAGCAGGCAGTTTGATATTGGGGACAATTAGGGGAGGACAAGGTCTTTGTGTGGGTGAGTTGTCATGAGCGCCCCATCGTGCCCTTCCAAAGGAATGAATAATGGATAATCGCATCAGGCACCATCAAATAATAACAAACATACAAAACAGTTCGGCCAGGGAAAACTAGCCGAGCTCAAAATGCCAAGGCTGAATAATTCAAACTGCGTTCCCTCACTGCACACCACGATTGCTTCATTCCAACCAGGGGAATGAGAGATGGGAGAAAGACAGAGGGAGGGGCGGAGCTCCGAATGAAAAGAGTGCTGGGAGGAAAGAATGGAGGACATAAAAGGCCAAAGAACAAATTTTAAACAGTACAAAGAGAGTAGAGAGAGAGAGAGGGAAACACAATCTGTTGATGCAGCCTTGTGAGGACCAACAGTAGGCAGGCCAATTTTCTTGTGCTCTGTATTCATGCTGAATGTTTATATAGGCCTACAAAGATTAACTTCTGACATATAAAACTTTTGGTCATTTGCACTAAATAAATGCACTCAGTGCCATTGTAAAAACATACTATTTGCAGTCAGCCTTGATAAATTTATTCTGTGAGTGAAAATGTTTAATTTCAAGAGATTTTTGGGATAAAGCAAGTAATATTCGGCTGGTCATATAATCTCATATAAAACATGGTGGCGCTTATGAATGTGCCCAGCACAATATATAGAATAAAGCAACTTTTTCTCTAAAAACCTATATGAGTTCATTTCATACATAAGTGTACAGTACAACATATATATATATATATATATATATATATATATATATATATATATATATATATATATATATATATTCTGCTATTACCATTTTTTAGCAGGAGCAATTAGTAAAAATGTTCATCAAAACTTTAATTTTGAAACTGGTAAACTTTAGGGTAAGACTAGAGACGAATAGATATATCCTGGGATAATGGGAAATTCCGAGGTACAAATTTTTAAATAAGTAAAATAGCAAAAAGTTAAGAGTAATGTTAAGGTAAACTTTAAAAATTCTGAGGAAAAGAGAAAAGAAAGAAGTTTAGATTCTAAAATTCAAAGGTGAAAAAGGGTACTGGGAGGAAAGAATTGAGGACAGAAAAGGGCTGAGAACAAATTCTGAACAGTATAAAGAGAGGTGAGAGAGGGAGAGGACCAACATAAAGAGCAGGCAGGCCAATTCTGCAGTGCTCTGTATTCATGCTGCATGTGTCCTGGGTAGGGTTGCACCATTTGTAGGGTATATTTGTATAGTTCTATTAGAGAAGTAAGTTCTCATTAGGGCGTAAAGTTCTCACTAAGGTCTTAGTAACTACTAGTTAGTTTGTAACTAAGTCAGTGCTTAATTTGGTTGCACCACCTGTTCTTAAGGCAAGACTTAGATAGTAGGTTGTAAGCTCTCCGTAAAGTTATGCGTAGTCGCATATTATGACGTTTACCTGTATTTATCCAATAAGCAGCCTTCAAATTTATACACAGAAGTGTTATAAAGCTGTGAACTTCAATTTGATCTTGTTACGGTTGATGTTCAAACCTTGTTTGCTCACGTAAATGTCAGCTGTAATAAATTATATCCCTATTAAAATATGATACGTAATAAAAGTAGATTTGATAATTAGTATATTTGTCCTGTGTAAATAACTATATATAGGAACTGTATCTAAAATAAATGAGGGGTGATAAATAAATACTAATACGACAGGCTGTAAAAACAGACATTTATTCATTTTAATATCCTATATATATTTTGAATGTGTTGAAACTTGACACCGGGTGACACACCCTGAAAACTGCACTGTTAGAATGGTTTCATGCTGAAGAGCCACATAAAGTATGTTTCTCTCTCTCTCTCTCTCTCTTGTAAATGTAAATGGGTGTAAATGTCAACATCATAATGTATGTCAAAATGATTGATGCCTGTCACACAAAACATGAGCTCATTGATGTCATTAAATGAGTCTGCTTTTTTATTCCATCTGTTACGCCTGGTCGGAGGCTTCCGTAAATATTTAGTTTATACGTAGGGTTACGTTCTACCTAAGTTTAATGGTACAATGCTCAAATATTTAGTAGTGCGTAAATTGTGACTTAGTGCCCATTTACGCCACAACTAGGCTAAGTTTGAACTTACGCACAGCTGGTGCAACCGGCCCCTGAATAGTATCGACTTGGCAGGTTTAGCCTCCAGGGTTGGGAGAGGGGGGCTGGCTGCCACACGTGCCCCAGAACGGGTGGACATGGCTGTGGAAGAACATTGGGTAAGGAGGTCTGAGCTCTGGATCACTCTAGAGGTGTCTGTCCACTGATCTGATACCAATTAGCATAGCATCCATCTGCTGTTTTCAAGAAGGCGTGTGAAGCCAACAAGCAAACCATCACATGCGTGCCACCCATCATGCCCCAAATATTCTCATAATGCGAAAAAGATGGCTTGAACAAGTATTCTCACACACATGTAGAACAGGGTTTGTGTGACTAGTTTGTAGGGTATATTTTTGTAGTTCTATTAGAGAAAATGGTACATAAATATAATCTTAGTAACCTGTATTACTAACTAAAAATTAGTGAAATATTTTTTGAATATTTTACATGTGGGTCAATGATGTGCTGCTCATCAATTAGGTTATTCAAAAATACATTAACAATGTAATTCAAACAAAACAATTACTTTAATACACCTCTACTATGATAAACATGTTTTCAATTTCTGAGTTCAAAGTCTTTTTCCCCCTAAGGCTTTAAGTAAAAACTGTCAAAGTTGTATAAACTTCTGAAGACAGTAAAAAAAAAAGAAGGAAACAAATAATCTCAAAAGCTGTAATTCATGGCTTAAATAGTTAGGAATAAACTTTTATTACTATTTCTTTAATATTTTTCTATGTATTAAGACATTTTATATAATGCATTTATAGATGTTATAATGTTTTTACATGTTCTTAAGGTCTGCTTTTACTCCTAATTTTAATTTGTATGAAATGTCTTTTAAACTGTTTTACTTTCTGTCACAGGAGGTCATGTGACAGGAAACAGGAAGTGTATTTTACCTTACATGGTGTATATAAGGCAACAGCATGGCACACCAGATTACCATGTGTTTGGTCAATGATCATTGCTGGTTCAGGACTGTGTTTTAAGACTAGTTGATTTTAACTTCCGCTGGACTATACAACTTTCCTGGACATTCACAACACTTTGGATTTACACCTTTTTGTATATACACTTTGGAAGTTGCACTTAGACTCTCTTATACTCTGCGGTATTGGAAAGTGGGTTTATTCCTTTGCTTTGCCCCTGAGAGAGACTTGTATATATTTTCAAAGACTTGTATAGTTCACTGTAAATAATACTAATACACCTCAACTTTATTACACGTTGTTTTATTCACACACACCCTCTTCCCACAATTGGAATCAGGACCTCTCTTTTACTGTGTAGCTCGGTCATTGTGGCTGATCTTTACAAACAAGCTGTGAATATATATATATATATATATATATATTACATATTAATATTTAAAGTGGTGTAACCAACATGCAGGTAGCCATTCTGTTGTCATGTGACAATAAAACCATAAAACATAGAGGACCTTTTCATGACTGTCCTCAAATGTTTAAAAAAATAAAATAATGATTAAGTTTTGTACACTCACATTACTAGTACTAGCTTATACTTGATGGTTATGCTACTTTTTAAAAACATTCAATCTTTATTTTTTTTTTAAATGCTATAAATGTTTTTCAAAAATTCATGAAACCAACATGGACAAAAATATTCAATTTCTGTGAACTTTCTATGAACAACCTTATCTGTCAATGACCAAAGTTGAGCTTAACTTTGAATTAAAACTGAATTTTAGATAAAAGTTTAAAACTTGTAAAATGTATCTGGAATAAATTAGAAATGTTGAGGTACAAAGTTAGAGGTTCTTGAATAAAACAGTATAGAATTAAATGTAATTTTTGAGGAATTTTGAAGTAGCTGGGATAGACTCCAGCACCCCTGCGTCCCTACATACAGTTGGATAAGTGGGTATAAAAGGGTTCGGTAGTTTGCTGTAAAATTTCAGGTAAAAAATATGGATAAATGCTGAGATAAATAAGAAATTCTGAGGTAAAAGTTTCTCTTGTTAAAAAGTTAAAAGAGTAACTTTGAGTTTAAACATTATAGATTCCGAAGGAAAATAACAGAAAAAAAAAAAGATCAAAATTCTAAAGTGAAAAGTGGAGATCATGATGAAAAAGTGATCGAAGTTCAAGCATTCTTGGAACAAGACTGCGCTCTAAAAAAAAAAAAAAACCTTGACACTTGCCCTTTTCACTTCTGACACAGCTGTTTGAAACAACTCTCTCTCTCTCTCACACACTCTCTTTTTTTCTTATAAACACAAATCAGCAATCGATATATACAGTATATATATATATATATATATATATATATATATATATATATATATATATATATATATTTATTCTCAACAAAGCGATAATTCACATACACAGACTTATGCAACTATGAGCATAGGAGAATTAACAGTGAATAAACAGTGGCGATCAGCTCTAAACGCAAATCCTGTTTACAGAAAAAAGTCAAGTGAAAACAAAAGTGGAAGACATAAATGAGATGTGAACTTGACTGCAGAACACTGCTTATGAAGGACAGAAGCAGAGAGAGAAATGAGAGAGGGGTAAGCAGTGTGAAATTACTCTGACAGTGTGACAGTAGCAGTGGAGGAAAAGCAGCATTGGCCAAATGCAAACACCCCTCAACCACTTCCCTCTGGGCCCTTTGTTAATTATTCACGCATACATACAGAGACGGAGTGAATAAATACACTATTTCTCAATGTCTCTAAATGTAAAAGGCTAAATTCTGAATATTCCATGATCCTAGACCACCTTTGGTCTTTAGGCTGTTAACTGTATGTAATTGCAACACATCCCAATACAAAGTCTCTTCATATGCAATAACCTGAGACTGGCACTGAAATAAACACACAACAACTACACACTTTGGGCTCTGTTTTCATGAATGCGCAATGTCTTGTGCAATTTTCATGAGCGCGCTAATAATAAGCTAAATGTTCATGTCAGTGCAAAGCACAAGAGGGCGTGAGTAGCAGTGTTTGCGCTATCCGTGGGTGTATGCTCGCAAACTGTGGGGTATTGTATGTTAATGAAGTGGCATAAAGTGTTTTCAGCGCAAAGTCTAAACTCAGTTAATACATATGCAGTTTGCAGAGTCCACCAGCAGGTGGTAATAAAGTCCATGTCCATACTCTGAAAATATTGCTTAACATCAAATTATGTCCCTGAAAATCACTGCTTTATGAAACAAAAATGTATGAGATTTGTGTTAAACTATCTACAGGTCATGGTTTATTTTTCAATTGTTATTATCATGTTTAAAATTTATAATTGTATTTATGATCTAATTTGTATTGGTATTTTTCCACCTCTTGTCTTTTTTTAAAATCACTGCAATCACTGGGCTGTTGGATGAAGTTGGATAGGGTAAAATTTTTGGAATTGGTTTGGTTTTTTTGACCACTTTGTTATTTTGATTATATTTTCAAATAGTTTTAAGCATAATTTGAATTTAGAAATATTTTTGGTTTAATTTTTCCATGTTTCAATGAATTAATTTCATTTTTCAAAATCAAAATCGACCGGTAGATGTGAAGTGTGTGCCAAAACAGCTAGTATTGCCAGCCATGATTTGTTTGTCAGTAGATGAACATTATAATGCCTAATAATACTTACATTCTCTATAATTGAATGGAACATACATCCAAATCTTGACAAGAAGTACATTTTCAATGCTTATAAAAGGAGCATGTCACTGTAATAGGAATTCATTGCATACAGTCCATTTACACTACCAACTACCATTTACATATCGATGGTGCTTGAAAGAATGGACTATATAATAGGACACAGATGGGGCAATAACTGGAGAAGAACCTCAGGATTAAATTGCACTTGACCTAGCCCATTATCGATATGCACGCAAAATTCCACCAAACCCACCTGTACCTAGACTTAGCGCGTGCTTGCATGAAAATACATAAACTGCATGCCTATTGATTTGCGCTTATGATTTAACGCAAAGTGCTGAGCTTAGCGCTCTTAAAATATACAAATTATACACTATCGGGCCTTGCTAACCTCTCATACCCTTGCATGCAAATACAACCTATACTGCAGACAAATACACATACTGTATAACAACCATAACAACAGTGAATACACACCAAACGACAGAACCTCAGTGAAAAGCATACTCTCATTTAACATTAATGTTTATTTGAAAAAATAAGTTAACATCAAACTTTCGGCCCCTAAGGCCTCAAGGTTGCTGTTATATCAAGCCAAACAGTGCTTTTCCACTGTACATCTCTGACCTTATTTGAGACCAACAGTTATTCTTTTTGGTTGATCTGTATTCATGGTCCTAATAAAATATGTGTTGCATATTAAAAGTGCATTCGTGCTGGAAGTGGTGTCAGTCCTTGATATTTAAAGGTCGTAAAAACAGATATTTCAAAGGTGTATGAATGCTACAGTTAACGTCAGGTGGAAAAGATCAGCCAGAAGAGGACATGCGAAGACTTTGTTATAAATCATTTGAAAGGAATCATTATCTCCGCAGTGATGATAGCATCTCCCTTGGCAATACTTAGAAAGCGTAATATTTCAGAAGAACGTTACCGGACAGCAATTTGAAGGCGGTCTCTGGGTGCTCTTCAGCTGCTGTAGAGCTTTTACTTTTTACCATTTTTGATATACATGCAGAATTTCTAATCAAATCACTGGTGAATATTTAAACAGCAAACCATTTAAATAATGGTTTACTCCAGTCTGAATGAGTGTGCATGATTTTTTTAAGGACAACTAAATGTGAAAACAGGAAAAATGACAGGACATAAAATAAGAAACCAGAAGATTTTGTTTAACTGTCTAGAACAATTTTAACATCAGAGGCCCACAAAGATGCTGTCCCTCTCTATCTCTCTGTCTGAGTGTAGGCTTATATGCATTCTGAACACATTAGCTTTAATTTTCTGTGATGTAGTCAGGTATACATGCATCGCCTTGTCTGTGGTCAAATAAAATAAACTTCCATCAAATCCAATCAAAATCCACTTTCTCATTTCAGGGGACTGACATTTAATTCATCTCTCCATATATCAAGAGAATGAGGAATCTCAGCACCATGACAGAAAGCAGGCCTGGTCCATGTGCCAGCACGCACACACTCACCCACCTACACACACATATGTGTGAATGGAAAAGGTCAGTGTGTTTCGGTAGATGATCTGGATTCTGATGCAAGGCATGTTAAGTCAAATACTCGGAGTTCCCAATTCCGGGCATGTTGTGTGCGTGCAAGAAAGAAAGGGAGAAATGTGAACAAGTGAACATAAAATATGAATGAACTGTGTAGTTTGCTAACTAACTTGCACTAAAACATACCAGAAGAAAGAAGCAGTATGATATTACTCAGTTTTCTTTTCATGAACCATGGAACTACCACCCAGTGACAGAAATGTATCAATTTATGAATTGATTATTAATTACATTTTGTATGTGATATTTAGTGATATTTGCCTCCTCGAATTGATTTTCAGAGGCATTATTTTTAAGGGCATATCAACAAAACACAGAGTGTTTATGTCATGATCCTTTTCTGTCTGCCCTTCGGTCTCTGTCTGTTTTCTGTTTGTGTATGTTTGTTGTGTGTACGTTTAATTGGCTGTGCCTGTGTTTCTGTTAGCCGTGTGCTTCCCTGTCCCCGCCTCCTTGTTACCCTTGTCACTCTCCCTAGTTTAGTCCTTGTTATGTTAATTGCCTTCACCTGTTCCTCATGTGCCTTGCCTATATGTTGTGCCCTCTTCCCTCTTGTATTTGTCAAATCATTTTGTGAGTTTTGTCACTAGTCAGTCTCTTCCTTTATTGTTTCTGTTCCCGGTCGGTCTTAGTTATTATACATTTTGTAGTTTATGTTTTGTTTTGTTTTCTCTCCCCTGTGAGAGTTTTGTGTTACCTGTTCTGTTTTCAGTTGTTTTAATAAAATTATTTTCATTTTCACTCATTCCTGCATTTGGGTCCTCATTCTTGACTTATTCTGTGACATAACAATCTGACCAACATGGACCCAGTGGGATTGAGTTTTTCTTTTTGTTCACTACTTCCCACACGACGCAGAGCCAAGCAGGCCAGGAAACTCTTCCAACTCCGGCAGGAGGACAAGTCGGTGAGGAGTATGCATTGGCGTTTTTGGTGCTGTCATGATCAAGCCAGCCTTATGCAATTGTTAAGGTCTGTTCTGAATGAGCCCATCAGGTCTTTTGTCCCAGAGATGAGTGAAGGGGGAAGTCTTGCCACTACGATCAAGTTTCCCTTGAAATGGGATGAGTTTATCTCAGCCTGTGCCTCGGAGGACTTCCTTCCGTCATCCCAGCACGAGGTCAACAATAATCCCTCACCGGCAGCGGACGTGGCTGATCGCCAGGAGGCGGTGGAGTCTGCTATTGACTGCCAGCACTCACGGCCACGGAGGCCTTACCCCAGTTGCTGCCAGTGCTCCCAACCATGGCGGCCGTGGAGTTCTCTGAGGCTGTCGATGAGCTGTCCGGTTCTCTAAATCATTGAGTCTGTCCTTTTCCTGTGGCCGTTGACGAGCCCATCCTGTTCCCTGTGGCAGTCAACAAGTCTGTCCAGTTCCCTGGGACTGTCTATAATCCCGTCCAGTTCCCTGTGGCCGTCAGCGAGCCCACCCCATCACTGCCAGCGCTCCTGGCCATGGCAGCTGTCCAGTTCTCTGAGGCTGTCGATGACTCTGTCCAGTTCCCCGTGACTGTCGACAAGTCTGTCCAGTTCCCTGAGGCTGTTGACGAGCCTGTCCAGTTCCCTGAGGCTGTTGACGAGCCTGTCCAGTTCCCCGTGGCTGTCGACAAGTCTGTCCAGTCTTTTGTGACCGTTGATGAACCTGTTCAGTCCCTTGTGAATGTTGACAATCCTGTCCAGTTACCAGCAGTCACCATCCAGTCTTCCCAACCGCCAAAGACCAGCTTGCTCTGTCCGCTGTGGACCGACGGGGCGGAGAAGCCCGTTGCTCTTTCCAACCACAAGAAGAGAAGGAGAGGGGTCCCTGCATCAGGGTCTGCTGCAGCGTTCCAGGAGGGGTCTGAGCCTGCTGCAGCTGCCGCCCAACCTGACCCTTCACCTGCGGCCATCCAGTCTGAACCTTGTCCAGTGGCCGCCCATGTCTGGTCAGACCCCTGTCCAGCGGTCACACATGTTCTGTCTGAACCCTGTCCAGTGGGGGCCACTTACAGTCTGAACCCTGCCCTGTGGCCGTTTACATCCAGTCTAACCCTGTCCAGTTCTCAGTGGCCATCAACGTCCTGTCTGACCCTGTCCAACTCTCAGTGGCCACGACTGACCTTACTATATGCCCAGCGGCCACCACAATCCACACCCTTGGCTCAGCGGCCACTAACCACCATTCTGTTGCTCAACCCAGTAACCAGCACCCATCAGCGACCAGTCTGTTGCTCTGTCCAGTGGCCAGCACTCATCAGACACTAGCTACCAATATGTTTCTCAGCCCAGTAGCCAACACCCATCAGACACCAGCCACCAGTCTGTTGCTTAGCCCAGTAACCAGCACCCATCAGACAGCAGCTACCAGACGGTTTCTCTGTCTGTTTAGTCCCCAGCAGGTGTGACTTATTCTGTCCTGTCCCCAGCGGTCGTCGACCAGTCTGGCCCAGTCCTGTACCCTATGATTACCGACCAGTCTGTCCAGTTCTCAGTGGCTGCCACTGACCTTACTAACTGCTCAGCAGCTCAGACTTTGCCTTGGCCTCCGGGTCCTTCTTCAGCTCCACACTGACCTCCTGGTCCATTTAGGTCTCCGGTTTCTTCTCTGGCTCTGCCATGGCCTTCTGGTTCACCTACAGCCTGGCCCAGACTATCCCCCTGGCCTCCCCTACCCGCCCTCACTGGTCTATCATCTGTCCCTCGGCCTGACTCAAACCCATTACTATGCCTTGAATAGAATATTAAGAAATATATCAAATGTTAGATTACAGATCATTTGGGGGAACTCACATCAAATGAGAGTAATAGAGTGCTTTAGTGCTTCATTTCACATACTTTTGTGGAAAATGGACATGAATAATAATTCTTTATGAAGTAAACAGATGAGAAACCATAAATATTCCTCTAAATGTTCACACTTTTGGACTAAAAATTAGATTGGATGTTGTTCACTAAAGCCTGCTAGTAGGGTCGGATTTGCCATCAGGAGAATCTGGACTTTTCTTGCTGGGCTGGAATGCCGCTAGCAGGCAGATGCACATTAGGATTATTATAAAAATGATTTAAGAATTTAATAAAAGAATTTAATAAAAGCCAAAATTGAACAAATAAATCTTTTTTAACCTTGTGTGTCACCGCGTCCACATGTGTGGACGTTGTATTTTGGCTATACGCAATGCATAATTTAAATGAATTTAAATTTTGTGGCATAAGTTGAGTGCAATCTTTTTATGTATTGGCTTTGAAATTGCATTGTGCCATAGGGCCTCAATATCAATAATGGGAAATACCCAGGGCCAGATTAACACCTGAGAGGCCCATGGGCCGACACAACAAAGCCCCCCCCCCATCCCCCCAAACTACTGTATACAGTCAATACTAAGCCATGACTTAAAAAAAAAGCATAAAATAAAAAATAAAATAAACAAATCCTCAATAAGGTTTGGAGACCCCTTTTTTTTTTTTTTGGACATATACTACGGCACATTTTCTTTTTTTTTTTTTTTACATGAACCATGGCACAACCATGATAAATATAAATATTGTATATGAACACAGTAATCATTTAGTACCATGCTACATATCAAAAGTACCATCTGATACTATTACTGTATCATGGTACGGCCACAGTACTGTTCTGTAAGTGTTTGTATACCAACAAATATTGTAGTCACCTGTTCAGGGGTGTGAATGAACAGGGTACAAAATGACTTACTCCGCGAGATGTTACTAGCTCTAGAAGGAAAAGGACATGGAGAGACAAGTGGCAGGTCGCTCACGCAGCATTGCCTTACAGTTAGCAGTGACCCAGCATGCACCCCTACATTATTATACAGAGAGAGTGTGTCTCCTCTGACCTCTAAAACAGCAATACACATACACACAGAAAAACACAGCACCCCCTGCATCCAAAACAGCACCACACCGCTCCCTGCACAGCACAAACAGAAAAAAGGAAAAACAAGCCAAAAATATTGCTTGTCAGCAAGATTAGAAAAGCAATATCCCTTGCTAAAGAAGAAAGGAGAGGTGGAGGTAGAAAGAAAGTGAGTGCAGCTTTTTAAAAGCCACTGTTTGTGAACAGTTCCTGAGCATTATGGCAGCTTTTCAGAATTGTTAACCAAAACAATAAAAAAATAAAAAAATTACCTGATGCTCCTTAATTTCTTTGGAAGAAGGAATATGATGAAGGAGAAGTGAAGGAGACATTAAACTTTTCATTAATAATATAACAACACCTGGATCCCAGACGAGAGAGAGAGAGAGAGAGAGAGAGAGAGAGAGCCAGTGAGCTAAACAAATTGAAATTCATATTGTATGAGGCATGTGTATGTGAGTTCATGTGTGATTACCATGACCTTTCCATTTTATTGCAAGTAATTTTATTTCTGTCTGTCTGTTTGTGTTTGTGTTTGTATTTGTGTGTGTGTGTGTGTGTGTGTGTGTGTGTGTGTGTGTGTGTGTGTGTGTGTGTGTGCACATGAGTTCAGCAGCCAGGGAAATACTGTCAAGATGCAGGTTGGAACCCTTTGCTCAATGAATAAACAAATAATAAAACAAAAGTTAAAAATCAATCACGCCATGGGTGTTCAACTTCCTCATTATCACCGTGAAGGTTATTTTATGGTTATTTCATGCTGAATCCACCATCGAACAGCACACACCATCTGGTTATGCCTGTTTTGTTGGACACTTCTTATTTAATAAATAGGATGTATGATTATCACGAGGTGCATGATCGTCAGGCTGTGTTAGCGATGTCTGCGCAGGTTGCCAAACACAAGTGCTGGCTGTAAACACTAACACGTCTGACAGTCTGAGGCAAAAAAAAAAAAAAAAAAAACACACACATATATATATTGTTATCACAGCAGTCACACATAGAGAATGTAAATTATAAAGAGATTTTATCTTGTGAGAAACAGAGGAAAATAAACTCTGTTTAATGTGTTTAAACTCCAACTTTAAAGTGAGTCACTAACAACTGTCAATGTATTGAAATCAGCAAATGGGACATGCTGTAAAATTCCTCCTTTTGTGTTCAGCAGAAGACAGGAACTGAGTACATAATAAAATAATTGTATATATATATTTTAATTTTATGTGGACTATTCCTTTAATAACATCACATAATATTCATTAAAGATGTTCTAGGTAATTCCTGAAAAACGTTTTACACCTAAACAAATGATAAGTACTTTTGACAACCCTCACAGTATACTCAAAGTAAAATAAAAAAATAAATAAATAAAAAATAAAAATAATAATAATAATAAAATACCATGGCAGTACTATTGTATTTTTATACTGTAAGGCTACTTTTTTTAAAGTGAATTATGAAAAATTCTGTACTCTGATATGAATTCATATAGTCTAGAAAATGTTTTTTTTTTTTTTTTTTGCCATCACTTCATTGTGGCTGCCATGTTGAGATCACATAACCAGCTGAAAACCATTACTGAATACTTCTCAGTTTATCTCAGTAACCCCCTGTTATCTTATCTGTAGCAGAACTTATGTGACAAATATGCCTTGAGTAGAGGTTTCCCATAAAAGTACTGGTAAAAAAAAAAAAAAAAAAAAATATATATATATATATATGGTGGTGGGGACGTGGTCGAGTGCCAGCTTGTGAATGGAGAACAAGATCGGGAGATGAGATCGGGAGATGAGAATGGTGATGATCATCACCTGTCAATGATTGTCTCTAACAGCTGTTTGTCATTGCAGTGAGAGTGGGAGATGGTTTTAAGAGCGAGCCAGACGGCAGTGAAGGAGGAGAGAGACACATGCAGCAGATTGCTCTGTGTTCACGACATGATATGCTGAAAAGCTAATTTGTGTTGAGAAAAATAAATACCCTTTTGAGTTGGAGCTCATCGTCTCCTGCTTCCTCCTTGCTGAGAGTTAAAGAACCTGTCACAGTGGTGCTGAAATCCAGGATTTAAGGAGGAGTGTTCAAGTCCCTCACCAGAATCCACCAGTCCCAGCATCAGGCCCTCCTCAAGCAGCGTGCAGAGCAGAAGCAGTGGTTCATTGTGCTCCTCCAGGCCCAACCGGAGCTTGCTACCCCAGGAGTGGGCTGCTGCTGCCACCACGCGACCAACCCGCCCCAGGTGCCGTTTATCAAGATGGGTCCCCAAGACAATCTGGAGGCCTTCCTGGTGCTCTTTGAGGGGATGGTGGGGGCATGCAGTTGGCCAAACACCCAGTGGAAGGTTTGCTTGATTCCACTACTGTCCGGGGAGGTCCAACTCATGGCAGCAGTTACCTGTGGAGAACCTCCTGATGTATGCAGACTTAAAAAGCCATCCTGCAACGGGTTGGCTGGACACCGGATCAGCAGTGCAAATGCTTCCACGTGCTTACCCTTGGCGAGCACAGCCGCACGTTTGCCTTTGCCCAGCAGCTCCGGGATGCCTGCCAGAGGTGGTTGCTAGCTGAGCAATGTGATGTGGGGACTGTGATCGATCTGGTGGTACTGGAGCAGTTTATTGCTCTGCTTCCAAGAGGGATGGTGGAGTGGGTCCAGTGCCATTGCCCGGCGTTGCTCCACACAGCCATCCAGCTGGCAGTGGACCATATGGCAGTGTATTCGGGAGCTGGCGAGCCCCGGGATCCTTTTTCTCTCTCTCACTCTCCCCTGTCTTCCCTGTCTCCCCTCCTCCTCTTCCCTCCCCTTCCTCCTGTCTTGTTCCTCCTCCTTGAAATGGGCAGCTTCCCCAAGTCTGGGCCAGTTTGCTGGAGCTGTGGGGAGAAGGAAGGAGGTGGGGACATTGATCCGGGTTCCCGATGTGCTGCAGGCCGCCCCCGATCGAGCTGGAATGTACTGTATACTTGTGAGAATTAAGGGTGTACATATCAAGCCTTGGTGGATTCAGGTTGTAATCAAACCTCCATTCACTAAAGCTTGGTTCAATCTGAGGCTTTGGATACAAGACAGTGGATGAAGGTGTGTGTATGGGGATATCCAAAATGACCCTATTCAATTTTGGCCAGTATTTACTACCTTATTAAGGAAAATGTATGCGATGGGTCCTGCAACAAAGTGTGTTGGGTGTGGTGTGTGACTCGTTGGCTGGGGAGGTGGAGCCAGGGTGTAGAAGTTCAAGGAAGGGAGGGAAAGGAGGACACAGGAAACTTAGGCTTCAACTCAAAGGTATAAATTTGAATAAACAAACTCAAAAAGTCTTTTCAGCATAACACTCTTTAGGATATATTCATGATGGCACCACGGATGGCCGCCTCAGTATGGATCGCTTCTATTGTTTTGTTATTTTTGTTTGTTTGTCCTGTGTTTAGTAATCTTTTTTCAGTCAGTTTTACCAGAGACGAACTGCTGAACATTCGACAGCATACACCAGTCAATATTTTCCCGGATTTTGAATATTCGGACATTTTGTTTGACATTTTAGTCGGAGGTGCGGCTGTGTTGTTTAAACGCGCTAGGAGACGCAGGCGAGGGAGACGAGCAGGCACGCTGGTCAGGCTCTGTTGGCGCGGCTTTTGAACAACGTTGCCAAGCATTCATCTAGCAAATCTTTGCTCTCTCCCTAACAAAACGGATGAACTACATCTCCTCACCCGCACAAACAAGGAATTTTCAAACTCTGCTGCCTTGTGCTTCACAGAAACCTGGCTGAATGAAGCCATTCCGGAGAGCACGTTACATCTGCCGGGCTTTCAGCTGTTCAGAGCAGATCGCATCGTGGAGTTAACGGGGAAAACGAGAGGCGGTGGAACATGCTTTTATATCAATGAAAGTTGGTGTACAGATGTAACAATATTAAAGAGGATGTGCTGTCCTAATTTGGAAGCGCTCTTTATTAACTGTAAGCCTTTCTACTCGCCGCGGGAGTTTCCTTGTTTATTCTGGTGAGTGTGTATATCACGCCAAACGCATGTGTGAACACAGCGCTGCAACAGCTGGCTGATCAAATCACAGACATAGAACAACAATACCCGTACTCAGTTATTATTATTCTTGGGGATTTGAACAAAGCAAATCTCACACGTGAACTGCCCAAATACAAACAGCACATTACATGCCCAACCAGAGACAGAAATATACTGGATCATAATCAACAATAAAGGATGCATATCGCTCTGTCCCTAGAGCAGCTTTGGGACTCTCTGATCACTGTCTGGTTCATCTTCTTCCAACCTACAGACAGAAATTAAAATCTGCTAAGCCTGTATTAAGGACTGTAAAGGGATGGACCAATGAAGCTGAGCTGGAACTACAAGCCTGCTTCGATTGCACTGATTGGAGTGTTTTTGAGGCTGCAGACATCAATCTGGACAAGCTCACAGATACTGTTACATCATATATCAGTTTTTGTGAGGATATGTGCATTCCTACTAGGACTTATTTAACATTTAACAATGACAAACCATGGTTTACGGTGGAACTCAGGCAGCTTCGTCAGGCCAAAGAGGATGCTTACAGAGTTGGGGATAAAGTCTTGTACAATCAGGCCAGGAACACACTAAATAAGGGAATCAAAGTGGCTAAAAGAAGATACTCTGAGAAGCTGAAAAACAAGTTTTCAGCTAACGAACCTGCATCAGTGTGGAGTGGCATGAAACAACTCACAAATTACAGGACTCCTACCCCCAACCCTGTGGTGGACCAACAACTGGCTGATCACCTGAATGTGTTCTACTGTAGATTTGAAAGGCCCAATCTCACACCCCACACTGACCTTCACTTCACACAAACACCAACACCTCCTGCAACCCCCCCTCCTCCCCTCTCCTGCTACTCATCCTGCACTTAAGGTCTGTGAAGATGATGTGAGCTGTGTCTTTCGACAGCAAAAGATAAGGAAAGCACAGGGCCCAGATGGCGTTTCACCTGCATGTCTTAGATCCTGTGCTAACCAGCTGGCCCCCATCTTCACACAGATCTTCAATAGATCACTGGAGCAGTGTGAAGTCCCATGCTGCTTCAAATGTTCCACTATCATCCCCATCCCAAAGAAACCAAAAATCACAGGACTTAATGACTACAGACCTGTCGCCCTGACATCTGTGGTCATGAAGTCATTTGAGAGACTGGTGTTGGCCCACCTGAAGAACATCACTGGACACTTACTAGATCCCCTTCAATTTGCTTATCGAGCAAACAGGTCTGTGGGGATCGCATCATGGGATTGCATCATATCCTGCAACATCTGGACAGACCAGGGACATATGCAAGGATCCTTTTTGTTGACTTCAGTTCGGCTTTCAACACCATCATCCCAGCTATACTCCAGAATAAATTACACCAACTCTCTGTTCCCTTGTCTATCTGTCAGTGGATTACCAGCTTTCTGACAGACAGGCAGCAGCTTGTGAGAGAGGAGAAACTCACTTTCAGCACCTGTACAATCAGCACTGGTGCCTCCCAGGGATGTATGCTCTCCCCACTACTCTTCTCCCTCTACACCAATGACTGCATCGCCAAGGACCCCTCTGTCAAGCTCCTGAAGTTTGCAGATGACATCACTGTCATCGGCCTCATCCGAGATGACGATGAGTCTGCATACAGAAGGGAGCTTAAACAGCTGGCTGTCTGGTGCAGTCAAAACAACCTTGAGCTGAACATGCTCAAAACAGTGGAGATGATTGTGGACTTTGATTGGATGATTGGAGGAACACCCCAACAATGACCCCCCTCACCATTCTAAACAGCACTGTGGCAGCAGTGGAGTAATTCAGGTTCCTGGGCACTACCATCTCACAGGACCTGAAATGGGAGACCCACATTGACTCCATTGTGAAAAAGGCCCAGCAGAGGTTGTACTTCCTTTGCCAGCTGAGGAAGTTCAATCTGCCACAGGCGCTGCTGATACAGTTCTACTCAGCAGTCATTGAGTCTGTCCTCTGCACTTCAATAACTGTCTGGTTTGGTTCAGCTATGAAATCAGACATCAGAAGAATACAAAGGACAGTTCGGACTGCTGAGAGGATTATAGGTTGCCCCCTGCCCCCCCTTTCAAGAACTATACACTTCCAGAGCGAGGAAAAAGGCTGGAAAAATCACTCTGGACCCCACTCACCCTGCCCACTACCTTTTTGAACTGTTGCCTTCTGGCCGACGCTTCAGAGCTCTGAGCACCAGAACCGTCAAGCACAGGAACAGTTTTTTCCCTCAGGCCATCCATCTCATGAACAGTTAAATTTACCCATTGAGCAATAACTATGTGCAATACACAGTTTAGTCTTTCTTATATTTATCCAACACATCCAACCTCTTCTGCCATTTCATTCCTCTGGAAAAAACAAAACAAAAAAACATTTGCACTGTACATAACAGATTTGTATTTACACTGTACATAACAGATTGTATTAGATTTGGACTACCCATGTGTATGTGTGTATGTATGTATGTGTGTGTCTGTACATATGTGTATAATTATTTTTATTTTTTATTTTATATTATTATTATCTATATCTTGTTGCTGTTTTTGTATTGTTTTGTACGGTTGTAAACTGGAAGCTCCTGTCACCAAGACAAATTCCTTGTATTTGTAAGCATACTTGGCAATAAAGCTCATTCTGATTCTGATTCTGATTCTGGTAGATACACACAGTCTCTTTCAGACAGGTAGCTCTCTCTCTCCCTCGTCTCTGTCGTGGTCCCTTTTTATCGCTCTCCGCACTGCAATCAGAAACAGGTGTTAGACCTTATAGCGCTCAGGTATGTGCACCCTTACCATGTTCTCTCCCTCCAGACGAACACTCGACCAAGCCCCCGCCACCACATAGGGCCATCTATGTCAGCTCTGCATCAGGAGGACATAAGGAAGTCTCAGCTTCCCTAGCCCTTGGAGGATTTCCTGCTGGGGATTTCCCTCTGGAGCAGATGTGAGACGAGACCCTTTGGCACGCCTTTGATCAAGTGATTGATGGTCACCTTCTCCGGCCAGACATTGCACTCGCATATCCGTATTTTTCTATTATTAAGGATCGGTTGTATCGAGTGACACAGGACGCTCAGACAAAGGAGGATACAACCCAATTGTTTGTACTGAAGAGCCGTCGGGACAGGTTATTCCAGACGGCTCATTATAATCCAATTGCGGGTCACTTATGGCAAGGAAAAACACTAGACCGTCTGATGGCCCATTTCTATTGGCCGGACATTCGCGGGGATGTTCGCAGGTGATGTTTGCCATGCCGTGAATGTCAGTTGGTGAATCCCGTGGCCACCCCAAAAGTGCCACTGTGCCCCCTTCCATTAATCGAGGTTCCCTTCGAGAGAATTTGCTGCAACGCAGCGCCGAGTATGGCTGCCGCGTTGCGAGCTCCGACACAACATAGTAGTGTTTTGGTTGTTTTGTTCACAATTCTTATGTTTTTTGTCTTGGATGTTGTCTGCCTCCTTGTCTACGACAGACAAACACTTTTGGACATTGGTTCAGCAATTTCACACCATAAACCGGACTTCAAATTTCTCAGTGCCGACCCGCTGTTTACAAATGCGCAAGCGGAGCCCTTTACGGAAACACAAAAGGAAAAGGGGAAACAGAGCCGGCGTTCTCATCAGAGTAAGACGCCGTGCAAATCGACCCCTGCTACCCAGTATTCTACTGGCAAATGTTCAGTCTCTGGATAACAAACTCTGCGAACTGAAAGCGCGGATCTCTTTCCAACGAGATACAAGGGACTGCTGCATTATCTGCCTTACGGAAACTTGGATGTCTGCAGAGATTCCAGACTCAGCCATTGAACCCTCAGGGTTCTCCGTGCACCGAGCGGACAGAGCGAAAGACCTCTCAGTTAAAAGCAGAGGAGGTGGTGTATGTTTTAGGATCAACAAATCCTGGTGTGATCAGAGGAACGTACATTCTATCAAGTCTTTCTGCTCTCCTGATCTAGAATTTCTTATGCTTCTGTGTCGACCATTCTGGCTACCAAGGGAATTCACAGCGGTCATTATCACAGCTGTGTACATTCCCCCACAAGCCAACACAGACCGGGCACTCAAGGAACTGTATGGGAGTATAAGTGAACAGGAAACCGTGCACCCTGAGGCCGCGTTCATTGTGACCGTGGACTTTAATAAAGCCAGTTTAAAATCAGTCGCACCAAAATACCACCAGCACATTAGTTTCAACACACGAGGGGACCGGGTTTTGGACCATTGCTACTCTCCCTTCTGGGATGGCTACAAATCCCTCCCCCGCCCACCATTTAACAAATCGGACCACTCTTCCATTCTGCTTCTGCCCGCTTACAGGCAGAAACTGAAACAGGAAACACCCACCCTCAGAACGATCCAGTGCTGGTCGGACCAATCAGATTCTACGCTACAAGACTGTTTTGATCACATGGACTGGGAGATGTTCCGGTCCGCCTCTGATGATGACATCGAGCTTTACGCTGATAGCGTAATGTGTTTCATCAGAACGTGCATAGAGGACGTGGTTCCGACCAGAACAATACGGATCTATCCGAATCAGAAACCATGGATAAATAACGATGTTCGCACGGCACTTAATGTGCGGACCTCCGCTTTTAATTCTGGGAATGCGGAGGAGCACAAACAAGCCGGTTATGCCCTCCGAAAAACTATCAGAACCGCAAAACGCCAGTACAGGAACAAGACTGAAGGACAGTTTAACACCACCAACTCTAGAAGCATGTGGCAGGGAATTAACATCATCATTGACTTTAAAGGGAATAAAAACTCCGCCATGGGCACCGCTGCCTCTCTCCCGGATGAGCTAAATACTTTTTATGCTCGTTTCGAGGGAAATAACACCGCCCTCGCGGAGAGAGCTCTCGTGGCTGAAGCTACAGAGGTTAGTTCACTCTCCGTCTCTGTAGCGGATGTAACCCAATCCTTCCGATGGGTGCCCAGACGGCATTCCGGGCCGCGTCATCAGAGCGTGCGCGAACCAGCTGGCTGGTGTTTTTACGGACATTTTCAACCTTTCCCTCTCTTTGTCTGTAGTCCCCACATGCTTTAAAACATCCACCATTGTGCCTGTTCCAAAACAATCAAAAATAACTTGCTTAAATGACTGGCGTCCTGTTGCTCTGACCCCCATCATCAGCAAATGCTTTGAGAGACTAATCAGAGATTACATCTGCTCTGTGCTGCCTCTCTCTCTTGACCCGCTGCAGTTTGCTTACCGCAACAACCGCTCCACTGATGATGCCATTGCATCTACAATACACACTGCTCTCTCCCACCTAGAAAAAAAGAACACTTATGTGAGAATGCTGTTTGTAGACTACAGCTCAGCATTCAACACCATAGTGCTCTCCAAGCTAGATGAGAAATTCCGGGTTTCTGGGCTTAAACAGCTCGCTGTGCAGCTGGATCCTGGACTTCCTGTCAAGCAGACACCAGGTGGTTAGAATAGGCAGCAACATCTCCTCATCACTGACCCTCAACACTGGAGCCCCGCAGGGCTGTGTTCTCAGCCCACTACTGTATTCCCTGTACACACATGACTGTGTGGCAACACATAGCTCCAATGCCATCATTAAGTTTGCTGATGACACGACGGTGGTAGGTCTGATCACTGACAATGATGAAACAGCCTACAGAGAGGAGGTGCACACTCTGACACACTGGTGTCAGGAGCACAACCTCTCCCTCAACGTCAGTAAGACAAAGGGGCTTGTGGTGGACTTCAGAAGAAAAGACACAGAACACAGTCCCATCACCATCAATGGGGCACTGATGGAGAGAGTCAGCAGCTTCAAGTTCCTGGGTGTCCACATCACTGAGGAACTCACATGGTCCATCCACACTGAAGTCGTTGTGAAGAAGGCTCATCAGCACCTCTTCTTCCTGAGACGGCTGAGGAAGTTTGGAATGAACCGCCACATCCTCACACGGTTCTACACCTGCACTGTAGAGAGCATCCTGACTGGCTGCATCTCCGCCTGGTACGGCAATAGCACCGCCCACAACCGCAAAGCACTGCAAAGGGTGGTGCGAACTGCCAGACACATCATCGGAGGTGAGCTTCCCTCCCTCCAGGAAATATATACAAGGCGGTGTGTGAAAAAAGCTTGGAGGATCATCAGAGACTCCAGCCACCCGAGCCATGGGCTGTTCTCACTGCTACCATCAGGCAGGTGGTATCGCAGTATCAGGACCCGCACCAGCCGACTCCATGACAGCTTCTTCTCCCAAACAATCAGACTTCTGAACTCTTGATCTCCCACGATCAAAATACATCAGCACTGCACTTTATTACCCTTACTCTTATATCTCACACCGGACTGTCATAAATTATATTATTATTATATTATATTCTCTCTTAACAACTGACTATCAACCGACAGCCTGAATGTACAATACAGTACAATACTGTACATTCTATATATACTATATATACTTTTTTATATATTTTTATTTTTTATTTTTATTGAATAATGTGTATCTATATTGTGTGTATTGTATACTGTACAGTATATGTTATTATTTGTATATTTTTGAGTGCAATTATGTGTATATCAGATGTTTAATTTGTGCTGTGTTAATTTGATGTTATTGTAAATTGGTATATGTCTCATCACTGTCACGACTGCTATGTTGATCGGAACTGCACCCAAGAATTTCACACACCATTGCACTTGTGTATATGGCTGTGTGACAATAAAGTGATTCGATTTGTTTTGATTTGACATGGGAATTGCTTTGTATTACTTCTGGTGGATTAGGCAATGCAATATCCAGAAGCACATAGTGTTGAAGCACATGTCAGCACGTAGTGTTGCAGAGGCACTCTTCAGAATAATCTCCCAAGAAAGAAAGAAATCCTCACTGATCAAGACACAACATTTATGTCAAGTACACTACGCAAACTGTACGGATTATTGGGGATTAAATTGATTTGGACCTGCGTCTACCACCCCCAAATGGACTGCTTGGTCGAACTATTTAATCAGACACTAATGAATATGATTCTTAAGTTCATGCATGAAGATGCTTGAAATTGGGACAAGTGGCTCGAGCCCCTATTATTTGCAGTATGGGAGGACCCGCAAGCCTCCACAGGGTTCACCCCATTTGAATTATTGTATGTGCGTCGACTGTGTGGCGTGCCTGACATTCTATGGGAAAATTGGGTGGACCTTCAAACAGCAAAAACAAAATTCAATACATTCTTGACCTGAGAGCAAAACTCCACACACTGGGGCAATTAACACAGGAGAATTTGGTCCAGGCTCAAGAACGTCAAAGCCAGCTGTATAATAGAGGTACTCTGCTATAGGAATTTGCACCGGGAGATAAAGTCCTTGTATTATTTCCCAAATCGAGCTCTAAATTACTCGCCAAGTGTAAAGGTCCCTGTGAGGTCTTATGGCGAGTCGGGAAATCGATAATGAGGTTAAATGAATGGATAGAGGCAGAGCACATCAGATTTACTTCCTCAATCTCCTAAAACCAAGGAGAGGGGTGGTCCCTGTGACTTTGGCGATGGTGGTCCCGAAGAGGGAGAAGCTCGGACCGGAGGTGCACTTAAAAGCTACTGATAGAGTCACCCCAGTCACCTGCGAAGACCACCTCTCACTGTCACAAGTCACGGAAGTTGCCAGGTTGCAAGGAGAATTCTCAGACATGTTTTCACCTCTTCCTGTTTGTACAAATCTCATAGAGCACCATATTGAAACAACCCAAGGGGTAGTGGTATGCAGTAGTCCCTACCGATTACCCAAACACAAAAAAAAAAGGTTTGGGAAGAATTAAAGGCCATGGTAGATATGGGGGTAATAGAACAATCCTACAGTAACTGAGCCAGCCCGGTGGTGCTGGTTCCGAATAGCGATGGTTCGGTTCTGTGTGGATTATAGAAAAGTTGATGCTGTGTCTAAATTTGATGCATACCCAATGCCTCGGATTGATGAACTGTTTGAATGGTTAGGTGCGGCTCACTTTTAATCAACATTGGATTTGACAAAGGGATATTGCCAGATCCCCTTAACTCTCATGTCCCATGAAAAAGCGGCATTTTCCACACCGTTTGGCTTACACCAATTCGTGACCCTTCCGTTCAGTTTGTTCAGGGCCCCTGCTACATTTCAGCACCTTATGAACAGAGTCCTCAAACCGCACTCTGCTTACGCTCCTGCCTATCTGGATGACATCATTATATACAGTAATGACTGGTAGCGGAAAATGCATCATCTGAGGGCTGTTCTGAGGTCATTGCGATGGGCGGGACACACGAAAAACCCCAAGAAGTGTGCAGTTGGACAGATGGAAGTACAATATCTGGGGTTCCACTTGGGACACAGGCAGGTGCATCCCCAAACTGATAAGACCATAGCGGTTGTGGCCTGCCCGAGACCCAAGGCCAAAAAGGAGGTGAGACAGTTCCTGGAGCTGGCTGGCTTCTATAGAAGTTTTGTTCTAATTATGCAGTTGCCACCAGCCCGCTGACTGATCTCACTAGAAAGGGAGCCCAGACCCAGTCCAGTGGATGGAGCCGTGCCAACAGGCTTTTATGCAGGTGAAAGCTGCACTTTGTGGTGGGCTGTTGTTACATTCTCCTGATTTTTCTATCCCTATTGTTTTACAGACCAACGCATTGGACAGGGGGTTGGGAGACATGTTGTCCCAGGTTGTCGAGGGGGAGGAGCGCCCGGTGCTGTACATTAGCAGAAAACCTTCGGCGAGAGAGGTAAGGTACAGCACCATTGAGAAAGAGTGTCTGGCCATCAAGTGGGTGGTCCTCACCCTTCGGCACTACCTCCTGGGATGGGCTTTCACCCTCTGTTCGGACCATGCCTCGCTCCAGTGGCTCCATCGCATGAAGGATACCAACGCGTGGATCACCTGTTGGTATCTGTCTCTTCAGCCATTTAAGTTCGAGCTGGTCCACAGGCCGGGGGCGCAGATGGCTGTTGCAGACTTCCTCTCCAGAAATGGGGGGAGTACTGGGCAGGCTAGATGGCTCCCCGGCCTGAGTCGGGTGATAGGGGAATGTTGTGGTGGGGGCGTGGTCGAGCGCCAGCTTGTGAATGGAGAGCGAGATTGGGAGATGAGAACGGTGAGGATCATCACCTGTCAATGACTGTTAATTTTTTTTAAAAGTGTTACCAAAGCATGACTATTAACAGAGTATTTATTGTTGTAACAACAGAGCTGCTTTTGGTGTGTCATGCATCTTTATGTTAGTGTGTGTGTGTGTGTGTGTGTGTGTGAGAGAGAGAGAGAGAGAGAGAGAGAGAGAGAGAGAGAGAGAGAGAGAGAGAGAGAGAGAAAGACAGAGATAGATAAAAATGAGTGTGAGTTGGTTTATCTTACTCAGACGTGTCTATTTCTACCAATTTAATGTGAAGCTGGTCAGACATAATGGTAGACAGCTGTCAAAATCAGCATATTCATCCCACTCTATTTAACATGGTAATTCAAAGCACAGTAATAAAGTTCATGGCACACAGACATGAGATACACTAATAAACCTGCCATGTACCTTCTTAGAAAACAAACTATCCACCTTTTCCCTACGTCCCGTAATGCTTAGCGAAATTTATGGGCTTTACTTCTGTTGTCAAGTAAACACAGCTGTTGTTGCGGCATACATCCATTCATTCTTTTGTTTGGGATTTTGAGGGCAGTGTGTATGATTTTGTGAGGACATACATCAATCACTATATCAGAGTGTTTCTAACAGATGCAGATGAAAATTAATTTAAGCACAAAAGCAACATTTTGAGCAAAATTATCGGTTGTTTTCGTGGAATACCTGTGTTAGTTCAGCTTCAGATGTGTGTGTTTGTCATCTTGTCACCCTGCATGTTCAAATCAGACAGACACACTGAGGAACAGCCATGAAGTTCTCATCCTTGGGTATGTAATTGCTTTTTCAAGTTGTCTGATTGGACTGTTATTTCCTTTTAAATCTACACATCCATATAAACTTTTGTTCGGTGGGTGATTGACTTGTGTGAGGTGGTGCTTCGCTGCTGTCCAGGATGCATCAGGATGTCGTTTTAAACCTCAAATGCGATGTGCTTTTTGACTACCTCTGTATGTGTTTTTTGTGATCCAATCAAAAACATTTTGGACCCTGTTTACAACTATATTTAGCGATGAGCATTTGTGATCAGATCATCCGAAACACATCTTATTACCAGCTGTAAACAGGGTCTAAAATGACTGCAGCGAGAGCTAGCGAATGTTATAGAATGACTTCCGACGGAACTCCCACCCACATTTGTTTCCCAAGTAAGACCCCCAGGAAAAAGTTGGATAACCTATAACTATGTAGGAAACAGTATGTGTGAGCTAGGAATTAAATTAAACTGTCCTTATTCTACATATTATGTAAGGAAATTTATAATGGAATTAGTCGCGTTCGACAACCATTATAAGCAAGATAAATGACAAATAATTAGATTATTTGTCTGAATAAAATTCTCCACCATTAAAATCTTAATACAACGTCTCATTGTATCTGCTCACAATTTCTATTGTAAAGAATTAGCTTTAATAAGGGAATTATGATTAATTCACTTATTGGAGTAATATTATTCTCATGCTTATTGAAAATAATTTCACACATATTTTAGGTATAGCTTTGAAGCAAAATCTTTTAAAAACAGGGATGGGATTATTTATCAAAATATACCACAGTCAAATGATCTCTGAATACAGACAAACTTTATTGCTATTCTAACCATACACTAATCTAACACATACAACATGAAACAGGTTGGTGAGTAAAGTGACAGAATGTGAAATAAATGATCAATACAGAGAAAATGAACTTTATGGAGTCTGTTGACAATGCCTTAAGAACCATTTATCCTTCTTTGAGTCTAAATCGATTTGCAATTGGATTACCCAAAATATTTAACTAATACACCAGCACTTTGAGCAAAAGTCCTTGTGTTGCTTGGTTCTTTGGCATTTGAAGAAAGTTCGTTCTGTTGATGTCTTAGACTCTGTAATGATCACGGATAGTTGTTGTCTGGATGGCTGATAAAGTGGGCTTTGAAGCGAGGCCTTCTGCAAGGAAGGCTCGCGACTCCCATTGGGTGTGTGAACCGTAGAGCAGAGAGTGAGAGGCTTCCTTGGGACTTTGCATCCCGAGTTTTCCTTGGACTCTACATGGCATGGAGGATCTGGAAGAAGCAAGAGACCGGAAGAGAGGTGACCAAGAGACCATTGTATGAGAGGATTCCAAGAGAGTTCCTAAGAGCGTTCCTAAGAGAAAGTTTTTCCTTGGTAGGAAAGTTGTGAACTGAAATTGGCCGCACCCCAAAGGTGGCCTGAGCCAATCAGAAGTGGCTTTTCAGAGTCACATGGTCGACTGCTCTGTCCTTTTCAAAGTTGATTTACGATCCTTTGTGTGAAGGATTATTACACTTCCCGCTCATACCAGTGAATGTTTAATCATGAACTTTTATATTATGAAAACGGTGCAAGAGACATGACTTTCGTTGTCATCAACATTATCTACGTAATCAAGCAAGCAATTACATACTAAATATGACATTCTTTCATGAATATTATATGTGTAAGTAACAAAACATGAAAATCCCTGATTACAAAACATACTGGTTAATTCATTGGTTTGAGAACAATTAATATAAATAATATAATAAAATATAATTAATATGAGAAACCTGATTGTCAGGGTATATTATCAGGTTAAGCCTTGAATAGTTATCATTCTTAGTAGAATGAGATGAATAATACAAGATTAACGATTATGCTTATTGATTTGTTAGTTAGAAGTGATTACAAATCACTACACATATTTTAAAAGGTACATCAGGCTATGATCATTAATTTGTCAGTTATAAAAGTAATCACAGGTTATATAAAATATACTTGATACATAAGATATATCTAAAGCAACTACTGGTGATTAATACAGCTTATTGGCAGCAATTTTGAGACCGTCACCTATTAAAACCATGAGAGTGGGATTCATGCAGTGGGATCCAAGAGAGAATGCCTTTGGAATGTGCAGATGGGGAGAGGAGGTATTACTTGGCCATTTGGTCTTACAGAGGGTTTAAGTTTGTGGAACAAAGAGTCATTTTTATAACTCTCTAATGGCTTGGTGGGGGACCTCTCTGATCTGTGGAATGTGTTGTTGTGTTCATTTGATGGCTTCGTACATGGATAATCCTAAAACTATGCCCATTTTTGCATAGACACTCACTGCTGTGCAGAAGCTCTTTGCCAAATCAAGGGAGCTGCCTCAATGTCATAATCCTGCCTCTTTGGTCTTGTTTTATTCTTGTTTTGGCAGGACTGTAACAGTTTCCTCTGCCCATCTCTCAGGCTGTCCCATGTGCTGTTGTTTCCCTCTCTCCCTTGTGTTTCTCACAGGTGCTGCTCAGCAGCGCAATCAGCATTCCAGTTTCATTTCCAGTTTTCCCCTGTCGGTTTGTTTTCAGTTCTATTTTGCCTAGTTGTTTTGTTGTTCTCCCTCGTGAGAGTTTTGTTTGTATTTTAGTTGTGTTTTTTGATTCAATAAACCCCTTTTCATTGCAATCCTGCATCTTGGGTCCTTCCTCGAAAACCGTGACAGAATGATATGGCCAACTGTGGACCCAGCAGAGAAATGATGGGTGTTTTGTTGAACCCAGCTCCAGCCCTTGAGGAATTGGTCTCTCAGAGCCTCACCCGGTTGCCCGACCCCCTGGCCTGCTTTCAGCACGGTTGCCCTGTCGACATTTTTGCTGAGGAGTTGGCCGGAGCGACCTCCGGGCGGGGTGTTGAAGAGACCGTCCTCAAGCTCATTTTTGTGGCAGGTCTGGACAAGCCCATCCGTCCAGAGGAGCTGAGGTCGATTTTTCATTTGCCTTTTTGGCAGTACCCATGGCCACGGAGGCTGTCCCTCTGCCGCTGCAAGTGCCCATGGCCACAGAAGCAGTTCCCCTGCTGCTACAAGCGTCCACGGCCACGGAGGCCGTTCCCCTCCCTCATGAGAGTTTTTGTTTGTATTTTAGTTGTCTTTTTTGTTTCAATACACCCCTTTTCATTGCCATCCTGCATCTTGGGTCCTTCCTCAAAAACCGTGACATTCATTGTCTACTTAGGCAGCATCCTAACTGAAACGGAACCTCATAAGTGACTGATTTAAGATGCTCTTCATGGGAAGCAACTTAATGGTAAACCCACGCCTGCCACCCAAGAATTGCATGAGACAATCATATCACTAGGGATGTCCAAAAAGAACATTTTCAAAATCAACTAAACATGAGATTGCCTGAATGACTAGTCAACTAATCACTCTCCAGCTACCCATGTATAATTAGGTTGGTTTCAGGGCGAAGAATAAGAGTTTGTGAAAGTCTTAATGTCTGCCGTTTCACTTGTGATTTGTAGGAAAGAGAATAAAAGTAATAAAGTGTGCAATACATACAACAGGCCATGTAAAATATAATTTTTCAAAAATGTACTGTAGGTATAGTAACGTGATTCTCCGAGACCAAGTTGGATGGGACAAAAAAAAACAAAAAAAAAAAAACAGTGTGTGACATGACACAACAGCCAAAGATGTCTGCCTGAATGTGTACAGCTTTAGTGGCAGTGCTGTATATGAGATGAATTCAAAAACACAGCTGTTTCTAATAGGGTTTTAGCATGCAAACTGTCAAAGCACAGCACACTGCAGCATGCTAATTTAAGCACCACAATTGAAATTAAAGAAATAAAAAGATAAGTAAAAAACAGAAAAACTTCAACCTCACTAACTGTAAGACTTTGTTATAGGGAAGGGTTGTGAGGGTCGACTAGTTCATCGTGATCCAACTATTGACGATGCGACCATCTAGGTTATGGAACAGAGCTAATTTGTGTCTTCTCAGCAGCTCATCCTGTCCACTTTTCCTCTCTGTATGTCTGTAACTTCAGAAGTACATTTCTAGAGTTGTTCCAGAGTAGTTACATAACTGCTCACTGTTATTGGGTAACAATAAGCACAGATTTGCTTATGAATACACAAAGGGATAGATAAATAAAACTACAGCAATTACTGTCAAATAAAATCCACCACAGCATTTCATAGTAAGCAAGTTACAGACTTGGGCTGAGAGCTGTATAAGAAGAAACTAGGGGGTCTGTCAGACTCTTCTCTTTAAATATGTTGTTTTCTTATCCCAAAGGGCACTAACTTCAGGAGCTTATTACAAAAGCTTAATAAACACTAACCAGTTCTCCCATTTTATTCCAATTACAATGCTATATATATATATATATATATATTATTATTTTTTTTTTTAAATATTATTTCATGACTTTAAGCATATTTTCAAAGCTAAATATTAGATGTTACTGTATTCTCAATCTACATTTTGATAATGTATCTTATATGATAATATGCCTTATTGTAGGCATCATGGACTCTCCCTTTGCTCTGACAATGTGACTTTCAACATCTCTGCAATTCTCCTACCTGTGCTTCGACGCCCTGTTCAGTTTCTCAAGATAAGTGACTTTGTATATACCGAGTGTATGGCATGCCGGCTTTACTAGTATTCGCCCCACTCGTGTGTTGATGAACTGCTTGCTCTTACAAGATTAACGACTAACATGAAGCCTGAGTGATTCTTACATATTGACATTTATGAATGACTATTTGCCTGAGTGTTACTACCTGGTTACACTTCACCCTGCTGTGTCTATGCTAGATATGTGACTTTATTTACATTGTGTGAACCTCAAGCCTTGTAATTTCTACCAACCTTCCTGTTGAAAGAAGTAACTCACCTTTATGCTAGTTTGAAGCTTAAGTTCTCTGTTTTCGGCAAGTGCCGTGTTTTGTTTGTTATGGATACGTGCCTACTACCATTGCCCTGTGTTTGACCTAAGTCTATTGTCAAACACTTTATTCCTATCCTGTGATTCCCTGTATACACAACTTACCTGTTTCTCCTGAGTTTCCTTTAAATAAACTCCCGCATTTGGGTTCATCACAACTCCCGCGTTGGTGTCGTTACAGAATCAACCTGTTGAACCTTGAAACTAAAGGTTTCAAATTATGTTTGATCCCTGTCAATATAACCTCAAACGCCTACACAAGACCTATAATAAAATTAATACAATTAAGTTAATATTTATCTTCAAAACAAACTAATTATCCAAATCCATGGGCCTGAAAATAACAAAACGTTGTTGTTCTGGATACGCTCTTTACAGTAGGTTGTATTTAGTGTATATTATCATATTCATGAGAACCTAAAAGTTACTATTGAAACAGTTTCGTTAAAAAAAAAGCTGACTTTTGTCAGCTTGGTTGGAAATAGTAGCATTACATACTGTATGTATTCCTAAGGAAAATTTGTGAATGCTGCAGGCAAGGTAAGACAGTGAAGAAAGAGGGTTTGAAGAGATTTTTGAATGAGAAATAATAAAACGTAAGGTCAGACATTGCCTCGTGAGGGAATCTGAATCATTGCTGTCTGCGAGTTGTTTATGAACAAAGTCCTTCATATGAACTGCTATTAATATTTTGAATTGATGTACGAATGAAACGTGCAGTACCATTTTAAACTGCCTAGTCAATCAGCAGGCTGACACTTTATGTTGAAAGAGTTTCGGGTAATTTTAAAGAAACGGATTAGTCCTTAAATAACTATATAGTGATATCAGTAGTGATGTAGTGTGGCACCTGTCAAAATGATTGATGATGGGGCGTGTCCGGAAGTAGTTGACAGATGTATATGTTTGATAACTATAACCGGAAGTGTCTGGCCAGATGTGCGTTTGATAGTTGAATGACCAGAAATGGTAGACCGGATGTCTGTTTGCGAGATAACGATAAATGGATGTTTTGACAGGAAGTCTGGTTGGTTGACAACATTAGCCGGATGTGTCATTTAGAACATTGAGAATATGCTGTAACCCCAAATGTATGTTTCAGAGTAGTCAGTGATTTTATGAACAATACGTCAGGCAGCTATGTCTCCATAGGCACTTTGGGGGTTAATACAGAAGATTCTTCTGATGACGACTCTTCCTCAGGAGACAGTGACACTGATTCAGGTTAAAATACAAGCTCTGAAGACAAAGAAAACATGGTGATAGTTTTGGTCTCAGTGTCTGACCCTGTTTTGGTCAGTTTGGGTGAGGTGTTTGAAATAAATTTTATTTTTTACCTGTCCGATGTACCGACATTAAATAAGATGTTTGCAATAATAGACCAAATGTTTTCAAAATAAGGAAAACAGATGTTTCAGTGACTTATGAATTTCAATGAACAAAAAGTAAAGAAATTGTGTATGTACTCACCTGTTTTGAATGAGATGTACAAGGCTTTTAAATCATTAAAGAGGATTAAATGTTTTACTATGATTGTTTATATTAATTGTAATTGCCTATTCAAATAAAACATCTTTAAATTCTGTCTTTGTATCTCTCTCTCACTTTCCCTCAATAACACATCTTTTAGAGGTCTAGTAACTCTTTAACTTGAGTCAGCACTTCAACAGGACATCTCCTCTACTTCACACATAATCTCAACAGAACCTGGCCGTAAAATTAAAGGCTGGACAGCTTACATATGTTTGACCTACTGCGGATTAAATTAACATTACACTATTTCTTGATATTATGTGCTAAACACACATTTTATTCTCATTTTACCCCTATCATACAGCATCAAGAAATACATTATAAATTCAGTTGTGTTAAGTACAAAATGAATGTTAAAACAAACATACATCGAACAATATCAAACTAACGTTAATGTTTAATTAGATGTAAATACTTTCAATTTTGCCAAGTATAAATTAATGTTAAAACAAAATGCACCATTATTTAACAAACTATCATGTTTTAAAATTGTGAAGTTTTTAAAACACATACACTTCATTATAACTTATATTTTTAAGAAATTTTAAATGTCATCTTATTATCAATCATGCATGTGTACACTATTTAAACGATTAATTTTTGCATACAACTGAGACAATGTGAAGAATAAATTAAATATTTTAAATGATCATTTTGTACCCTTCTCTTACTACCTCAATCTATAAAATGTTCAATGTAATGATTTTTTTAAACACTACAACTAGGTTGTTAACACAACATCCCATATCATACACTCTTTTACAAAAGTAAGGTTTAAACAAAATGTTTAATTAGATGTAAATACTGTACTTTTAATTCTACTAAGTTTAAATGAATATGGATAAACAAGAGTACTTACACAAATCATTTAACTAACAGATGTATCTAAAACTGTTTTTAAAGTTTATACATCTCTCATTAAACTCCTCCTCACACACACACAACACACATACACCCACCTTAGTCTTCTGGTCGTGAAACTTAAAGATATAGCTGACCACCACCCCCACATTTTTAACACCATTCACTCTTTTTGGACAGTACACAGTAAAACATGAACCTTATACCGGAGAATATATTTATTTAAAGCTTTTAGAAAAGACCAACTGATGTACAGAGGTGGGTAGAGTAACCAAAAACTGTACTCAATTAAAAGTATAATTATGTGAAAAAAAAAAATAAATTAATCAAGTAGAAGTTGAAGTAATTATATAAATAATTACTTGAGTAAGAGTAAAAAGTAACTAATTAATAGATTACTCAAGTAGCGAGTAACGAGTCAGCTATATCTTTAAGTTTCACGACCAGAAGAAGACTAAGGTGTGTGTGTGTGTGTGTGTGTGTGTGTGTGTGTGTGGAGGAGGAGTTTATTTGAAAACATATCAAATTTAAAAACATAGTTTTAGATATGTTTGTTAGTTAAATGATCGGTGTAAGCACTCTTGTTTATCCATATTCGCTTAAACTTACTAGAATTAAAAGCAATTACATCTAATTAAACATTGTGTTTAAACATTACTTTTGTAGAAGAGTGTATGATATGGGATGTTGTTTACAAACTAGCTATAGTGTTTAATAATTCATTACATTATTAATTTTATAGAGTGAGGTAGTAAGAGAAGGGTACAAAATAATCGTTTAAAATATTTTATTTATTCTTCACATTATTTCAGTTGTATGCAAAAATGAATCAGTGTACACATTTATGATTGATAATAAGAGAATAAATTTGATTTAAACATAAATTATAATGAAGTGTATGTGTATTAAAAACTTCACAAGTTTAAAACATGATAGTTTGATTAATAATGGTGCATTTTGTTTTAACGTTAATTTATACAGGCAGAATAAAAAGTATTTACATCTAATTAAACATTTTTTTAAACCTTACTTTTGTAGAAGAGTGTAAAATATGGGATGTTGTTTAGTAACCTGTGGTCAAATTCTATTCATGACTGATCAGTCTGAAAACTACATGACCAGTGATCTGCTAAGTTTTAAAAGGAAAAGATGTTTAGAGAGTTACTAGGCCTTTAAAAGTTGTTGTTTTATTACCAGAGGACATTGATGAAAGATTTGTGGAATAGCATGAACTCATGACTATTATAAGAAGTTAGTGTGTTTTTAGCATCATGTTAAAAGTAATATATGATTACCATTTTGTTTAATTATCAGCAACATTGTACAATTTATAAATAATTTTAAAATAAAATATACAAAATTACTTTGAAATAGCTCTCTGTATCTCAACTGCTGAATTGATAATCATGTTTAAATGGTGTACATGTTAGAAATTAGAATACAAGAATAACTGAAATACTAAATTTCTTAAACATATTAATAATTACAAATCATTAATCAGAATGAGGAGTTTACTCTTTAAACAGTTTGTAAATTCACAAGTTTTAGACGTGTTAGTTTGATATTGTTCGATGTAAGTATGTTTATTTTAACATGAATTTTGTACATGTGTTTATAGTGTATTTATTGATGCTGTATGATGGAGGTAAAATGAGAATAAAATGTGTGTTTAGCACGTAATGTCAAGAAATAATGGATAACACTATCTATGAAGTCCATATTTATAATGCATTGCAAATGCATTATTATGCATTAGTAATGCCTCAAAATACAACTTATGATATGTTATAACTTATCATAATATAATTGTAAACACAATTATAATTCATTATAATACTTACCTATTCATGGTTAGACTATAGAGTATTAGAGTAATATACCTTAAAGTATAATGCATTATAACAGAAGCAACATCCAGTTTTATCTGCAGAAGTTATAATGTATTATATACTGTATGTTTATAATATATATATATATATATATATATATATATATATATATATATATATATATATATATATATATATATATGTATGCTTTAAGTAAAGTGACAAAAGCAATGTCTATTGTGATGAGGAGGAGGGCGTGGCCGGGCCGAGAGGATTCACGCCGGGCCCTGAGTTGCCCAATCAGCGAGATAAAAGGAGGAGCCGGGGACGCCAGAGAGGGAGAGAGAGACACACGCAGCAGTGTTTTGTGTGTGCGCTTTTGTTATGTTTCAGTTCAGTGTTTTATGTTGAATTAAAGTCTTTTTGTTTTTTATTTGGAATGCCGAATTCCCACTACTTAGTAGGTCCTCGTGGTGGCGCAGTTATTCACCTCAATCCTGGTGACGGAGGACAAGTCTCAGTTGCCTCCACTCCTGAGACTGCCAACCCGCGCATCTTATCATGTGGCTTGTTGTGCATGACACTGCGGAGACTCCGCATGTGAAGGCTCATGCTACCCTCCGCGATCCCTAGCAACCAGGCCAATTAGGTTGCTTAGGAGACTTGGCTGGAGTCACTCAGCACACCCTGGATTCAAACTCGCGAATCCAGGGGTGGTAGTCAGCGTCAATATTCGCTGAGCCAGTTATGCCCTCCGCAAAACTATCAGAGCAGCCAAACGCCAGTACAGGGACAAGATTGAAGGACAGTTCAACACTACTGACTATAGCATGTGGCAGGGAATTAATATCATCACGGACTACAATGGGAATAAAAACTCCGCCGTGAACACCGCTGACTCTCTCCCAAATGAACTAAATACTTTTTATGCTCGTTTCGAGGGAAATAACACCGCCCTCGTGGAAAGAGCTCTCGCAGCTGAAACTACAGAGGTTAGTTCACTCTCCGTCTCTGTAGCAGATGTAACCCGATCCCTCCGACGGGTAAATATCCGCAAAGCCGCGGGTCCATACGGCATTCTGGTCCGCGTCATCAGAGCGTGTGCGAACCAACTGGCTGGTGTTTTTACGGACATTTTCAACCTTTCCCTCTCCTAGTCTGTAGTCCCCACATGCTTCAAAACATCCACCATTGTGCCTGTACCAAAGCAATCCAAAATCACTTGCTTAAATGACTGGCATCCTGTTGCTCTGACCCCCCAACATCAGCAAATGCTTTGAGAGGCTAATCAGAGATTACATCTGCTCTGTGCTGCCTGCCTCACTGGACCCATTGCAGTTTGCTTACCGCAACAACCGCTCCACTGATGATGCCATTACATCTACACTACACACTGCTCTATCCCACCTGGAAAAAAAGCAACACTTATGTGAGAATGCTGGTTGTAGACTACAGCTCAACATTTAACACCATAGTGCCCTCCAAGCTTTTTGTGAAACTCTGGGCTCTGGGCTTAAACAGCTCGCTGTGCAGCTGGATCCTGGACTTCATGTCAAGTAGACGCCAGGTGGTTAGAATGGGCAGCAACATCTCCTCATCACTGACCCTCAACACTGGTGCCCTGCAGGGCTGTGTACTCAGCCCACTTTTGAATTCCTTGTACACACATGACTGTGTGGCAACCCACAGCTCCAATGCCATCATTAAGTTTGCTGATGATACGACGGTGGTAGGTCTGATCACTGACAATGATGAAACAGCCTACAGAGAGGAGGTGCACATTCTGACATGCTGGTGTCAGGAGCACAACCTCTCCCCCAACGTCAGCAAAACCAAGGAGCTTGTGGTGGACTTCAGGAGAAAAGACAGAGAACACAGCTCCATCACTATCAATGGAGCACAGGTGGAGAGAGTCAGCAGCTTCAAGTTCCTTGGTGTCCACATCACAGAGGAACTCACATGGTCCGTCCACACTGAGGCCATTGTGAAGAAGGCTCATCAGCACCTCTTCTTCCTGAGATGGAAGTTTGGAATGAACCACCACATCCACACGGTTCTACACCAGCACTGTAGAGAGCATCCTGACTGGCTGCGTCACTGCCTGGTACGGCAATAGCACTGCCCACAACCACAAAGCCCTGCAAAGGGTGGTGCGAACTGCCAGACACATCATCGGAGGTGAGCTTCCCTCCCTCCTGGACATATATACCAGACGGTGTGTGAAAAAAGCTTGGAGGATCATCAGAGCCACCCGAGCCATGGGCTACTCTCACTGCTACCATCAGGCAGGCAGTATCGCAGTATGAGGACCCACACCAGCCGACTCCATGACAGCTTCTTCCCCGAAGCAATCAGACTTTAGAACTCTTTATCTCTCACGATCAATATACATCAGCACTGCACTTTATTAATCTTATTATCTCAGACTGGACTGTCTTAAATTATATTCTCTCCTAACAACACACTGGCAACTGACTATCAATCGACAGCCTGAATGTTAATACAGTACAATACAACCTACTGTATATTTTATATATACATTACATACTATTTTTATTGTATGTGTATTCTATATTATGTGTAAGTGTATTCTATATTGTGTGTATTGTATACTGTACATTGTATATTATTATTGTGTTGTGTAATCTGATGTTTATTGTAAATTGGTATACGTCTCATCACTGTCATGACTGCTATGTTGCTCGGAACTGCACCCAAGACTTTCACCCACAGTTGCACTTGTGCATATGGTTGTGTGACAATAATTTGATTTGATTAACGTGATGATTGTCTGCCACACTAGTGCCGAAACCCGGTACTGGAGGAAGATGCACCATCAGAGAGCCCTTGCCGCTGACGGAGGATCGCGACACGAGGAGAGGAGTGGTTCGACGGTACTGGAGCGGTCTGCCAGGAGACGGAGGAGCCGCTGCCGTCCGTCAGGAAGCGGAGGAGCCGTTGGCATCCATCAGGGTATGGAGGAGTTGCTGCCATCCGCCGGGAGGTGGAGGAACCATTGCCATCTGTCAGGAAGCGAGGAGCTGTTGCCATCTGCCAGGAGACAGAATCCAGTGCCATCGCTTGCCATCGCAGAGGATCGCTGGACAGCTGGCTGAGGACCGAATGGCAGCATGGTAGGGAATCAAATTTTTTTCTTTTTCTCTCTCTCTCTCTCTCCCTCTCTCTCTCTCTCTGTCTCTCCCGCTGTCTTTCTCTCTCCCCTCCCCTCCCCTCATTCTGCCCAGGTACCCAGGAGGCGGGGAAGACCACCCGATGACAGAATGGCCGAAGGGGCAACTCCTCCCCTCCAGGAAGTGTTTTATATTGAATTTAAGTCTTTTTGATTGTTAATCTGGTTCCTGCTTCCTCCTTTCCCAATGAACAAGAGGCTTGTCTGACACATCTATAAACATCCATATGATATTTTTTTAAGTGGTTTTAAAATGTTACTTATTAGTCATGCTGCATGTTAAATACATTACACATGCACATACAAATACAGAATAACACACATTCAATGTAAATTACGAAAAACACTTGTAAAGCTACAAGGTTAAAATATATCAGAAACTCTCTCTCTCAAGAAAAGTTTGGAATAATGTACAGATTTTGCTGTTTCGGAAGGAAATTGGTACTTTAATTCACCAAAGTGGCATTCAACTGATCACAAATTATAGTCAGGACATTACTGATGTAAAAAACAGCACCATCACTATTTGAAAAAAGTCATTTTTGATCAAATATAGACAGGCCCCATTTCCAGCAGCCATCACTCCAACACCTTATCCTTGAGTAATCATGCTAAATTGCTAATTTGGAACTAGAAAATCACTTGCCATTATATCAAAAACAGTTGAAAGCTATTTGGTTTGTTAAATGAAGCTTAATATTGTCTTTGTGTTTGTTTTTGAGTTGTCACAGTATGCAATAAACTGGCATGTCTTAAGGTCAATATTAGGTCAAAAATGGAAAAAAAGTAACAACTTTGTCTAGAAACTCATCAGTCAATCACTGTTTTGAGGAATAAAGGCTATACAATGCTTGAAATTGCCAAAAAAATGAAGATTTCATACAAAGGTGTACACTACAGTCTTCAAAGACACAGGACAACTGGCTCTAACAAGGATAG